>NC_086286.1:109915336-110530945 GCF_963924245.1 Chroicocephalus ridibundus
TGTAAGCAAACTATTTCTGGTCTCAGTTGAAATCCAGGCTTACAGCTTGCTCATTCTCCGTCAGCCCACTGAATTGGGGTTTTGATCTGCCTAAGTTTAAAGACAGAGTATGCATAATGTGATTTATTTTACACACATTTTAGAAAAATATTCATTTATACATATGTTTTCACACCTTGAAACAATTATGGTCCCAAGAGTGGTGTGGCTATAAAGAAAATGAGTAAGAGGGAAAATGTCATTTTGGGTCTCAAATACTGCTTGTGCATTCATGGCTTCCTTTGAAATTGTGGCATGGGTGCATCTGAATGGGTAACTTACTCTTTTTTTCTATCTAATGTGTGATTTTTGTCACACATATACATGAAACACCAGTAATTGATGCTTCCTTTCATCATGCTTCATACTGCTTTCATCAAATTGTATTTTTATAGACTTCTGTATGAATCATATCCTCACATTTTCATCCTGCTAGTCCCTTGAGGATTTGTTCCAGATCAGATATAAAACCAGAAGAACGTGTTTTCTGAATCTAATAATGTTGCAGCTCACGACAGTGAAAGGTTCATCTAGAGAACTGATCTCAAATGTCACGATGATAGAAATCGAATGGAGTTAATGCTATGTCATTTAAAATATTTTTGGCCCAACTCTCTCATGAGCAAGTGGTGAGATTTTGATATCATCAAACTGGAACTTTTGCTCTGATTTGATCTTTAATCAAGGGCCTCTAGTCTCAATATAACCTGCATTTAAACAGTATTTTTCTGACATATATGAATTATTTTTGAAAATGTGTCCAGAAACTAAAATAGAGGGTTGTGTTCCAAACAGAGCTTTGATTTCACTCCATGCCCTTTCTGAAATTTTTAATGCATAAAGTACACCAAATGCAACAAACAGGGTAAAAGTCAACTTTTGTGTTGAAAGTCTTACTGGGATTCTGCCTCAGAGTAAGAATCTGATTAACATTCTCCTCTGCTCAGACACAAGATAAGACTTAATAAATAACATTAAATTCTCACAGAGAGAGATATGGTACACAAAGTGTATTTTTCATTGCTAGAAATTACAGAGTTCTTGAAGAATCTATTATATTTATAAATCAATACAGATTTTTGCAAAATGAGTAATGACAGCATTAAAAAATTCATCACATTAAATATGTATAAATATGTTCTTTAATATTTGTTTGATTTTGCTTTACCAGAGGCATAGTAAGAAAAATATATTTTAAGTAGAACTTTTTATGCAAGTATAATCCTAAATAGAATTCTTAATTCTTAAATAGAATTTTTAATGGAGCTACAGAGATGGGAGCCTAATGCTTTCAGTAAGTTATTAATTTTTGTTTCTTTTCATGAACTTGTGGTAGTTGGAATAGACCGTAGAAAGCTTTTTCCAACTTGCTGTCACAAATCTACTGAGGACCAAAAAACCTAAGCTGGCTAATTTATGCGATCTGTTTCACTATCTTTTTCATAGAGGCAAAGTCTAGCAAGTGTAGCAAAGATTACATCATGAACTAAAAGAATTATTTCTGCAACAAAGTTTGATGATGGTTTAATGTCCATACAAATGTTTGCATGGGAAAGCTTTGTATTCTAAAACCAGTGGGCCAAATTCATCCTTGAATTAGTAAACCTCAGGTGTTGAAAATATTTATAACAGAGTGTCTGTCATTGGAGCCAGGGTATATATTCTACATATTTCTTTAGGTAACAGCAGTAGGTTGAAGGTAGGCTTTGTTCCTCAAGATCAGGATGCATCTTCCAAAGATTGTTGCATGATTTGCAAAATGGGCAATCCACCCTCCTTCTTCCCATTTTCTGTTTTAGAGATACGTAATGATGGTATTGGATCTCTTCCCCAGCATGCTTTGGACTTGGACAAAAAGAGGTCAGTGGAGACTCCCCAGCTATGCTGAGAGACATTTAAGCGAGTGGAGGCACTACAGGCTAGATTTAAAGAAGTGAAGGGCAAAAATAGCATAGTTAAAGGACATTTTGAAGGAGCATGAAAGAGAGAAAAAAAGGTATGACATAAATGGAAGAGGTCAGATTAAGGTATTGTTTGCAAGAGTTTTGCTAAAATGAAGAATGTGGATTTCTGGAAGGTGGAAGAAGCCCACGTGGGTCCTGAATTTTCTTTGGAGATTCTCTAAAGAAGAGTACTGGGCAGAGAATCTTGGTGCAGAGTGAAGGATGTATGCATATGGTTTGGAAACAGCAGACTATAGGAAACAGGAATTATTTAAGATGAGACAGTCTTCTGTCTGTTTCTGCAAGACCTGAAGATTAATAGCAGCCAGAGAAACCTTCCCCTGCCATGTTGTCCTACTGTCGAATAAACAGGTCAAACTTTACTGCTGTGCTTCGAGAGCTGTACTGGACACCTCCACTCTTGGAATAGGAATTTTCATTATTGCAGTACCCACCTTATTTTTGATGTGGAGTGCCGGGCAGTGCCTAACCTCAACCCTAGGCACCAGCATTGCACGAGTTCTCTGCTTCTGATGGACACAGACATTCTTTTACTCTGCTGTCTCCCCTCCCCTTCTGCTCCAATGGCCCTCCAGCCTTCTTTTGCCACTGCCGCTGTTCTTCAGTGCCCTTCTTAAATTGTGGGGCTGAGCAAGGTACCACCCAGCAGCCTGGTAACTGCGATGGCACAAACAGTTGTGGGCTTGCTGTCTAGAGAGATCCCTTAGAGATCCATCTCCAACAGCCGAATTCTTTGTAGTTAAAGGCAATCCATTTTGAAAAGGTGAATTTGGGGGCAAATATGGCACAGCTGCGATACTACAAAATTCTTTTCATGTGGGGCAGTGGTATAGTGTCAGAGCACCACCAAAAGCACACTACATTATTTGTTAACACAATAACCTGCAGAGTGATAGACAGAATGTAAAGGGTTTGCTATAGAAAAAATATATAGCCTTTTCAGCAGGAACAAGCGGCAGAGTGCTCAAGAATGACTGTTTCAATTGCTTGGATTTCCTTTGATCCACTTGCAGGATCTTGGAGACCCCTTAAAGATGTCTTTCATTCCCTTGAGAGGAATGTAAAACATTATTACCATGAACAGTATGTTTTATCAATTTTAAGGCTGTAAATACAAAAGGCAAAACAAAGCCCAAGCTACTACTCAGAAATGGAAAAACAGAAGTCTGGAGGAGAGCTATGCTCTTAAACCTGAAAGGATTTTAATGGCTTCTAAAATGAAAAAAAAAAATAAAAATGGAATTTTACAAATCTTAAGGCAGGTTTCCTTGTGATGTATTACAGTGTGACTAATTGGTCATTCAGACTCTCTCATTTGTTTCACACTGAAGGTATTTTTTTTTATTTATAGCTGTGGTTAACAATGCAATAGTCAGTTTGTACTAAACAAACTATAAGCAGTTTGTTTCATGTTGAAATCTTCAGTGAAAATCTGTAGAATTTAATATATAAATATGTACATACATATGCATATATATAATAAAAACAAAGAAAACCTTTGAAGAAAAAATAAAAATAACTCCTTGTTTAAAAATCTTTCAAATGGTCCTTTACAGAAAGCTATTCCTGCTGAGCTCAAAAAAAAGTCCTTTTCCTTTATGCTGAACTAAAGGTTTTTTGTATGCTGTCGTGAAGCAGAACAAGTACAAGGAAACATAATTCATGTGAAAACAAAATATATTACTGGTAGAATGATGCTAATTTTAACCTATTTTTTTAAAAATAGTACCTTTGTACAAAAATTATTCAGGCTTACTATACTATTAATACCATTTTACTTGTGTTTGGAGCGGTTGGTGCAGCTTGCAGCATTGTGCTCTGAACCAATCAACACTGCTGGCCGTAGGTACTGTTAAGAACAAAACAAAACAACCTAACTTCACCAGCATGAAATCTCTGGAAATATGGTTCTTTTCTATTAATAAAAGCTGCTCTATGCTTTCAAAGAAAGGAAGAACTGCTGCCTGGATTTATTTGTAAGATTGGTTACTACCTTTTCATTTGACGTTCCAGGCCTGTTGCTCTGGTCATTTTCTTTTTTCTTCTTTTTTTATATAAAAAAAGAGGAGTTAAGAGATTTCGAAATCAGATATGTACAACTCTGAACTCATATTAATTCTATTTGATCTTGAAGCACGTATTTAGGTCAGACAAATTCATTTTGCAACATTTAGACCTGAGACCATATTGTTTTGCCAACTGAGTGCAATAAATTGAAGCCTGATAATGGAATGCAACAAACTCATGCCAGTTTTCTTTAAAAAAAAAAAAAAAAAGAAAACAGGGTGCATTAGGTTTTCAACACATTTTGGATTCATCTTCTATTTCACTTTTCATACACTCAAAATGATTTTATGGTGTCCATTCTTCATTATCATCACCAAGCTTCTGCTAAGATCTCACAACTCTTGGAAGGGTTGGAAGGGACCTTTAAAGGTCACCTAGTCTAACCCCCCTGCAGTAAGCAGGGACATCTTCAACTAGATCAGGTTTCTCAGAGCCTCATCAAGCCTGGCCTTGAATGTCTCCAGGGATGGGGCCTCCACCACCTCTCTCAGGGGCCAGTGTCTCACCACCCTCATTGTAAAGAACTTCCTCGTGTCTAATCTAAACCTGCCCTGCTCTAGTTTAAAACCATTGCCCCTCGTCCTATCGCTACATGCCCTTGCAAACAGCCCCTGCCCAGCTTTCTTATAGGCCCCCTTCAGGTTCTGGAAGGCTGCTATAAGGTCTCCCCAGAGCCTTCTCTTCTCCAGGCTGAAAACCCCAACTCTCTCAGCCTGTCCTCACGGGAGAGGTGCTCCAGCCCTTGGATCATCTTCATGGCCCTCCTCTGGACCCGCTCCAACAGATCCATGTCCTTCTTATGTCCTTATAAGGTATGTGAAATTCACATGTATTATATAATCAACTAGATTAAAAGAATATTACTGGGGTCAGCGAGTCAGATGCTTGAAATTTAAGAGATGACAGATTCATGGCCTCAGAAACCATCCAAATTTCTACCCCTTTGGGAATACACTATGATAGAAAAATATTTTTTCACATTATGAATGTTCACTGCTATGGAAGCTCCTGGATGTCCACAGGACAAAGCCAGTAGTGTTGGTGGTATTGTTGCTGCTGTATTGACATTGTGGCAACATTCTCAGCCTTGAATGACTGTATTGGGTTTGCATGGCAAGGTTTTGATAGCGGGAGGGTTACAGGGGTGGCTTCTGTAAGAAGATGCCAGAAGGTTCCCCCATGTCTGACAGACCTGATGCCAGCCAGCTCCAAGATGGACCTGCTGCTGGCCAAGGCTGAGCCCATCAGCGACCGTGGTAGCGCCTCTGTGAAAACATATTTAAGAAGGGGAAAAAACTGCTGTGGAGCAGAGAATATGTGCACCAAGGTCAGTGAAGAAGGAGGGGCAGGAGGTGCTCCAGGTGTCAGAACAGAAATTCCCCTGCAGCCTCTGGTGAAGACCATGGTGAGGCAGGCTGCCCCCTGCAGCCCATGGAGGTCCATGGTGGAGCAGATATCCACTTGCAGCCCGTGGAGGACCCCATGCCAGAGCAGGTGGATCCCTAAAGGAGGCTGTGACCCCATGGAGAGCCTGCGCTGGAGCAGGCTCCTGTTAGGACCTGTGAACCCATGGAGAGAGGAGCACATGCTGGAGCAGGTTTGCTGTCAAAAAACTCCCCTGTGGGGGACGCACACTGGAGCAGTCTGTTCCTGAAGGACTGTGCCCCATGGCAGGGACCCACACTGGAGCAGTTTATGAAGAACTGCAGCCTGTGGGAAGGACTCATGTTGGAAAAGTTCATGGAGGACTCTCCCGTGGGAGGGTCCCTATGCTGGAGTAGGAGAAGAGGGTGAGGAGCCCTCCCCTGAGGAGGGAGGAGTGGCAGAAACAACATGGGATACACTGACCACAACCCCCATTCTCATCTCCCTGCACTGCCCGGGGGGAGGAAGTAGAGAAAATCAGGAGAAAATCCCTGTCCTTAGCTTGACCCATAAGCCTTTTATTATATTTTCTCTCCCCCGTCCAGCTGAGGAGGGGAAGTGATAGAGCAGCTTGGTGGGCACCTGGCATCCAGTCAAGGTCAACCCATCACATTATTGTGGCAAGGGTCTGATGTTTTCTTGAAGAACAAAACCAAAAAAGTGGAAATAGCAAATTGTAAATGTAGATGTTGACAAAATGCTAAGGAATTTCATGGGATAAAGAGAAAGCCCTTCCATCAAAAGTCTGCTGCAAATGATGACGTTCCATCACATTAAAGAACACAAAGACTTAACAGAGTATAGCATTTTACCTAAATATTGTGATCCCTGATTGGAAGTGAAGAATCTGTAGAGGAGAATTGGCCTGCAGTAGCAGCAGCACTGGTAGGATTTAACACTGGAATGGTCTTTGAAGAGCCTTTTTCCTATGTTCCAAACTGACACTAACACAGGGATGGTGCCATCCACATCAGAATAACTAAGAAAAAAATATGTAGCAAAGGTGTTGACCTTTTTTGGCTTAGTGAAGGCTGTATATTACCAAATAGCAATATCTTCAAAAATCTTGTAAGCAATTTTAGTGCTCATAAAATGAGAAGCTTTGTGCATATATTTTTGGTGAGTTATTCATGATAGAAATTCACGGGCTCTTTTATGGTTAAAGTTGAATTCACTTCTTTCTTTTTAAAGATTTGTTTTTCTAAGTATTGTAAAATCCATGTGTTTTCCTCATTTGCCTTCATGGTTTACCTTGGGGCTTCTTTAAATGAAGGAATCTTGAGGCATAGCCTCCTGGTATGTTTTGAAGTCAATGATTGCTCTAATTTTTTATGTTTTGCACAGACATGGTGACTCAGGTCACAACCTCCCTTATGGTTTTAAACATTTATGCTTTTTCTGATCTAGTGCATACTTCCAGCTAACACACGGAAAAGATACAATTGAAAAGAAACACCAAAAAGGAGTGTGGTTCCTGGATTGGGTGAAGCCAAACAGTCAAACATGAGATGGTTTTGTGATGCTTGTTTGCGTTCACCAGCCAATGGATTGCCTTGACACCTAGCGTTAACACAGCTGAAGGGAAGGGAAGTGAGGGGGCTCTGGGAGGATATGTTGTGACCACTGACCACGTGTGCCACCCAAGCAATTTAGGTTGAAAGTCTTCTTTGACAGAAACCTGAGTTTTCTTTAGGCGAGCATTTAAAATTTCCTTCTGCTGGAGGGTGAACACGGGGTTAATTTGGGGAGGGTTATAATCTGAGTAAAGAAGATAATTCAGAAATTGCTCAGATTGTTTTGAAAAGAAATGAATTGCACATGTAAGTGTTTGATGGGGAGGGTTTAGTGGTTTGGGCACAGAGATGTAGACTAGAAAAGCAAGTTGTGTTTTTAACTATATTACGGAGAAAAGACAGCATTGAGAAGGTTGATAATGAAAAATAGGTGGAAGAATGAAGTAATAGAGAAAGGTTCACAGGGAGAGTAATTAAGTATGAGAATGGGTTGAATGCCTGGGTTTGTGGCATAATAGAGTTAGGATGCCTGTCCTTATCAATTCTTTTTAGTCTTAGATCTCTGCCAAAATGCAAGCGAACAAAGTGTTCTATTTTACTTGCTCTATTACATGTTATAAGCTGAAACGGCAGAGAGACCTCTGAAGCTGAAACAGCAGAGAGATCTCTGATTTCAGGTCAACGTTGACATTTCCTTCTGAGCCCTGATCTGGTAAACCTACGCTGCTCGATGAGGAGCTGTAACTGGAATGAAGAAAACGTTCACCAAAAGCTATCCTTGCCAATGGAATTCAGCTGAATTTTGGCATGTCTGCCTTGTGGAGTTGAATTCATAACCCCAGCTAGGTGTTTATAGTCCCAGAGCGATGTATAGGATAGTAAGGTGCCAAGGAACTGAATTCACACCAACCAGCACTAAATCCCAGCAAACCTGCAATCCACTTTTCTCCTGAGTTTTATGCTCTTTGCTGTGCCTATGAAGCTGAAATTCACAGCCTAAAATCTTCACATAATTTAAGGTGCTGAGTCGTCCTGTTGGGTAACTAATACACTCTAAAATATAATGGTAGTAGTAGTATCCAATGGTTGTAAAATTATCATGTTGTAATAGTCTTTTGGTTTGAATGCTCGCCTATGAAATGTATCTTCCAGAGAGAGATCAAACCCTCACTTCCAAGAAAAATGCCCTAGCTATGAGACAGACACAAGACTTGTAGCAGTCCTTGGGACAGAGCCCAGAATCTGACTCCCAGATCTGATGTCTGTTCTGTGGGCTCCTTGCGCGTGCTACTTGTATGAACTGGGCAAAACTCCCATAAGTTTTCTGCTCTTTTTGTGTAGTCTCTAGCTTCAGTAGGAATGGTGGAGCGTGTCCTCACATCTTATTGGTTCAAGTCTGATGGTTAGGTCATGTTCCTGAGCACTGGAAGAAGTGTTTTGGGCCTCCTTCTTATGTCCCTCCTCATCGTTTTCAATTATCTATGTACCTCTAAGATTTTCTAGACAGTTTAAAGTGAGTTTTGTCAAAATGCTTTTGCTTTAAAGCTGTATTAATATCTCCTTCAGGTGAAGAGGCCATGTCATAATTCTGAGAGTCATCTGAGATCCATAGCATATTACTTCCTCTCCCCCCCAAAAAAACCCATTTGAGTTGATGTGCTTGAGGTCTTATTTATCAAAAAGGCATTGCTTTCAAATGTCATACAGCATCTGAAAACTAGCACTGTTGTTCCTAAGCAATCATGCCTATTTAAACAGAAGAGTGCTCTGAAACATATGTGTTCACTGAGGTTTTCTTAAAAGCCTCTGTGCCCTACTGGAGTACAATAAGATATATTAACTGTGCAACTGTAGGATTAACTGAGCAAGGGGTCTCTCAGATATAAACCTCCAGCTATCCCATGAACTTATGCAGTTCACACATTATACCAGTCATTTAGAAAAAAACTAAACCACGGAGTTTTCTAAGATTTTTGTCTTCAGGCCATGGTTCCACTTATTACCCTAATATACTGTAGTTCTTAACATACAGGATTTAGCTTTCTTTTTCACCCCTTCTGAAGAAAGAGTAAGGAAAGTTAAATATAAAGGCATCTAGCTCTGAGGAGCTTAACAGGATCTGGTAGTCCCTATTTTAGCACCAGTCTTAAGGAGGCATTCCTGGTATATGTGTACCCAGGAAATCGCTATAATTGAGATGGGATATGAAAGCAGGATATGGGTTTTAATGCAGGGGGTGGATTAGTAGAAAGGACGTCATAATAACAGTGGCAGTATAATGCTTTGGTTGTAAAAAGGGGATTCTAATACCTGGCATAGATGTCTTTGCACCTGGTTTAACACAGTTGTGCTTTTAGAGTAGAGCATAGGTAGGAAACTGCTGTTAGACCTCGAAATGTAAACATGACTGTTGGAAGAAGATATTGATTGTGCTATAGTTGATACAGATACTGTTACCTGAATGATATTACCTGCAAAAGTGGAAGGGGATGTGGGGGTGTGTGCGAGCCTTTTGTGAACATTTATGGTTAATGCTAAAGCTTAATAATAGCTTAAATATATATAAATATAGCTTAATAATTTGTTTTCTGGCTCTCAGATATAAGAATAACTTTGCTTCACCTTCCAGAAAGGCACAACACATTTCAAAGCAATCTTAACAAAGTGAATCAGGAATACACTACACCATAACAGTGTATTCTAATATAATGGTTGACCTTAGGTTTCTACAGGGTGTCTGTGGCACCAGATCAACATAGCATTTAAATGTATGGAAATGATGAGCCTGATCCACTGTTCAGAGGAATCCCCGAAAGCCTTTCCAAAGGACTTTTGAATCAGGGCAGTCTAACAGGCACTGCTGTTCTGTTAATCAAGCCTTGAAGATATCATTTTGAAAATATTCTCCTGAAGGAAATTTCAATAATCTTCAGTATAATTAGAACCTTTGGCTGGAGCTATTTAATTCCCCCTCATTTGCATGGATTTTCTTCTTTGGGTATTCGCAGTAAAGCTATTACATATTCACAGTATGCGTCAGGTTGACCACAGAAAAGTTCTGCAAGCACAAAGGTTGGGGTTTTTTTCTCCGAAATTATATTAAAGATATTTATACTCATTACCTATTTATGAAAGAGTCTATTTGTACCGTAGTGCTAGCATCTTCCTTCTGAACAAGTCTTAATCCACCTGAATTTACAGTGAATTTACAGGATTGTCTCAGCTGTTGGGTGATTCATCACAGACTCTGTTTTGGTATTGCTGCTTCTCTTGCTAAGACAGATAAATAAAATCTGAATGAGAATTGCACGCCCCACTGTCCTAGCAAACCACTGTTGAACTCCAGATATATGTGGGGTAGAAAGGGAATGAATGTTCAAATTGATAAGCTGTGGCTAAGTTGCTCATCATGCAGTTATGATTAATTTGCTGGGAAAGCATGAACTAGACAGTTTTTGCATCATGAAGAGGAAAAACATTTAAACAGTTGTAGTATCGGACAGAAAATACTATGTGGTGGGCAGCACTATTGAACTCTTTTCCTCTAGATATGCAGATATGCATAGTTTTTCTCAGCAGTTTACAATGAACACATTATTCTGCTTTAAATAGTCCTCAGACCTGTTTCGCATACGACAATCTATCATTCCCACACATTACTAAGCCATGAGAAATACTAATTAAAAAAAAAATCTTTATTTTTTTTAAAGTGGAGTACAGCTACATCAGCTGTGGTTACTGGTTTGATTTCAAATCCAGAAACCACAATAAAGGCTGTTTTCCTTACATCAGATGTGGTGATTAATATGTGGTAGACTTGGGCTCCAGATTTTTACAGCTCTGTTAATTGATCACGAGCCAGAGCCTGGGGCTATATAATTAAGTTAGCTGGAAAATTAATGCAGGAAATGGCTTCTAGATTTGATTGGTTTAAAAATCTATGAATACACTTATTTAATCCTTTTGAATTAAACTTGGTGCCAAAAAAATTATGTTAACTACGTCTGCAATTTCATAACTTCGGGGCAGTATTCTTTTTCTGCCTTTGAAATCAGTGGTGTTTGCACAAAATTGTCATCTTAGACGATCCAGTAAAAGGTCTCTCTGTCACTGGTTAGAGATGTTGGATTGTCTGTGCCTTTGGTCTGACTCATATAGGCACAGACATTAGATTAACTGGGATCTAGGGACCAAATATCCTCACTTACTGCTCAGCAGTGGATTGCTGTGCATGGGCAGAAGCCCTCTGAGGTAAATCAAGCTCCACGTTGGTGCAGCTTTTACCTGCACATTGTAGGACAACAGGAACAGGGCCTCATTAAACAGTGATTGATCTTATGTATTGTGCCTATAGCATGGGAAAGTAGGTATCTTCTCTCTCCCTTGTATTCTGAGATTGAATGAGGTCCCCAAACAAGATTAGAAATGCTATAGCAAAAACATCCTTGAAAGAAGGGTAAGGAGTAACTAAATGCTCTCTAGTTCTGAGCTCATGCGTTGCCTTCCCATAACTCAGGAATAAATACAGTCAGCAATTATACTGAACTCATCATAATTAAAGTTCATTGCAGTAAATCAGAGTAATACTGGAGACAGAGAAATCAAGTTTAGGCTTAGTGAATAGATGAAGATACCAAGTGTTTTGAGAGAAGGTGTTTTGATTTGTTTTGTTTAGTTTAAAATCTGTAATTAATGTGCACTGGTTTAGGTCACACAATATATTCAGCTTATTCTGTCTTAGGTTGTTTCTCATTTGATACCACATTAAATGCCTTTACACAGCAAGTTGTAGGTCTTCACAGGATCATTTTAGGCTGTTTTTCCTCACAGATGGGAGGTGACATTACAAAGCCAGGGGAGAAGGAAAAGCCATCATGGACAAATAAAAGTGAAATAAGAAATAGCTCTCTCAGGACTTTCTTGCACTTTAATTGCATTTAAACTTGTCAAACAGAAAGAACCTTAATCGAGGGACCTTTAATGATAATATATGTGGAGTATAAAATACTTTGTTAGAAAAAATGCAAGGCAAAAGTAGAAAGCCCATTACTGAAAGTGCACCAGGCATCAGTAATAAATAAACCAAGACTGAACATAATTGGGGTGAAGGGTTATGGTTGTACAATTAAAGTTGTTATGCTAAGGTGATGTCCTAACATTTCTAGCACCGCCAAAAGGCAAGTCTCTATTCTAACTTTTAAAAGCAAGCTACTGTGAAGGGATAGAAAGTCTTCCACTGTTTTGTTTCCTTTATTTGGAAGCTACAGAAATGCTAGACCAAAACTGAGGTTGTCTTTCTTTCCACGCAGTTCTTGTTAACTGGATGGTGGAGGAAAATGAGAACTCAATATGCATATATCTGCATATTATTCTAAAGAAGCAGCAGATTATTGAATTAGTAAAAGGAAATACTGTTGCTCTGGGAATTTAACATTATTAATGTTATCACTGAACATGAACTAAAAACTTCTGCATTCTTAAATTCCTAACCAGCATTTTAATAGTGGACCATGGCAAAAGAAACCTCTTAATTAACACTTTTATCTGGATAAACTGTTCTGAAAAGAGACCTTTTGTAATTTTTCCTACAGTCTTGCTTCTGTCTGCATAAGTTATTAATCAAAACCCTATAAATGATAGAGATTCAACCTAGAAAATCAGTATTTATTTCAAGAAACTATTCCAGATTTTGAAGTCCTACAGAATTATACATAGTTCAAGTAAATCTCAGACTGCTTCCAGGTATACTTTTTCTGTAAAGTGAACAGATTTAATGTAAGAATCTTTAGAAAGCAGAAAAATCTAGACAACATTTCAGACATGACAGGTAAAGTTGTAAAGATGAAGAATACTTTAGGGAGGAGTTAGGAAATTTCTAGAACAAACAATTAGCTTCTTTTACAACCTCTCATCTATTTTAGTCTCTTGCAAGTTCTTCTTTTGACTGACGTACGCACTAACTCTCTTCTGGTAGGAAGCTGAGGTTTCTTTTCTTTGCCATCACAAACAGTGGTAATAATTAGCTAAACAAGGATATATAATAAGGGCTTGATTTTCTTCCACTGGTGATGACTGAAAAATTGTAACTGGGACAGTTTATTTTTCTTCCTGTATGATGTGCTGCCATTTACACCTTTACGAAAAGTGCAATCAGTGTCATTATGTTTAATTAGCATTTACCATGTAGTTTGCTCAGTTGCAAATTGTTATGTGAAATGCACTGTTTGAGGGAATCTGTGTCAGCACCTTCTCCAGAAGTATGTGGTTTTAAGAAGATTAGGACCCTGAACACATTAAGATTTACATACAAAGGATCTCATCCTGTGGTTTTTATTCAGACATAACTTCCGTCCAGCTTTTTATGAAAATGTCAGTTCCAAAAAGTTCTATTCTCTGTTATGTGGCTGTTGCAGTAATGCTGACACTGGGAGCTTTTATCATGCCCCACACAATTGCACATTATGTTGTCTATAGAATCATTTCAGGACCGCCTTTCTTCACAGTGGGAGGTGAAAGTGTATGTAAAATTCTGATGGTCAAATAAGAGTGAAATACAAACTGTGATACTGATCTTTATTAGGAACGTGATCCATGTAGGTTTCCCTGAACATTTCCCCTCTGCCTGGCTGAAACTTGTTTCTAGGCAGAAATTGAAAATGTTGGATATTTCTGTGGGGAATGCAGGCTGGATCTAACACCTCTTCTGTGCCTGAACTCACAGGCAGCCAGTGAACACACAGGAAATTTCATGTGCAGATCCAACACTCTACGCAGCACTGGACCATACACTTCTGTGCAAAAAATCCTGGGCAGAATATTTCTGGGACTTCCTGGCAGAAGTAGGGCAACACTACTTCATCATCCAAATTCTATATATTTGCCGTGTCTTTCCTAGGAGTTCTCTGCTGTTACATTTCCCAGTGAAGGTTCTGAACTGGAAGTGCTGTGTCCTCCTGGAAGTCAATAGTAGCTCAGTTGACTGTTTTTTTTTCTTTCTTTCTTTTTTTTTCTTTTTTCCCCCAGTTTGGCCAGTGAATTAATTCTCTGTGACTTGGTCTTCAAAATCCTTGCAGTTTTGAAGAGAAAAAGCCTGAGGGAGAAGGTAATAGCACTGAAGATCAGTTTGAGCAAGACTGTAGCATACAATAGTTTACCGACTTTATTTTAGTCAAAAACGTGAAACTAGCACTGAAACTTAAGTCCTCTTCATATATAGAGCTGTAGTAAATTTTACATCTTATTCACTGAGTTAAATATTAAAAAAATACAATGACGGGCCATATATCTACACAAATCTATGAATTTTCTAGGGTCTATGAATCCCAGGTCTAAGCGTAGAACATTAAAATATAGGGTGCTGAGGCTTTTTGCCTTTTTCACCAAAATGCACCATTGGTAGGACAGATGGGTAGATCTACACCTCTGAGGTTACAGCTAGTGACCTTTCCAGACATCACATAGGGCCCTATATGAGTGGCTGTAATACGGTTCCAACAGGAGTAGTGCCACATTACGTGAAGAAATCCCTCCAGGCAGGTGGAAGCCAATGCAACAACCAGTGTCCAGCTCCTCATTTGTACCTAACACACACTGTAGAATACAGAAGACCTGGTGTTAGTGAATAGTTTCGAAGGGGGATGCAGAATAATGACAGTGAAATTAAAGTTCCTTGCCTGTTAAAGACAGAACTGCGATTGATCTAGGAAGAGGGATGGGTGCTCCTTCTCTTCAGTAGACGTGATTGATTGAACTTTAAGCCACTCTCACTGGTGTGCACGCTGCCAGTCACGTCAGTGAAGGGGACTGTCGTGGAGGAAGTCAAGTGTTGTAGGCCTGGTAAAGCAGGGGGAAAAAAGGCAATGCTTGCATTCAATAAAAATAGTAAAAACAGTTGTAATAATTATTTTGAGTAACTGATTGTAAGCACTTAATTGCAGCGGTGGACAAAAAATCCCAAGATACTACTGTAGGCAAGGTGAAAAATTGCCCTTCTTCTGACTATTCTACTGCATTCATTGTAACTGCTCTGATGAGCCCTCTTCCTATAACTTCTGTACCCTGGGGAGTTAACAGAAGTATTAGTAACATGGGTATCAAAAGACTCATCCTAGTGCCTCCAGGTCCTGCTCACTGTTCCTTTCAGGAGTATTAGTGACAGCACCACTTAAAAGCACAGAGCCTTGGTGATAAAGCTCCCGTTCAATGTGATGCATGAGGATTGTACTTTCTGCATTACTGCAGACAATGGAACCATTAACTCGCTATCAATCACCAGGTTTGCAGCACAGCCCTCTCCCTAACAAGAAGCCACGGGGCATAAGGTATAAATAGCAGACATAAGTCAACCTCCTTGACCAATTGTAATTGTGAAAGAAGGATTGTAAACTGTGTTTGGGCCTCTGTCCAGGCTTTCTGAAACACGCCAGTGTGCATGTGGAAATTCAGCTAGGGACATTCTTTTTTATTTTATTAGAAGGCTCTGCAGGATGGATCTATTGCTGGGTCCCTTCTTTTCCCTTCACAAGCAATCATTTTAGATGTATTCAATACCTCTCGGTGATTTGAGAAAGCTCTTTCTGTTGTAACAAGATAGATTAAATTTAAACTATTTTGACTTTTTGAAGCATTGGGAAGCCTGATTCTCTCTGTTGTTACATCGGCTATCCTGGGCACAGCTCCACAGACAGTGAGTGTGTGGGGGTAGGGAATAGTATGCCAAGAATTTAGGTGGCAGGGCAGAGAATAAATTTACATTGTTGTGGATGCCAGGAGAATGAAACCTACATGATAGGACTTCAGAGATAGATTTTTTTAATTATTATTATTATTTCTATATTTGCAAGCTGGTGGGTTTGGTTTCATGAGAGCAGTTAAATAGCTGGATTTGTTCAGTACTCTTCTCCCTTTACTGATGCTCTTCCATGGGAAGTGAATGGAAGCTATTTTAATTGCCTTTCTTAGAGGGAGTGGAATCACAAACTAGCTGCAATCTCCTTTTATAGTTCTCTTTGTTACCTGGCATGAAGGGCTAGTACAAGCTTTTAAAAGTAGGCAATTCTGGCATAAAAGTGGGTTGGTCAAGGTCTGTGATTCTTCAATGACTTCCACTGACAGCTTTATCACAATTAAATTGCCCACTCCCCTATTCTGCAGTGGAAATCCTGAGAGAAGGTAGCAGTGAAATAGCTCACTGTTTTCAGCTCAAATGTACTCCATCCCTTATGCAAAGGGATTTGCTGATGCAAAGAAGTGTAATTTACACCTTCCCGTGACAGCCTTTGTGACTTTGACCTGGAAAGTAGAAAAGAATCCAGGCATACTTACAGAAGGTGGCTATAAATAGACTTAAATGCAGTGGCTTATCTTAAGGTTAACCATAAGTTGTCTTTACAGTGCTAACAAACTAGACCACACAGCTTTGTTTTGATTTTTACCTGAAGTATAGACCTGTGTGGTCTAGATGGATGATATCAATTACATTTGAAAGCCTGATAAAATGGAATGCAGATGATTTATCTAGCTGATACCAACCTCTCGATAAAAGCCACAGTCATTAGTAAACCTTGGCGTATATATATCATTCTTATGAATGCATGGTGAATTCCTTTTTTTTAATGCATGTATCTTCCTTACTTTCAAGATTTTTTCCCAGTGGTGGAGGGTAGTGGATTATGGTGATTTTGCTGCAATTGACTGTGGGACGTTGTAATCAAAGCATGCTCTGCAGATAGCCAGGGTATTAGTCAGACTTGCATATTCGCACACACACAATTGCACACTTTCACATGCTTCTTGTGTTAATTTACTGGTTCAGAAAGTATTTTTATTAAAATAAATGAAAACTATTGCTCAAAACTCTTGTGTTGAAAACAGCACCTTCAAAAGTCTAAAAAACCCTCAGAATTTCATAGAATCATAGAATAGTTTGCGTTGAAAGGGACCTTTAAAGGTCATAGAGTCCAACTTCCCTGCAATGAGCAGGGACATCTTCAACTAGATCAGGTTGCTCAGGGGGCAAAAGAAGTTGATGTTTATATTTGAATCGTGTTTAGTTTTCCTAAATGCCAGCTTGTGACAAATTATGATTCCTAAATGTGTAATTTTGATGTGAAAAAGGTGGAATTATTCAATCTGAAACTTTTGAGTTTTCATTCCACACCTGCAACTGATTTATTTTGGCCCATATTTGGGTGCGAAGGAGGAGGGAAAGAAATGATTATAATTTTGTATTTAAGAAATCTCATTTTCTAGGGAGGTGCTTTGGACAGTCATTTTGGGAGGCAGGAAATGTGAATTTCAGGAATGGAACTTTGAAAAGGCTTGTTTCGTTTATTGAGATGGGAATTTATTGTGTATAGGAGTGTCATTTGCAGCTGACACTGCTTAGCACTTCTGGTGCATCAGGCTGAAATTCCAGGTGTGTGAAGAACAGTAATGTAATCATTCCAGAAAATTACATTTTGGAAGAAAAGTTGTTACAATTCCTCCTTGGATTTAATCTCAGGTATGTGAGACTTAGCTCAGAGGTCCAGGGTTTAAAGATGCTATTGGATGAAGCTGTAAAACCCCATCATTGCTATATATGAACATTTTAGTACATGTATCACACAAATTTGTGAGGGCCTCTCTGCTAAAATATCCAGGTGTTTTCCCCCACTGAATTCACTACTGTTGCACGTTGATTCTCTCATGACAAACTGAGAATTACTGGAGACCCAGAATTCAAGCTTTGGCTGCTGAGATGATGTCATTCAAGGCATTGGCAGGAATCTGAGCAGTCCTCACTCCTCAGCTGTGCGCTTCACAAAGCTTGCAGAGCACAGCCACATCTGGCTATTTTAGAAAGCAAGCAAGCATTATTTTGCTGATATTGCAATTAGATTGTTGACGTTTCTGGCAGAGCAGGGGTCAAATTTTGTGCAGTGTTTTGTGTGGTCAGAATGGGAAGACGACTAAACACTTTCATACTTTCTAGTTTCTGGATTGCTGCAGAGGTTGCTGTGGCTTTTCTAACTGATGACACACTTTCCTTCTGCTTACAGCAGTTTCTTCCATCCCCTGATATTCTCCCCGGCTCAGTGTCCCTCTTCCGAGATAAAACTGTTTCTTTTAGGGCCTCTGCATTGCGAAAGGAGTACCAAGGGGTTATTGGAAATGGAAGAATTGCACTCCTTGTTGCTACAGACCACAGTTTCTCTAGCTAAGTGTACTTTCCATCTTGAGATTTACACCCAGGCTGCGCTCAAGACCAGACAAGTTGCGTGTCTGAGGTTCATATAACCACAAGCAGTTGGAGAAGATCCATTAGAAAACATAGGAGTCCTTATAGCTGAACATGTCTAGTATCTGCATAGGCAACCACAACAGCTTGCATCAGTTTTTCACATGTAGACTACAGGGAGTCCGAGAGGAAACTATACGAGATGCAGGGACACTGTGTATGTTGTACCCATGGCTGCTTTCTAAAACTGGTGCAGACATCTCTCTTCTGCTTATGGATGTATTATGGCAATGTCTTCTAACAGCATGACCACAGACTAACAGTTTTGCAAGGACACGGTAGTTGTACAAGCAGCATATTCTATAAGAGAAATAAAAGTCCTATTCTGTGTAAGATACTTGTCCAGGCCTCAGGAGAGTTTTTTTTCCCCATTGAATTCCCACAAGATCCCAATGTTGTAAGCAAGAGGGAGCAGATACATTTATTTCTAGTATTTCACAACATCGTATTGTTTGACTTCGCAGTTGTAGTTTTTCTTTTATAACGTAGTTCTTACAGCTCTTACATCTAACGATCTCAGCTGGCGTCTCTTGTACTTGGCTGTGCAAAACCAAAGGGGACTATACAGACTTTGGTTTCAAATGATATTACATGTTATATACCCTCCCTTCATCTTCTTCACCAAAACTTCCAACGCACTGCTCAAAACAAGAGTGAAATCAAGGGTTATGTAAAAAGACCCCAAGCAACAATAAAATAGCAGCTGACACATAGTTTTCTTCTAAGTATCATTCTTGTGTAATTAGTATTTGAGTGATCCTCAAGTCCCCAAACTTCCTGGCTAACACAGGCTCAACCTCTTATACAAACACGGTTTAGTGCTTTAGCTCGAGCTGTAGATTTTACTAGATTGGCAGTGACCAAGACTCTTAGTCAGCAGAGATGCTCAGGTAGAATTCTTTCCTTCCAGGTAGTAGAAGTAAACATTTCAAACTGTCTTTCTATACAGTTTTAATGCAGGAATAGTAATTGATACCACCCACTGCTATTAACCTGGGTGGGAAATCTAAAAGGAGACAACAGGAGCTTTAAGACAAAAATGTTTGCATGTATTGATAAGGTCAAGACCTGTTTTTACAAGAGGGAAAGCTAAAACAAAACCTGATTTCTGAATCAGCATCTCCCAGTCTCCGTTGCCTGAGAAGCAGCTACACTGAAGTGGCTTTGACACAATATAAGCTTGTTCTTTGTCAAGGATGTCTCATAATGTAGGCCCTGCTGATTTTTAAAATCTGGAGTTTTCATACACTTAGCACAGATGGGGAACAAAAGGAGCACAGTGATTGATTTTACTCAGTCATCAGGGAATTTTTGAGATAGCTCATTAACGCAAGGTGGACACACTAAAGATCGCTATTTAAGGAAGGCATAGACTGATAATCAAATTTTATTAGTGTGCCTGAAGTCTTTTTTAGGCTATCATGAATCATCTGTGCAATGCAGTCTTCAGGTTTTAGAACTGGGAACTAAAGTAAAAATTGCATTTTCTATACATTAACCTAACAGGTGCTATTTTAAAAAATATTTTTATATATATATACACACACATGTATAATTTTATACTTTACTTTACTATACTTAACTATAATATAAGGTTATACTTAACCCTAATGATTTAGCTGAGTTTAAGGGACATGCAGTTGATTGGGCTGTGACTGTATATAACATAACAATATATAGTAATATATAATCATACTTTGTACAATAAAATAAAAATATTATTGTATCTACCATAACTGAAAAGGAAAAAAAAAACCAAACATTTGAAACTGCTCAAGTCTTCTATAAAATAATAAAATACATGAAGTAAAATTTTTTTATGATTTGAGTTCAAATACAAATAAAATAATCTCTTTTTGTCTTGGGGAAGTGTGCTTATAACACAATAGATGTATTATGTGTGTGCATTTGAAATATATACCTTGCACACAAATATATATGTGCATATATATGCATATATATACATATGAAATAACTTCTGGAAAGTAATAATATGCCACTTCTTGCATTATTAGAGTGAAAAATCTGTTTATGAGGTAGAAAACATTCATTACTGGAAAGACATAATTCAAAATACTTCTGTCACAGATTCTGGTAAGAGACTGTAATCTTGTCCTTGATCCTTGGGCACCCAAAGACCTCATAAAATCCAAAGCTCTACTAGAAATACAATACAGTCTAGTAAAGTACAAATTCAAAGAAATAACAAAAGGAAACAAGTTCCATCTGCTTTAGAAGTATCAAACACCTTGACTAACAGAACCGATCTAAAGCCTATGGAAATCAATGACAGTTAATTGTCATTTAATTAACTTTGATGAGTTGTTTGTCAAACCCCTAATTTACACTGGATCTGTTGACTCCTTTGTTTTTCAGCTTAGATTGATATATATTAACATCTCCTGACTCCTCCTGTAAATTTTCTGTTCTACTGAAAAAGCTGTATTTGATCTGGCCTCCATGGAAGCCATGGAAAAGCAAAATTGGGATTAAAGTTTTGTTTGGGAATTCTATGCACATATTTGGGAGGTCACAAATGTATCACTAAGAAAGTGAACAGATCAAATAAATCAATATGTTATTAACTTTACCAAAAATAAATGGGCTGCTCAGTAGCAATAGAACAAAAGATTATGAAAAGCAAAACAGAATAATATCAATCTATTCTTTCCACATATGTCCATTTCAGTGAAATTTTCTTTTGGGAAAAAAAAATTTAAAAGATAATTGGAATAGTATGAAAATGTTAAACTGTTTTGTTGGTTTTTTAAAAATATATATACTTTAAAAATGTGTATCCAAATCCACTTCAGGACATGTTTTCTGTGTGGAAAACTATACTCGATGATTCATTTTGGATTTTCTACTTGTAGCCCAAATCTTTCCATTTTCATGGAAGCTAGAACTTCCTCTTCAGGCAAACCCTAAGATAGGAAGCACTCTCCAACACACCAGCTTCTCTCTGGATATTTTAAAATGCTTGACAGTATATTTTTGCTTACATGTGAAGTGGGAAAACATTTATAAGGTGGCATATCTGAATAGCTTTAGTGGCTGTGTCTATTTCAGAGCATGGGAGTCTTGTTAATGCTGCCTTATACACTGCAAAGCCACGTTATCCTTTTCCTGTGGTGGAATAACTTTTTACATAAATAGCAGTGGATACTATGGATACCCTAGAGGTTAGTGCTTGAACTATAATTACTTTCTGGTCATTAGTAATTATTCCACAAGGTATTGCAGAACATGTTCTCTGAGAAAATAATAAAAAAAGAAACAACTCAGCCCAGCAGCTGCAACAGACCAGATCTTTAATTTTAGGATATTTGATTGTCGCCATATTGACCCCAAAGGCCTGAATCATCAGCCCACTTCCCGTTTAATTAATATAGCAACATATATGATATGACTAGCAATTTTTCTAGAGTTCAGATTTCTAACTTTGCTTGCCCAGAATTGTTGTTGTTATCAAAATGTTTCCATTAATGAAGGCTCACTGAAATGTTTCCTTTTTACATTAATATTATGACAATTTATACTGTATATATTAAAGAAAATGTTTTTCTTTGTTGGTCTCAGTGCATATTATCTATTTGAAGCATCTGCTTTCCAAATAATTACTGAATGTTAAAATGCATTAGATTAAATTATTTTTTTTAAATCAGTATTACTAATAAAGGAATGAGCTGGGCAAAAAATCTGAAGAAATTTTAATGTCTATGATTTTAGTTTTTTTCAGTCTAATCTCTGTGAAGCTACAACTGGTGAGTTCACTCTATTTCTTGCAAAGGCTATTACAATCAACAGGTATCTTTCCACTGATTTAGATGCACTTTGATTTGGTGCAGATCATTTATATGAAAGCCAAATGAAGCCATGAGGTATAAAATATTGGCTTTATTCACTCTGCTTGCTTCATGTGTCTGGTACTGCAATGTTATATAATTGAGATGATATGCAAAGACTACTCTTCAGAAAACCTCAACAATTATAATTAAAAAAGACCAGACAAATTTTAGTGTTATTTCAGTGTAGATTTTGAAATCTCATATTAATGAAGTTGATTGCATTACCAATATGATGCATTACTATATACCATTTGTATTGGCATTATGTGGCAAGCATTTTTGGGGGGCAGGCTGCAGTAGTGGCTTATGTGAGGAGACACCAGAAGCTTCCCCCATGTGGGACAGTCAGCGCCAGCCATCTCCAAGACAGACCTGCCACTGCGTGTGTCTGGCCAAAGCTGAGCCCATCAGCAACAGTGGGAGTTCCTCTGTGATAACACATTTAAGAAAGGGTAAAAACCACTGCACAGCAACAGCCAGAGAGGAGTGAGAATATACGAGAGAAACAACTCTGCAGACACCAAGGTCAGTGAAGAAGAAGGAGGAGGAGGAGGTACTCAAGGTGCTGGAGCAGAGATTCCCCTGCAGCCTGTGGTGAAGACCATGGTGAGGCAGGCTGTCCCCTTGCAACCCCCATGGGAAGCCCACGCTGGAGCAGGCTCCTGTCAGGACCTGTGGACCAGTGGAGAGAGGAGCCCATGTTGGAGCAGGTTTGCTGGCAGGACTGGCCGGCAGGGGTTGGTCTCTTCTCCCAAGTAACAGGTGATAGGACAAGAGGAAATGGCCTCAAGTTGCGACAGGGGAGGTTTAGACTGGATATTAGGAAAAATTTTTACACTAAAAGTGTTATCAAGCATTGGAACAGGCTGCCCAGGGAAGTGGTTGAGGCACCATCCCCGGAGGTATTTAAAAGACGGCTAGACATAGTGCTTAGAGATATGGTTTAGTGATGGTTTTTGTCAGAGTTGGGTTGTTGGTTGGACTAGATGATCTGAAAGTCCCTTCCAATCTAGGCGATTCTATGATTCTATGATTCTATGACTTGTGACCCTGTCAGGACCCACGCTGGAGCAGTCTGTTCCTGAAGGACTGCACCTCATGGAAGGGAACCATGCTGGAGCAGTTCATGAAGAACTGCAGCCTGTGGGAAAGCCCACGTTGGAGTTCGTGGAGGACTGTCTCCCATGGGTGAGACCCCACACCGGAGCAGGGAAAGAGTATGAGGAGGAAGGAGCAGCAGAGGCAATGTGTGATGAACTATCACAAGCCCCATTCCCCATCCCCCTGCACCATGCCGGGGAAGGAGGTAAAAAAGTTGTCAGTGATTTGAGCCCAGGAACAAGGGAGGGGTGTGGAGAAGGTGTTTTTTAGATTTGTTCTTATTTCTTACTATCCTACACTGTTATTCATTGGCAATAAATTAAATTAATTTCCCCAAGTGGAGTCTGTTTTGCCCATGATGGTAATTGGTGAGTGATCTCCCTGTCCTTATTTCAACCCACAACTTTTTTGTCGTATTTTCTGCCTCCTGTCTTGTTGATGGAGGTAAAGTGACAGAGAGGCTTGGTAGGCACCTGACAGCCAAGGTCAACTCACCACAGTATTGTAACAATATTATATAATTTTAACACTGTTAGAATGTTCAATGACTTGGTTGTTCATCATTGCGTGAACAAGTTGTAAACCCAGTTATATTCACTATATATTGATACATGCTTTTTTCTTTTTTTTTTTTTCAATAACAGACTCATCTGACTAATATGAGAGATTCGGAGGTTCCAGTCTGCATTTGTGAAAATACTTGTTGAAGTTCAAACTCCATGTTAAAACCACCATGACCACGTGCGTCTATAGGCAGAGTAATTATGTGATTCTCCTTCTGAAGGGGTATAGAGCACCACGGCCTGGGTGTGCCACATAATGGAAGAGGAAATTCAGGAATAATCAACAGCTGAATAACCTCATCCTTTGAGTACAGGAGAGAACCAGAAAAATTTGTTGGAGAAAAACCAAGCCAACATGGACATGTGATCAAAAGTCAGTCTGGCTATGGCTGGGATGACATAGGGAAGAAAAACAATAAAATAATAGAAATGGGACCTTTTGTTTGCTTGGTTTGGTTGTTTTTTTGGGGCTGTTTTTTTTTTTTGCTTGTTTGTTTTTTCTTTGGTTTTGTTTGTTTGTTTGTTTCTTTTGGGGTTTTTTTTGTGTGTGGTGTTTTGGTTGGGCTTTTTTCGGTAGGAAGACTTTTACATCCTTTTTGCACTTTTTCATTATCCTCACCTTGACCTACTAAAGTGGTCGTGAAGGAACACTTTCTAAAAGTGAGGTTTGCTCCATTAAATAAATAAACAAATAACAGATTTTTTGAACTCCGCATTAGATTACTGTTTTGTCTACATGGTCTTTTAAAACTACTTGGAAATTTCACTTTTTGAATGCCATCTGTTTAAGTGTTGCATCTTGTGGGAAGCTGTCCATGTTGCCTGTCATTTCATGTCTAGTCACAGTCATAAGGAGGTAGGTTTTACTCTACTAATCACTTGATGAAAAAACACCCTGCCTGAATATTTCTTCCTCTGCCAGTGAAACAGAGATACAGTTTCAGTTCATACGGCTAATCTCCATCTTTTCTCCCTAAAAGTATTTTTTTAAAAAAAATTGGGATAACGGCTCACATGGCACAGTGGAAGAATTTCATTATGGAAAAGTCTGGGGTAGTCTTCTGGTTTAGGGTTAGATGCCTGTCTGGTGTAAGTCAAGACAGTTTTATTTAAGTTTCAAGCCACCTAATAATTATAGACTGTTCATAAATCAGTAGTGTGGTTTTCCCTTCTGTCTTTCTAATTAAAAAGCATTTATGTGGTCAGAACAAGGGACATGCACACACACATAGAATTAAATGGCATAAATGTCACATAAAAGGCTGTCACCAGCCCTAAAAAACCCCAATGGGATATTGCTTTTTGGAATGAAGAAAGAGTGCGTAATTTTTGACATTATACCAGCCATTTCACATTTCAGTAGTTTTAAGCTTAACATGACAAGCTTAAATTGTTATTCTTCCAAGAAATAAATGTTAGAATACCATATAGTTATGCAGTGCATCCTCTGTAATGTCTGTCTGTCAGTTGTACTGTTGTCTATATATCTAAACTGTAAAACTTATTATGCCAAATAATATTCATTGTATAGCTACACGACAAGTCTATTGTAGTATGTTACATTTTCGTGGAGTCTGCAGAACACCTATTAGCTTAAGTTATTTACTAAGGCCATTAGGCACCCTTTTTTGGACTAACGGATTTGCTGCTTTCAGGTTTGAGAAGTTTACGTCTCGTCTGTAATCTGTCAACCTACAGAAGGAAAAGGTGTAATGCACAGAGATTTATAAAGTTACGAGGTAAGCATTTACAAATGTTCTTAAGCTTGAAGTGAGCTTCAGTTTGAGTTTAAGCTTAGCTTAAGCTTGGGCTCCTACGAAGTGAAGGACAGCTTCTGCAGCTATCGCTCCTCGTGGAGTGGCTTCTGCTGATGCAAGGCAGCTTTCTTACCCCGGGGGCTGCGACACCCACGGGTCACAGGCAGGGTCAAAAAGAGATTGGAAGAGTGAAAAGAGGAAAGCATAAGTCTTTACGTTTTAAATGCTTAATTATAAAATTGACTTGTAAACACAGTTAAAATTAAAAAAAATAGATTGCAAACAAGTTATGACGATTTATAACTGTGAGCAACTGAGTTCCTCAGGGAAGGGTAATGAGAAGTGACTGCAGATGTTTAGTTAGCAGAGCTAACTGCTTTTAAATGCCTACACAACTTATTTCCTTGAGGAGGAAGAGTACACTTTTTAGTCTGCCACTAGTAGTTAGAGCCAGTTTTTTGTTCTGTCTTTCTGAAATGACTAAGACACTGTTGGATGTTCCTGTTCCTTGACTAGCGGTTGCATGCAAGGAGGGAGGAGTTTGTAGGAAGTTCAAAGGGAGATAGCTCTTCCATTGTTTGAAAGGTATTGATGCAAAATAATCTCATCTGTTCAAGTGAAATGAACAGGTACTTCTTTGCAGGAATAAAGGTCATGGAATCTGGGTTTTTGTATAAACATAAATACATGCTTCTGAGCACATGCACATATATGTATGTATCATAGTAAACATAGATAGCTACAAGTCTTCTTGTATTGCATTGGGATTTCTTCGTGATGATGAGAAATAAGAGAATATCCAGAGTAAAGTGGCCTCAGCAACATTAATTCTACCTCGCTGACACTTCAATGCATGTATAGTCTTTCCTTAAATAATCCTGTATTATGCTTTCTTTCCTTCACAGGATGTCCTCATTTCAGAACTTTTACTTCCCTCCCCTTCAGGGAAAGTCACAGGCTTTTGAGTTTCTTCAAAGGCTCCAGTAGACTTTCTAAGTCCTTATTTGAGCATACAAGCGTTTCTTGCCATGGTAACCAAGCCAAAATTTAATCAAAGAGTCTGTGGGTTTCCACTTCAGTGCTGAAAACCTTGGTACCAATTCATCGGTGAGTTTATGTTAGCCTCCTGTATATTATAAATGAAGGCAGAAAGCTTCAGTATTTGAGTTTGAATTACCAGCTAATGGTATGTATAGACTAAAGGTAGGACTCAGTCTAATTTCAAAATTATAAATTACTGAAACAGAATTAGGGTTTTGGTAGTAATTGTTATTTAGAATCAAGTGCAGTGAGGGTCCATTCAAGACTTTTTCATTTTTTTGACTACCTCTAACCCTGTATCTTAGGCAGATATGGTGTCCCAGAAGACAAATGGAGCATATGGGACTGAAATCCTCCTTATTCTCTGGTTACCATGATCTCAGACTTAACACAACTTCCTGTGGCAGATGTCTCTTCAAAATGTAAAGGGAAAAATATGAGCAACCTGTCTCTTTCTAGTAACAGAATATCCTGCTAGCTGCATATTTTAGTTTTGCAAGTTTAAATTATTTTAAATGAGAACAGTAGCATAATTGAAAGGCAGATGTGCATACAAAAAGGGAAATTATAAACACTTCTATTATCTTTTTAAATAATAACACTTCAAAGACCTGAATTAAAATACATACATAATATTAAGACAGAACTGATGACAGAAGGTCATAAATTGCCTATTGTATGCTAAACGTCCTAATCAATCCAAACAACCCCAAATTCAAATGTAGTGACAATTTCTAATACTCCAACTGTGAGAGTAATATGGAAAAAGGACTTAGGCATGGAAATAATTGCAAAAGACACAATGAAAGCGTGTTTTCTTCCATGCAGCTAAATATCTTTTGGTTGCCTAGTTAATTTACTTAGCTGTGGTCCATTGAGTAGGACTCCATAACATTTTCCAACCAAACATTTTATGATGGAAAACTGAATAGCAATTATTCTTTTTAATTATTTATTATTATTTTATTTTATTTTATTTTATATTATTTTATTTTATTTTATTTTTATTTTACTAGCTGAGTTTCATTCGTGTTGTGAGCAATGGAACATGGCAGAATTATTACTGGGAAGTTCTTATGTTGCCAGTCTCTGAGAATGATCCCATTGTGGTTAGCATTGTCTACACACACGAAGAACTGTTTTGGCTGTGACCAGGTCCATATTCTGTCTCCAATGGTGACTACGAACAGAAGAGATACTGTATATGTTTTTCCCCCCACAGTATGCTTGTTAGGGTTCTCCAGATCTACGGCCAGTTACAGGAAGGACTGCTGCCTTTTGACAAGTCTTGCTCTTGTATGTCCCTTTTAGTAGCACCTTGTTTTGGAGTAGTCTGTGACTGGCCAACTTCTACTCACCCACATCAGTCACAGTTTTGAAATCCTCTTTCATAGCCTACTCAAGACTCTCTGCTGTTCAGACTGAAGAGTCCTAACCTACCCAATGGTTCCTTGTAGAGGAACCATTCCCTGTGTTTGATCATCAAACTCAGCTCATCACAAGGAGAGACAGCAAAACAGACATAGATGATACCAAGCCAAAGAAACAAAGATGACAGATGCAAGGTGAAAAAAGGCTTCAAGATAGAAAAATGTGATACTTCTTAACGCCAAAAAAAGCCACGTTAAATACACATTTATTTGGAGGCAGGGAATTAGGAAGACATAAACGACAAGGAAACAGAAAAGGTGTGAGAGAGGGCAGATGACCAGAAGGTCACAGGGATAGATACAAAGTGAAACTGAGATTAAAAGACAGCGGAAAAGGAGCTGGAGAAAACAGACAATCAGAAGAGAAGCCTTTCAAGACAACCTGTCTTGAATGTCCAAATGTTCCTGATTTGACCACTTCCGTGGCTACTCCTGTCCTTTGGGGTCACTGCTTATTCGTTGCTGCAGCTTTTTTCTTAAGATGACTTTGTTCTTAAGACCACAATGACGCACACTATGGTGTATATTAGGGAATAAAAGACATTGTGCACTCTAAATTGAACGAGATTTTCGAATGAAAAAAAACCCCTCATCTTCTGTGTTAGCACCCCTCAGTACATGAACCCAATCAGACTCTGGAATCCTTTGCTTTTCTCCCTGCTGTCGTTATTAGGTATGTGTCTGGGGTTATTTTTCATCCTGAGGAAGTTGGCTGGTTAATGAAATTTTGGTCAAGATGTAAAGACTTTTTCTGAAGAAGTCTTGGGAGCTTTTCTTCAAGACATTCATATTCTAGACTAGCCTGATCCCTAAAATCTCATTTCATTCCCCCTGAGGCAAGCTTGATACATTTATGGTCAATGTATAAGACAGCTGATGTTGTAGTTGTTGCCCATATTTCTAGTTAGTGGAAATGTTTTTCAAAATGAAATAATCAGGGCAACAAGAAGACTGTGATATGTATTAAAGAAGTCATGCTTTGGACATGACAGCTGCAAAAATCTGTAGAGCATGATGAATGCTGCCACTATCTTAAAGCTAAAGTGAGGCTTCTAGAAATTTGTTGTTATGCAGATTATGAAATTTTTTGTTTCAATATCCCAGAAGGAGACAACATACAGATTGTTCAATACTGAACCGTCACATAGTAGAGAAGTGAGAAAAAAAGTGAATTAATTTGGAGAAGATTTATTTGGTTTGTGTAATAGGGAGTGTAAAACAGTAAGAACCCAGTTGCCTAGCTGTCAGCTGCCTCCAGGGTACAATCAAACACTGCCAGTGAGTCAATAGCCTGGGAAGATTTTTTTTATATATAGCTGGAGTTTAACATGAGGCTGTAAGTGCTCCAGGTGGCAGGGTTGTTTGTTCATTAGTGACTTTTCACAATAAACAATTGTGGTCCCATGACATGACAACAGTAGTTTACAAGGAAGGAGGTAGAAAAGCAAAGAAACCCCCAAATCCAGAACTCTGAAGAAAAAGACCCCCAAGAAAGTCCTATAAATCCTCAGAAACACTAGTCAAGAGTATGGCAACAGGAACAAATAGTGCAGTAAAAGTCCATCACGTTATTCGTTTGCAGCGTAGCTGATCCACCTTATAAAGAACTTACTTAAATTGCTTTTCATTAAAAAAAAAATCTGGTATCAATATTCACATCACCCTGTGTGCTTCAGGCAGAGATTTAACTTTACATTGTTGCTTTATGCTCTTTTTTTCACTCTTCTTAATGCAAAGCCTATAGATGATCTGAAGGATGGATTCCAACGGGTACTGTGTTGCTAATTTATGAAATCTGTGCCTTTTAGAGATTATTCTGTTGAAATTAGTGTAAGCACTGGCGATGCAAGATAAGAAGAAAGAGCATTACACTGCTTATGCATTTCTTCTGAAGTTGGAAAATCCTATTTAGAGACCAACTTTAACATGATTTAAGACTTCCAGCAGTGTTCCTGGAAGCATAATAAGTAAAGCTTGAAGTTGTGAGAGTGGGTGTATCTCAGCTTCCAATTTTTTAGGGGGAGTGTGGAATGTAAAAGTGAAACTCAAATTTGACTGAATTTAAGGCTCTGGTGTTTGGCTTTAGCTGCCTGTGTGCCAACAGCAAGACCACACTTTGAAAGGACGTAGTAAAGAGAGAGGGAAGGAAGATCTTTGAAGTGTGTTGCCATGGGGTTGAGTTTGCCTCTTTTATGACCATTAAAAAATCAATAAATAATCATCCTGAGGTTTGCTGTTAAAATAAATATTTGTCTTATTTATGCTACTTTTGCAGTAAAACAACCAAGCACCAGCTAAGCATTTTCTAAACCTTTTCATATTCATGTAATGCCAATTGCGCACTCTGGATAGCTCGCCCTGCCTGCAATTGAGCTACCAACCCCTGTGTGTCTCTGAACAGAACTTCGTGGACCGGTTACTTTATAGAAGTGGTAACCAAATGATAAGTAGCACTAAAAGGTTGGATGCCAGTCCCTTTTGTTACTAAATAGTGCAGTAAAGGAGGCTTGACCTGCTTTTCTTCAATAATTCTGTTATTTGGGAAAGGTAGGAAGGAAAGCTGTTTTACCTTCCTATCCAGCAAATGCCTTTTAGAAAAATCCCTTTATGAAATGTGTGGGAAACCTGACTGTTGAATCACTTAAAATTTTGTTTGGGTTTGTTTTTTTTTTTTTTTTATGTGTCCCTACTGGTTTCAGCAAAAGTTTCAGCTTAAGTTTAAATTTCAGTGTTTAGCCTGTGGCACGATGTACATAATCACAGTACAACCGTGTCTCTTGTTCAGTTATCTCTGTTCTTAGACTGTTCATTACAATGGTTTGCCTTACCAAGGAAGTGGTTGAAGTTTTAGCCACTATTTACATTGGATGCACTTCAGGAACATTTTAAGCATGTGTTTCATGTTAAGAATGCAAATAAAGAAGGGCCAGATGTCCTCCTCAATCAAAGACATTGTCATTATCTTCTTAGTTTTTTCCACTGAGATTTGAAACGCTCTATTCCTTAAAAATTTCAGCTTGAAGAAGTGTAAGGGCATGTACTGGAACAATGGTGGTATTTCTGACCAGTCTAAACTGTGTTTTTTACCGGTTTCAGTAAGGATGGAATTTCTGGAACAGGGAAGACTTTCATTCATCCCTGAACGTAGAACAATCCTTAGGTTAATGCATTTATCTTGATGCATCATTACCTTCATGGACATTATTGGAATTCTGGAGAAAATAGCACTTCCTTTTACAACCCTGTGTGTACTTTGAAAAGTCTTCACTGGTACAGAAGATTGTCTTCAAATCCGCAGATTTTTATCGTGTAGTGGGAGTATCTTGCTGAATTCTATTTGTGACATTTAAGAGAAAAGTAATAAAACATCATATTGGTTTTATAAAATTCTGAATATAGGGATATAAGAAGAGATGCTCTGCCTCAGAGAAGACCTTTTAGCCAGCATTCTGTCTTAAAGACCACACATATCCTCCAGCAAGAGAGTGGCAAGAATGGGATGTGGGAGAATGAGAATGGAGCAAGCATCCGTAATTCATCCCTAATGATTCCACAGCCTCCATGCATTTTCAGCTCAGGAGCTGATTTCCCGAGCTTGGTGTCCTTTACCTTTTTAGCAACTTCCTGTCCTGATTCCTGGTGAAGCAGAGCCAACTTTCTGTTCAGTGAGAGGCTCTTGCTCACAGTTGTTGCTGTGTCAACCAGGGTCAGCTGACCTGTTGTTGACCCTGTGGAAGGGTTACACCTGTGGACGTGTCAGGTGTCCCAAACTGACCAATAGGGTATTCCATCCCATCTGCCATGCTCAGTGTAAAAACTGAGGGGTCAATGGGATCAGGTTGGTTTGCCTCCAAGGACTCTTCTTCAGTGCCTCTCTTTCTTCAATGACTGATGTCTGAGAAGGACCCCATCAGCTCATCTACCTTTTGATCCTGGTCAGTGTGTTCCAGTTCCCATTTGTTGCTGAGTTCAGTATGGAACTTTCCCAGTGCCTGCCAGTGACTTATCCCTGGGAGCTTGATATGGTTTTGTATATATTTGTATGTATTGTATCTATTTCATTATTTCCTTTTTTTTTTTGTTACTAATATTTCATTAAAGTAGTTTAGTTTTTTTCTAAACTCACAAATCTCTTTATCTCTTCTTCCTCTCCTCACAGGGAGAAGTGGGGGAGAGCATCTGTTTTCTTGTCAACCCGGCCCACACCATGACACTTCCATTACATATATTTTAATAGAGTTGAAAATTAACAATGTCATCTTTATGTTAGGTTTAAGTGGCAAAGTTTTGGTAGGGAGGGGACTTCACGGTGGCTTCTGTAAGAAGAGATTAAGAATTGCCCCCATGTTAGACAGAGGCAGTTCCAGCTGGCTTCAAAACAGACCCACTGCTCCCCAAAGCTGAGCCCATCAGTGACGCTGGCGGTGCCTCTGTTAATAGTATATTATTTATACATATATATGTATATATATAACATATCTAGTGTTATTAGTATATAACATTTAAGAAAGGATAAAAACTGCTGTGTAGCAGTTGTGAGAGAGAGGAGTGAGAAAAGCATGAGTGAAACAGCCCTGCAGGCATCAAGGTCAGTGAAGAAGGAGGGGGAAGAGGCGCTCTATCTAGGCACTAGAGAGGAGATTCTATGCAGCCCGTGAAGAAGACCAGGTTGTTCTCCTGTAGCCCATGGAGAACCATGTCAGAACAAGTATCTACTCTGCAGCTTGTGTAGGACCCCACACAGGAGGTCCCTGAAGGAGGTCCCCCACATAGGAGCAGCCCTGAAAACCGCAGCCTGTGAAAAGAGTCCACGTCGGAGCAACCCCACTCTGGAGCAGGGATAAAGTGGGAGGAAGGAGTGGCAGAGACGATGTGTTATGAATTGACTGCAACACTGATTCCTCATGCCCCCAGCACTACTCAGGGAAGGGAGGAGATAGAGCAGACAAGAATGAAAGAGTGAAGTTGGGCCTGGCACGAATGTGGGTGGGGGTCGTGGAAGGTCTCTTTAGTTTTGATGTGTTTACCACAATCCTGCTCTATTTTTAATTGGCAAAAATTAAATAAAACTTCCCCAAGTCAAGTCCGTTTGGCCCATGATGGTAATTGGGAAGTGACTTCCCCATCCTTATCTTGACCAACGAACTTTTTCATCTCCCCTTGTCCTGCTGAGGGAGAGGAGTGAGAGAATAGCTGTGTGGGCACCTGGCAGCCAGCCAAGGTTAAGCCACTACAACTTCACTCTTTTTTTCCTAGATTAAATAAGCCTACATCCATCATTATTTTCTTTGGGTTACGTTTTCGATGTTTTCTGACCTTTTCCTGTTTTCTTACTCCACACTAATTAATTAACATGACTTTTTACTCCAGTTGAGTTCTATCCAGAGCTGATGATCTGTGATTTGCACATTCATATTCTTACTGATGCATCCCAGGATTAGGTTTGCTGTGTTTACCATATCCTTACTTTTTTTTGTTGTTTGATGTGTTCAGTTGCAGATAAACAACGAACCTTCAGGTTCTTTTCTCGACCAGTAGATATGCACCAGCCTAAGGTATTGCTGTTAAAACATGATCTGAACCTTGAGAGATCTAGGTTCAATCTCAGTTCTACTACAAATCTTGCTATCTGAACTAGACAAGGGTTCTTGTTTGACTGACCTTTCTGCCTCAGTTCCCCTCCTGCATCTCTCAATTTAGTGTGTCCATCTAGATTGCAAGCTTTTCAGATTGGGACTGATTGTGTATATGCAATGTCTAGTACAGGGCTGTGATTTAAGTTGGGTTCAGTATTACCAATAATAATAAATCATGTCATATTTGCTTTATTGGCACTAGTGAAAAGCCTGGTGTTTCTGCTGTTGATGACTTAGAAGGTTAAGAAAAGGGACGTACACGTGTGAAATAATACATTTCCACCATGAAAGAACCAAACAAACCTATTTTGCCTTGTATTTAGAATGTATATCTGTAGAAAAATACTTTAAAAAAAAATGAAAAAGAAAAGAAAGAAATAACACAATATTTTAGTTATTTTAGTTTAGCAGGGAGTAAATGAGAGAGAATTGAGGTAACTTAGCTGGACAGAATACTTGACATCTTCAAAATGCTATGCAAACCATAACTAATTAAACCTCACAGTGGGAAAAATACTTTTTCTTGGAAGCAAGCCAAAAGTATTTAGATAAGTGTTACATCTGAAGAAAAACAAATCACAGGTCAAATAGGTCTAACAAATACCTGTTTTTTTCCCTCCAGTTTGGCTGTTTGACAAGAACATTTATTTTTTTAATGGAGCAAAAAGTATTCACAGAATCACAGAATGGTTCAGGTTGGAAGGGACCTTAAAGATCATCTAGTTCCAACTCCCCTGTCCTGGGTGGGGGGGAGGGGACGTGACGCGGGGGGGGGCTTTTTGAGGCTTTCTGATTTTAAATTTTTAATTGAAAACTTTTATTTTTCTTATAGTTTAAATAAACCCTATAAGAATTCTCTCCCATACGTTCAGATGTTAAAAATCAGAAAGATGATGGTGGATGCCTTAACAGACATCAAAAGATTCACCGTGCAAATGGACTGGTTTGGCAGTTAAGTCCATATTATGTTAGTTTGGTCGTTACTATGCTGGGAACCAGTTTCACATCAACTTTATAGAAACTTAAGCAGCAGCAAACTGAAAGATCTCAGTTACATTAGGAAAACATGTAACTTTATTCAGAGGTGAGGGAAAAGTAATTTCAGATTTAGATTTTACAAGAGCAAGAAAAGGACCAGAGGCAATTACACATTCAATAGATGGAAATAGTTTAGGGGCAAATCTTTTGAAGATAATTTAAGCTACTCTTTTAATCAATTAATATGAGTCAACAACTTGTTCTGGATAATACCAGGTTTTCAAGTTTGTTTTTTTTTTTTTTTTCTTTTCCTCATATGACTGTTCAAGGAAGTGCTGTATCTTGCACAGTTTTTGCTAGAGCAACCGTTGTCTGTGGAGTAACAGTTAGTCAAGGTCTAACTAACCAGAAAGCTTTCAGTCCTCCTGAAAATTTAAGTTCAACTTTTAAAAGGATATTGGAGGTCCTTCTCTTAACCGTCATTTCTTCATTTCTTACCTAGAAAAAGTGTTGTGCTGTAGCCTATGAAGTTTCACTTTTGTACAGCTTCCAGTAGTCTCACTACTATTATACTTTAAAGTATGAAGCAGTCATGTAGAACACTACCTTATAAAAGAGGCCAAGATAGAGAAACATGAGGGGTGAATTGTTGTAGTTATGAATCTTATGAGAATAAACATAATGTGAATATTCAGATAAATTAGATGAGAGAGCATGAATTCTTGTATTTTATCTGACGTATTTGAAAATATTGCTGGAATCAAAAGCTTTAAATGTGGTGCAGTCAGCAGCTTTAAAATTATAGTCACCCTCTTGCTTGTTAAAATTAATATCAGATGGTCATTTATGATAAGCATTGGCATTTCTGAATTATCCTATTATATGAGAGATTACACTTTAAAACAGAAACTTTTGTTTGATTTCAGGTGCATCCAGTGTAACAGGCCAACTTGATGTGACTTATTAGCTGGCTTGAGACACTTTGTCGCTTGATAGAATTAACTTATGGCTCACTTAAACTGAGCTGATCTGACATACACCGACTCTTTCCTCTTATTTTTTGGGTATTCTTGTTATCTTTTTAAATCTTGAGAGTTACTCTTTGTGAAAATGAATACAAACATTGGTTAGCTGAATGAGAAGTTGTATTCTCCCCTAATTGAGCACGCACACACATAAAATCCAGTGGTACTGAGTTCTAGCTTTTACGCAGTTTTGAGTATACTTCAAGCATTCTGATGCTTGCTAATAGACTTAAAATACAAATGATGGCTCTTGTAACACTTAGAGATGCTTTTTCTTATAGTAGGAACAAATTGAGTAGCATGTTTTAAGTGTAACTAATTTTGGTATTATATATTGATAGTTGTAAAGATTTAAAAATAGAAGGAACTCAATCTACATTCCACCTCCAGCTCCAAATCTATTCAGATTATTCATTAAAGTACAACCTGGCATACATTTTTTTATTTTGTATTTCGAGGTTCCATTAGATCATTAGGAGAAATAGTTGTCTAGCAGTCTTAGTCTAGAATCGTGGGATATTCCTCTCAACAATAGCACCCCAATATGCGGCCTTTGGCTCCAAACCCTTATTTTCATCCCCAAATAATTCTTTTTTATTACAAGTAATTCTTTAGTAATGCGGTCTAACATTTAGACAGTTAGCATTGTCCCAGCATTTCAAATGTCAGATATATACTAGAAATCCAGAGTAGTTCTCCCATTGTGAAATAAAGACAGTGGTCCATTGGCAACAAAGAATATAAGATTTTTCTAAATATGCAATTAAAAAAAAATAAATTTCTTTTAAGAGGTCTTACTTTAAAATATCTTTTCCAGAACTGTTTACTGGTGTGTTTTGTGTGCTTGAATTACCATGACAATATCATAGAAATCTATTTAGTACAAATATTAAAACAAAAAGATGGCTCAAATCCTGAGCAGTCTATATAAGAAATGAGATAACAGACGGCTATGGACAGAAAAGTGAGGCTATAAGATCAATCAGCATAACAGGTTAACAGTTTCTCTGCAAATCATGGAAAAGTGGAGACCGAGAGAAGGATTTTTCACTGGTGATGTGCTATTGTAGGTATTTACGGAGATTTCTCAATCACAAAGAGCAGAAAGAGAAAAAAAATTTATGGAGGTTAACATTTCTGGTTGTTGGCCACAAGAGTCAACATTTTAACATTGAACATAAATGTAGTGTGATGGGATATTTAGAAAAAAACCCTTATTTCTCTGTGGGTTTTTTATTTTTTTTAATGGATTCTCAAAAATAATATGAAATATTGACTTTGAAAAGAGCTTTCTTGTGATGAGAAACTTTCTGGATGTTCTTCAAGGTACATTTTCCTTTCTGTGGAAAGTTCAGCAATGAAACATGCTCTGTGGTATCTTAGGGGAATGCTTATGTGATGGGACAAGAAAAAGAAACAGACCTGGAATGCAGGCAGGCTTGTAATAAAATATTGAAATTAGCAGCTGGAAAGCTTTGAGGGCCAAAACATAATTCCAAGAAATCAAATTCTAAGATGTCTTTAATTTTGCCAGCTGTGGGTAAATTAAATAAATAAATGAAAATGATGGCATATGTTTCAGAGAAGACAAATGATATAGAGCTCCTTACTGCTGGAAAGTATCATGACATTATTTCCACTATCCTTACACTGATATGTATTTAAAAATTCAGTAACTTTACATTTTTAAGTGCTTTGGGGATAAATTCTTCCTGATGTAATTTGCCTCTGATTTGAGGTAGTCCATTTTATAACTGAGTAGCTTGTATTTAGCTTTTTTCTTATATTTCAGAAGGAGGTGAAAGTGATGCCTAAAAGATTGTGTTCTCTTTATTAGAGTTTAATTTTTGAAAATTCTTCTCATATTTAGAGGGTTCTCAGCCCATCAAGCAAATGTAGCTTCATCCTTTAGCATTGATACTTAAATTAGTTGAGTTGAATTCAGAATGCTTAGAACAACACAGGAGGTGGGGAAAGTGATAAACCACTAATTTGAATTCACTAATTTGCCTACACTGAAATGCGATGATGAGGCCATTAGTATCTTTTCACATTGCTGTGTCTTGGCTGGAACAAAAGAAAAACTGTATTACTGTAGCAGATTTTAACCGTTCCTATCTGCTAGTATCCAAACTATTTTTATGCCACTTCAGGAACCTGCAGATTAATACTGCATGTTTTAATAAAACATTCCAGGGCTAGTCATTGCTAGTGAATTTATGCATGCTTATGCACAGATATTCGTCTTAACTGAAGACAGTACTTTTGTAACGCAATTTATAATGGAATCAAATTTATAAGTACCACAGAAATTAATCAGACCAGAGCACGTGTTGAAGCCATTTCTCTCAATAGCATAAGCACCAATGAGGTGAGGATGAAGAAAGCAATTTAAAACCTCAACTATCTAGAGATACGCGTGTTGATTTGAACAGCTTCAATAGCTTATTCTGCTCCCTTGGCTCCCTCTTGAAGCCCCAGTCCAGTTCAAGTGAATTAAATTAATGTAGCCTTATTTTGATTTGAATATTTGCTCTATAAAAAAAAATAAAAGAAAACAAAAAAAAAACCCTAGAAAATTATTATATACACCCCCAACAGGCTATTTAGATTTTGATTCACGTGACACTTATGTTCTGTTCAAGTACTTTGCTCTACATGTTACTGAAGAGCAATCTGTACCGTATAATAAAAAAATACAAATCACTTTCCCACTGAGAACAACTAATAAGTCTTTCATCTTTTTTATTACTAGATCTTTATTGGAAAAAATAAATTCCATGCACTCAGGCATAATTTTACCTTATGTCTTAACATTTGTTTGTTAACAAAATATAATTGTCCTTTCCATCATTTTCTTGGAGTGTGTGGGGGAGAGCTCCTGTCTTCCATCTCCTGAAAACTGAGAAGGCTTTGTTATAGAATGCAAGTTGCAAAGGCAAGATTCTATTCACCTCTCACAGTTTGAATTATTTCCCACTGGAAGTTATTGAAATGAAAATATGTTCGTTCATGAAAAGAAGAAAACCACACATTTGTGTCTTCTTTCACAAAAGAGATCCAGAAACACGAGTTCAATTTCAGTTACAAGAAGCAAAATGGTTATCACACCAGTAAATTCCTTTGAATGGATACAGGCAGGAGAAATGGGTTGCCAGGAACCCCATGAAGTTCAACAAGAAATGTAGAGTCCTGTACCTGGGGAAGAACAATCCCATACACCAACGTATGCTGGAGGCCACTGAGCTGGAAAGCAGCATGGTAGAAAAGGACCTGGGGGTCCGGATGGACACCACGTTGAACATGAGCCAGGGATGTGTCCTTGCTGCAAAGAAAGCAAATGGAATCTTGGACTGCATTAGACAAAGCATTGCCAGCAGGTCGAGGGAGGTGATCTTGCCCTTTATTGAGTGCTGCTGAGACTACACCTGCAGTATTGCATCCAGTTCTGGGCTCCTCAGTACAAGAGAGACATGCACATACTGTTATATTGGAGAGAGTTCAATGAAGGAGCACTAGGATGATTAAGGGACTGGAGCACCTCACATGTGAGGGAAGGCTGACAGAGCTGGGACGGTTCAGCCTGGAGAAGAGAAGGCTCAGAGGAGATCTTATTAACGTATATAAATACCTGAAGGGACGGTGCAAAGAGGATGGAGCAAGGCTCTTTTCAGTGGTGCCCAGTGACAGGACCAGAAGCAATGGGTATAAACTGAAACACAGTTGGTGCCTTCTGAACATCAGGAAACAGTTTCTACTGTGAGGGTGATGGAGCACTGGGAACAGGTTGCCCAGGGAGGTCGCGGAGTCTCAATCCTTAGAGATATTAAAAAAACAGTCCTGGGAAACTAGCTTTAGGTCATCCTGCTTGAGCAGGGGGTTTGGACCAGAAGACTTCCAGAGGTCCCTTCCAACCTCAACCATTCCGTGATTCTGTCATGCACAGTCTACAATCATGGTTACATGGCTTAGGATCACAGTTCCCGTTTACTTACAATGGTATTATGCTTCAGCTCCTAGAGATGCTTTGAAAATCTCTCCCATTAGCATGTTAGATCAACACTGACAGTTGTCATCCTTTGCTCAGTTTCCAAATTATGCATTTAGGACTCTGCACTTTAAAACTTTTGCCAAGTCTTTTCTTCATGCGTCCTCTGCTTTGTATTTAAAGCTGTTCATTTGTGGGACTACTCCATCATAAAATTACATGGGCGGCTGTTTTTTTATGTCCCAAACCTCATCATTACTGACATGAAAGATCTACACAGATCTGAAATGGTCCATGAACAAAAGTAAACTCTTGAAAATGCTGTGATCTTTAAAAGCAGATTAGCCTGCTATTGATTCAGTGGCAAAAGAGTCTGATGGTAATAATAGTAATATAGAATCACTAAGTCAGCATTCATCTAACGATGCTAGGTATAATTAGATCAAGTATCAAGGATCTTTTTCCAGATATAACACAAGAATCCATCCGTTTGCAGAAATCTGAAAGTGCCTTGAATCCAAAGAAACACGCTGCTTTGAATTATCCAATTCTATATATTCTTACATCTTTTTTTTTTTCTGGTAATTGTTTATGCAATGACTATGAAACTGTGATACAGAAATATATTTTGCTGATATATGATGTATCACGTCATGTGGGACTGACTTTTCTTTTTTGTATAAAATGATAACTCTTCTAATTGCTCTCTGCCGCTTCCTGAGGAGGAAACATGGTGGTGGAAGTGCTGATCTCTTATCCCTGGTATCCAGTGATAGGACACATGAGAATGGTTCAAGGTTGTGTCAGGACAGGTTTAGACTGGACATTATGAATTATTTCTCTACCAAGAAGGGGGTTAAATGCTGGAACAGGCTTCCTAGACCCATGCCTGTCAGTGTTTAAGAGGCGTTTGGACAACGTGCTTAATAACAAGTGTTAATTTTTAGTCAGTCCTGAATTGGTCAGACAGTTGGACTACATGATTGTTGCAGGTCCTTTCCAACTGAAATTATTCTATTCTATTCTATTCTATTCTATTCTATTCTATTCTATTCTATTCTATTCTATTCTATTCTACATTTTCTACAAAAATGCCTCCTCTACTACTACTTTGCTAGACAAGTGGTTCCTAAAATAGCCAGTGAGACTGGCTATTAAATAAAATAAAATGTAAGCGGTGTGGTCACACAAGGGACAGGATATGGGTCTTGATACAATTCCTTTTGAGATGTAGGCCATCTTATGAAAAAGTTCTTGAGGAATGACATTTGCCATTCTCTGTATTAAATTTCTGCTCGTTATTATATGATATAAAATATCATTCTAGAACAGGCTATATTTTATGTGTTCTGAATGTGATCTTGGTGTGTGCACATATATCTTTATGTATCGAGGTTTTTTTAAGGTCTTCCTAATACAAGGTAGGTCCTTTATATGTACTTCACTACTGTTTTATCAGGCAGCAAATCAAAAGAGACACCTCACAAAAGAAAAATGTTGTTTTGGCTGAAATAGTCATCTGGGATTTGACACTTTGCTAGATTTTCTACTTTGCTGTAGTTTTTCTGCGCAGGCATGAGTAAGCCAGAGAGTGTGAGGTTCTCTACTCTAAACTTAAGGCATACAAAACATAAATGCACTGTTTGAGTTCCAGACAGTAATTCCACTCAAAGACAGATAAAAGAAGATTACCTTATGGATGTGCTTGTCTTTCTCTATTAACTATAGAAAGAACAAAGAAAATTAGCTAAGACTAGAGATCTATTGTTTGGATGGCAAAAATGAGATGAAAGAAAGCCTACTTGCAGTTTCCTTGGTTGATACAGTTTAGTCATGGGCTCTGGAGAGCTAGATGTGAGCTAAAAATACTAGATTTCCCTTAACAATCACTTTTATAGCACAATTTTACTGAGCTGCTTTTGATGTTTACTTCAGGGTGAGATGAACTGTACATATGAGGTAAATGTCTAGATCTTTCCTTTTACTATGAAGGAATTTACATGACAAGTTATATGCACATGTCTAAATGAGAGACATCTTGCTGAAATTGATTTCTCAGTTCTCCTATCTCTAAAAGAGTATTGAGATTACCTTCCCTTTTTATTACCTTTATTATTCTATGTTAGCTTTTTTGAGACTATGTGTTTTTCAGATGGAGCTGTCTTTTTGTCTTTTATTATGTATACATCTTTCACCTAATAGGAATAATTTCATGTAAAGACACAATCCAGGTAAGAATGAATACAATAAACTATTGTAGCCTTCCAGCTTAAGAAATCCAGCTTCAGAATTTAATTTAAGAATTAAATTGTTAAGAATTATTATGAAGAACACAACTAAGTTACTAAATTAAGAATTATTATTGTTGTCTAGTAATGAGTTATTCCAACGTTATTTCTTCATGTCCCAAACTTTACATAGGTGATCTTGAGTTCTGCAGAAAAGATTCCAAGACTGGGAGAGCCAACCACAAACAAGTTCTGCAGTGTTTCTTCATTTCCAATTTCCACTAGATTCTATAATGTAGTATAAATGTGCAGACCCTACGTGCCAATATAAACTCACACTGATCGCTTTGCAGGCTTGCAGCCAACATTTGTATTATCAACAGCGAGTATCATGGAGAGGCTGTGTGCAGTCATACTTCAAATTAGATTAAGAAATTAATACTTAATATGTCATGATTTATAATAGTGTATTTTCTTGACAACAGTGTTAGGCTAATTGTTTCAATTAGGTTGGAATTCATTGCTTGTTACTGGGAATTCATATTGATTAAGAGATGAGATACCAGAAAGTATGCAACAATCTTATTGCTTCCCAGCAGTAAAAAAAAATGTGTCAATTTGAAGAGTCTTCCAGTGCATCTCAATATTTATAACACATTTTCACAAAACCTTGCATACTCAGTAATTCTAATTGTATGTGTTTGTGTTCACTGACCAAACAATTTATTTTGGAGGATTCATAAAATATTAAATTTGAAGATTGGGATGATAAAATCATACCTTTCATTAAGGGCTTCTTAATAGAAAATATATTATTAATTTAAACCATGTCTGTCAAAAGGTCATAACAGATTTTTTTTATCCCTTAACCCAGTTACTAGTGAATGTGAACTGTCATATAAAAAGCCAGCATATATAAGACCTTAGACGAATAGTTTCTTGAAGTGCTTGTTGATATCTCTTCCTCTGAGCATCTGGCTAAGGTTCTTTTGGTCTATCCTGTCTGCTGGACCTAGGTCCGTGTCTCTCTAATCCTATTTCCAATGAAGTCTAAGAAATAAAGAATGGGTATTGGTCCTTTTATTCTTTCTTACACTTCATTCTTTTTGAGTGATATAAAAAAAGTAGTGTCCCTTTCTTTTGGGCAGCTCTTAAGCCTTTTTTTTCTTTTTTTATTTCTTTTTTTTTTCTGCCCAGTCATCCTATTTAGTAGTTAGAATAAGCATGTATGTTCAGTACCTTTCAATGCTTGCAGTTTTGGTAGCTTGTGTAATTGGTACTGAGGATTTTGAGTTATGAGTGAAGAAAAATGGCTTGGTTTGAGTTAATGTCTCTCATGTGCCATGGTGGAGGTTGATACTGCAGAAGTTTTTCTAGTCTTCTTGAGGGTTGTAGCACTGCAAAACTTTCTTTGAAATTTTACTTTCTAGACAAAATTTTAAACTAAAGGAGGGTAATTTGAAATGACTCATTCAGAAAAGTAATGAAAAACATGCTGTAGATTGTCCTGGTGGCAGGGTTTTCCCCTCTGGCCAATGGAAGCTTGGCTCCTTTGGTTTACCAGAATGCCATTTCTGGACTGAAGCCTCTTTTGCTCCTCTGAAAACCAAAACCTTCACTGCAATTGAATGATGTAGAGCACACCCTTCCTTTAAGGAAAATATGCGAGTCTCTGTAATACAGGGGGAAATGTCATCTTCCTACTTTATAAAATGTCAGGTCACATTTCCCTGTATTCCCAATATTGAATTCCCAATATTTGTGGAGCAGCACAACCTGGGGATCTGCTTTTTGTACAAAATTTCTCTCTGGAGGGAGACATTCATCTGCCAGTCTTCAGTTAGTCTTCTGCCAATTTGGTAGCACCTGGATTCTGACAGGAGACGGTCCTTGAAGGGTGAGTGCAACACTTTGTCCTTCTGGGAGATGCAGAGCAGGAACAGGGCCCGGCTTTGGACTCTTGAGTAATAGATTCAAGTGAAGGTGCTGTGAAAGGGCACCTTTTACCTGCTGCATCACACGAGGTTTCGGGACAAACCAGCTCTAAGCCTGTGCCTTGGCCTAGGGCTGCACTGGCTGCAGGGCCCTCTTAGAAGGTATGTGACCTCCCATGTGGCTGGTTGGTACCATGGTGTTTCCTTCTTAGAGAAGCCATTCACTGGACACAACTGATACCGGGGAAATCCTTGTAAGTTGTCCAGAAGCAGTAGAAGTGCAGCCACAGTATTGCATTAGGAAGGTGCCATATTCTGGGAAGTGTCATCTGGATCCTTGAGCTAAATGCGAAGTGCAAGACTTGACAGACCTGATTAAACCACTACCTTGTATTTTGTAGTAGGAGGACAACAGAGCAGACCTCATTCTTTCAAAGGAGAATACTTTTTTTTTTTAATTCAAGGTTCAGTACAAGATGAGGAAATACTTTATGCAAATATTGTTAAACATATTATTATTTGTTCTTAAAAAATCAAAGCAAAGTGAATACTGTTATAAACAGCCAGGGCGAGAAAGTAGGAAATTTGGTACAAATGATTTTTTTCTTCAGAGGATTCAGTGTTTGTGATGGTTATAGCTATGGACTCTTAATGACTTGCACGGGATATTGATTCAAATTGCCTTAAATATAGCAGGCAAAAAACGATTACATTAAAGAAAATTAAATTTAAAAACCATGACTCTTACTGCCAATGGGTGGAATCTCTTATACAGCACAGCAGAAAGTAGATCATCTTTAGGTTTCCCAAATTTGCCAAGTGTAAAATTGGCATTTGTCGCTGCTCTTGCATGCAGTGGCAGAGTTAATTGCAATAGTTTGCTGGGTGTTTTATAGTAAATCATGAAATTAAACTTTGTGGAAGGTTTCATAGCTTTTCCAGTGGGTAGCTGTTTACTACATAATTCAAATGTATGGTAAACTTTAAAGGATTCTAATCTCTTCCATAAAAATAGAACCCCACAATCTAAAGAGGTGCTTTGCTTGCCTTTCCAGACTAGGCAATTGCTTGTTACACACTCTTCACATTTGAAGGCTGGTGTTTCCTTTAACTCTGAGGAAATAATCTGAAGTGTCTGTTTTTGTTTTTTTTACAGGGGAATAAACATTTTGGCACTTTAATAAAGAATGCTGAAAAAACTTCACAGAATATAATGACTGTCCACAGAATGAGGCTCTTACCTAAAGAAGTTTTGCCTCCTGGTTTAGAACCGGTCAATACATTAAGGCCAAACTCTCATGTTTCAATCACCAGAAGGGAGACTTTCCTGTAATGCATGAGTTCCTTTATAAAGCTGCTGAGGCCATATCTACCAGCCACCTAACACCTCCTGGTAAAAAAATATTCTTAATGGTTAAAGTGTTAGATAAATAAAATTGTTCAATGAAGAAAAGTCTTCATAGAGGAGTTGGCCTCTAACTCACCAGCAAGACTAGGAATATGTAAACTATCTCTGAACAAGCTACATGGCAGCCTGCAAGGTAAACCTGGCCTTGCTCTATAGGTTGTGTCTAGGTTTATATGAACTGAATGCCCTGCAGCTCGATCTCTCCCTGCAAATTGGTACCTCCCAGCTGCATTTTCCTTGTAGCCATCCTGAACAAGGCTGGAGTCAGTTGCATGTAAGTCCCATCTGTCCTTGCAGTAGAGGGATAGTGAATCTGAAGCCTGGCCTTGGAACAGCTCCCACACAGCAAAAGGCCATAGAAATCAAGCTGTCGGTTTAAAAAAGAAATAAAGCATATTTTTACTGCCTAGTTGGTAGTCCTAATTTTAGTCTTATCTGTTACCACTCTAGAAAGTAAACTTCACCTTGGCTAGAAACTTTGCTTCTACGTGTCTCATTTACACACTTGATCTTTGTCTTAAAAAAAACCATATACCTGTTATGACTAAGCATCACCAAAACCTGCTTTAAAATCTGTCCGCTTATTCCTGTCTCTTGGTTGCAGTGGCCTCAAACTGATGGCAAAAACATTGTGAGCAAAAGTTACTTTGCTTTCAAGGGACTTTCACTTAGTGTGTAAAATTGCAAATATTTTAATGTTTAAATAATGTGACTGGTTAGAATGTGAAGGGTCCTCCAGAAAGCCAGTATGTTACATTAAGGGTGCTACTTAATTTAAACACACCACCATCCTACCAATGCAGTCATATGTGCTATTCGCATAGCAGTGGAGTAGAGGTCTTTCACAACTGAAAATATTTGCACAGTAACCAATTGTCAAACTGTTTATTATGATAGGCTGTGTGTGAAAATCAAATGACCATGACAAATCAGTTATCTACACTGTCCACCAGTTTGTAAGAGGAGGTACACCTGCATGTATTTATTTTTAATCCATGTATTGGGCAATAAACTTGTCTAGAGAAGTTCCAGACATGTTTCAGAAGCAATTTGCTCATCAAACGCTGTGACAGCATTTCATTAGCTAAGATGCCGTACCTTGATTTGAAGCAGTTTTAAAATTAAAGGTTTTAGAAATTCCCCTGGGATGCATGTACACTTAGTGAGATCCTCAGTGACTGGAGACATTCATAAAGGATGCCTTTACCCAAGCTGTGGTCCATCCTTGAAGGGTATATCCAGGTTCATTGGCTGTTCCAATGTATAGTTGTTAAGGTTAAGGGAATACCAGAATTCTTAATAAACACACAGAAGATCCTGAAGTTAAATTATAGTATGGATAGATGTACAGAAAATGTCTGTTGATTGTTACCTGTTTTGAAATGTAGAAGCTAGCTTTTTCCAGCTAACATGTTTTTAAAATCAACTTAATTTTACATTATCATTAAATTGTGCATTGCTGCCATACCTATTTGACAAAGAACTGATGAACTTTTCCAGGGCACTGGATTGCTGTCAAAGTTCCAGATGCTATGATCACCAGGAAGTCCAGGAACAGTGAGATCTTTCCTCAATAAAGCTGCAAGAGTCAGGTTGTCAGTTGGTACCCTCATATCCTCAGTTTGGCAGAGAATTCACTCATGACAAACAACACTCTCTTAGCAGAAAATAAGAGAGGACTCAAGACTGGAAATTCACTTTTGAATCCTCTTAAAAGTAGAGTTAGTTTACCATCTCAAAAAGAACTGTTCATAACTACTGTGAAGAAAGTTGATTGGCCAGTGACTGGAGGGTGTTCCACAGAGTCTACACAGATATTCGTAAAAACGCACTCCAGAATTCATGCTGTTTGATTGTTTGAATGGTCCCAAGCATGGTCCTGGTCCAGGCCAACCGTCACAGTCCCAAACTAATGCTGGGCACAGGTTAGGACCTAGCACCAGCAGGGACCACTTCCAACAGACAGCTTTCCTGTTGTTATCTGAATGCTAGCATCTTTTTTCTTAGTTAATATTAACCAGGACACCTCTTTAAATCCCTATTATGCTTCAAATAAGTATAGCAGCCAACAATTTTTTTTAGAGATGAGAGTTTTAGCAAGCTTCCCTGGAAATATGGACTCTGAGCTGTGAGTCCAAATTTGTACCTAGAAGTATGAACATCAGACCATGGGTTAGATGTTTCAGTGTCTAATACAGACCTTACACTCTGGTCTCAACAAATTATTTCTGAAGTTTGGCTAAGGGCTTCCGTCATGGGAGTAAAGATAGGAGGTTATTTATTTATTAGGTCTGTTCATGATAGTCTGAAAAGTATGATCTGATTGAACACACAGGGAAAGACACTAACAAAATGTTAGATAACTGCAAGATACCTTTGCAAACTTGTTGAGTAACCAGATCCTCTTACAAAGAACATATCACAAACATGGATGGCTTCTAACTGCATTCACCTTCTTCCTTATATTATTTATAAATAATTATCCTTGCCCAGACAACTCAGAGGACAAGAACAAGTGGAAATGTGAATGTGTCCTTTTAAAACTGTTATGCTGGCACATAGATTTATTTTAACCGTAGCTACCGTGAGCCCTTATCAGCAGGTTTATATATTAAAGAAACAAACAGAATTTCTCTGTGATCACAGTGCAAGCTGTTTCTTAACTCAGTATAAATGTGAGTATAAACTTGTTGTAAAGCTAAAAAAGTTAGTCTAATTAATCCCTTAGAGAATAATTAGTAGAGCTGAAGATATAAAATTTAAACCTCCCAGGTGGGTTTTTTTATAACAGTCTCATAGAGCACTAATAAAAGTACTACACTTCTCCTAAGAGCTAATGCACTTGTAAAACGACCAGAGCATAAAATATTTGTGTAATAATCAGGACACTGAAGCAAGAAGACTGTTTAAATAAATACCACTTGTCAAGGCGAACAGATTTTTAGAATGGTTCCCTCCGTTTCTCCTCTGTTAACATTTCTAGTTATTATGCTTTATGACTCTGTTTTACAAGACACGATCACTTTTTATTGTTTGTTTGTTTCATTTTGTTTTGAGAGAGAGTGAATTAAATTTGATTTGGAAAGACGTGTGTGCTGGATTTAAGTGAGGTTACTAACATGCTCAAAGTTAATCTGAGTGATTCCAAAACTGAGGTTGAAGAAACAAAACTGGCCAAAAAAAAAAAAGAAAAAAGTTTATTTTGTTTTGTTTTAAAAAGCAGTTTTTTATTTAAATGGAAATTTCCAATAGAAAATTCAAGATTTTAAAATAAAACAAAAAACAAAAAAACAACCAACCACAATTATCAGTGATATGTCCTTTTGGCTTTTGGGAAATCAGAAAAGAAAACAAAAAAAAAAAATTGAAAGCTCTTTTTGCTATATTTGTCTTGAAAATTTGCAAAGGCAACAAAAACATGCCTTGGCCTTCTCTACTAAGGAGAAAGGTTGCATAATAAGAGTACAGGAGAGGAATGCAGTAACTAGACACATTTATCAACACTCCAAATATTTGGCTACTTAAGTATAGTTACCTGTTGAACCAAGGAAAAGATGTGTGTGCAACCTACCCCTGGTGATGAAAATGAATGTAAGGATGGATGCTAATTTGGCTCTTGCAAGTTTTTCTTTTCCCTCTGTTCAACCCATGTAAGACTTCCTTCTCGCAGACTCACCCTGCCTGTTGGCCATCTCCCACTCTGCTGCCCTGAAGAAAGAACTCCGAGTGCTTCTCGGTGTGATGGCCCCTGCCTCACAAAGGCTTCCATCACTCTGCGAGGATGTAAAGACTCATTGACCTTTAGCCCTTTTTCCCAACCTTTTTGGTAGAATGTAACCTAACCCAACATTAGTGACCAATGGGCTTTGGGAAGTATATTCAGCAACCTTAAATCTTTCTTTTAAAGCACCCAAATAATTAATAGTATGTTGAATGGCTCCCATTTGACTGTCTCCAAACACTTCTTTTACTCTAACATTCAGAAGACCTCTTCTCTTAAACATCCAGAGCAGAGACATTTGAAGACATCAGATGACGCTGTATATATCAATCTGAGAAATGAGCATGATTGGAAGAAATCAAAAATCATTTATGAAGCAGAACAGTGGGCAACTTAAAAAACAGCTTCTACTTGTGTAATCTACACCCAGATTTGCCAGGTAGTACACAGATCCTTGACCTGTGACAGCTGTAAAAGCATCTTAAAATCACAGAACAATGCAGGGGAACCATGAGTCGGTATCAATGCATTAGCCAGCACCGCGCTGCTGTAAGAGTCGTCTCTCAGGAAAGGTATATAATATGTGCATCTGGTCAAATGTTTTGCTTTTGGTTTTCTCCTTGAGCAAATCAGTAGGCAGAAGTATAAAGATGTGACTACCCAAGACTATAGCGGGTCGTTTTAACTCACGCACATTTTTTCCAAATTCACCACACCTGGAAATTGTGTACTGCTGCTATCTCAAACCCACACGCATCACACATAACCATTAGAAACATCTCTATACGTCATTGTTTCATAGTCTATGTGGAGATAGAAGGAAGGAAGAAAAAAGGAAGCATGAATGGAGAAAGAAGGCAATCAACACCGGAAGTCAGAAGTTTAAAAAGTTGCAGGTTATCTTGTGTATGTTTTATCTGTCACACAGACACACAATAGCCAATAAATTGGCAGGAGTGTGTGTATGTGTGTGTATTTTGACCCCCAGACCATCCAGTTGTGATTTTTTGTATCCAAAGCGGTAGTTGGTTCTTGCCTTGTCTCATGTAATTAGTTAAATTTTGCTGCTCCAAATTAATTTTGAGGAATAGAAACGGAGGCAGTTTTTACTTATTTATTGTCAATATTTTGTGAAAAGGATGGGCTATTCATACTAAGTAAGAGAATGGAATTTGAATTGGAAAAATGATGTTTATCAAGAAAACTAACACTAGAGAGAAACTCCATACCATGAACTATGCCATATGACCAGTTATAACATTAAGTGCTTTTAGAGCTTCAAGTGGAAGCTATCGTCCACAATTTGCGAGCTGCACACTTCAGATTTAATTGGATGTATCATCTGAGGAGGCTGGACCCAACCCTTTACTTTTCAGATACAAGAGAGGTTTATTCTGGATCTGAGCACAAATAACAGGTCATACTTGGTCAAATTCCTTAGAATGCTGAAAAGAAAACTGGCTAAATTTTAAAGATCAAAGGTTGATTTCAGTGTATGGATAGCAAATCTGATTAATTTCAGAATATTATATTAAGAAGGTCTATTTCATAAATAAAAGATGTTTCCTTCAAGGGAGATTGGAAATATTATGGACACAAGTGCCTCAGAGATACTGTTTGTTTTCAAAGCAGTTAGACAGCATGGACACATGGTTTGGATGTTCAGCCACTTCCAATGAACCCTTGGTACTCATTTAATTCTTTGCAAAAAAGCAGATCTAAAATTACCAGGCTGTCTCAGTAAGCTTGTACTAAGTTCTAGGAAATTTTGTATAACTGCTTTTAAATAAATCATATGTTTTGGATCTCAGCTTGTTCCTGAGTATGCCTGCTCAGCTCCAAGTGTTACCACTGGTAGCTGTGGATGCAGAAACAGCAGACAAAACGGAGGCCCTATAGAACTCCACCCTGGGTGTTTTTTTCCGCTAATGCAATATTTGCCTGTGTTGTATTAATCTGCATCAGCAATTTCTTCAAACAAGACAGTCTCAGCAATGACATAAAACCCGGTAATTATGGGCAACTGAGTCATATCCTTCCAATGTAAACTGTCCCTCAGCTCCCAGTTCATGCCTCTGACCGACTGCCCTGAAGCCTGAGGTGGCATGGCATGAGGTCATACCAGACGGTATGTGACCCGTTCCCTTACACGTTATCTCCACATAGACTATGAAACAATGACATATAGACATGTTTCTAATGATTATGTGTCATAAGTGTGGGTTTGAGATAGCAGCAGTACACAAACTTGGAATAAATGTGCGTGAGTTAAAACGACCCGCTATAGTCTTGGGTAGTCACATCTTTATACTGCTGCCTACTGCTTTGCTCAAGGAGAAAACCAAAAGCAAAACAGTTGACCAGATGCACATATTATATACCTTTCCTGAGAGACGACTCTTACAGCAGCGCGGTGCTGGCTAATGCATTGATACCGATTCATGGTTCCCCTGCATTGTTCTGTGATTTTAAGATGCTTTTACAGCTGTCACAGGTCAAGGATCTGTGTACTACCTGGCAAAGCTGGGTGTAGATTACACAAGTAGAAGCTGTTTTTTAAGTTGCTGACTGTTCTCCTTCATAAATGATTTTTGCTACCTTTTCATTGGAGGTTTTACAGGCGCAGTGTTTTGCCGCCAAAAGAAATCGCTTTAGGCCTAAGGAAGCAGGAAGGAAGAAGTAAGGTGGTTTTTTTTCAATGCCATGGATCTCTAGTGAGCTGCTGCTGCATTTTATATCAGCATTGCTTTAACTTGCACTCCTCGGCATGCTTTGGCAATGTTTCAAAATAATGGCTAAATATAGGAACGTTCAAAGGCTGGGGTCATATTGCTGCCACAGCAGCAGTCGGAGCAGCAACAGCAGACTACTAAAAGTTCCCAGGATTTGCTGAGAGACTACAGAAGGGAGATCAGACACCCCTTCTTCCTTCTCCAGTCACACTTTGACTAAATCTGTCCTAAGTAATACCAAAAAAAAGAAAAAAACATTGAGCAGTAAGATTGACCCTTGCTTTGTGGTTGTCTGTTTTTAACAGAGACGCCACCTCACAAGGTTTTGCCCTGTGACAATCATCGTCCTCCCAGACTAAGCTTAGACAGGGTTTTTGGGGAGAGTACATGCCAAGGTTTCTTCTCAACAGGGCAAAGGGTGTCACCTCTTTCTGGGGAGAAGATAGGTTAGCTGAGGAGGTACAAGCTATACTGTGACAGGACATTAGAATAAGTTGTGATCCATTTTGTTTCTTGTACAGATTCAGCCTCTGAAGATGCCAAATGGTGTTTGGGTTGTTTTGGACTATTCCATGCACTGCAAGTGACTTCTCTCCATCAAACTCTACCATAAAGGCTCATTCCCTTTTTCTGGTAAAGGCAACATAAAGGGCTGAAACTCTTTCAAAGGTGAGGAAAGGGAAGGAGACGTAACAGCTAACTTTATTCTTTGTTTTATCTCCTGCTTTGGAGACACCATGTCAATCTCCAGCCTGTTTAATGATTCTTCAGCTCTATGTGGAGATGGAAATAAGTAATGACTGTCCAGAGCAAGAGGAGAAGCAAAGGACAGAGCTGGGCATGCTGAGCTCTCATTTGAATAGCAACCTTCTTTGGGTGGCAGTGCCCTACTATAAGACTTCTGTCATAGCTGTCTTGCAGTGCTAAAAGTTCAGGAGAGAAGAATACTAACGATGTATGACAGGGATGGGCTGAGGTTTCACACAGTCAGGGTTTCCTCTTAGCACTAGAAAAAGAGAAATACCTGTGTAATCACAAAAATGCATTTTTTCACATTCGATAGTCAAGCAAATGATGGCTAGGATATGTTTCTAGCTTTTGTACAATTTTAAGTCTTCACTTACTTCGATATATTAAATATCTCTGTGTGGTGATACACCATCTTTTCTACAGGATCCCTGTCTTTTCTGCTCAGTATAGCTGCACAAGTGATCACGGAGGTTGCCTATGTGAAAAACAACCCTGGCGTTCCTTAACCTAGAAATTATTCAAGATGCTAACATTCATCACAAATTATGTGTACAGAAAATGTACACAGTCTTTATACATCTATTAAATACAGTGGTTCTGCTTTAAAAATGGTGTTTAAAGTGTTATAAATTAGATTTTCTTCACTTACTGAAGACCCACTTACTCCAGCTCTACCCATGTGTTAAGGAGTCTTGGTTAGTCTAAATGGCATGCAGAGGAGCTATAGGAAGATGGAAATTAAGTAACCAATCTCTTTTATGTTACACCTTCTTCCGGCTTCTAAGCACGTAAATTATAATGAGACTACCTTTCACATCAGTAAAGTGGCTGTAATTAGACCTAAGTGAGTGGAAGCAAGCCTGAGTAACAGTTCCTTATACATTACTTCTTCATTTGGCTCACTTTCAAATTTATCTGATCATCACATCTAAGCTTCATATCATCAAATCTTGACATTGCACAAGAGCTACAAAAAAAGACTGAACTCTACAAGGGGCTTTCAACAGTGTTTGCCCTTAGCAAAAGAGAAACAACTCCTCCCCTTCCCACACACAGGAGGTACCAGAGGACAGAAATGTTTTCACAGATCAGCTAGTGTTGTGGCCTTCGTAAGAGTCCAAATAACACTTAGTGACCATATTTTAACAGTAAAAAGAAATAAATTGTCAGGTATGAAACCACAGGAAGGCAGTTTGTCCTAAAAAAGAATGACAAGTGTTCTGCATTTCCAGTTGGTGTTACTGATCAGATTTTGCAAAACTGCTGATCTAAGAGACCAGAAGCAAATAAATGCTAACTTATTAAGAAATACATTGCCAGCATGGACACTAAAGGTGTTTTCCTCCTGATAATATATTTCAAAGGAAGGAGTGGAGGTCACAGTTGAAGTAATACAAGTTTGTGCTTAGTAGAAAGAACTTTTTTATGAAAGTCTGTTTCACTTTAAAAGTGCTCTCTCTTGCTCAAATAGCATCAAGAGCATATTTAAAGACTTTTTATAAACTGATTGTCACACAAATGCTTGTCTATATTTTCTGCACAGTTGTAACAAAGTTTACTGCTGCCTTTCTGTGCTGATGGAGCTGTTTGTACATTGTCCGGGAGACAGCTTCAGTGAATCATGTGGGCTAAAAAAGAATTCCCCAAAGTGTTTGTGTTTTATTTGGGTCATTTCATTCTTTTGGTTTATATCGTGTTCCTACAAATGATTGCACTGGGATGAGCAGATGTCACAATGGAGTGTGCAAAGTGGTTAAAGTAGTTTTATTGTTAGTAAAAAAAATGAATGCAGAGCAATGAAATTTTATTCTCATGAACTGTACTATGTGCTCAAAGCTTTTCAAACTCAGTTCATTAGGTGATGTCCATGTGATGCCTCTTTCTCTTTATTCAGTTCTTGTTTCTGTAGGGATGGGTTTGCTCAGAGAACATCCCATGTATCCCATGTAAAAAGTGGAGAAGATGGGCAGCTGTGCATGTTTGTCAGCCCAGGGAACCTTATCTGCCTATGAAAATGTAGGTGTCTCTCAGGATAACTTAAAACTTTATGGTTTTAAATTTTTGACCTAACACGCTTGAAATTTTAGTTAGCTACCTAAGTCTTCTTTTTGTGTCTCTGTCCAAGTTCTTGGTTCAATATTTGAAAATACAACAGTGTACACACTGACTAAGCATAACACTGAATCAGAAACTCAACTTTAAGCAGATACAGACATGCTTTCCAGACTGGAATAGTCCCGATTGACTTCAGCCTGTTTTACATTAGTTCTTGAGTGTGCTACTGTCTCAAATGCAGAAAAAATATTTCTACAACCAACTTTGTTGAAAGGGTAAATATGTAACTTGAAAAAAAGCCCAAATACAGAATCTTCAAAGTCCACCCAGACTTCTTTAAGTGTTAATATTCATTAAATTCTGAATTCTTTTGGACTAATAGTACATTTATAAAACACAAATTGTCCTAATGCTTTTACAAATGTTGAATTGTCTCACAGTGATAGCATCGTGTTCACATTTCTGGGTTGAAACATCTGTCTGAACTTGCGAAGACTACTTTTGTAAGGTTTAGGCATTCATATTCTCTTTTAAGCCAGAATCAGTCCATCTGTTGATTTGAAAATGGCATTTTACTGACACAATTGTAAGTTAGACCAATAGCGCTCACCATTTTATGATCTCAGGTCTCTCAAACTAGTAATTTATTTTCTTTTGACTCTGATAAGAGTTTTTTATACTTATTGATTACATGTTACTTGCTTTGTAACACGTATAGCAACTTCCTTGAAATGTAGTGTGAAGAATACAAGTATGTAGTGGGCACCATGTGACAGGAGATTCAATTTTCCAGCTGCCTTTTAAGTGCATGAGGGAGAGAAGAGGACGTCTGAATTCAACAGACCCAGAGGTCTCTAACAGCTGTTAGAAAAAATCATACAAATTAAAATTAACTATGCTCCTTGCCAAGTGGTGAGGCGTATGACTGCACGTTAGTCAGGAAATGGATGACTATATACGTTCAAGGCTTCCCTTTAATTTTCATCACTGTAGGCTGGTTTCGCATTGGAATAACTCTATTGTCTTCAGTGGAATAACATGTGATTTTCACTAACGCGGTTTAACGTGGATGAATATCACAAATAACATCTAAGCAGTCCAGTCCTCTGGTAATGTAAACGGGAACCTTCCCTGTGACAGTGCAGCTGCACCACTGTACAACAGTGGTTAGGGCCATGACATTTATTTGCCTATGAAACCCGCTCAACTATCTTGCTTGAAAAGCAGGGCATTTTCTTTACTGCTTTCCTTTTCCATTTACTGCAGCAGAGGTTCAAAAATACCTAGTAACACGGGGCCATTTCTGGAAACAATACAGTGCTGTGGAAACTGGGATGTAAGCAGCACAGGTTTTTAAGAGAAATAAATAGTTCCACTTTTCATATATATATTTGCAAATACATATCCTAAGAAGAGAGCAAGAGGAAGGGAGAGAGATAATGTCTTCCAGATGACAGCTTTCTGGATGGAATCTGAAGTCTAAGGCAAGAGAAAATTTTCATTAACATTCAGATTACATGTCATTTTGATTCACACTCCCTAAGCAAGCTAATTTGGGCTGCAGCCAACCTTCTTACAGTGTGATGACAACACAACAAGCTTCACCGCCTCTCTTTCATTGCTAATGGTTCCTTGAGTGACAGCCGTGGTCTCTGAGCTCGGCACGACACTTCACCCCGCAGCGACCTGCGGTGCCAGAGCTGCCTCTGTCCTTGGCCCCCGCTGGGCTTTCCGCAGCAAGGACGCTCCACCACGTCAGGAGAACAGCAACAAAGGCAAGGGTCTGCTCAAGGCCGCGCTCAGAGAATGGCATGTTTTCTGTGTGTGTTGCCCTGGTATAATAGCCACAGTGGGTCATTTGGTCCCCTCCCAATGCCTCCACCACCTTCGCACTGAACAAAAAGGAGCAAAAGAAAAAATCTTCACCTCAGCGCTGGCTTCTTTGTGAAAATGACAACTGTGACGTGCTTCCCTCACAAATGTTTTCAGTAATCTGTGATCTTAAATTCTATCAAAGATTTTAGTCAGCGTAGTTGTGATGGAACAATGGAGACTTAACACTGAGCAAATATTGCAAATTGTTAAGGATTCACTTCAGGCTTTGTTAGCACGGGCAATATTTTACCCACTTGCCTTTGTGTGTAGCTGCTGTACTGTCTGATCTATTTCAAGATCTTCCCTCTGTGGTAGCAGTTTAGTCTGAGGCCTGTTCAGCTGTCTATATCTAAAAAGAGAGTTATTCTAATAATTCTAAAACTTATGTTTATAGAAGGCAGGGAAAGTTTTGGAAACCCTAAACATCTGAATTCTCATTTCCCTGTTGAGAAGACCTGGGCGACTGAGAAGACCTTATCATGATTTGGGAAATCTAAACTCCTGTGTAGGTTATGAAGAATTCTGTAAACTATCCCTCAAGGGACTGAGTCTTACTGGAGGGCTCCTCCAATACCCTTAATGTCAATGGAAATGTATAGGCTATTAATGATGTTTGGATTGATTATATATATATATATATATATACTGACCCCCCCTTCCATTAATTTCAGTGGGATAATACTGTAAATACGAAAAAACAAAGTCTCTAGAGCTGCATACTATGTGCTATATCCATTGCTATGGGGGCTAGATGCCTGTTTGAACGTTTTTCAACACTGTGTTGAAAATTCTGGCAACAAGACGGGAGACTTGAGTAGAGCTCCAGCATAGGAAGGATGAGATAGGAAAAGATTCATACTTACAGTATCTGGAAAAACGAAAAACATCTGTGTAAATGTCTTCTCCCTGAAGTTCACATTGGTTGGGCTGTCTTTGAGGGACAAATGTGACTTGTGTACTAGTAAACCAAATAGCGCTTGGACTGATTCGCTGTCCCCAATACTTTGCTTTACTGCCATAGTCCATCCTATTTACTTTACACACCATTACTCACCTGCATATCGCTGCTAAGAATAGTTCTTGGGCCATGCTTAACTCATCGTACGTGCCAAGGAAGTGCCTGAGCGGGTGCAAGGAGTCCAAAAAAGTGTGAGGTGCCAGTCTAACAATTTAGGTGTGCAGATGATTGAATTCCAGTGCTCTTCTGGATCTTGGTACTATGGAATTTTCTCATGTATATATGTGTGTGTGCATGCATATATTCATATGTATAGAGATGTGTATCTATATAAAGGTGAAAGCAACAAGGAAAATAAGACCTCAGTCAAGGTGAGGACACAGTGCATGTCTTAGTTGAGTGTGATGTCTGAGGGGTGTCTCCTACTTGTTAAGGAGCATCAGCCCTCCCATGCCTGTAGAAGCATCACAAGCTTCTGATGTGGTGTCAATAATAGGCAGACAACAAGACCATTTTTTCCTCTGGCTGCTGTTTCTATGAATTTGCCTAATGACATCACTGGTTTTACAAGTTATAGGCATCTTTAGAAGCAGTGTCTGGTTATAAAAGCCAGGGCTAAAGTATTATGTAGAACACCCACATGAACTACTTGTGAGGTCCATTGAGAGAGTTAAGGACTTGTATTTAAGTACAAAAAACGCTTGAGCATTGGCGTAATTTGTAAATGTGGGCAGGTAAAAGAGGAGCGGAGACTCATCGGATCATATTTTTGCAGTGTGGAGCACAATTATGTTTCAGAGCCTTTGCTTTTCCAAGTAAGCGAATGCTGCCATCCTTCTACTGCTTCTGTTTCTTTTATATCTGGCATTAACAGCAGGATGTTTTGGCATCATAGCTGGCATAAGAAGAAAAGGTGGAGCAGCTCCAGTGTCAACACCCAGAGGCAGATTCAGCACTGAGAAGTGCCACAATTTATGGTCCGTTCCAGCACAAGGCAAGATCTGTGGAGCAGCTGATTATACATTATATTTCGGTCATAAAATACGACCCATAAAAGCAGTCTGTTAATAGTGAATGAAAGATATTGTTCTGCATGCAATAGAAGAAATCCTTTTTTTATTTAGTGTTGGGGAAGGAAGGCTAGTAAGGAGTAGGCTGGACAATTTCACTGTTCCTAGGCAAGGTCATGACTTTTCCACGTATAATATCTGCTAGGTAAAAGTGGCTGTTCTCACTACATCTGGCACTGCTCCAACCTTTGCTGTGCAGTTTTCTTATTTAGAATTGGGAGTTTAATTTTGCAGCTTCTTTCATTTCCTTTTTTGATGCAAATATGCATAAGCCATTTCTGTGTGCACAAGAATTTTAGCATAATAAAAGCACTAGGGTGAATCTCTGGTTACTGGAACAGAGCAGAAATTTCATCCATTTCATATCAGGATTTAAAGTGTGGATTACTTAAAAATGCATTTATTAAGTCTGACCTACTTTTTAATCTGCAGTATTACAGTTTGGTTTCCTTGCAGCATGGGGAGCTTCAAGGTCTGCTTGCCTGTTCTTACTGAGGTTGCTTTAATTGGTATAGGGCAACAATGGTCATTTGCAGTAGGCAACACGCCTCAATAGACTATGCATGGGGCTGGGAACTGGCAATTCCTCAGTTCAAGTTTTGCTGGTGATGCTGTCTTAAAAGGGTTGCTCAGCTTTTCTGAATCTTCCGATTTGCAAGCATTGGATTTCACGTGCTTTAGCACATTTGCAACTGTGCTAAAAAAGACTGGCTTTGGGTGATGCTAGTCATGCTCAACCTCTTCTCAAACCGAAAATGTGCAGAATCTGACTTACTATTAGCTCAAAATAGCAGCAGCTTTCATAAGTCTTACAATATGAATGAGACAAATACTAGAATTATTGAGATAGGAAATTAATATTGGCAGTCCTTTACCTTCTTATTAAAAGTGAAACAGCAGTAATAACCAAAATTCATAATGTGTGACTAGAAAAAGGAAAACACTAACCAAGATTAAAGAAAAGTCAGTGATAAGTATTTAATGTGATGAAATACCAAAATAAAAGAAAGAAAGAAAAGAGAGGAAGGATTGCTAGTTAGTACTGAATGTGATGTGAAAGGAGAGTTAGGCAAAATTGTGTGCAGGTCTGATATGTGTTTTAGCATTTTAAATAATAGGAAGATAATGCCTTTTAAACAAAATTTAGGCCGGTATATTTTTAAGCACTATGAATTATGTCACTTTTGTGTAAAGACTGAAAGGCTGTTACTGAGATTCTTGACCCTCACAGTGCCAGTAGCTGATGCGAAGTTATTTCTCCTCTTCAAGAAAACCATAACAGAATGGTAGTTTTTACTAATAATGAACAGATGGAGAAAACATTTTTGGAGATTAGTTTGTGGTTTTGAAAAAATATAACCAAGATGCCCCTGTGTTATGAGATCTAAGGTTTACCAGTAGAGACGCTTAAGAGAAGCAAATTTCAAATTCACATATACAATTATTTGTTGAAACCGTATCTTAAAGTCTTAGAAAATCCCAGATTACCATATATATGCTCAGTATGACCATATAGCACAATTTAATATACTCTCATACTACATTAACCCTTGAGACACACTGGCTTTCTATTCTCCAATGGAGAAACAACCTTGCAGATGTATTCAACATATAGTTCCATGAATAGCTTTGAAACCAGCACTGGTTTCAGAGAAGGAAAAAAAGAACCTTGCCTTGTTTTCCTGAGCTTCGCTACATGTGTTTGTTGCCAGCCCACCTTTCTCTGTCTTACTTGTACCCCCTGGTGCTTCCACGTATCTGATTTCAGGCAAAAACAAATGCTCAGAAGCTTCCTAAGAGGATGTGCCTACTGCTAGAGCAAATGGGATTTGAAGGAAACCTGAATTCAGTTAATTCAAGTTTCCCTTAAGATCCATACAGACAAGTGGAATTAGATCTGAGGAACATGCTGAACCCCAACTCTTTTCCCAGAATTTGTTGCGTCAGGAAAGAACTGTTCTGGGGCAGTGGTGCACTTTTATACAGTGTCATTAGTGTTGTGTAAATGACTGGCTCTTTTGAAAAAAATATGGTGAATACATACAATTGAAAGATAGTAACAATGCAGGTGAATATTTTCAAACAGTTACCATATATATGTAAAGAATACCCATGGCTATTCTCTAAACCAGAATTGAGTACCAGATCTGCTGCGTATAATGCCTGAAGACATTCTTTACTCAACACTGCTTTTTTATTGCCTGTGAATTTTGGAAGTATCATACCTCAAAATTTTTATTAATAGTTATTAATATGCAAGATGGTATATATAAAGGTATTGAGAAGTCTTTCTTCTTTTATCTGGTTTTGTTTTGGGGTGTTTTTTTCCTGTTTCCAACAGTTATTAGCTAGCTGGGCTGCAGTGCCTTGGATTTTAGATGGTGATAGTTGAGAATATCTTGTCGTTAGCCTTTCACTGCATGACTGTCAGTATTGTTCACCACGTGAGAGCACTGTCAGCCTTATTTCACAGTTCTGCTGGTGGTGAGTGTTCAATGACTCGTGGATCAGAAACAGTGATGTCAACTGTTAACCACATCTACTCTTCTGGTTGCTGCTCCTGGTTTCTCACTGAACAAAGACTTTGTCTGAATCTATGATTGACTGGAGCAAGCCAAGAAATGAAGTTAAAGCTTTGTGCTGCCTTGAAAGTAAAACGATGCTTCCTGTAGAGGTAGTGCTAGCTCTAGCTCTCATAGGTACGTTTGCTTCCATAGCAGAAGCTCTGCAGTGAAAAGATACAAGGTTTAACCATCATGGTGAGACATAAAGCCTAATAGAAGACATATGCTGAGCAGGGAAGAGGTTGTACTGCAGCGCGTGTATTTAAATAGACTGAGAGTTCATTCTTGTGAAACTCCTGTTAGTTGGAGCTGCACAATAACAACATATGTAACCATCAAAGCACTTCTCAGCTTGCTCATTCTGACACAGGGTATGTGGCAAAGATGCAATCTGGTCCACAGTAAAAGGCACTGTATTTGCTAGGATGCAGACATAGCAGTTTGGTTATGACTGCACGCTTCTTTGTTCACAGAAGAAACGTGTCAAGTGTGATTGCATTCTTCATGCCTACTGCAATGCTTTAAATACTTGAAATACGTTTACTTCTTTTTTTACAGTCTTATAATAGAATGCTTTTTTATTATTTTTGTATATAGCATGAAAAGGTACATACATGAGTAATATCTATAGCATGTTTTGCTCTTTGTGTCATTATATTATAGCTATCCATGAATTTACAGGCAGTTATTTCTTACCCGGGAAGGGGGGGGAATAGAAAAGTTTAGGCATTTAGAGGCCATGATACTGTAGTTGGGTGGCAATTAGCAACAAAAATCCTTCATTCTGATTCCTTGACTAAAAATCTGTTTCACAAAGATCCTGATGAGTTGGTATGTTCCTGGAAAAGTGACTCTCTTGGTGTCTCATACATTTTCTGTGCCAATAAAACAGTACTTTGTTTTAATCTCTTCTTTTTTAGCACAGTTCCAGATTTGGTATTTATTAAAGATTGCTTTCTACCTACATGACTGAGATGGGCCAAAATCACGTGTTGCATATATGCAAGTCATAAAGATGAGTTTCACTAGGACATATCAGACAGAATTCTGGGTAGTATATGTGTGTTAAATGAGCGGAAGCAAACAGATTACCCGAACTTGAAAACAATGTGCCATAAGGGCAGAATTAGGACCTCATAGTTGTGCACATCCTCTGGTGTGATTCTCAGAATTTATTCAATGTTTATTTCAAGACCTTGAGATTGATAGTGTATTTGCTCTCTCTGGTGTCAATAAAATTATGCTATAGAAATTTTGACTCCTTAAAAGTCCTTTTTTTCTTGAGGTACAGCCCCTTGAGAATTTATAAACCTGCAACTCTGTATAATTGTCAGGCATATGTATTGTTGCATATAAATCAAGAACTAATTGGCTTCCTTTTATAGTTTCTTTTGCAAAATGTTATAGGTTGTATCACCTCAATTTTGCATATTTTATCTATTTATCCATTTTCTACGAGACCTGTGTGATCTTTCCTTCAAAGGAATACCTTCTATTTTGCACCAATGAAGCTTTTTGAATATTTTTTTTAATATATGCTGGGTAGTTCTCAGTACTTGAGAGCTAGCAACTCACTCACCAGCCCATCACAGTGTAACAGTAGAAAACTGGCTAGGGGAAGAGGTTGCTGTTTATTATCTGAAATATGACTAGAAAGGATTGTATGAGTCAAAAGGCAGAAGAGGGAAAATTGTATTGGGAAGCTTCTTCCACCAACAGAATATATAGATTTCATTTAAGGGATTGGCACCCAGACGAGTTTCTCTCTATATGTCACTGAGGAGAACAGTGGGAAGAGGAGAGCAACTTACGTGACAGTGCAATTCATCCAGTATGTAAATAGAAGGAAACAAATATACACACCTTCCTATTTTTTCCCATAAATTCATCACTCTTTCTGGCACCACCCCTTGCTTGATGCGAGAAGCCTGTTTTGGAAATTTCATTTTTAATTCTTTCTCAAGCATAAAACTTGGACGGTTAAAGGTTCTGCTCAGCAGAATATGCCTTAGACCTCAAGGGTTAGAAGCAGTGATCCTGTTCTTTTCAGACCCAGGTAGTGCAGGAACGCTTTCAATCTGTTCACAGCAAGTCAGTGGTCTGCCAAAGGAGAAAAGAGGGGGTTTGGGAAAGAGGTCCCCTTTTGCTTGCTTGTAGGCTCCAGTGGATCTACAGAAATATTCACTCAGGAGGTAAAGCAGGACTACATCGCGTAACCCTCCTGAAAACTAATAGGTGCTCAGTACTAGGAAAGGGAGAAAGATTTAATAGCTTGATAGCTCTGGTTTCTCAAAACACTGCCATCTCTGAGATTTTGTAAAGGGCTAATGTGGCATAATCAATCCTCTTCCCTGCCATGTGCTGTGGTAATGCTTGGTTCTCTGCTCAGGGCCGTGCTGAAAGCTACAGTCTCACTCTCAGTAAGCTTCAAAATAGATTGCTATAATCGGAATATAACATTTTTTTCTAAGAAACCATTCGCAAATTCAGGAGAATGTCCTGAAGGTTTGGAAAGCTTCCTTTCTAAAGATTTTCCTGGTTTGCTATGGTACACTAAGGAATATCAGAGTGGGAGGTTCAGGCTGTAGAACAGAATAAGTTTGCAAGCTCCGAGTAGATTAAAACCTGATTGGTAGTAAATGAGTCCAGAAAGAAAGAGGAAAAAAACCCAACCCAAACCAAAACATATAAACTATTTGTAAACATTTAAGGTCAGTAGCAATAATAACTCAGCAGGAGCTGTGTCTAGTTTCAGCTTCCACTTGCTCAGAATCTGTGTCTAATCAGTGACTAACATTGCTAAGCACTGGAAACCTCATTTGCAACAACACAGCTGCAAAGGGGCTGGCACAAAAAAGGCAAGCTTAGAAGACAATGGAGTTTATGCTTAAAACTTCGGCTTCCATTTGGATTGTTGGATCGCTTTACATCAATCTAGTATTCAGGTCACAATTTGTTAATGGTGATAGCAATAAAAAAAAAAAACAAAACCTCTTTTGATTTTTGATAATGGTTTCTTGCAAACAAGCCATTTTACATCTATAGCAGTGAGGAGAGAGATGCCAGGTAAGTAGAAAGCTAATTTGCAGCCAGAGAAGTTACTGTAAGCATAGGGTTCCTGCAACGGTGTTACACTCTTTACTCCTTGCTTGTTGATTAAGCAGAGCTCTACAGCCAAGAATACTGAAATTGCCCTTCTTTTCTGCTGGGACCCACACCTTAATGTCCTAATTCTTCATCTGAAGTAAACTCACATACAGTATAGGGACTTGCAGAAAGGAAGCACAGATTATTGAACAGTGCTGTGTGTCCTTGATCACCACTTAGTTCCAAGTTTTAAACACATAGAAAGGAGTGAGGTAAAGCACTGTACTAGTTTTGTCAGGGATAGAATTGATTTTCTTCATAGCAACTTGTATGGTTCTGTGTTTTGGACTTGTGACCAAAACAGTGTTGATAACACAGGGATTTTTAGCTGTTGCTGAGCAGTGCTTGCACTGCACCAAGGCCCTTTCTGTTTCTCACACTTTCCCACCAGCGAGCAGGCTGGGGGTGCACAAGAGGTAGGAGGCAACAAAGCTGGGACAGCTGACTCTAACTGACCACAGGGATATCCCAGACCATAGACGTTGTGCTCAACAATAAAAGCTGGGGGAAGATGGAGGAAAGGGGAACATTCAGAGTGATGGTATTTGTCTTCCCAAGTAACCGTAACACGTGATGGAGCCCTGCTTGGTGGCAGAACTCCTGCCTGATGATGGGAAGTAGTGAATGAATTCCTTATTTTGATTTGCTTGTGCATGCAGCTTTTGCCTTACCTGTTAAACTGCTTTTATCTCAACCCACGAGTTTTTGCACTTTTACCTTTCTGATTCTCTCCCCCTTCCCATTGTGGAGGGAATTAGCAAGCGGTTGTGTGGAATTTAGCTGCGTACTGGGGTTATATCATCTCCAGCTCCATCTCAGAGCTGGAGATTATTTGTGCTGTAGATCCAAATGACAGCTGTTAATTCTGCCTCTGAAACAAAGCACTTTGCACTTTGTATTCCTCCTTTTGACTTGTATTTCTCATTATTGCTGGCTAACCTCATCACTGGGGCAAGGATGTGCAAGCACAAGAGTGAGAGGATGGTTGTTGGGTTGGCAGTAGTGACATGGCAGGCCCAGAAGTCCTTGCCATCGCTATGACATCTTCAGTCTTTTTCTACCTCTTCCTCAGGGTTCTTAGGCTTGATTCCAGAAATCTGTGTCCCTGAAGGGTAATGTGGGAATCATTTCCCCTGATCCCTTCCCAGTGCTGCTCTTCTCATTGGGCATCGTGGCCATGTGCCAAAACTACTTGTTTCTCAAAGAGTGGCATACTCCTTGTGGAGATACCCTTGGCCTTGCCTAGAATAGAGCTCCGCAAAGGTATAATGCCACAGATCCTTAAAGGAAGTCCAAACAGTACCAGAACAAGCTAGATTTGGTCTAACACAAGAAATCGATAGTTAACGAACAATTAAGCATCAGTACAAAAAATATATAGAGAGATTTAACATCTAGTGATTGACAACTCCAGTGAGGGACTTTTCAGTGGATGTGCCCATAGTCTCAAATCCCTTTCCCACAGCTGGCCTGCCACAACCAGAGTTCACTGAGCCTCAGGGTATAGATGAAAAGAGATTCCTTCCTGACTTTGTTTGAGAATGGCATACATATAAGGGATATATTACTGAAAAGATGCTGAGAAGCACGGTTATCATATGGGCCAATTAGCTGCTTAGACTCACATTTCTAAGGGAAAACAGTCTCTTGAAATTGCCTACTTAAGAAAAAACAAAAAGGGATATCTGATATTGTTTTAAAGAGGCAAATTAAAGATGCATCTTTGATCAAGATGTACCTGAGATGCTAAAAAAGTTAACCATATAGAGGGGTTAGATAACTACATTTTGCAGGACTAGCACACATCTTTCTCAAAAGGCATCACATTCACAAGGCAGCATCCTCAGTGGCTGTGAGGAAGCACCACTGTAATTCTTAATTATGACCTCAAAGAAAAGGGAATAGTGAGGAAAATTCTAATTCTAGATGCTCTTCTCAAATTGCCATAACTCTTAAACAGAGCTCTGGCATAAGTGTATGTGCTCGCACGTCTTCAAGGAACTGCCCTTTCACTGAGTGACCCAGAGTCTCAATTATTCTAATCCCCCCTCACCCCCTCAAAACCAACTGTGAATGAAATGCCTTTGTAAAAGTACTTTCCCTATGGATTGACTTTGGTTGATAATTTATTGGTCTGAAAAAGAGTTGAGACAGACAGAAATCAATATATACATTCCATCAGGCATCCAGATACTCTGTGCGACTAATGAAATTTGGTTTAAAAAAACCCCGAGCATGCTTATTAAATGTACAGTCTGCCCTGATCCGGCTTAGAGGGAACATATATCAGACATCCTAGCGTAGAGACTACCTTTTTGAATCAGACTTATTACACATGGCCATATGTCATTTGATGGTGGCTGGTCCGGGATTTGGCAGGTGGGCAAAAATCTTCACACCAAATAGATAAGGGATAATGCAATCTTTTTCTCACAAATTAATAATTACAAAATAAATCAGAAAGCTTTATATTCCTGCTAGGATTTTTTAATAACATTAATGTTTTCAATTTGGACTTTTACAAAATGGACCATTCTTTCTATCAGTATAAATCTCCTTAAATGTTGTAAAATCCTTGGCCTTTTCACTATCCTGTGTCAGTGAGTCAAATTTGAGTTCAGATCCACAAGCTCAGGACTAGTGGGAGCTGAAAGAAAAAGGCAGAAAAAGGAAAAAAGAAAACATCGCATAATGCAATTCCCTCATTAGTTCATATCTATTTCTTTATCAAATAAATCAGTAAAAAGTTACTGGAACAAAATTGCTGTGATCACTTGTCTTGTTGGAGGTTGGGTCTTCCAGTTAACAATTATTTACAAAAAGATTGAAATAGCTTCATGAGCTTCATAGCTTGTGCTAGTCCACTGAACTTCTTAAAGAGCAAAAAGTTAACCAATACCCTAATGTACTCATTAAAAATATTTAGGGTCTGCAAGACTTTCTGTACTTGTGAGGCAAATCTTCAAGCCTTGGTGTAGTCAGGGGAGTTTTTTGGTTTTATACAAAGCATAGCTACAGTGTTTGCACATAATAGATCTTCAGCAATAAATCAGCTCTCTAAAAATAAATAAAATTAAAATTGATCAGGTGAAAACCAGAAGCAATTACAGTATCTTTTGTTTTATTTTTGAAATCTTGTGATGACTTTAAAATGTACTATAGATTTGCCCAGAATAACTGCAAAACATCTGCTCATTTGCTTTACTAATTATTTAAAGCCATTTCACATTTTTTAAATTACTTCTACCCATAAATATGCAAAGTAGTGTTGGACACAGTGTTAGAGGCTGAAGACAAGTAGATTGACATCCAGCTAAACACTAAAATAAGACTTTGCTTCCAGGGAAAATATGTAACTTTTTGTGCTTACTCAAATCTTTTATGTTGTTATACTAGCAAAAAAGTAAATTACCAGCCATTTTCTTATCTTAGACATGCAACTCTGGCCTAAAAGGCTTAAAATATAAACAGGAAAATGAGGCATGTACTTCATGTTACAAAAACATCCTATCCAGTAGCAAAACCTGATGGAACTAGCCAGAAGGCTGGAACAAAGATCAAAAAAACCAGAATGTAAAGTGAAATGCAAAAAGTTTTCTCTCTCATCATCTTATGCATGGGATGGGTGCTTTAGTAATCCAAAGTTCAGACTGTGGTCCTATTTCTAAAGTTTCACCTCATCTGGAATTTAAATTCTGGTAGTGCAGCCCTGCAGCGATGATGGCCAACAGGATCCTGGGCTGTGCCAGCACGGGCATGGCCAGCAGACTGAGGGTAGAGCTTGCCCCTCCTTTGCTTGCCACTTGTTAGACAGCATCTAGGAACTGTTTTGGGCCCCCAGTTCAAGAAGGTCACTGAAAAACTGAAGTTCAACAGAGGCCACCAACACGGTCGAGAGGCTGGAGAAGAGCAGCTGAGGAGAGGCTGAGGGAGCTGGGTTTGTGCAACCTGGAGCAGAGAGGGCTTCAGGGGGACCTAAGAGCAGCCCCCAGTGCCTATGGGGACATTATCAAGGAGGCAGGTATTTAGTGAGGCGAACAACAGAAGAACAAGGGACAGTAATCATAAATTGAAATAAGGGGAGGTTCTGAGTTTAAGTATGGAAAAATGTTCACTGTGAGCATAATTACACAAGGGACCAGGCAACCCAAGAAGCTAAACATGAGAAGGAACTTCCTTACTTTGAGGGTGGCAGAGCACTGGAACAGGCTGCCCAGAGAGGTGGTGGAGCCTCCATCTCTGGAGACATTCAAAACCCACCTGGACACGTTCCTGTGCAACCTGCTCCAGGTGACCCTGCTCTGGCAGGGGAGTTGGACTGGATGATCTCCAGAGGTCCCTTCCAACCCCAACCATTCTGTGATTCTATGAAGCTCCATGATCTCTGTTGTCAGAGGTCTCCAGAACACCAGTAAACAAAGCTCTAGGCAGCATGATCTGAATTCGATGCTGACCTCGTCTCAAGGAGACACTTGAACTAGATGACCTCCCAATGTCCCTTCCAACAGGAATTATCCTCTGAGCTTCTAGGATCTCCTGCTTTTTTCAGGATTGCTGAAAAACATTCTGCTGCATTTTGCATAATATTTCCTTAATGCAATAAGCCCCTGGAATAAGGATCATAATTCAGGTTTCCCCTAGTCCCTTGGGGTTGCTCTGTACTCTTCAGGGAGTGGGACAGTTGTCTTAAAAAACATATTATGATAATTATGTAATTAAAGTTTGCGACAATGCAGACTTTCACATTGATTTGTATAAGAAATCATGGTTCTTCTTGACTTCTTAACTTCAGTTAGCATGATCGTGTCATTTTAATACTGTTATTTAATATCATCTTCCTGGGTTCATTTTCTATGTTGTTGAAACAGAAGAGCCTAAGACCGGATATTACGGAATCCCCCGAGTGAATTGAAATTTGTGAGAGGCCATGAGCTTCCTAGCACAGACCTTTGTCTCTTCAGCTAATTAAAAGGGTTGTTTTGCTGGCAGCCACTAGGAGGTGATGACACAGTTTTTGCCACTGGGTTTTACAGTGCTTTGCTGAGAGCAGAGAAACAATGACACTTGGAACAGTAATAAATATCACACTTGCCAAATGCTAAATCCATATGTCATAAACATGGTAGCATTAGTTTAATGAGAATATGATTTTCACAGCCTAGCAGCATTTTGAACGCTATATTTTCCTAACTTCAGTTTTGCAAATAGCGGGCTGATTTTTGCTGAAAACTTTTCAGTAATACTGCTTTTGAGGCTCCATGGGAAATCTTACTTTGAATACTCCAAGTGCAAAAAGTAGGAACCAGATCCTAGGATTTTACAATGGAAATTTTTAGACAGTGTAAGCAATACTGTCTCCACCTTTAACTTGAGTGGTTAAACAGGTGATGTGCCAGAAGATGGCATTCAATGACATGCAATACCGTTACGGAGCTTTGTGCCAGTTAAATACGTGCATGAACACTGTAGGAGCCTTCTCCGCTGTGGGTTTTACATCTGCTCTTGACAATTTCAGTTGTTAGTGTTAATTACAATTTTTCTTTTCACTGACAATCTAGCTCAATACTGGGTTAGGAGTCTGTTATGATAGGTGTTTTATGGTCCCAAAATAAGGCATTAGGTGAAAGAAAGTGAGAATAAGGGGGAGCGGGGGGAATAACAATAGAATATGAACATTTCTTTTAAAGAGTCATTCACCAGAGAGACATACAGTCTCAGTGGATGAATTTTAGTCCTAATTAGAACATTGTCAGTGGAACAGTTATTGTCCTAATCAGGAACCGTGGCAGACAGGTGGGTTGTTAGACAGGTTGTAAAGGATACACAGTGCATAATAAAGTCACCAGAGACCAAACGATGTACTGATGTTGATCCTAGTGCTCTTTCCAATGCTGCCCTTTGCACTGAAATTTGGGGCTTATCCCTTTGATAAATATGCTCCTAACTGTATAACTACGACCTTTGAACACCTATGTTAACATACAGCACAATTCCACTTGATGCCAGGATAGTATAAAAAACCTTACAAGAAGAGTGTTATTATTTTTGTCACCTGCAGAATATTAATGCAAATATTTATGTTGTGCCAATAACTGTTAAGTGTTGAGTGGTTTATGTGCTGACCACTTGGACCCAGTTTTACAAGCTGTTATGTGCCTGTATTTCATTATAGGAAGAATGTAGGTACCTCACAGTTAACAGAAAAAAACCATTAAAATTCTTCAAATATCCATAGCAGTTGTATTTTCATCACATGTTTTCCATAAACAGAACTGTCTAAGCCTAGGTGAGCCATGATCCTGGGGGGCAAGAGACAGTATTTGTCTTCTACTTAAGGCTGCCTGAGATTTTCCAAGATCTCCTTACAGCTAAGCTCTCCAATAGCCTAATCTACTCAGAGTTTGCTTAACATACATTAACAATGATAATTTCAGCAATCACAGTGGTGAGAAAACTTAACTAGTAATATGTGCCAAGGAGAGTGGATTTATGCCCTTTTGTATCCCGAGTGCAATTATACTACAGCTACCACGGTCCTGCACAGTGCTTACACTACTGAGTCACAGGTAACACTGGTGATGGACAGTCTTTGTTCCTTTGTGTGAAATTGAGGGATTATTGCTACAAATTGCATAAGACTTATTTGTCTTCAGACAGAGAGAGTAAACAAGAGAAAATGAAGTTTTGCGGGCCACTGGTAACAAGTTGAGGAGTCCTGGATTCACAGTGATTCTTTTATTCAAACTTTACAGAAAGTTCCTGGCACAGAAATATAGGAAATTAACTAGTTAAAAAACTTTCCATAGGAAATACTATTTGAGCGTCTCTATTGTTTTCTCTGGTTTTCTTCCTCAGTGCACTTTGTTTCTTCCTGCATTATTTACCTTTTTATTTATTTTTATTTTTTTTTACCCTCTCGGTGTCAGAAATTAATTTTTAATAGGTTTAGGGGCTCTTATGTAATAATAGCTATTGCCATCTCAGTTTGCCATTGAGAATACTACTAATTAATTTCTAACCACTGCTGCAGGACAATTCTTCTTTGTTACTCATGTTTAGCTTGCTTCCTTCTGCCATATTCATATTGTGCTGGGTTAAGAAAGGAGCACAGGTAGGGTGGACCCAGCAGAACACGTCTGTCTTTGTCCTGATAGTGTTGCAGTGAACGTTCCCCATCCTGCCCGCTGTGCGTAGAAGGGATGGGGACTTGTTAGGGAGGCAGCATTTAGTTCAGGAAGATTGTGGGCTTGGAAACATGTGGTTCACAGGGATTAGACTCCCATATCCCACCTTGTGACTTGTGACTTTAACTCATCAAGTTAAAGCATTTCAGGTGCTCACACATTTGTTTTGGAGTGGCAAAACACTTGACAAATAAATATTTCAGGTAGGATCATTGATCGTGACTGGGAATGTGGTTACATAGGAGCTTTCAGAGGTCATCCTCTGAACAAGAATGAATGAACTGAGGTGGACCTCTTTAATCCATCAAAATCCAAAAATGTTGAGCCAGCTGGTCTTGTTTTATTTATGAAATTATTTCTCAAATTATTTCTGAAATTATTTCATGTTGTCCTTAGTTTGGTATGTGCTTTCCCCCTCCCTCCTCAATTTCTCAGTACTACATTAATAAAACTGCTGCTTGGCCTTCTGTCCTTGTGCGGAGACCTATGGGAAATCAGTAAATTGCCTAGCATGACACCAGACCATTCAACTGACATAGGGGAAACCTTAGGTGACTTATATCCAGTATACCTAACTTCTGATACTTGATATGGCTCACATCCATCAAAGATGATGTGTAGAGAGTATGGTCTTGCAGACAGATGTGTCCAAGCTGGTGGAATCATTTTAGGAACAATGCTTCTGAGATAAATGACACCGAGGGCTGAATGAGAAACCATATGTTGTTAGGATTATGGAAGGCAGACAAGAAACTGGGAGACGCTTTTTTAGTGAATTCTGTGAGACTTGTGCCAATAGCAGCTTGGAGCTGAGAAATATGAAGTGGAAGTAGGTTGATCTTCTTACTGAGACTGATATAATCCAGGGTGTTAGTGGGGATGTGTCTAGAACTCAGGGTCCAGGTCCGGCATCTGCTCAAGGAAGAAGCTTCAGGCAAATTTTCACACTGAGATGGATTCAGATAAAAGCTACAAGGACTATCTGGTATCCAGAAAACTTGTCTTTACAGTTAGAGACCAAGGAAATCCAGTCTATTTAATTTATCCTCACAGGGTTTGAAAAGGAACTTATTAACAATCTGCAAGTGTTTTCTCTACTATCTGAAATCTTCTTTCTTCTTGGTGTGTAAGTGTTCAGCCTAGGAACTCGAAAGTGTTTGCGTCCAAGAAGAGAAGACACTTCTGATACAGGACATCTTTTTAAAACAGGAAAGTAATAGGGCCAAATCTGACGTCTGATTATATGAGGCTAAAAATAGTCCAAACTTCAAGCTCGTCAACACTGGGAAAGAAATGCTTTTTAACCAAGACTGACTCTCAGTCACGATTTCTTAAAGTTGTGTTCTAAGATAACCAGAATTAGTCCAGGATCACTAGGTCAAATCTTAGATGGTTAAAGAATGGCATTTTAATGTCAATATTGCAAATACATAAGTGATAAATACTTACTTTGTTAATTTCGATTTACCAGCTGTAAGTACAAGGACATGTGAGCAGTTAGCTGTCAACAGACCGTTACCGGTCACTGCCTGACAGTCACCCACAGGTGGCCCCACGAAGTCCTACCCATTACTGCAGGTATTATTAATGAGTAGTATATAACAGCAGAGGAGTAAAAATTAAGTCTTGTATTATCTCCAGAGTCAATGGTCGGATGGACCTTAACGCGGAAGCTGACAGCCTCACCCACTGTGGTTGCTGGGCAGTTGTTAAGCACATGCAGCTCGTTTCTCCATGGTGAAAAATCTGACGTGGTTGCGAAGGTCCTTCTAGTGGCTCAGTTGCTCTGAGATAGGAGGTTTCGCTTTGATGCCGATAATAAACAGCTGTTTACATGGCATGTTTGCACATGCTCTAATAGGATCACTTTGCTTATTTGTGTTTTTTTTTTCCTGCTAGTTGCACTGTGTTAACGTCTGTCAAACAAGCAACAGCAATACCTGAAATTAATGAATATTAATGAAGATGCTATTTTCATCATGGGAAGGACATGAAAGTAAGTCTCATAAAACCCTTTTTCTTTTAATATCTTTTCTGATTTGAGGATATTACCTATTCCTCACATGATTTCTTCACTTATATGTACTTGTGAGAGATTTTATCCCTTAACTTGAAAGCAGAGTTAGCATGACTAACCCTTAAAATTTTTCCTGATTTCTTAAGTCTTGAGGACACGTGTTATGCTCATGCTGTCATATATGACATAACACATTTCCTCACGTAGTTTGTGGACTTACTTGTGTCTTCTGACTGATCTAGAGCATATCTTTTGAGAAAGGTACAGCCAATCTGGTATGAAAGGTCTCAAGTGAGAAAGAAAACACTGCGTCCCTAACAAGTTGTTCCAGTGCTTAATCAACCTTGAAGTTTAAAAATGTGCATCTTAATTGCAGTTTGAATTTAGCTCTGCTTTCAGTCATTGAATCTTTTCTAATGCCTTGATCTGAGGGTACCAAGTCAGAGTGCATGGTGCGTGGCAGTACAGTTGGAGGTACCTCATAGCATCTCTATGCAACTCCTTGGCATTGTTTAGGAAGTTTTAGAATTGTAATAACTCTTACCTACAAATCTGCCTGCAGTCCTAGTGCAGCTATAAATACCCTGTGGACAGTGGGTGGCTAAAATGCTTTCTGGATGTCTTATGCAAATGCTTCATCATCTATACCATATTTCTCATGGACACTGTGGCTATCAGCCTCTGCCCAATATTTATTTGTTGCACGTCAAGTAGAAACATGCAGTGAGTGCATTAGCTCTTGCCTACTTGGAGCTTTACATGAGCAGTTTAACAATATTCCTGCTTCAATGACTTTGATAGAAAAGCCTGATTCTGTAATTCTTTGATGCTATGCTAGGATGAGAACAGATACAAAAAACAGCAATGCAGGTATGTTTTCTGGAAAATAAGTATCTATCTGTCGTAATTTAATATTTTACACAGTGAAATTGTAAAATTATCTTATTGTTATGTAACAATTATGGCTTTCTAGAGCTGAGAGACCTAATGTAAGTAAAACAACAGCTCTTTCCTGATTTCTTATGAAAGCTCTGGTTTTTATTCCTGTAGCCTCTTTGCGTCTTACTTTTTAGAGCAACATAATCTGTTTGTAGTATGGCAATTTTTTCCCAAAACTCTACTGAACTGCAATTCATGAATCATTACTAACGATCAGTTGACATTTTTCAACTTTTTAAAAATGAAAAGTAGATTTTAAAATAGGATTTGTTTTTCGTTGGGATTTTTTAAAATTGAAAACAGTATACATACATATATATATACACACACACATATATATATATAAAAATCTAGATATGGATTAAAAATCTTTTTTTTTTCCTCAGTCTTCCTTCTTACCACATTCCTATCATTTGTTTTTCTGATAAGGATCCCTGGGAATTTTAAATAAATGCAGGAAACAATAATTAAAACCGTTTTCCCCAGCATGTCTCTTAATTATATATTTATTAACTCTGAAAAAAACCTTTCCGGTCACTTTGGCCTTCTTAATTGCAGGCATCTAGACTGGTGACCATTACCTCTTTCTAGACCCAAAGTACGTCATGCCATATAAGAACATACCAAGGCAATGTTTTCCAATTAATTTGAGCGGATATTTCCAGCTGCCAGACTTTTTGGCATCTCAGCAATCTCCAAAAGTTAAACGTATCTTCTATTTGAATAGACTTATCAGAAATATGTGAAGTTTATGTTTTTTTATATATCCATGTTCCAATATGAGGAGTCGCATATATTGCTTCAGGTCATTTTATATATCACTATACAACAATTCATAAGTATGGTGAAAAATTTATTAGGCAGGACTAGGGGCTCGTCTACAAGCCTTTCATTTTTTGGATTAGGGTAGGGTGTGAATTTTAAGTGTGATAGCTATTTCTGTCCATGTGCTGACAAGTGAGGGTATGGGGGGGTTCGATGTTTGGCCACAGTATTTCCTTCTAAAGCTTTTATAATAACAGTGTGGTGGGTTATAAAGATCTTGCACAAAATAGCTACAACTTGAATCAGTACCAAGACTGGTTTTTTTCTGCTTTTTTTTTAAAAAATAAATTAGCTGATTACGAAAAGGAAGTAATATCAATGTCAAGATGTTGAAAGATGGATATGTGTTTCTACAGCGCATTTAACTGATGACTTTGGCCTGTAACAAAGACAGGCTACAGTTGGAATTATCTATTACCTGGAGACATTTTAATTCTTTTATTATTCTGGGATAAACCATAAATCAGTCTCTTACAAAGCATGGAAATGATTCATAAAGAAATGGAAGAACCTATTCTTTTTCTTTTTTTTGTATCTTATAGTAAAAAAGGCTGCAGAAAGATGTGTTTTGCAAGACATTTTTAAATCTAATATTTTATATCTCAGTAATATGTTATGATGGTGCAGTTTTACCCTACTTCTCAAGGTTGGAATGAAGCTTATGGTGTTAAAAATCTCACATTTCTAGGTTCGGTACAAAGGTCAGGCAATATGATAGGGACCTACAGCAGACTCGGATCGAAAGTACTACTTGAACATTTTGTTTGCTGTTCAGTTTTTTGTTTTTCTTTATTAGCTGGTCTGTGGAAGCATGGTTCAACATTTTACAGCTTTTGACTTTTCCTCTCTTCACTGCTTTGGATGTCTCTGGTAACTTTAAAGAACACATAATAGTTGCAAGAATCTTGAATTAGCTGCTTTCTTGAAATAGCAATGCAATCTGGGCTAATTAGAGGAAAATTAATGGCCTCCAGGAAGAATTTCAGTGAGAACCATGTTGTGTTCAACATGGAGGTCTGATTCTAGCTTCACTGGAATTCAGCAGGAGCTGGGAGCATGTCAGTGGTGCCCTGAAGCTGCAGGTTACCAGCCCTGGAATTAACAGGCAAATCCACTGCTAATGCCAGAGGAGAGAGAGCAGCTGCTGAGGAGAACCAAGACCTCCTGTGTTCTGCTGGGTATGGTGACTCCAACACCCAAACACAAAGTCATTACTCTTTGGGTGGACTTCCAGTGAGCTCTGAGTAATGCAGGATGCAGTACTGGAAACCAGGTGTGGTGGAGATTCAAGACACTGCTGATTGGAGGTGTATCTTGCTGTTGTGGAGGATAGCACCCACGGAGGTAATAACTTCATAGTGCAGTGGGAATAACAGTAAGACAGTAAGAGTGACCTAGTGTGTTTTCCCTGAGTTTGTCCAGCTCCCAGCTTCAGGCATTTGCCTCAGGGGTAATGCAATCTGTTTTCATACTGCAGTGATAGTCACCAAAATAAAGACGCTATCAGGAATCACTGCAAACTTCCAAAAATTATAGCTGAAACTACCACACTGTCTTGCAAAGAGTTCCTTCTGCATGTCTTGGTGTTAGCCTTAGCTGCTTTTGAAAATTTTGAAAAAATATATCACATTCTTGATGGGCACTAATCTCTGACTCTCAACTGTAGTCAGGCTGTGTGCTTGAAGCAGACTTTACATTGTGTGTAGAGTTTTGAGGTGTCTTCATTAAAGGTACATTTGTCTGTTGCATGCACAAAATGAGCTCTTTAGAAAATATGACTGGATAAATTTAAAAATACTGGCTGTGGCTACACAGTCTGCCCTCAGCAAAGAGTAATACACGAAGAAAACTGTCTTTCCTAGTTTTCTAGAAGCTAAAGAACAATAAACTGGCATAATTGTCTCACTGATTTCAATGAAGAGGAAAACTGACAGCAATAAAAGGAGCGTACCTGCATCTCCTGTGACACTATCTCAAGTGAAGGAAGACAGCATCAATTTACTCTTTTACTGTTGTAAGACTAGGCAGCGACTTGGCAGAGTACCTACTGCTTTCTTTTTTATTATTTTGGTGCTAAAATGAATGTTACGAGTCAGAATTGATTTTCTTATTAGTAACATAACTTTGTAATAAGGAGACAAATAGCTTAGTTTTCATAAAAAGCAATGATGCGTCTCTAAAATTATGTACAAAGAACTTACACTGGCTAAATGTCTTTTTTTGGTGTTATGTGTCAACTTTCATTGTGTTGCTCTTCTCTAAGTCTAAATTGACTGAAATTACTTTTACCCATATTGTATAATAAATTTCAAAATAATCACATTTTGCTACAGCATTTAGTGCCAAGTACTTTTCTGCACAGTGCAGGCTCTGTTTTTGTAAAAACTATGTCCCTAGCCACCTGGCAGCTCATTCTTAATTCGTGTGCATTTAGTTACAGCTGGCACAAAAAGAAGAGTTTTCCAAGGACACGCTGCAGACTTGCCCAGTGGAAATTATAACCTCTATAAAATTGTTTCATGATCAAATTCTGTTTTCTCAGGCTTGTTTTGTCAGATCATGGCCTTGAGTAGAAGCACTGGAGCCACTGAGCTGCCAGGATGACATGTCTAACTGGAATTACACTGAAGGCAACCAAACAACTCTTAAATACGACAGATACTTCCATCTGTTGATTCCATTGCAGAGTCAACGTTTAGGACATTCAATGATTCTCATAGAGACCCACTACACACACCCCAGTTTTTGTTTTTAAATTTATAAACAAAGAGGGGTTGTGGTTTGTTGTTCTGGGTTTGTTGTTGTTTTTATTTTGGGGGGTGTGTGTTATGTTTTTGGTTTTTTCTACAATTGCAGATTTTTAAATAATATTTAAATCATTTGAAATTATGATTTGCCTGACAGATAGATCCAGAGACTTCAACCCTTGAGAGTATGCCAGAAAGTTAGGAAAGGTGTTAAACTAGTACGGAACATCAACCTCTAAATAAAATAGCATATATAATGTAGTTAAATATAATGGCCATTGTCTTAAAAATATAAATACCTTATGGCCACAGAATATGTCCTTGTCACATGCAATAATGTGTTTCTTCAGGCCTGAAATTGCAATAATTCTGTCTGGCCATCAGAGCAGGGAAACCGTTGCCCAGGAAGATGACGTGGTTTGTACAGGCCAGTCCGGGAGGATGGTGGCAGCTGGAGGAACAGAAGAGAGTCCTTCAGAACTCCAGATACCTGGAGTGACAGAGTGACAGAGATTTTCCACAATCCCTCTCACCCCTACAGAAGCACTCAGGGAGTGGGATACTGTGCAGTGCAACCAACACCACAGTAATGTGGTCTTCATTGATTAACTGAAGGTATCAACAGATATCTACCATGTTCTGCCACAAGTATCTTCTTACAATATTCTCTCTTAAACCAGCTGATATTATAAAGTTTAGATTACTCGAATTGTTTTTTATGATAAAAGATATAATTTGAGATGGGAACTACGCAGGTAGGTAGTCTGAAAATATGGATGTAGGATTCTTCAGTCAGAAAGTTCTCAAGTTGTACAAATTGGTCAGGTTGCTGGGTCTAAGGCATTCATTTATTCATGCCAGTATTCTGATATTCTTAAAAAAACAGCTAAAGCAGAACTTGAACACATGCTAATGATTTGCAGTCAAGTGGGGAGTGTAAATTCATGTTGCTCACTTGCAACACAGTATGAGTAAAAAAAGCACACAGCTGGACTATAGCTTGTGAAAGCGGCTGCATTTACAAAGAGAGAGATGCAAGAAAGTTTTAAGTGCTTCATAAGTGAGAGAATAGAATAACACAAAATTAATGGAACTAGAAAGCAGTCACACTTCTGTAGGTTTCTCTGCTCATGCTACGGTACTGTAGTAATCATGGCAGAAGTAGTAATGGTAACTGTATACAAGTGAAAATTAGAGTGAAAATCTGTGGTGGAATGTATTTGCAAAAATGGATTTATTTGAAATCATAAAATCAGCCTGAAGTGTGAAGATGGGCAAAGAAAAGATAGGATTTCCTGCAAATGCCTTGTAAGGCACTGTTCTGACACTTCCCCCATGCAGGCAGTAACGTAAAAACCACATTATGCCATAATGATTTGCTTTGTGCTTCAGTATAATGAACCTCAAATTATCAAACCTCCAAATTAGCAAACAATAACCATTCCAAGCAATATTTCAAATGGAAAGTAGAATACCTTTTCAGTTGGGGGTTGGATATTTTTAGTTTGAAATGCCAAATTGAATTAATATATACATTACTAAAACATCTCTCAATTACTGCAAATGAACACTCAATGTGTTTTTTCTACACCCGGTACTTTTTATGTATAATTTTTAAAACTATCCCCATATCAGTTTCTCCACTTAGGTGCACAGATGTAATCCAGAAGTAATATAGCCAAAATTAACAAAACAGGTATACTGTAAAGCCAGCATAGAAGACAGAGGAATTAAATTACGGAGCCCCTTTCTCTTCCGTCTTATAATGGAGTAAAACCACTGCAAACCTATTGGCTTAACTGGAAATCTATGTCATTTACATAAATGTGAATAAAGAGTAGACAATTTGTTTTTATTTTCAATAGCCATGATAACTGAGGCCATATGTCCTACACTTAAAACATATGCTCTCCATAACTCCTGTCCATACAGAACTGGCATACATAAATTGCAGATTACAGTTCCAGCAGAAGTTAATTGCCTTCCACCTTCTCTTTTTCTACTGAAGTGGTTTAAGGGAACAAAAGGTTTAGTTCAGCATTTTACCAGTTACAAAACCTGGTCAGATTAATTTCAAAATCTTGAAAGGAAGCAAAAGGTAAAACTGAAAGGAAATAAAAGATGGTGCTGCCTATTCATCCAAACACAAGACTGTTTTATCTACAATACTAGCTATAACCTCTACTGTGTAAGTGGCTACTACAGACCCAGGGCTGTGATTCGCAGTCAGGTTCTTAAATTTAAGAACTGACTTGTGCGCCAGATGCTTAAGCTCTGATCATAGTTATTGGAGAACAAGTCAGCATGGGCTGTGGATCCTGAAGAGTTACTCATCTGACCAGCCAGGAGATATCTATTTTTCAGTGAGTAGAACAGCTTTTCTAGTCTGTGATGTGCACTGAGAAATTTAGGTGTGAAGTCTGGAGCTAAATCCCACCCCAGATGATTTCATGTCTAATTTTCTGAAAAAAACCAACCAACCAAACAAACAAACATCTTTTTAGAATCGAAGTGCAATATTTCAGAGACACGAGGCAGCATTGCTTCCACCTGATCCCACCAACAGTAAGTAGCTAGAGCCTGGAGCTCATGTACTTCTTTTCATCCTTTTCTGCAGACCACGAAGTCTCTTATCAGTTCACCCTCACCTTCTAGCCCAGTTGCCTTAAAGGGAATGAAGTGGAGAATCCAGAGAAAGCAAAAGAAGGAAGGAAGTGGCTTTCAAAGACCTTTCCTCACAAAGCAGGTCTAGCCAACTTTGGCACATACATTCTTTACTCTCTCCTATGAAAGAAAGAAACTGTCCCCATATCAGGAGTATTGAGAAATTATTCTCTTTCATGGGATATTAAATATTAATGAAAGGGAACTGAAGGCACCCTGGATTAGAAATCACTTTGGAAGAAACAGTCTTAATGATCAGGTAATTATATACCTTATATTGCTTTGTAAATAATACTAATAATGTCTATTGATACTAATAATATCCAAAAAACCTGCATGGAATTCCAAGAAATATATGGAATTACAATGTTTTTGTAGCTTACAAATTAAGTTGTAATGCACAAGAAATGTAAAGACTATAGTGTGAGAAAGACTCCAAAAACATGAATATGTTTGCCCAAACTGTCTATCCCACAAACATTCAGGTTGAAGTGGTTAATTATCAGGCCAAGAATAGCAACCATTGCTATTCTTCGTTGGGCTTCCTCATCCATTATTTCATGTGCTGTTATTGAAATGGTTCCTTCAAAGAGCATGTACAATAATTGCTGTGTATGAAGTGACAGTTTTTTAATATTTTTTTTTCATTTCTGATGGAAAAGGCTTTGATTCATGATTTTCTGATGTAGTTATTTGTTCGTTTGTTATTGTTGTTATTTGTTCATGACATTGCCACATGTAAGTGTTCAGGCTTACCCTTGTCTGAATGGCTGTCAACTAACTTAATCCATTAGATTCAGCCTCTTTTCTTCAAGGTAAAATTTAGCAAGCCGAGCAATACTCTGGTCTCAGGGAAATGGTACAACAGTCAGTGCAATTGCTTTCTGTAACACCAGTTCAAAGGACGAGAGAACAAATCGGAGAACTTAGATCATGTCTCATCCTGCTATCAGCAGCACGCAGACCCACGGGCACAGCGCAGCCTTGTTGGTCACAGCTCTTTGAGAAAGCCGAATCTCAGTCTATGATTTTAGAGATCGACTTGTTTGATGCCTCGCTCTTCCACAGTTGTTGTGATGGATGCCTCACTGCACTCAAGAATGATGAACGCACTTCAGATATCTCGAGTCAATGGTTATGGTTTCTGCCTAAAGCTGATTCCCCAGGCCAGGTCTTTCTACGTAAGTGTTAGGTATCACCTTGCTGACACTAAGATGCAATTTATCAGGAAAGTGGAAGATAAGACCTTTTGTATTCTGCGAACATCTTTAAAACCGATGCATACTTTACATTGCTCTGGTAATGTTTACATATCACACTTCCAGGATATCCTTCTCAAGGACCATCTCAGCAGGCGCTTTAAAAAGAATTATGAGCGTCACCGCATAGTCCGTCTTGTTTGGGTTTAGTCCTGACTGTGTCAACCATTCAGTTGCGATTGATCCAGGAATATAACATAGCTTGTGTCTCCTGTTACGAAGATATATGAAGGATTTATTCCATGTCTCTCTATGTCATAATTCAGATGCAAATTTCAGAAGAGGTGGAAATTTGTTCCAAATATTGTGCAGATACTTTCCTCTGTTTTCAACATTGCCACAATTCCAGTGTCTTTTTTGTTCGCTTTAAGATTAGTTTTACTATATAAATGATAATCCAGACAGTTGTTTTAAATGTAAAAGAAATGGATTTGCTGTACGAAGATAATGTGATCTTAATTGTATTGGGCTACAAAGTCACGGATGAAAGCATGGCTGCTTTGTTCAGACTTGAGATTAAAGTTCTCTTTCCTTTCTTATAGTTAACCCAATGATATGGATATTTTGCAAATGTATTTGCCCTCAGCAACTTCCTTTTTTAAAGTCATAAATACAGTGTACTGCTTAAGAAGAAAAAAAAAACAAACAAAAACAAAACACAACTTGGCCCTGTGCCATATAGCAGATATAGTGTACAGGGTCCTGTGGAGGTCATCTGAAGTGCATGACCCATTTTGAATTCCTTCAGTTTGCATGACTTTGCCAGTCTTAAACTGATGATTCTGACAATATTTCTCAGCATCCCCTGCTGAACGATTAAATCTGGCTTCCTACTGCTTTTCATACTGATGTGAGCTTTCAACTTGATGAAATGAGGACATAATTAGACAAAAAACATCCTATACATAATTATAAAATAGCACTCAGCCTATCATTTGAGCTGCCTGCAGGCCTTTTTAGATACTTGTTTTTATTTGTGTTATGTGGTTTTTCTATAATACTAATAACTCTACTTTTCCTGTACATCTTTCCCTAATTCCTTGCAGATGATGTCAGTTTACGAGATTAGTTTAGTTCTCTTAGATGTCTTTCCAGGACTCAGCGACCTCACTCTGCAGGAGTGGACACTCGGAATGTGCAAGTGTGCAGTAAACTTCCTGCCTCTTTGTACCAACTTTCCTGAGCTGCTTTCTGCAAGTCCTGATGTGCAGGGGAAGGAACTGCAACGATGCCAGAAAGCTGCTCTGAAGTCCCCGATGATTCTCAGAATCTGTTTGGCTTGTGGGGTCATTCAATTATGCCTGAAATTAGTTCAGTTATTCATTTTGGTTTGCAAGCATAAAAATAGAAAATATTTTGAAATCTGGGGCTGTATTCAAACCGTAATTTGAATAAATTGAAGAATGGTTCTAACTGTGGGGTCTGGGGGCTGTTCCATTTTTACGTAAATGCTGAGACTGCAGACTTGTGTCAAGACCTCCCTGCTGAAAACTTCAAAGGCATTCCTTCCAGGCAGAGAGTTTATTCTAGAATAGTGGAAGTTCCTCCCTGAGGTTCAAAGGGTCATTGCTAGAAAACTCATTATCTGTGGGGACTGATGACTTGAGCAAAAATCTAAAAAAATACTACGAATATTGACTGTGCTCACAAAGTGACAGGATGTGGGAATTAGTCAACAAATAGAAGACGGGTAGATGTTGGGGGGGGACAGTGGGTGTGTGAATGTGGTTACAGTGTAAAGAAAGAGATTTTTCAAGTGTGACAAAAATATTTTATCCGAAGTCTCTAAACTTGTTCTCAAAGTCGAACCAAGGCTGGTGTCAAAACTGCATTCAAAGGAACTACCAAGGAATAAGAGAAGATTCCACCTTGTTGGAAAAAAATCCGGAAGTGGTGTAAAGTCAGCCAAGTATATTTCTGTATAACTTCCTTTTTTCCTGTACTTTGTACAAGGGACAGCTAGGATAACAGGATGTAAGATGCCAGATGGGACAGGATTGGAAGAATGGAGCTAAGGTAGAAGGATTTTTAGACTTCAGCTGGCAAAACTGTGCAGAGTCACGGTGTTTTAGTCACTTCAAGGTCCTGCAGGATGAGATTTTCTTCCCCTGTTGTTGGCTGTACCATTCTAACAGTGTGAATGTTTAGGATTATATCCCCTGACTGTACTCCACCAAGGGCTATTGCTGGGTACAGACTGTTCAGTACCAGGAATACCCCTGCCTCTCTAGAAAAATCGTAATTTTATTCTCAGTAGCACTGCCTGCCTCAGATATTCAGATATTCAATTGCTTGGTTGTTGTATTCAATGCACCTCTCTACTCAGACCTGCATATGCCATAAGACTAATTAAAGTTACAGGGTGAGTAACACTGATTCAGTGACTCGGTATGTGGTTGAGTACCACCACATACAGTTTCAAAAGATAAAACAGTGGGAGCATAACTTGCTTGTGAGAAAAGCAAAACTTTCTGAAAGGGTGATGCCAACCAAGAGCAAGGCACAGCACGGCTGCTGCTGACCCAGTAATTTGACCTTTCTTCTTGTGCATATTCTGTCATGAATACATTTCAGCAAATGCATGCATGTATAAAAAAAATCCTCAAAAGCATATCCGCCAATCTATTTTCTCACAGACAAGGACAAGAAAGCAAAGATTTGACAGGCATCAATCACAGTGCCTGTCACTCAGTAGAAGTGAAATCCGTGAGAACCTCTGGAGGTGAGGACCCACATATGCCAAATGCCCCGGCCGTATCTGTTATCTTCAAGCTACCTATCAGTGCTAAATCTAGGGTACAGGTTATATTTAGCAGTCAGTGTATTTAAGCAGTCAGTATGAATCCAATGAGACACAATCCTATAGAAGAAACAATTATGTCTATATTAGTAAATTAAGCATTTCCAGGTACTGTTGTCAGTACTACAAAATTTCTGGACTGACTGCTGGCACACTTTTTGCCTGAATCAACAGGCAATCTCCCCAGAAATTTCTTTGCAAAATTTGATAGTTAACATAGGGCAGGAGCCATTCCCAAAATCAGACTATGTGTTCTGTAGTTGAGCAGAGACTCTTTTGTCATATTTAGCCTTGGGAAGAGAGACTAGGTGCTGACACTGTCGGTTAAAAAAGTAGAAAAAGATGAATTCTCCGAGTACGTTGGACCACTGGCCCAGGACCGAATCAGAAGGGAAAATATCGGCAATTGTATTTCTTGCCATCTTTCATGAGGAAATGTATATTTCCTGGGCAGCTTGCTTTCTTTATCAGCACAAAATGGTTGAAATGGTATTTTTTCATATTTTCATTTTGTTTAAACATGTTACTGCGTTCAATCATTAACTGAAGATGAAAAGAGATTATTGACAAAATATGTGTAGGTATGTATAGTTTACAGTAAGTGAAAGCAAAGATTTAACTAAAACTGTCATTTTTAGACTTTTGCTGTCAATGAAGAATAAAAGCTAAAAGGTCATGTGAATACTAGGATTGCCTTTCTGATGGTTATACCAGTAACTAGTCTCTAGCGTACCAGTAACTAAATGGGAATGTATCTGGCTTGTGGATTTATGTTAGCCTCTCATCCTGTTAGTATCACATTTTTTAAAACAAGAAATTAGACTAAAAGTGTGAGTTCTGATTGAAATGAATTTAAATATAACTATTATCATCCATGTGAGACAAGAAGTGCTTCTCACCATACATATTTTGAGTTGAGAAAGAATCATTTTTCTTCCACTGAAGTTTTCTTACATTCCCCCTACAAGAACATAATTACACCGGAGGGGATCCTTCATCCTCTATATTTTGGTCCCTCAACTGCAGCCGTAAGTTTGATGTAATTTTAATAATATTTGTGCTATGTAATAGCTTGTAATAGGCTCCAGAATGATTTTCCACTCTAATATGTGCTTCCCCAAAGGATTCAACTGCAAAGCATAACTATCAGCTACATGAAAAGTAACTGCCATAGAGTCTGAAGCTTTCAAAGTTAATGCTGCACTACTAAAATATGAGAGTACCTCACTTTATGACATCAAAAGCCTTCACTTTATGTACAGTACTTTAATCCCAGATATATTTTTTTTTAGCTAAATGAGTATGGCTGCTGGTTGTCATTGTTGCCTGATTGAATGTTTAACAACTTTATTCCAATCTTTATGATTTGTTATTTTATACTTCTTTTCTACCTACTAATGAATGAAAAGAAGTATAACTTTAAATCAGCAAATTAAAATAAGTGAGCTATAGTCTGACTGAAATACTTTGGATTTTTAAAGCTCAAATATTTCCCAAGTGACTTGGGAAGTCACCTGGGAAATGCAAGTGCAAGTCACCTGGATATAAGATATATGACCCACCTGCACCCAGTACAAATGCCCTTTTCTTTTAAATAATGCAGTTTAAATATTCATGAGGTTTTGATTTTTAAAAATATCCGGGTACACTTGAAAGGTATTCTGTTCTGAAAGTAAAAAAAAATAAAAATATTTGAATCCAGTTTTTTTTTTACTTGTTAACTATCTATTTCTTTCTTCTTCCTTCTTAGATGTTCATAAATTGACACAGAGAAAAAAGACTTTATTTTTTTTCCGAATTCAGCTAGGAAGTTACAAATGATCCAGATATTAATGATTTATAGCACAAAATGGTGTAGTGTCTGAAAACTAGCAGTGTGGTAGAGTCTATGAGGATATGATATTTTAAAACGACTGTGCAAATACCAGCAGATCAACCATGATATTTCTAAAATTTTCGAGTCTGAAAACTCCTGGATGAGTTTGAAAGCCGTAGGCACAGTTGATATCAACATAGCTGAAAAGTTTATTGTAAAGGATATAATTATGAAGACAGATTTATGGGCCATCCTCCCATTTGAAGTCTTAAAGAACTGAAAGACATAACTCCATGCAGATCCATGGCTGAAAACCGGAATCATGTGACATGTTTCTATCTTTAATCAGCAATTAAAGGGTTTTGCATCTTTTCATTCAGCACTAGTTTCCTTCTCAATGGCCTGCAGTCATTCAGGTTGATCAATGATTTAATCATGTTATTCTTCTGTCAGTTTAGTCTCAAATCCTTTTGTGGGATCTTTTACAGTTTAATAGAGCTTATTTTCAGGTTAGAAAGATCTGAAGAGGTCAAGATTAAGATCTAACCAGACCCCACATAGCCATCCAGTATTGATTTGCAGTCTCAAAAGTAAAATCTCTAACTTTCATTTGAGATCTTTCTATCTGTTTTCATGGAGGCCTTCCCATTATAACTCTATTTGAGGATCTTGTTTAGGGAGATCAGTTTTCCCTTGCTTTATTTCTCGTTTTCCATGACAAGCTTCAGTGTAGTAGCAGCCGGATCAAATTGCAAATTAAGTCTTCAGTTTTACCATTTGTTCTGAATGGTCGAAATTTGCAACTGTATCTACTCCATCAAAGTACCTTGAAAATCTCTTGTCCAAATGGAACAAGATGCAGGACTTTCAATTGGCACTTATTTCAACCACCCTTCCTATAAACATTCTTCCTTAACAACACAGGAAACAAGGAATAAGAGGTTACTTACACTGATGCAATTATTTTAAATAGAATGAAATAATTCTGAAATCATTTATGTGAGGCTAAACATTTCTACAGTAAGAGGCTTTATTGGGTAAATGGCTGTAAGACTGCTGCTTACCTTAGCTTCAGGCCTTGCTTTCCCTAGTGTTGCAGAAAGCCCCATTGGCTTTGATAATCATTTTGATCTTTTTCTGTACCTTTTCAATCTTTCCTGTATCTTATTAGTGAGATAGGGCTAAAAGAATTACACATAATATGCAAGATGTAGTTGTGCCATAGATTTAAGCAGTTTCAATATTGATGTTTTCTGTTTTCCTCTATATTGGCTTTCTGATAGTTCCTAATATTCTTTTTTTTTTTTAATTGCTAATGATTATTAAGTTGATGCTTTAATATAACTATTTTTAATGTAATTATAATCTCATTCTTGAATGGGAATAGTAAGTGTAGAGCCCATCACTCTGTATGTATGCCAAAGCTTGTTCAACTCCTTCTGCATTTATCACCATCCAGTCTTGGCTGTCAAATTATTGCCCAGTCATTCAATAATATGAGAACTTTCTGGAATCTCCACGTATCTTTTTTTTTTTTTCTTTAATCATCTTGAATAATTTAATATATCAACAAACTTTATCACCTCACTATTTGTTACTTTTCTAGCTCAAGATAATAAAAAACAGATCCAGGTGCAGATCCCACTGGGACCTAATTACAAACCTCTATTACAGAAAACAGCCATTGATTCCTACCTATTGTTTTACTCTTCAACCTGGAATTAATTCAATTTGATTTTCAAAAATACTGTTAATGAAACTAATCTTCCAAGATGTCAAAAAACCTTTTTGAAAATTTAACTGCGTCTTCAACTGGAATATCAGAGGTTACTGTTGCTCATTGGGTTTTTTATCTCTTCCAAGAACTCTAACACACTTGCAAGAAGTGATCTGCTACTACAGAATCCAAGTTATTTCTTCCATGTCATATCATAGTTATCTTTACGTCTACTAATTCTCTTTATTATAATTTCAACCAACTTGATACGGAAGGTTTATTTCATTGTTTTCTTCTTTCCTAGATGTTACTTTACGATTTGACATCCTATTTATTACCTTCCATTCCCCTGCTGTTCCTTTGGCAGTTCCTCTGGCTAGTCTCCTCTAGAGGATGATTCCAGCCTGGGAATCTTCCTAAGCTTCCCTACACCAAGGAATTAATTTAGATTTTCTAGTATGAGTCTGTATTTTAATTTAATTTAGTTTCAATTTACCAGATAACTTGGTGTACAATATATTTCAATGACGTATAGATCACAGATTGCCTATTTATTATATTGACGCTTCAACAGATTAAATAAATTGCCTAGATGTATGCAAACATTCAGTACTGTCAGTAAAAGTTATAAATACTTATGACAGGAAGTTTCCTTCAAACTTAAAATCTGAAATGAGAACTCCAGAACACACTGATTAAGGAAAACAGATACCAACAAGTCTAGTTTACATGTGAATTGTAGTTTTGAAAAAAAATTATTTAAGCCTTTCAGGATTGTTCTTAAAGGATGGTAATTTCCTCTTTAAGGAATCCAAGCAATTACGCTGGCTTTTGGGACACCTCTTATCAAAATATTTTCCACAGGCATTTTACAGAACTGTAGGGTTTTCAGGCTGAGACGCCTCCATTTGAGCTTTGCTCTGACTCCCTCAGGCCAAAAGCTCATGAATCATTATGCTACCTGCCTTCTGAGGAAGGCAAGGGGGACTAATTCAATTGTCCTGGGATGATTTGTCCTCTCGTTATTCCCTTTCTATAAATAGGCACAATGGCTTTGTTTGCTCTAATTTCTTCTCAAGTTTTCCCTATAATCCTGCAGATTTGCCCTTGGTAGAGGAGGAAGTTGAAAAGGACAAGAGGTTGGCTTGTTGGTGGTTTTTTTTCAAGAAAAAAAGAAGGAGGGGGAGGTGTGCATGTGCATGGAAGACTCAGTAGGAAAGGAAAAAAGCATCAGATAATGAATAACAGGAAATCTGAATCATGTGAATAGTAGTAGAGGTAGCTGGTGTCTCCAGGTAGTTTCTGTGCAAAGCTTCAGAGCTGTCTTTTGGTTAGTTTCTGTTGTGTGTAGTTTGATTTCCTGTCCCTGTCTTCCTTAACATACAGAAAGATCCCCCTTTCTGTCTTGAAAGATCTCTTTTTTCTTAATGAATCTTCCATGTTTCATAGAAATTATTTGAAGCCATAGTTTGTTTCTTCCTGTGCAGTGTATGGACAAAGATTTCATCATTAACAGGTGCACACATCTGCATAGCATTAATCACAGAACCATAGAATCGCCTAGGTTGGAAGGGACCTTTCAGATCATCGAGTCCAACCATCAACGTAACTCTGACAAAAACCATCACTAAACCATGTTGCTGAGCGCCACGTCTACCCATCTTTTAAATCTTTCAATTTGGAGTAAGAGGGCAAAATTCGCAGATTTTTACAGTTGCCAGTTTTCAAGGTGTCACTCTGGAGTGCCACGGCTGGTGTCACATATGCTTTACCCTGTGTGGTGGTATTAGATCAGATTACCTTAGGTTTTCATACACAGTTGAGCAAGCTGAGAGTAGATCAATAGACAAATTTCTGCATATCAATTAAAGCCTGTTAGGTGGATTCAAGTATGTTTTAGAAAGATTTTTATGTTTAAATATGCAAGTAAAATCATAGACTTGTGCAGAACTATAAGACTATATATATATAAAACTATATAATACTAGGCAGCCTTAGACTCTTTTTCTTTCTTTCTTTTTACGATTTGCTTTGATGATGCCAAAAAACACTTGAAAACAATTGAAGAATGCAAATTTTTGCATCTTTTTCTTCATCTAACTAATTAAGAATAACCATTTTACTTGAGAGCCAACTGTTATCACTAAAAACCAAATAATGCTCCAGATTTGTCATGTCCAGTAAATACATTTTTTGTGTATTTTTAAAAACATATATATAAATGTAATTTTTAAAGTGCTAATTTCAATCACTATGTTTTGAAAGTCCTGTGAAGAAAGCTACTAACTAAAGTTTTTCGTAGCAACATTGACCTATGCTCTGTCTTTCTTTTCAAGGAAAATACGACCTGTGCATGCGCTGTTGCTCTTTTTTTTTTTTTTGTTTCTAAAAGATTTTCTTCCCTAACCATAGATTTGTTTCACATAAATTATTTTTAGAAAAGAAAAATACCTTGAAGATTTTGTGTGCACTGTAGACCACACTGAAATTTTGTCACACCTATTAGCTGAACTTGGGACCTCACAAATTCAGAGAAACCCACTAATAAAGAAAATATTTTCTGCTTTAAAAAGAAATATGTACCATACACTATTACAGTCATCTCTTCTGTTTTTAGTGCCTCTTGAATATTTCTGGTAAATGATGTCATTAAAACCATTTGAGAATATTAATGATGAAAGCTCTTTAAAACAGTGACACTCTTGTCCTGTTCTCATCAGCCTCCTGGCAAACGCTGTTGACACAAAAGTCTAAGTTATTTCCTATGCTCATTTTTTTCTGGAATAGCCAGTTTTCCAAAAAGCAAAGTCATATTCTAACCTGCTATTTTTAACACTATGAACAAAGGTCAATTTGAAGTCACTAGCCATAATCATATTTTACACTGTGCTTTAGGAAGTGTTTAGGAGTTAGTTCTGGTTTAACATATATGGCTTGTAAAGGAGAACAAGTAGTACTTGGAATCTTCTGTTTAAACTATCCTAAGCATGTTGTGTGATAGATACCAGTGCAGAAAATGGGCTTTGTTTTTGCCTGCTATTTCCATGAATGCCGATAGGATGTACCTAAGAAAAATATACACAAACATTCTGGAACTTCTAAGGCTCAGAAGGATGTAATTTCAGGCTGTACATCAAGGTGACTTCCCAATCAGAGAAAGATCTATTGCCTTGTAAAGATATTTAATAGGTGAGCTGCCCACCTCTGCTCCTTTGTAAAGTCATTGATTTTTAAATCCCTCACTTTGGTGCTAATCAGTTAGTTCTAGGTCCACTGAGTTTAGCAGAAATACTCCCCACCTCAAGGCTGGCAGTGAGCTGACTAGATGAGAGGCAGAAACATGTTTTGTTCGTGTTAGTTGTATTTACTACAGGATGAAGGTCACCTGCCAAAGCTATGGGGAGCACATAGGAAGAATCTTTAGTCCCATTCTCAATGTTGAGGAAGGACTACAGCCCTGGGAAAACTGGGGATACACCCCAAGAAGGCTGGCCTCAAAATGAAAGAGTGTTCCAAGGATGGAGGAGAGAGAATAATGGGAGTATGTGGGAGGTTGTGTGTCTGTCAGATTCATCCTGCCTGATATCCGGCATTTATATAAGATGTTAAAGAAAATAGCCCTTTCACAGTCAATGTATCAAAGTGCTTATTCAGCACGTATGTGATGGATGGGATCAGTGGTCCCTCCTGCCATATTTCCTAATGGACGCTCCTTCTCCTTCTCTCACAGAAGAGAAAGACGCCTTTGCATAAATAACCATTCTGTGGGAGAGAAGTGAAACAGGGTCAAATTGCAGGTTGATGACTTCTCTTTTTTTTTCCCTTTTTTTTTTTCTGTCTTTCTTTCCAGGATTCCATTTCCAGTTAGCTGTCCTTAGGCCTGTCTGTCTCCTTAAGCCTCTTTTCTGTCTGTCTGAGATGACCGTAAATCGGATGGGACCTTGCCAGGGTATTGTGGAACACAACTCGCGCAATGAGGTAATTCCTGTCAGACAGAAAGGCTGACCAAGAAGAGGGCTAGTCACGGCTTCCAGCTCCCCAGCCTTTCCAGAGGCAGTGTGAGGCAACTGCCCTCGCAGGGCATGGAGCCAACTTTTCTGTCGGCACGGCTGTCGTCAGGAGTAAGGAGCAGGATGCAGAGGTGAGTCAGCAGTGGGCCCTGGCAGCCACAAGGGAAAACCGCATTCTGGGGTGCATCAAACGCCGCACAAACAGCTGGTCAAAAGAGGTGATTATCCCACTGTGTTCAGCGTTGGTGTGGCCTCACCTTGCCTACTGCAGTGCAGTACTGGGCCCCACAATTTAAGAAGGATGTGAAGGTCCTCGAATGCATCCACAGGAGGGCAACAAAGCTGGTGAAAAGGCTGGAAGGAATGTCCTATGAGGAGCAGCTGAGGACTGTGGGTTTGTCTAGTTTGGAGAGAAGGAGGCTGAGGGGCAACCTCATTGCTCTCTACAGCTTCCTGAGGAAGGGAAGGGGAGAGGGAGGCGCTGATCTCTTCTCCCTGGTATCCAGTGGTAGGATGTGTGGGAATGGTTCAAAGCTGTATCAGGGGAGGTTTTGGCTGGACGTCAGGAAGAATTTCTTTACTGAGAGGGTGGTCAAACAATGCAACAGGCTTCCTAGAGAGGTGGTCGATGCCCCAAGCCTGTCAGTGTTTGAGAAGCATTTGGACAATGTCCTTAATAACACGCTTTAACTTTTGGTCAGCCCTGAATTGGTCAGGCAGTTGACTAGATGATCATTGTTGGTCCCTTCCAACTGAAATATTCTATTCTATTCTATTCTATTCTATTCTATTCTATTCTATTCTATTCTATTCTATTCTATTCTATTCTATTCTATTCTATGGAGCAGATAAATCCCAGACACATGTAGTCTGTTGAGGAGTACAGCCTTGACTAAAGAATCCTGAAAAAACAGAAATACTGTAGCTCACTTGTGGGCTGTTTGTTATCAATGTCCAGTCTACAGAGTCAATTAGATATACCTTTTAGTCTGTGTCCTGTTTGATGGGAGGCTGTTTATCATCCAGCAGAGACTAAGGGCCAGAAAGACCTGTCGTGAACAGCAGGAGTGAGAAATCGGAGTCTGATTCTACATCCTGTCTTTCTTCTGGGAAATACCTACCTACTTTGTCCACAAATGCCTTCTTGACCTTTTGACAAAAACTCATCCACCCTCAAAAAAATAATGAAAATGCCCCCTAGGAACATCATTACAAAGCTAGTTTTCTAAACGTAGAAAATTTAAGTAGGAAGGGACCCTCTGGAGGCTATCTAGTTTAGCCTCCTGCTCAAAGCAGGGCCAGCTTCACAGTTAGGCTGGGTTTCTCGTGTCATTGTTCAACCAAGTATTGAAAATCTCCAAGAATGGAGATTCCAAAACTTCTCTTGGCGTGCAGTGTTTAACCACTCTCACGTAAATATTTTTTCCTTACATCTAATTGGCATTTTCACTGTTGCCCCTTGTTTTCACTTCTGAGCACTATAAAGTCCTCTGTAGATGTCACTTGAGCACCTTGTGATGGAACAGGCTTGGCTATTTGGTTAAAATGAGAAGCAGGGAGTTAAATGACTTGTTCAAGACCAATCATCAACTAAAAGACAGAATCCAGTGTCAAGTTATGTAATTATCCAGAAGACAAAAGGACATTTCTCAGTCTGTTATAAAAGAAGGGAATCAAAACAACCAAGAAACTGCAACACAAGAGTGACTTTTGTTTTTCTTGAGACATCTGTGATTACTTATGGTAAGAGTTGCTCAAAGTGTAGTTGTCAAACCAAAAAAATGTTTGAAATGTCAGCTTTTCTTTTGTTTACTCTGGAATAATTTCCAAACCATTTCCATAAGCTGAGAATATATTTGGTATTTGCAAGTATTTGCTAAGTCTTTCAGACTTAACAAATCGGCCAGACTGCAATTTGTTTCTGAACTGTTCACCTCACCTTTTTACTTCTGGCGATGTCTGATTGTTTTTTCTGTCTGATGGCTGTCAAACTTTGCAGACAGTAAGATAAGACTGGCAAACAGACTGTAGCAAATAGGAAGGCAGTGACATCCATTGCAAATTCCTGAAAGTGCCAGGATTCACAAACATATTCATGAATGTTTGGCTGTTATCTGATCACCTACTAACTGGATGTAGAATTATTCCATAAATGCACTAAACAGAAATCAGTCTGGTTTTCATGGTCAGTATCATTACTGGCACCAGCAGAGTACTCGCTTGAGGTGCTGGCTGACCCCGGACTTCCTCTGAACGCAGCTCAGCCAAAGTTCTGACCAAGGTGAGAAAAGGGCTTGCAATTTTCTTGGGGAAGACAAGGAAAACGCTGATAGAGAACTTGCTTGAAAATATCCAGGAAGCATCTACCAGATCTGGAAACTTAATTCTACTGATCCTGGCCCAGAGCCCTTGCGAGTAATTTCAGATGCAAGTTGCGTTGTCCCCAGTTTCTGATAGCTTTCTCCACAACAGTACACAAGTTCTATTTACAAAAATAAACACAATCAACAGATTTCCTGTGGATTGTACCTAGCTTGCTGAATTTGTCAGACAGTATGTTAGACTCCATATGACAAGCCAGCAGTTTCCAGTCATTTACCTGCAGAAGTAAATTAGTATTGCCGTATTATTATTTTTTTTTTCCCAGGGAATGGGAAGGAAGCATTATAGCTGCACTTGCTGGGATAGAAGGACAGAGATCAGTGGTAAAACATTAATGCTTCCAGGCAGGGTACTTAAAGGCAAACAAAGGTGCTTTTCAGTCTTTTAGATTGGAGTCCAGTGTCATGCCTCATAAATCCCTCAGGGTGGGGCAGACATACTGCTGCAGAATTGAGGCTGAACACAAAATACCGGAGAGGTATTCACAGAAAATGAGTGAAGAAAAGGCAGTAAAGAAAAAAGCCCTGCTACTACATAGTAACATTTAGAATTGCTGCAGTGTTCCAAGTTCAGCTGCATTTCAGAATTTTTCTTTAAGATATTGAGGTAGCTTGAAAAAAAAAATAATAAAAAAAACCAGGACTGCATACATTTCTGATGATTGCCTTCTTTCTGATAAGTACTGCAATGTAATGGTTCTGTCCTGCACAGCCAAGTGCATATCACACGCCGTGTAAAAGCCAACAGCCATTTGTTTAAAAGGCAACCTCCTGTTCCTTTGGTTGCAAACATCATGGTCAGAGCACCTTCAGGTCCTGATTCTGTCACATCTCCCGCAAGACGGGGCCTAGAAGTTTACTTTTTATTATGTCTCCATGAATTCAAATTCTGTGAAGAATTTCAGCTGTGGTTAAATTTATTAAAACCTAATTCAGAACTTTATTTTTTTTTGTTCCTCCAGCAGACATGAACACATTCACTAAACTAAAGTGCAGTCATGCAGTTTTAATTGTTTTCACATTAGAGAGCTAAGTCCAAAATCAAAAGAGAAGTCTAAGTGAATTCAAGCTTTGTCCACGTAAAAATCCTAAATTGTAGAATATAAACAAGAATTTAATTTCATATTAATATAAAGAATGATAACTAGTAATATAGTTTTAATGTGGAAATAATATTTTTCAGGCTGTTGATATTTCTTTGATATTGTGCGAAGTCAGACATCACAAAGAAAAGATACTTGCTGTCTAGGTCACAAACATTTCCAGGCAGTAGCAGAACCCCAGTTCCTCAGTGGTAGCAAAAGCTACGAGAGCAAGCCCGAGCTAAAGGGTGTTCTAAATCAGCAATATCAGTTATAGGTCACTTAACAGCTTCTGTTGTCAAGATGAAAGAGGTCTGTGTCACACAGGCATGCATACACAAGCACAAGTGTCATGTCATCATAACCTCTTTATATGCTATGCCTGGAATGAAGAACAAATGTACCCATATTGCGTCCTTTTTTCCCTGAGAAAAACACAAAGGGACCAGAGATACTGCTTAGTGAGAAACTATTACCACTGCTAGGTAGATTTGACTTTCCACTCTGTGTTTCTTTAACATTAAATTAGTCCTATCACTACGATAAATAGGTCGTCTCTCTTGATGGCTTTTACACCTTTCAAATATTTGTAGATTTATTTCCCTGCGCAGTAGTCCGTAAGCCATCCTATACATACTTAGGCATTGTAATCATTCCTGTATGAAGACATGAGAAATGAGAGGCATCACGCTGCCCTAGGTAAGGCTGCTAACAGAGTACTGATGTATGGTGACCCACATAGGGGAGGTCATCTAATGCACAACACCTGCACATTTCTGCTTATCATCTGAAACTGAAATGCCTGTGATTTTCCCCCTCTTCTCCACCCTGTCTTCAGCTCTAGGTTGCTCTGTTATTAAAGGCAAATAAATTACACTCCTTGGTATTTTGAGCTGGATTTGTTTTCTTTTTAATAAAGATTTCCAGCCCCAAATACCAAGGGTGTTTACTCAGGGTACGTTGTGTTGTGCCTCCTGCTCTCTCACTGATGAGGATCTGCCTTCAGCAGAGATGAAGCTTGGGAGGGAATACTATGCAAGAGCAATTTCCCTGCAGACTGCATTCACTACCTCCAGCTCCTGGCAAAAAAAGGGGAGAAATGGAATAAATGACTGGCCAGGGAAAAGCAAAGCATCTCAGCTGCTTGTCTGTAGCCACCTGGCTATCACAGCAGGCAGAAAGCTTAAAAAGAAGAAAAGCAAACAAAATCAAGCAGGAGAGATTGCTGGGAAGCGAGGGAGCTGGACAGCATAGGTAAAAGCCTGAGCCTCTGGCTGTTAGTCAAAGGTTAGGCATGTTGGCACCTGCTGCAGATCAGCTAGTGGAAAAGAAAACCTATCACTCTAATTTGCAGCTTGAGGAAATGTAGCAGGCACCATCAGGCTTTGCATCATGATGTCTGGAGCTCTGGTTTTGATCAGCTTCCATGTCACTTGTGAGCAAGCATGCTGTTATCGGTTTGTAATCACCGTGCTGTTATTTGTAGCTCTTGCATGGGTCTGTTTTGTAGTCGAGTAAGGCACTCTGGGGTCATCACCTTGTTTCTGTATATTTGTATATTTTCTATACAGCATCTGACAGTCTTTCAAGCGCTACACGGCTATGTAAAATGATTAAAATGTAGACAATAGTAAACTCATTTGTAAGCAAGTGTAAAACTGAGGAAGGAGGTAGAATCTCACTTTAGAACAGTTTCACTGATTGTGACAGATATAATGTTCCCATTCCTCAGCTTTGTCACCTATTACAGGCATTGGTGTTGTCTCACGGCACGCTACAGCTGAATAAGGACTAAGGAACTGCAAGATGTGTATCTCATAGAAATCAGAAACATCTTCTTATTACCTGCTTACAGAAAATGGCTAATCCAGACAAGATCTCTATTCTTTAATTCTCTATGACGTAATCACCATCTGCATATAACTGACTCCCACATCTGGAAATTTATTTTCAGCTGAGAGTTAAAGTTACAAAAGATTTCTAATGTAAGCCTTCAGATATGATTTTGAAATCTGTATTTTGTGGCATCATAGATTCCTTTATAGTTAGTTACTTGAGCAACAGTGATTTATTTATTTATTGGTCATCTCTTGCAAACACATTCAATTAGCTGTCCAGGATATTTTTCCTCTTATTTGAGTTATCTCATTTGATTAGCATGCAAGCAAGTAAAACAACTAGTGGCCTGTTCAGTAGCCGCAGCTTACCCTCTTATTTTTTTTCTCTCAGCTTGCTGTAAATCAGCTGCTATTGTTTTCAGTAGAGTTATAGTAGCTTAAAAGAGGTGCACTGTCTCAAATCAAGTTCACTGTTACACTGATACCTTTGTAGGAGAAAGCTCTCATTTTCATCCCAGGTTCTATTGCATGTTCATTTAGATATGCTTCTCACAGCTTAAATTACTGTTTCAGTCAGCTGAAAGTAGTGATGAATATATATAGATTGCCTAACGTTGAGCTGGGCTTGTTTTTGGAAAAAGTTCCAACCAAAAATGCTTGCCCAGCTTTACTCAGAATATTTTGTCATGCTGCTTCTATGTATACATCTATGACAGGTATAATGTTATTAAATACATACTCTGCATACAGTAAATCAGGAAAGGAGCTGATGGATGGCAGAGAAGCATCCACAGGAGAAAACAAAACAAAACAAAACTAAAAACTGCAGCGGAGAAAGGAGGCGAGCAAGCAGGAAAAAAAAAACCATGAAATCAGAGAGTTTGGACACAAACAAAGTTTTGTGTGTCAGCAGGTCCGTGTTAACTGTCCGTGTGTGTGATCTAACGCCCAGCAAATGCAAATAGTGTTTCACTAAAAGAAGGCTAAGCCAACTTGAATTAACTTGAAGCATGAGATCATACACATGGATGGTCAGCAAAGATTAGCTGATGTACAGGATTATATTTTTTTTCCCTTCCCTGTTTACTTATTAGGGTTTTGCCTCTTCCACAAAGGTAACTGACGCTGAGGTGACTTCAGAGTTTGCCTTCTGCAGTTGTACGGGCGGTTTAGCTGCAGCTGATCAGCTCCAGATACGCGGCAGTTTGTGACCTGACATGTTTTGAGTAAGATCAGTACCAGTTTACTTCAGGTTGCTCCTGCTTATGATTTGGAGCTTAGCATCTGTGTGGGTGCCGTTGAGGAGAGACTTGAGCTCATCTAATAGCTTCTTCCTGGTAAAAGGGTTGTTTTTCCTGCTCCTAGCAATGTAGTCCTGCCACTTCGCTCTGCTCTGGCATCGCCTGACCCTTTGACAAGCCAATTCAGGTCACTGGGCTGGCAGAAAATGAACCAAGCAGAAAGAATGGAATATTTTTTTGTTGGCTTAATGAACAAAATTGAATCAGCAAAGAATCTGCTGAGTACAAGTAGAGCTAGTCAGCCAGAGAAAAGAACGGGATCATGCAATCAAGAGAAGTGCCGAGGACAGAGCAACTCCTTTTAGCTGATAAATCAGCTCAGCCTGTCTTGTTGAACTGCATGGTCAGTTGTCAAGAAGCATGACAAAAGAAAGGGAAAAAAACCTCTTTTTGCTGCTAGTTGCGGATACTAAAAGTGGAAAAGCACTTTGGAAACTGAGGCTTAGCAGCCACTTATCTCCCAGAACTTGATCGGGAGCAATGCACGGGCTGTGTTTGGTTCAGCAGAATTGCAGCAGAACACCAGTTCAAGTCCCCACTGTCAGAATAAGCTGCATGGTAGTCGATGAGGTAATTTTCTTTTACTAACAAATATAAGCCATATGGCTTAACAGGTTACTAAAAATAATAGAAATTCTATACATGCATTTTAGGAAGTATTTATTGTTGCCCTGTTTAACTGCTACAACAGTCTGTTTCTTGGAGAGGCAACCACAAGGCTGGGCAAATTACTTTCCTCTTCCTGGCTTAATCTTCATTCACTGTTTGAGTTTATTACAACTGCCTGGGTAGCAAGGTCTGATTCTCTCTGAGCTGGTTTCCACTAGCTGTTCCTGCTATGAACGTAGCACAATATCTTCTGTGTTGGCCACACCAAGTAGTTGTGCCTCCTGCCTTTCCTTACTGTCAGCCACACTAGCAAACCCTTGCAGCTCTGGTTTTGCTATTTCAGCCCTTGGAAACGTACAGACAGCACTGAAACTAAGCACTTTTCCATCTCAAATTATGTTCACAGGTAGTTTCTTCTCCTGCCTCTCCAATTACAGAATTCCTGTAAAGAGGTTTTTCTGTCTCATATCTTTCAAAAGACCTTTGTACAAACCTCTGACCTCTTTTTCTACCATTTTCTCTGTGCTAACTTTTGCACCATACTGTTCATTTTAGATTAGGCGCCTCAGTCACATCTAGGCAGTTGGTTGACCATGATGTCTATGCACTGTTCTAACTACAAACTTTACAGTATGACTCCTTCTTAACAGAAATAACTTCCACACAATATCCCAGCACATCTAAATCAAGTTTGCCTCAGGCCTGGTGACTGGTATCTTCTATTAATCTCTTCACTCAACCAGATGTCAACAGAGCATCCAGCCTTGTTTCAGCTTCCCTCCCTTCTGCTGTTCCTGGAAGGGTTTGCTTTCACATTGGCTTTAGCTATCAGACTTACACTTTCCCCCTCAAAACACTTTGACAACACAAATCTTACACTACCTTGCAATTCTCCTCCTAGAAATGGTATCTTTTAATAACCAGATTGCTGTTTCCACTTTTGTTTGCTTCAATAACTGGATTGCTAAATTCTCTGGTTTACACCACGAGAAGGAAGCAGTGCAGACAAAAGAGATAAGAGAATTAGGTACATGTTAGTAGCAGAGAGCACCTGCTTGTGAAAAGCCAATTTTGAATAGGGTTAGTGGGCTTTAACTTGTTTTTCCAAGCAGGATTAAAATCAGCCTGAAAAGGGTCTTTCAGTGTCCTGAGCAGAAAAAAGTTGGAGTTTCAAATTACAGCAAATGCAAAATAAAAATCACACAGCTTTTTGAATGTGATAGGCACTCCCCAAACTGGAAAAACTTGGGTTTAAATAATCTACAGCTTTGTAAATGTTTTGTAAACATACTCGATATTCTTGGATAACAGAACTTTGCTTTTATTTTACATACGCCTTTACTTTTCAACTTTTCCTTAGGAGAAGTCTTTCTTTAAACTTGCCTCAATACAAATTACTTCTGTTATGGTAAAAGAAAATGAGTGGTATTTTTGGTCCTATTAACTGATATTCACATGTATCACAACGATGATTCACAAACGATGTTTATATGGGAAAGTCACACAGACGAAAATTCATTTAGCTTTTGAAAGAAGGAGTTTGATGGCCGAGAAATCTCCTCCTTTGGAGATCAGAACTGAACTTGTTATATATCCAAGATTCAGAAGTGACAGGGTTAGAGAGGAAGATACGTTTCGATATGGTGCAAAACATTAACTAAATCCAAAGCAAGTAGCACTATCTCCAGAAGGACTTCCTGTTATAGTGTCCGTTGACTGTACCTTAGAAATTAGTTATCTCAGGCTCCTGAAGTAGAATTTTACCTGCATTAAGAAATAGCCATTTGCTGTTTCCCTTCTTAGACTTCTGCAGGCAAACGTTTGATTTCTGAGAAATAATGTTGTTTTCCTCAGGACTTCACAAGTTCCATCAAAAACATTCTGAGCTAGCTCCTAAGGTGCTGCAAATTAGCGTAATTACACTGGGGGGAAAATATATATATATGTATATGACCAGTACTGATTGATTACCTTCTAATTGAAAATACACTTGGCTATTGCCATATGTTTGATTAAGGAAACAAATTTGCTCATAATTGATTTCACATTTCTCCCAAACATCCTTATCTAATGCAAAAACCTATCTCACTCAATCCAGGACCAGATCCAACAGTGCTTGCTGGACTAATGACTGAATTCCCATCAGCTTTAATGAACTCAGAAATAAGCCCATGAAAACTAATAGCTGATTTCTTAAATCATTATAATTTTACTAAACAGGTACTTTTTACCCATTCTGTGTGTATCTCATGTAATTTTGTATCAGATTATTATAATTCTGGAGCACATTATGATTATATTAGAAAAAAAATATATTTTTTTTTCATCACTAGTTTCACTTTTTCCCTTAATATAGTCTGGAGGTCAAGGCAGATGCAAATGTCTGCCAACTTTCTCTGCTTCAGCTTCAGTATTCATTATGGTTTTCTGAATCCCCGTTCTTTATTTCTCTATCTCTTAATATCATTGGAAGCATTCATCTCTTTTGGCTGTTCCACCTCTTTATACTCTACTACTGTGAATCTGAATTGGAAGGCTAACTCCTGCTCCTGGCAAATGTTGACCCTAGGGCTAAGCATTTGAATTTGCAGCACTGAGTGTTAGAATGAGCGTGAGACCAACCTTCACACTTCAGAAACTTGCCAGTTGGCAGGTTACACTGCCTGTCTGTTTCTCATTCTGTTGTGCCCTCTGCAGTCTGCCACCCTGCATCCCACACTCTTTTTTGTCAACAATTTGTCAACCTAATGGTTTGTACCTGAGAAATTGCCTTATGACCCATCAACAAGTATTGAAAGCCACAGAACAGTTGTCCCAATGAGATAAAAGTTTCCAATATGTTTGTCCAATGAAACATAATTGGAAATATTTGTTCTAGGTTAGCAAACACTTATGAAAAAAGGGGGTTGTGTGGATTTGCTCCATGTAGTTTTGTGCTTTTGCTATATGATTCAGTGATTTTATACAGCTCATTACAATAAATTTAATGTAAGTGATTTAGTATCAGAATAGAAGAATGTACTGTATTGCTTCAGGTTCTTCCAGCTCTATATCTTAATGACTTTTAAGTAATAATTGGGGAAAGCTAAATTTTATGGGGTACTGAACCTCCGTTTCTTGATGCCATCTTCTGTACAGTATACTTCTGGAATCACGAGTAGAAAAAGATCCCGTGGTCTTGTAGGCCCTCTAAGTGTTGCCACAGAGCGAGCAGCTGGATCGTTTTGTAGAGAAAGTTAAAGACTATATTTGTATTAAACTCTGTTGGAGCTTGGGGAGTGAATCGGTTCACCTTGAATCAGAAGATGAATCAGAAAACACTTTATAACTGCTCAGCCGATTCACTCTTAAGGTTCTTTTGACTGTATCTTCAACAGTGCTGATGGAGTCTTTTGGAGTGTCGGTAGCTGAATGCTGCAACAGGCTGTCAAGAGAGATTGCAGCGTCTCCATCCTTGGAGATATCCAAAACCTGACTGGACATGGTCCTGGGCAGCTTGCTCTGGCTGATTCTGCTTTGAGCAGTGGGGATTGGATTAAACTGTCTCCAGATTTCCAACCTGAGTAGTACTGGGATTCTATGAATCTAATCTACTTTGTCGTTTCCTTGTCTTCCACCAAGAAATGCTGAGTTTAGACTTTTAGTACAACTGGGTTGATACACAAAAAGCAGATCTGGGGCAGAATTTAAAAGATTTTCCTCAGAGTAAAAGACCACGGTGCCACTGGGAATCCAGACCAGCATCTGGAAGCAGTTCAGCTCGACACTTCTGCCTGCCTGGCTGAGGAGAGCCCTCAGTGATTCACAAGGGTGTTCAGGGCTTTCTATAATTGTTTTTCATCCTTACTCACAGCTCCAGAGTTCATGTGCCACCATACTAAGATTTTTTTTTTCAGATTGCTTTTCATATTTTGCTTGGTTTTTTTTGTTTTTCTCCAGAGGATACTCTGTAAATGACCAGAACAGCTCTGCCTTGGACTACGTGTTACTGCTTCTCTGCCAGGTGTGCTTCCTGAATTCTTTAACAGGCAGTCAAAGTTTCTGTGCTTTTCTAGCTTTTTAGAACAATAACTGAAGATCTGCAACTGAGGTGAGGGCTCTTATAGAAAGATGGTTTCTGAGGAGTCCTTCCAACTGTGCCAAGTTTCAGAAAGCTGCATTTGCAAATGCCAAAAAAAGCCAAGAGGTAAGATTCATAGTTGTCTTCAATAAGGACTTTTGGTCAAAGTTTCTAGTTTTAGGCAGAACTTCCTGAAGCCTTGGACGAGTGGGCACAACCATGACAACATTGCAATTCAAAGCAGTTTTCACCAGCTCTGCTTCTACCTCCCTGATCAGCTTTCCTTTTAGAAAAAGGCCAGGAAAAAAAATCTCCCTGATTACATTCAAAGCAGCTGATGCACCAGTTCCAGCCGGTTCCAGAAAACCCTAGTAATCCTTTTGTAAAAAGAGTCTATGATCCTTTCTCGTTCTGAAATGCTCTTAACAAAGGAAATAAAAGAGAAAGGAAGGTAATCACTTGGCCTTGAGTAGGACACTTTACAGCCATTGCCCTTGCAACAGTGCTGCATGTGATGGGTGTACAGCTTTACTTTGGGAAGTTGGCTGAAAATACTTAAGCATTTTGCATGGGCAGATGGAATATGTGGCCATTTTTAAAACAGGAGCAAATGTATGAATTTAATTACAAAGTGATTTGACAAGCGCTTGTTCACTCCTTGCATAATTTTCTAAAGAAACTTGGAACAATTAATTGTTTCAGAGATTATGTTAAATAGTTTTTATAGACGTCTTTTTATTGTCATTTCAGAAGATTTATTACAAACTTCAAGTAAAGTGTTTTGGTTTTGCTCTGCTATTGTATGCTGACCACTTTGGCAGGCCACAAAATATGCACACATATTTAAAAACAAACAGGAAAAAAAGCAAGGCTAAAACCAATTTATTGTACATTTTACTAACTACAGGTGTTTTGTCCAGATAGGGCTCACTGGTGACCAGATAAACCATTCAGACAATCATGAAAATCTCAGCCTTGACTGGAAATTGATGCATCTGTGAGAAGAGTGTCAAAGTTACGATTTGAAGTGTATGTGGTTAAAACCAGACTTTTTGAATGTATTCACATAGGCATTAAGCAAGATGGCTGCACTATGAAACAAATCTTCTGTTAACAACTATTAACCCCTGGAAATGCCTGATACTGCCCAATCCTACCCTGGGCACTAAGAAATCAGACATGCTGTTCAAGCCTTTCCTCTCAGTGAAATTGGTGGTTCTGGATTTTTTTTCCTTATTTAATTTAAAAAAGAAAAAACAACTCAAAATGTAATCTGCAGTACTCTTCTCACACTTTTGAAAGTGAAAGGGAAATCTTGTTTACATCTTGTATATAAAAGGACAATGCCTCTACTAATTGTCACGCTAAGAATCTCTGAGAGCTTGTGAGTTATTTTCTTACCTGTATTCATTCATTCATTTTAGTATCTTTATCTTCTTATACTTTCTAAATTAGGCTTTACAAAGCTGGTGTCAAAATATATTTAAAAAAAACTATTTTAACAATATCTGCTCCATTATACTGAAATTTCTTTCAATCCATTTTTCTAACTGTGTATAATCAGGGGAAAGAAAGAATCTTCGTAAACTTGTTCCTGTTTTATCAACATTGTTTTATCTCCATCCCTGGAAGTGTTCAAGGCCAGGCTGGATGGGGCTTTGAGCAGCCTGGTCTAGTGGGAGGTGTCCCTGCCCACGGCAGGGGGTTGGAACTAGATGATCTTTAAGGTCCCTTCCAACTCAAACCATTCTGTGATTCTATGATCCTCCTTAGCGATGCAGAAGCAATTTCAGCCTCATTGTACGCTTCAAGTGTACTCAGAGTAATCTTTCAAGTGAAATACCTGCTAAGATTTCCCCTTAACCATATATCAAAAAAAATAATCTATTTTCCCATAGTCATATTTGGGCTGTGTATTAAAATATTCCTGAACTAACTTTTCCCCAAACCTATGTATTGGCAGATCATCTCCATCTTGATGTAGATAACACCAACAGCTTTTCAAAACATTCACAAGGAAATCTGAAATGATGCAAACTTCAATTACATTGGTTCATGAGGAAAGAAGAGGAAAGAAAACGCAGACTAGTTTTATCTAAAGCTATAAAAAAGGTAATGAACCTTTACATTCAAACCTGGAACTAATTTCATGTTAAATAAGGCACAGCTTGTAATGTTGCAAATTCTTCAGCACAAAACTAATTCAGCTCCTCAGAGACACATTTCCTTCTCTGGTTTTGGCTCTTTTAGTAGAGAGTTGAAAGTGTCAGGACCCTGAGAGCACCAGCTGGCCTTCACTGCCCTGACCGGCCCCAACTGGGATACGTGCACAGACAAATGATGTGAAGTCCCCTGAGAGGACGGATATTCTACTGCGGGCGTGCCAGGGTGCCATGCTGAGGGCCCAGGCAGTTTTGGGGCCAGAGCTCACTTGCTCCCACTGGCTCACAGTGTAGACGGAACGAACGTGTGCTGTATTGCACCTGACACGGCAAAGTGATGTTGTTATACACGTTTACAAGTGGAATTAATCTGCTTTTTTTTTTTAATAAAAGAAATTTAGCAAAGCAGCTGCCTTCTAAGTGTCCCACAAGCAAAGGTTGACTTTTCAATGACAAGTGCTTTCTTTATTTTACAAAAATTGTTTTATTATCAAACAAGTTATTTCTAAATTAGCGGAAACGCAACCATATACTTTCCAATTTTGTGGTTGAATACCTAGTGAAACCTAATGATTTGAACAGACACTTTTTGACACTTATTTGAGAAAAATCTAATTTCATCAATAAGAATTTTTGGCAAAAGATTTCCAATTAATTGTGGTAAACTCCGCGATTTATTTTTAAAACAAAGGGAAAAAAAAGAAGTTTTTTTTTCTTTCTTTTTTTCTTTTTTTTTTTTATTTAAAGAGAAGTGTTGGGTTTTTAAAGCCAGGAAGGGATGCCAAAAGTTATGTATCTGACAACCTCGATATAGAATTCCACCATGTAGGTGGTCATACGCATGACTATTAAAGTGCTATTATTTTGGAAGACATACAGTCTTGACCTCCACAAGCATTTAGTTTGACATATTGTATAATGCAGGACACAGACTTTTGATTTCTGTATGAACTAAACCGTCCCTTCATAGAAAGAAAAAATGTGTATTTGATTAAAAATAAAATCCAGAACAACCTTCCCAGTAACAGATAATTCATGGAAATCAATACTGAATATTTTTATTTCTTATTTAACCTCATTATGAAACAGCACCTCTTATTTTTGGAATGGGTATGAGTTTAATGTGACTCACGATTTTTACGTGACTCCTTTGAACTCTCCCTAATTTACCATTTTGATAAAGCATTCCAGTGTTGTGTTGTGGCAGTAATGACAAATACTAGTAGTAGCGCCATTTTTTCTATTTTGTGTCCTGTTCATACAGATGATGATCATGCTGTCTCTCTTGTCTGCAGCATTTGGTATAGGGATCTCAAGTTCTACACATAATCCACAAAGATCCCTAAAAGTCTTGCCATCTTATCTCAGGATAGGGTCCCTATCCTGTGTGTTTGACCTGCGCGCCCTGTGTGACCTCTCTTTTTTGTTTGTAGATGGATAACTTTACACTTGGTAGTAAACATGTCAAATGATAGCTAATCCATCACACCTTTATGTAAACTGTTCTAATGATTGATCACTATTGCTGTTAAAAATGTTTGGTTTATTTCCAGTCTGATTTGATCTGCCCTCAGATTCCAACCTCTACCGATTATGTCCATCGATAACTCAAAGATGTTATTAGATCACAACTTTATCTCTCATGAACAGCTTGTAGAGCATTTGAAAGACGTCTTTTTATGTCCCACTCATTCAAAAGAGTGAGTTTAATGAGGCATTTTTTGTCATAATCTTTTCCTTTTCTTCCTCTTTTCTGCAGACTTTGTCAATGGCCTTTTCAAGTAGCTGATACCAGAGCTAAACGCTGCATTCCAGTAACAGTCTTCCCACATACAAAGGTGTCACCTCTCTCTAATCCTGTATATAACTTCTCACTTACACTGAGGGATTGCACTTGATTTTCTGTCTGAACCATTCCATTGCAAGTTCACATTAAGTTTATTATCCAACATAACTCTTAAATATTTGTGAATCGTTGCTTTCTGAAAGGCCATCTACCAAGTGGGCGTAACCTGTAATCTTTATTCCCACATGTGGCATGTCACTGTATTAAAGTTTATGAAGAAGTTGAATGAGGGCTGGTCTTTGGAACTGTTATAAGACACTAATCGGATTAGGACTCTCTACATGCAATTACTTTTTGAAGATATATCAGTGAGTTTTCAACTCAATACCTGTTGATTGATTTTTTTCCCATTATTTTAAAATGTTAAAATACTATGAACTACTAATTAAAAAAAAGTCAGTGTTTATAAATCAGATTACAGATTTCATTAAAAATATTATATTTCCTGGCTAAAACCCAATAACCATAAAATAATTCACCATTTAAATCTATTCTGTGTTCAGCTTGGGACCTGCTGGTTTTAGCTTGCAAGTTAAGTTATTTGTCTTACAAGTGCATTGTTCACCTGTGAACCCATTTAAGGATATCATCCTGTTGGCGTCTCATTGTCTGGAATTTAATGTGTTTTCAGGTTTCCGAAAGTCATTTTAACGACACGGAGACCTCTTTTCCTAGTTCTTCCTGAACTCTTGAAACTTAGTAATAAGATATGTTGATTTTGAACTGTACCATTCTTGTCTTTGTTGCAGAATCCCTTTTTTGCCTGAGTCTTAAAGGCTCAGTGCTCTCCTGGCTTGGAGATCTGCCTGCTGCCAGTAAGACATGGTAACATCAAGCAAGCTCTTTCTGACCTTCTAATTCAATATCAGCCTAGTCCCTTTGTCAATTAAGATAGGCTAGGGGGTCATTTATTTCATACTAATAGCATGATTTCTCTCCTCTCTGCCATGCATTTAGACTGCTTCCAGTATATTTTCTCCTTACCGTGTGTCAGAGCAGAGTGAAGGCTAGAAGTTTAAATCATCCCCTGAGCAGGCAGTGAATCTCTATAAAGTTTCTTTGTTGGCTTTTTAAGGCCAGAGATCGGTTCTTTCAAAGGTCCTGACCACAGTGGGTAAGTTGTCTGCTTCTATTGCATTTAAAGATTTGCAATTTGACAAGCCTTGTTAGATATCAACTTGAATGATATAGGACCTTGAAACTTATGTACACAAAATATGCTCATCCCATATTCTTCCAACAAATCTATGGGTAGCTCTGAGCAGGCAAACAGAAGTTTAAAACATGTAGTCAAGTACGAAGAACAAGCACATTTTATGTGCAGAATGAATGATAGATGCATAATAGTGTTAAATGCGAAGATTTGATATGACAATAAAATGAAACTTCTGGTAGTGTTCATTTTCTCAGAATTAATCAGCAGTATGAAATTTAAGTTGGCTGTCTGCAACCTGTCTGTTCTGCTGATTTTTTTAATTGCCTATTGGTTAATGTGAGGAATCAGAAGGACATACGGAGACAAAATTCAATAGTCAGGTGAGCAGCTTCCTTTCTGTGATTTAGATGACACAGTGGAGTGAGTGATGATAAGTGTGAGTGAAGTGACATTTTAACAATTTTTTTAATGTTAAAATGTCCCCAAGTAGGCTGGATTCTTACATTCTCCTGGCTGTTTGATGTCTCTTGTGTGAAGAAAATCTGTGGTATGTCTTAAGTGGTGAGAAAGTTGAGTTTAGTGTTGTCTGGCATCACTGTTGCATTGCAGCGTGATTGAAATACGATAGTGAATCTGGCCCTGAGAGCGCATATTTGTTACAGACAGTTTAAGTGGACTGAAATTATCTTCCAAGAACGATTTTTATGCATCTTGAACTTGACTGACATCATGTGCAGTTACCTACTGCAAAAATTTCGCCAGCAGCCAAAGTCCACCAACATGGACTTCCCTCTGGCACTTACAATATTTGTACCTATTTTATGCAAGTATGATTATTTTAGTCGTAAGGTGCCGCCACACCACATTTTTTTAACTATTAACGTAAAAATTTAGAGTCTGAATGTGGAGTTTGGGACGGGGTCAAAAGAAAGTAGGCATGGATTTGTCACAGGGGTTGTACAAAGAAGTGATTGTGCCACTTTCTGGACGGGAGTGAAATCTCACCAAACTGAGAAGGTGAACTCCCTGTGCATGTGGAGATCTTGTTACTGCACTGCTTCAGCTCTTACCGTTGCAGACCACCGGGAAGGGAGCTCCGACTCACTGTCATTGGGCCCTTTGACCTCCCTGCTGACTACAGGTGAGTCTGTGCTTTCCACGTTTGTGCACGTGTCTTTTTTTAAATACATGCACACTGGGAAGTAAAAGGAGACTATGATATCCTTTTAGTTTTAAGAAGCATTGAGACGGGAAATATGAGAAACAATTATCTAGAATTAATTTCACAATACGTTAAGCCTGATTTAAGAAAAGAAATCCGTGTTTAAAAAACACTGGGTTTTCTATTTGAAAATTATTGTATGGTAGTTCTCACAATTAGTCTTTATATTATCACTGTAAATAGGAAAAATAATTTTGAGACAGAAAAGGTCAGAATAGCAGCTAGAATTTCCTTTGCCTACAAATCATGCTGCTGTGTTTTTACTTTATTCATTAACCGTTCTAGCATCCTTTCGTATGTAAAATTACACTTGATATATGGTAACACAGTAGGAAATTAATTCTTGAATAAACCAAAATAATTCAGAAGTATCTCCAGTGAGGACAGTGAAGCAACGTCATTGTTATTAAGCTGAGAATCAGGCAGAAAACATCTTCTCCAGAAAGGTGTAATTTATTAGCCCAATCTTTTGAATATTTATGGTACAAGTTAGATTATTCATATGCATTTGGTTTTAATCTTGCAGCCATGTTCATCTGAATGAAATTAATTGCTTGTGTAGTATGCGTAGTGAGGATAAAAACGTTAGAATCATAGTGAAATTAGGAAACATTAGGAAACATAGGAATCATCCATTACAGACTGAATAAAAGTGAGATATACACTCAGAAGGAAAGGGGAGATAGAAACTGAACCAGGGAGAGATTTTAAGGATTATGTACTTTTAATATTTCTACTGTTCTTTCCTCAATATACTTAGCAATTTGACGACAAACTTGACCAACTCTTTGTAAGTATTTGCAAAAGATTTTCTAACCTTTGCTCAGTTCTCAAAAAAATGTGCAAGGCAACAGTAAGAATACTTTGCTTTTGCTGAACACACTGTCTTCTCAATTTAATCAGCTTCAGAAAATTATATTAGATGCTATTTCTTTGCATACCACACAGCATTATGGGTGAAATTTGGTCTCCCTGCACCTAGAATTTTCAGTTCGCATATTTTCAGTCCATAGATGACAAACGCCATGGTATTGACTTGATGTGACATTCCAGACTTCCTCAGGTGATTATATGAAACTTAGGTACTTATTTCAGGAGACCTTTCCTAGATACCTAACATGTTAATATGTACTAGATCTAAGGCAGACTGGATTGCTAACTCTTACTAGAAAGTGAAGACTGTAACCTGCTGTCTTGAGCGTTTCTTGATAAATAATAAAGTCTGTGCCTGTAAGACCGTTTCTCCTCATAGGTTGAGGTTTGAGTGGGTTGACAAGGTAGCAAAACAAGTAGAGAGGAGTTTGGAAATGGCAGTTTTACCTTTACCCTTGTCCCTTGCTGTGTTTGACTCAATAATGAAAGGTTAAATCAGGAGTTTTACTGGAGAATCACAAGTCAAATATGGAAGTTAAGGAAGAAACTTTTACCAATGTATCCCTAATATGCTTGTGCTGACTGAAACAATTGCCAACTCACACAAGAGAATTATTTTTTAGACAATAATTACCTGTACAAGTTTAAAGCTGCAAACTGGGTAGAACAGTCCCAGCGTATAATATCATACAAGCCAAACATTTAAGTGTGAATATAGTACACGTACATAAAATTATTGAAGCCATGTACTAGAGCATTTGCCCTTGCACACATGAACATTTGTATTATATGACTACCTGGAGTGCTAAATTATCTGTTTGTGTGTGCTTTTGCTTACCAGTGTGGCAGTGACTGTGAGTTTTCTAGTTCTTTATAAAACAGACAAGTGGTTTTCACTTCAACTCTGTACTTTCCTACCAGAAACTTGCAGATGGACGCTAAGTGTTTTTACTTCATTTTAAAAAGCACTCCTGAATTGTCTGGGAGTTCACCTATTGAAGAGAAGATTTTATCAGTGCAGCTGGATGTCTATGAGGACCTTATGCTACCTTCAAATTGAAAAGTATTATGTTATCCTGACTCTGGAAAAGAGAAGTTCTTGTACATGTAACCCAGCATGAAGGCCTCCAGCACTGTCTGACAGCAAAGCCCTCTGGCATTCGGAGCACAGAGCTCCTCATTGTCTAATATCCCGGAAGGTGCCTGCTGAGGATGAAGACTCAAGCACCCTTTCATTTCATGAACACTTTTTTTTTTTTCCTTTTGCTACTTCTTACAGGTGCTTTCCTGCCTTTTGATCTCGAAGGTCCTCTAACTAGGCATGGAATGGACAACTAAATATCAGAATACAGTCAATGACACTTCATTCATGGGGCTTGAAATCCACCCATGGTGTTTCACACCATTCTCTTCCTCCACAAATCAATTGATTTTAACTGGCAAAATTAACCAATTTAGGGCTAAAAAAAATCTGAATAAGAATCACAATATCTTGCCTTAATTACTTCTCTGCAGAAAATGCTTTGATTGAATGAGTTCTCAGTTTCAGCAGTACAAGTATATTTGTTATTATGACCCTTCTTTTGTTCTCGGTAGTGTTGTGCATGCAGTGTTGATTGAAAAGTGAGTGGGCATTGTGCCGGCACTCAGGATTTTTGTGGGTGGTCACCTACTTATTCACAAAAATTTATATTAGAAAGTAGAATGGCTAACACTGGAGTGAGGGATAAACCCTGAAAGATGCAAGAAAAACAAATCATGTGGTTATTTCTTTGCGTGTCACCATTTTTGCAGAACGAGCAGCGTGGGCGTTGGTGAGGCTTTACAGTAACCTAAAAGTAATTCCTTCATGAGTTGGAGAGATACTGCAAAGGAAGCAGCCCCGTCAAGGAGGAACTGCAAAGAATGGCAATTATAAATGTCCCCGACTAATGGCTAGTGGTGAGATAAATGTCTTTTTCCTTGCCTCATTCTGTGCATATTCCTTTCTTCTGAAAGAAAACTGCTTTGTATGGCAGCCAAGAGGTAGAGTGTGTTTTGCTTTTTGCAGCTGAAGGACCATGTTTATGTCGTACATCTTCAGCTGGAAATCATATGAAAGTACTAGGTGTTTGATGAAGGTCAGGGAGAACAGAAGAAAGCCTGGCAAATCTCCTAAGACTTTGCCAGTGAAGAGGGATCTTTTGACTTTAAGTTGTTGCTTGCTTTCATTACACAGTCTCTGCAGATCCCTCTGCAGATCAATATTTGAATATTACACTAACAGATTTATGAGAATTCATGCTGTATGCTGCTCCAGCCAGCTTACAGAAGATCTCTGTTGCATTTATAGTAAAGCCTCTACTAACTTTTTAGATCAGACTTTTAAAGCATAGTAGGATTTTTAAAAGTTCTTTCTTGATTTAGGTAGCTTCCCTTGAAATACACAGAGGCTGTCATCAAGAAGGGTTTTCAAATGCTGATGCCTATCATGAACCTCAGATTCCAAAAGCTACCTGAAGATCTGATACTTAAATCCTCAGGAATCTTTTATGCAGCTGTCACTGGCATTGTTACTTTATGTTCACAGCCTGTATCAATAATACGGTAGCTCATAATTTGCCTTCTTTAGGATTAAAGGGCTCCTTGTGCATAATTTATTGTATAACTGAAGAGTGGTGCTATATTTATTTTCTATATACATAGATAAATTGAGGATTCCATTAGACAATAGATATATATAGCTGGACCTGGAATGTAACAAATTTATTATATTATTATAGGTTTGGGTTTTTTTTTTCCTTTAGGTAGAAAAAATACAAATAAGTTCTGTCAATCTTTCCATCTTCTTTTAAAGCAAATAGGCATGAAAATGCATGAAGAGGAGCTGAGACTGTAGTATAAATGTATATGTGTGAGCAACTGGGAAATACAAAAGGGTCAGCACTGTTTGAGATGTGTTGAAATAGATTAATATGGGAATATATCAAAGCAGTGGATGCAGAGAAGACGAGAGTGGAAAGGAAAAAAGACTACTAGAATAGAAGCCTTCAAAATACTGAAAAATAATGGAAAATAGTGCATGCACATTTTATGTTCGCTCTGTTGTCTGTCTCTTCAATGGATGGTATTTAATAGACAGATGGGGCTGTTGACCAAGGCCAAAATACTTATGATTTTCTTTCTAGTAAATAAAGTGCTTGCTCTTTAGGCTTGATTTTTATTCCAGTTATAATGAGGCTTCCTTTCAGTGACGCCAAGAAGTGCCTGATTTGCATGTGTAAATTCAAGATTAATATAAGTGAACTCTGTTAGATTTATTAATCTGTTGTTGCCTATATAGAATGTATTGTCGTTTTTCCTTTTAGGCTTTTGTGTTACATCCTTAGACAATTTAAGTACAAAGGCTATTTTTGTCAACTGTGATTATGTGGTTTTGCATGATTTTAAATCAAGTATTAAAAATAATTTTATTTTAAAAGCATCCATAAACTTCCATGGTTTTTCCTTTCTTCTTCTTTTTTCTTTTTTCCTCCTGGGCTTAAACAAAAGCAATGCAATTGTTTGCGTTCAATGAATACACAGTATTTTGAGACTCTGTCTCTCAAAATAGCTATTCAAATTGGAATCCTGTAGAATTTTATAATTGCTCTGGACCTCTGAGTCATCTGCAGAAATATTTTTAATGATCAATCGACCATAAAACTCATAACTTTTATTTGAAGTCCCTCATCAACAAATTGATTCTATATTTCCATATGGTTAAGGAAAATATCCTTCCAGTTAGGGATTTGCTTTAAAAGGTGAAGAAATAGGGAAACAAAGAGCTATTCATATTTGTAAGGGTGAAACACCCTACATTAACAGTGCAATAAAATTATTAAAAGTGAGCATTTGATTAATTTGCAGTGCACCCCTCATACACATGATCACAGCTTCCATCTTACAAAGTGAGGGATAAAACAGTTTCCTCCCTTGCATGCAATTCCCTCTTAGCAGAGGATTAAAGGCTTATACAAAGAGGCAGGGCAAAATTCATTAACTTGGCAACCAAACAGTTTTACCAAACACTACTGATGCTGAAGCTGGAATATATGTACGTGTAACTTAGAAACAAATTTCACATTTTAGCATTAGTGGCAGGTGAGCTGCATTGGTAATTCCATCCTTTGCAGCCTGTCTAAAATAACTATATGTAGCTATTCATGCATGTAATTCAGCTACCTGATTCATTAACGTTTAAACAGTCTGTTAGGCAGTGACCATAAATTAGATGCCCTACAGATTCTTGGCAAAATTATGTTTAACAGCCATTGATACGCTAAAGCCTTGTCAAGAAAAAAATACTTACATGCTATGCAGTAACAAACGTGTGTTTTATGTTTCTTCAGACTATACCCTTTTAAGGATGGCATCTAGTATCACTGGGACATACCATATAGAAATATGGTGATTGTATTTCTATATTATATATAAGGAGGCAAACACAACTGCACTTAATAGCAGGCAAATGGTGGTGGGGCTATGTGTGTCTGGAAATGGCCAATGATACAGGGTCCGATCCAGGATACTTTTAGAGTGATAGAAAGATTCCTACGGATGGAAGAAAAAGGACTCCATGAGCCCCCACCAGAGCGCTGAAGAGATTCCCACTCCCCTGAAACAAGTGAGCACTATTATGTCTCCAGGACACAAACCAGCAGATTGTGGAAATAGCTGGGAAAATGTCATCCTGTTTTATCCCCCAAGAGTTGCTATCCCCATTTCTTAGCTGCCAGTTTAAGCTGTTTAGAATGCTGCGCTATGGCAGTGTTGGGTAGATGTTACCCCAAAGCCACTCACTGTGGATTGTTCTCCCTGCTGTCGCGGCTCCTTCATGGCTGTGCCTTTACCACTGTGTAGTACTTCACACTTTGAACTCATCTTGGTTCGGACCATTCACATCTTCCCTTGTAAATATGTTCGCTTCTGGCAATGGACCTTAGCACCAGGCTGAAGGGTATAGAACTGGTCTTGCATACCTTACAAAACCATGCGTATATGCTGCATACCCTGTGTATTCTTCCTGTGGCAGGAGAGCACATGAAGGAGTTCAAGGACACAAAAATCTGATGGGGTACTGGTTGAAGTATGGCAGAGGGAGTCAGTCCTGGAATCGATATTGTGTGCTGTAAAAGACCTTCAGATCAGCCACTGAAAACCATACTGAGGTGCTTTTTGAGGAAGAACTACTGGGTTTGCTTCAAAAGAACCCAAGATTAATCCAATATCTCTCCAACACGGGTGATGAGGGGAATGGACCAGGTCCTTGGACCTCAGGCTAGTTCAAATTTTGACTCATGAAAAGAATAATGTGAAGATTTTCACATTTTTATGCCCATTGGGCTTTAATATGCGTGTCATGATACAGTAAATACAGAAGCAGCACCAGTTTAAAGTAAAAATGGAGAAGAACAATTTCAGGGAAACAAAAAATTCTGTCTTTCCTATGTAATAAATATGACTATATTTTTTGTGGCTTGCAACCAACAGACCAACAGCAGAAACAGTTTATATATACACAACAGGTGCTACTACAGTTCCAGTTCTGGAAACAGTTTTTGTGTGCTTCAGGAGCCTAATTATGCTAACTGTAATGATAATTGCTTTGTTACCAATCACTCAGTCAAAGATATCTTGCTTGCCCAATTGATATATTGTTATCCCACAATAGGATTTTAATTTTTTTTCCTCAAAAAATGAGCTTGTGAACTATTGGTAGGCTCAGTGTTTGGTTGTGCTTGGTTTTTTTTTTTAATACTGGAGGAGGCTCTCACATAGTTTTCCCATGGCTGTGTTTGGATAAGCTGAGACTATGAACAACTGAATTAACTTTGCCCTCGGAGAGATGGTTTTGGTGTTGGTCATGCAATGCACTTCCATCTTGTGATGGCCAGCCAGTGGATCACTTATGGTCTAAATAAGCCAAGATGCTAGGGGTATTTCAAGATAAGATTTTTTTAACTATTCAAAGAGTAAGCCTGAAAATATGCTTTGGGAACCCACCTGACTTGCAGCTGAATGCCCTGTTCCAATGCCATCAACAGCTCAGCGTGTTTCCTGTCATGTGGACAGACAGACTGTCCCGCAGGCTACGTGCAAGGCCCTTGGTTGGACTCAGGAAAGGCAGATCTAAAAGAAATATGGGCTCCTCACAACTCCCAGGAGGTCAAACCAATTGATTTTACTGATACTCAGGACAATATTTCTTGGCAAACTCTTTGGGAAAGTATGGCTCTGTGGATGGGACTTGGTTCAAATACATATTGAAACACCCAAATTAGGAGTTTATTATTGCCTTTAAAACAGAAATTGCAACTAGACTCTGGAAAAGTCATCACTGTTTTTTTATAACCTCTTAGATGCCACAGATGTTTTAGACTTGGAAACACTAAAAGAGAGAATTTTTAAGGGCATAAGTGATTTTTATTTTCATAGTCTTGAGGATTTTTCCACAGTCCTTTAATTCTTTATTGCTACCATGAATTTGCATAGCTCTATTTTACTGAAATTTTTCGAGACATTTCAAAATATAAGAAATGAAATAACTTTTTTAATTACTCTGATGTTATCAGACATCTTTATTGTCGTGTACACTAAAACCGTAGATTGCTTTGGAAACAGCTGTAATATTTTTGGGGGAAATGTTCTGGAGAAAAAGAAACATGTTTGCAATAACTTATTGTGACTTCTTTTCCTCTTTGCTTTCCTATCTATTGTAATTACAGTATTGATTAACTCTGTATGATTAATCCATTTCTAAACCAACATAACTTGTTTTGACTGGTTAAATCAGCAACCAGGAAGTGTTTACTGATTTCTTTAGTATCTCGTACTCATTAGAAAATGACCTATACAAAAATAATTTGGTCCTTCTGTAGACATAATGAATATGTGGGTGTTATCTTCTCGTTTTAAACTTCATCTCCTTTCAGACAACTGACGTAGTTCAGTGAATTCTGGATTAGTCATCACATTTGTTTTTGACTCCTGATGAATACATCCCTTAAAAAGGTGAAACATTAGAAAATATATTTGAGAGGCTCAGATCAACCGATTTTATTTTTAAATTTATTTTACATTAAATTTCAATACTTCATTTGTCACGACACGATCTCTGTGACTTACAAAAATTGTATTTTAATAGACGTGGAACAAAGATGTCCATCTATGAATGTTTTTCATTTTCTATCTGTTTTGTATGGTATTTTAAACTCTTTTAAGCATCATTGTACTTTTTAAGGTACGTCTAACTGCTGATATTTTTAGAACTCTTCACATAAACAGTGCTTAGCTAGTAATGTTTTCAAATCTGTGAAATTAAACACATTTATTGCAAGAATAATTCTGCCTAGACATAAACTACTATATTTCCAGTGAAATAAGTGGAGTTTTGCAAATATGTATCAAGAAAAATGCTTCATAATTTGCATTCCATAATGTTAATACAGACCCCTTTGTCATGAAATATTATCCAATTTCTAAAATTATCGCTCTCTCATGATGAAAAACAAACACATTTTCCAGTCTGTCCTTAGCTTTGGGAAGAGGAAGGCATAGACTGTTTATTTATTACTGGATATTCTTGTTAACTCTTAACATATTGCATTTGTTGTATATATCAATCTCTCTTAAATAAAAATATTATTTAAGCTATTGAAAAAAAAAAAATCATATGAGAATAGAGTGTAGGTATCCATTGTATCTGAAGCCTCTTCTCTGGGAAGGCTTGGCTTTTTGCATCATCTAGCACAACTTCCTAGCTCCTTAGAGACTTCCCTGTTGGTTCATTTACGATGTTGGCCCAGAAGGCCTGTCTCTGTCTTTTCTGGATTGTTCTGATTTTCACTTGTTTACCAACTGAAAAATTACTGTGAGCTCACTAGAGGGATGGAGGTAGGACTCCCAACTGAGTAACTGCAGCATCATCCTCGAAGCGTTGATGCATATAGGGTTCCCTGAGCTCACTGTGTTCATGGAAGCTGTGAAGTCTCATAGCTGTGAGCACATCTTGTGCCCTAAAAGTATGCATGGGAAAGGAGCAGTCCTACGCATCTCTCTCCTATCTTTCATGCTGAAGGAAATCTGGAATTCTCTTCAGTGCATGTTCATTTAACTCCGGCTTTTGGGCCAAAAGAAAAAGACATAGTAGTGTCCTATGGTTAAGATCAGGACTCTGCTGTGGAAGGAGAACAGAAGAAATAGCAGGTCCTTCCTAGTAGGAGTGTATGTTCAAATAAGCAGGACGGATAATAAGCTGGAAACAGGGGCACACAGGTGAACTGATTTGCCTATTTGGCCAGTGGAGCTTGGGACTTCTTATCTAATACAGTATGAGTGTTTCAATAAATGGGTTTGCATAGACCAGAATTTAAAGTTTCTTTAGAAACTACCACATCATAACTTCTTCCTCATCTTGACATTGGGACTACATAGAACTTTCAGACTAATTCAGCCCTGATTTAGATTTCAGTACATGTTCCTCTATGACTGCTCAGCTCACCTCTACAGCTCGTGGGGTTTTCTAGTAGCCTTCCAGACTAGTCTGAGAAAAGCTGTATGGATTTTCGTCACTTGTTTTCTTCACTCAAATACCTCATTATATTTCTAGTTTCATATTTTAAAATGACTTGTTACTCAAAAGTTACTTGTAAAGTTGGTTTAGTTTTAAAGCGGGAATAACTTTTCACTGCAAAAAGATGCAAAGAAGAAAAAAGTGGATTTATGCCTATTATCTGTAAGCACAATACCTAAATTAGCAAATCAAGACATAGTCAGCTCACACACTGAAATTAGGAAAGCTGGTAGCTTTTTCCTTCCCCCTCCCCCTTTTTTTAGCCTCAGATCTTTTTCAAAGCTACAATAAATGGTTTTGCACAATGGCTGAGTCTTAATTTATTCCATTTGAATTATTTAGTATTCATTTATACAATATTGGAACATTTTATTTCAGAATATAACATTTATCATGGATTTTTTTCAAGGAGAAGCATATAAGTCTCAAGACAAAGTTACTTGTAACATTTTTTTCCATATTTAGCTTGATAAGTCAGGCATTAGTGATTGGTTGTTATAGTAATACAGGCTGCAGGGGCCCTACAATATCAGATAACTTTTGAGTTCTGTCAAAGCCCATGGTGTTCAGAGGAATCCTTTGCAGAGTGTAAAAATAAGGTCAGTGTGGTAGCTATATTTGGCATTCACTACAGGAGAACCCATGTAGCATAGAACAGATGCTCTAAGCGAGAATGACATTATATGTCTGCAAAGGTAAGATTCCTTTTTGTTTTTAGACATTTCTTGAGACATGCGAATCTATTGAAATGCATATTGTTTCAAATCGCTAAGAAGGGAGATCAGCAGTTACAGTGGAAACAAGGCAAATACTGAAACAGATCAAAAAAGGGGGGCAGGAATATCTTTAGGAGAAAAAAGGAAAAGCAAGTCATATTTTTATAATGAAAAATGTGGAAACCAGTAATAGAGCCTTTCTGCTGTATCCACGTAGCTCAAGGCAACCAAGGGAGAGATGGGACTGAACTTGTCCCACATTGGTGAGCAAATCAAATCCTGGTGCATTTTCATCAACTGTCAGAAACAGACAGATATTTCTTTGGGGCCAGGCAGGAAATTAGGCTATTAAGTTACAGCTTTTTCACTGAGCCCTTGTCATTCTCTTCTCCTATCCTACAGATGTTCTATCAAAGCAAGCCATTGTAACCATTTATCTTTCCAAACTTAAAATACTTTTTCCAGAACTAATTTTTTCCCTCGGTACTTGAGGTCTTTGTACTCTGTGTCTTGCTTCCCTGATCTTGTATGGATCTAAGATTAATTTGCACTAGCAAGGAGTTCAACAACAAAATCAATTTCAATTGGGTCAGGTGAGGTCACTCCCAGCTCAGTAGTGTGAGGAGAGAAATAGATTATTATCATTCTGGGAACACTGCTACTTCAGTATGGAGGGGGGAAAAAAAATAAATTTTCCATTAAAGACCTTTACAATAATTTTTTGGTTACTCTCTTCAACATTGGTATAGCCATCTACATATGAATAATTTGTGCTACAAAAAGCTTTTGTATTCCTTAAGTAGAATGGAATAGAATTTAACTGGATGGTTGCATTTCACTAAAAATGTGGCACTGTCAAACTGATACAGCAATACCTTTGATAGATCTCTTTATATCCTTGGCACGTAGCAGGTGTAAATTAAACAACAACATTCCCTCTGTTAGGTATTCCATGCACCATATCACAAAAGGGCAGTTATAACGAGAATTTAAGTTACACCTTTAAAGAAAGGACTTTAGATTAAAAAAAATGTTTTAATGTTTAAAATTTAGTTTACAAGGAAACAAACCCCACCTGATCTACACAATATGTTATTTAGTGTCTATCTTATAGCTTTGAAGGACAAAAAAAAAAAAAAAAGCAGCATCAGCTTAAAATGGTTAATAAACCATTAGTATTTAATGTGAAATGAATTTTAATTATTTCTTCCATCAGATAGAGAATATCAGTTAAGAAAATTCTCTGGGTCTATCTGCAGCATGTGTGTGTCTGTTTATTCACACAGAATCATATTTTCAGGTGAGTTAGAGCTGTACAGTTCCTTTAGCTTCAGGGCAGCTGTGCAAACCTGTGCTAGGAGGGAGGTAAAGCTGCTTGACTGAAACTGCCGGGCCATGTCCTTGTTTCTGCTTTGTGCATCTTAAATTTTTGGGACATCTGAGCTGAAGAGTGACAGGGATGATCTTAGGTTTTTAAGTTAAAATCCGTGAAATAACATTCTTTGGAGTTAAAGGTTCCATATATTTATGTTGAATAGAAAACAGGAAGTGGAAGTACTTTAGAGGATTCCTTTATGGAAATACAATTTAAAAAAAAAGAAAATTATTGGAATACTTTCATTTGTGGTGTAGCAGCCCTGCCTTCAGGTGTTGACCTTAATCAGTTTCATTATATGCAAAAAGATTCAGATTTTCTGGGTCAAATTCTCCCCAAGTGTATTTTCCCTGAAATCTGTGGAGTAACACCAGCAATGAATCTGGCCTAATGATCTCAAATTTCCTCCATTTCCTCTTTGTGTGATCAAAACATGGAAAATGAAATAATCCTACTAATCATTCTTTAGAGAAAAAGATACTAGATAGATGTTCCTTTATCTACAAGAGTTTGAATTAAGTCCTCTGTCAATTTAGGCATAATTTTACTCTTCATGCAAGCATGGGTTTAGATGATTAACTACCTGAACCTCATTGGAAAAAAAAAAAACCTAAGCTGAAAAAGCCTATAGTCAAAGTTTATTTTATTGCAAAAACTAAAATCCTTTCATCCCCTTAGTCAGGGCTGGAGTTTTTTAACAAGAGTTAAACAAACTCTTGACTGTGTACTGGTAATAGACAAGGTTTCTTACAACCAAATTTGCCTTCATTGCCATGTATTCGATGTTTAGCCAGATACTTCCCTTTCAAAATATCACTGATTACTACTCAAACTATTGCATTGCACAGAGCATTGAAAACTTATCCCTAAATGCTTCGGGTTTTGGCAGTAATACATTTTAGGCTTTACACTTACATAAGGCTTTTAAATTTTAAAAGGGCTGAGTGAAGTAACAGTAGTTCAGGATTAATCACTCAATATTACAGATGAAAAAATGTAAAGAGTATAGAGCAAAGAGTATAAAGGCTGGATCTGTACACATAGTTGCCAAATTGCCCTTTCAGGCCAAAATTTTTATTCCAATGGTTCATAATATAAGATATTCCGAAGTTTCCACTGTAAAATTATATAGGTCCTTAAAGTAAAAAAACTGAGCCTACCTACAACGGTGTGTCAGTGTGAATGCCTTGTAAGCATATAGAAGTGAGACGAGTGTATAGCGCTGCTTCCAGAGAAGGCTCCTCCAGCCTATAGCCAGCTGTTACCTAAGGGCTTCCTGAGAAAGCGCTTAATAGCCCTTATAACGGCTCTTATAAAATGCAATTTTATAAATTTTATGTATTTTTGTATAATTTAAAATTTTGTAATTTTATATAATTTATATAAAATGTAATTGCCATTTTAGGCTGCTTAGTATAAAACTCACTCACTGGACATTGGGCAATAGTATGTGTATTAAATCTAGCTTAACTGATATCTCGAACTGTGCCATTCTTCCTTTGGGGGCTGATCCAAAGGCCATTTGATGATATTTAGCTCTGGCTCAGACCCAGGAGAGATCATTGCATCTCCCGTTATAGTTAGCAAAAAGGATCCTCAGATTTTATTAGCTCTTAGATCACATCTACAAAGCAGAAGGTCATATAACAAGCTTCTGGGGTAGGATACTGGTGGCAGAGGAGGCACCAAGGGGTTTTTCTTGTGAGAAAATAAAAGATTTTTTAGGGGATTTCTTAGAGCTGAAAGCTAGTGTTTAGTCTAGGTGCGTATTAATCATCTGAAAGTACCCAGACTGGAGTCTGATGAGCATGAAGACAGGAATGTAAAATGAAATTTCTGAACAGGTCAGGAAGTGGTTACAATAATCATGACTACTTGAGTGATGGTTACAGTACTGTACCAGCTCTTTCACAGCAGAGATATGTGTGAGAGACACTCCAACTCAGTGAGATCTTTGGGTCTCACTCGGCTTTACGCTGCTGGAATACAACGGGGTTCAATGAAGCTATTCTTTATTTACACTCATGATCACAGATCAGAACAGCCTTGTATTTTCCAACGAGGCATGAAACTGTAGACTTGATTATTTGTGAGCAAAGTACTACTTGGATGAATAAGCATGCTTACTAATGGCCTGGCTAAAACGGCTAAACACAGATGAGATAAATTCCATCCTGCTCACTTAATTCTTGCTGCTTCAATTAGATGTGTTGTTTTTCTCACTCTGTCTCAGCCCACTCTATTACTTTTCCTATTTGTTTCACGCTACATCGCTGAACAGTCTATGTAGCTATTGCTTTCTCTACTTGAAATGAGAACACTGCAAGAGATGACGGAGGTGACTTCTTAATATTAAATTGATAAAGTATATAAAGCTCTTTTGCATGAAATGGACTGTAGAGTTACTAATAATAGCTGTACATCTTTCAAGATATAGGGTCTACTACAGATCGTGAATAAACGAATCTCTATTAACTCTGGATAATATTCATGAATTAACATCTTTCCACAGAGGGAAGAAATTTATGTTTCCATTGGAATACACTGGGAAAATGACATCCATTTCTTTGGGACTAAATTGCTTAACCCAATCCACCAATTACCATTTGCAGAAGGAATAAGCCATTTATATTTTTATTAAAAGATTTCTGCTCCCCAACAGACGTTTGTATTACTTTACCTTCAGAGCATGGCTTTATAAACTGATGACAAAAACCCACGAAAGGATAATGGAAAGGCACGTTCAGGGAAATGATATGGTAAAGGGGAACACATCTTAGGGGAAATAGGCTTTGGGGATAGCTTTACTAAAATCTGACCCCAGGCGCACCAATAATGTAGACAGATTAATCTGCGTACAAGTGATCAAACCCATCTGCAATACTGTCTATTTCAGAAGAATTAAAAATCTGTTGAGTTTTCAGGTGATGGGAACTAATATCTATCCAGTTGTTAGATTTGAATTCATAGTTTGTTTTTTCAGTATTAGTGTTTTGTTGTTATTTAACGTGCACCATTTATATTATTTCCTGCTTTACCTCCTTCTCTTTATGCTGCATTTTAATTTTCAATATAATCGACACATTATTGCAGTTTTTTTTATTGATGCCTGATTTTTTTACCCACTCAAGCTGCTTTTCTTTTAGTTTAATACCACTGAATTCTATGATCATGGAGTAAAACAACTAAAGTAATAGATCTCTTGTTGCTATTGCTCTAGGCCTTGGATTCACCTCACTTAACTTTAGTAATCTTTAGTAATCTTATAAAGACAGCAAAGTTAGAATTTCCATTAGCTGTTCTAGAATCCATAGAAAGAGATAGATGCATCCTGGGGAAGGTTAAACTCATTGACCTGGGTTGTTGGAGTAGAATTTATGTATTTATACAGAGAGAATGAGAATGGTGAAAAAAAAGGGACATATTCTGGCTATGAATGATACAAAGTAAGAAGTTGTGGGGAATTCCATACATAGATTATACACACAAAAATGATAAACTGTAATTTCAAAGCGATAGGTAATATATATACACTTTTCATTTAAATGTATTGATATTTTAAGGTACTGTGTTTTCAAAACCTTGCTTGCTGGAGAGACCGTGTGAGCGAGAAGCTGCCCTAAGTTTAATGTTTGGGTTACTACTACTTTGGAATGTTTGAAATGTCAGCTTCATTTCGTATATAGTTATCATATACGTGTCATATACATGACAATTTTGTCAATGAAATGATTGCAAAATTGCTAAAATGAATGCAACAATAATTTTTGCTTGAAATTAGAGACATAAGTAGCAATGAGCTTCTAATGTACTTTTTAATTTTTTATTTTGTTGCCACTATATATGATGAAAAATAGTGATGAGATCAGCAATGTTGAAATAAATACAGTCTCACCTAAATGTCACGAAATATGGTCACAAAATACTAATATGAGCTTAATTTTAGACATAGAAATCACTTGGATGTAATCAAATTATTGCTGTATGTTTCTTCCATCGATGTACTTTAACTAATTTTGAAGGCAAATTTGCGGCTGTGCCCACAGGGGTGTTTCGCTCTCTTCAAATGTTGTGTTTTCTCAAGTTGAACGCAGACAGCTGCCTTCCGTTGACGTGAATGTCAATTCTTATCATTGATATTTAGTAGCATTTCCTTTGCTGAGCTCTGACTCCAGTCTCCTGACTACCTTACGAATTCACCTCCTTCTGTTCAGTGTCACACCAATGGACTTTGAATGACCTTCTTAGGATTCTTACCCTTACAAAGCATTTGGCAGCCATCTCCTATGCTAATTTCCAGCAACTGCAGTCTCTACTTTTTTATATTATCAGCTTCCATAAGTGTTCTCAGCTAATCCATGAAATCTCAGTGCAGTGTATATTCTATAATATACATTTGGTATATTATAGAACATTAGAGACGACCCCAGAGATCAAATCAGCATGACGGGCTAAATAAAGCATTTTGAAAATAAAAATTGTGTAGTTAGAACCTTGATGATATGATCCAGTCAAGGAGCCTGAAGACTTTGAATTGGGGATGTTGCTTATAGGTTAACTATTTTAAATTTGTTATTTTTCTGTTTAAGTTGCTGATGGCTATGTCCTTTTCAGGAAAGACAGACCAGCGAGGCGTGGTGGTGGAATTGCACTCTATGTGAGAGAGCATTTGGAATGCATCGAGCTCTCACTAGGGGCGGATGAAGAGCGGGTTGAGAGCTTATGGGTGAGGATTAAGGGACAGGCAAATATGAGGGACACTGTTGTGGGTGTTTATTACAGGCCACCTGATCAGGATGGGGAGACTGATGAGGCTTTCTACAGACAACTGAAGGTAGCCTCGCAAGCGCAGGCCCTGGTTCTCATGGGGGACTTCAATCACCCCGATATCTGCTGGGAAGACCACACAGCCAGGCATGCACAGTCCAGGAGGCTCCTCCAGTGCATTGATGACAACTTTTTGACACAGGTGGTACAGGAGCCAACAAGGAGAGGAGCACTCCTGGACCTGGTACTGACAAACACAGAGGGATTGGTGGAGGACATTAAGGTTGGGGGCACCCTAGGTTGTAGTGATCATGAAATGATTGAGTTCAGGATCATGGGTACTATCCACAAAACAACAACAAGAAGTAAAATTACAACCTTGGATTTCAGGAGGGCTAACTTCGACCTCTTTAAGAAACTGCTTGGAGAGATCCCGTGGGCTAGGGCTCTGGAAGGCAAAGGGGCTCAAGAAAGCTGGTTGATATTCAAAGACCACTTCCTCCAAGCTCAGGATCGGTGCATCCCTAAGAGAAAGAAATCGGCCAAGGGACGCAGGAGACCTGCATGGTTGAGCAGGGAGCTTCAGAAAAAGCTCAAGTGGAAGAAGGAAGTTTATAATAAGTGGAAGAAGGGACTGACCCCTTGGGAGGATTACAAGAATGCCACCAGAGCGTGCAGGGATGAAACAAGGAAAGCCAAGGCCGCCTTGGAATTAGACCTGGCTAGGGACATCAAGCAAAACAAAAAGAGCTTCTACAAGTATATTGGAAGCAAAAGGAAGACCAGGGAAGTTGTAGACCCACTGCTGAATGAGGCAGGAGTCATGGTGACGGAGGATGTGGAGAAGGCAGAGTTACTGAATGCCTTCTTTGCTTCGGTCTTTTCTGCTCGGCCCAGCCCTCAGGAGTCCCAGGCATTGAATAAAGTAACAGGGAAAGAAGACGACTTCCCTTGGGTTGAGGAGGAGCGAGTGAGGGACCAATTAGATCATCTAGATATTCACAAGTCCATGGGCCCTGATGGGATGCACCCGAGAGTGCTGAGGGAGCTGGCGGAAGTCATTGCTGGGCCGCTCTCCATCATCTTTGAAAAGTCCTGGAGAACAGGCGAGGTGCCTGCGGACTGGAGGAAAGCCAATGTCACTCCAGTCTTCAAGAAAGGCAAGAAGGAGGAGCCGGGGAACTACAGGCCGGTCAGCCTCACCTCCATCCCTGGAAAGATGATGGAACAGCTCGTTCTGGGTGTCATCTCAAGGCGCGTGGAGGAAAGGAAAGCTATCAGAAGTACTCAGCATGGATTCACCAGGGGGAAATCATGTCTGACTAACCTGATAGCCTTCTACGATGGCATGACTAGATGGATAGATGAGGGGAGGGCGGTAGATGTGGTCTACCTTGACTTAAGCAAGGCGTTTGACACGGTCTCCCACAGCATCCTCATAGGGAAGCTTAGGAAGTGTGGGTTAGATGAATGGACAGTGGGGTGGATAGAAAACTGGTTGAAAGATAGAGCTCAGAGGGTTGTGATTAGGGGCACAGAGTCTAGTTGGAGACCAGTGACGAGTGGTGTTCCCCAGGGGTCAGTACTGGGTCCAGTCCTGTTCAACATATTCATCAATGACCTGGATGAGGGGATAGAGTGCACCCTCAGCAAGTTTGCTGATGACACCAAGCTGGGTGGGGTGGCTGACACACCGGAAGGCTGTGCCGCCATACAGAGAGACCTGGACAGGTTGGAGATCTGGGCAGAGAGAAACCTTATGAAGTTCAACAAGGGCAAGTGTAGGGTGCTGCACCTGGGGAGGAACAACCCCATGCACCAGTACAGGTTGGGTGCTGACCTGCTGGAGAGCAGCTCTGTGGAAAGAGACCTGGGAGTCCTGGTGGACAACAGGATGACCATGAGTCAGCAATGTGCCCTTGTGGCCAAGAAGGCCAATGGCATCCTGGGGTGCATCAAGAGGAGCGTGGCCAGCAGGTCAAGGGAGGTCATCCTCCCCCTCTACTCTGCCTTGGTGAGACCGCACCTGGAGTACTGTGTCCAGTTCTGGGCTCCCCGGTTCAAGAGGGACAGGGAACTGCTGGAAAGGGTGCAGCAGAGGGCTACGAGGATGATTAGGGGACTGGAACACCTCTCTTATGAGGAAAGGCTGAGGGATTTGGGTCTCTTCAGTCTGGAAAAAAGACGTCTGAGGGGTGACCTTATCAACGCTTATAAATACTTAAAGGGTGGGTGTCAGGACGATGGGGCGAGGCTCTTTTCAGTGGTGCCCGGGGACAGGACAAGAGGCAATGGGCACAAACTGGAACATAGGAAGTTCCACCTAAACATGAGGAGGAACTTCTTTACCCTGAGGGTGGCAGAGCACTGGAACAGGCTGCCCAGAGAGGTGGTGGAGTCTCCATCTCTGGAGACATTCAAAACCCACCTGGACGTGTTCCTGTGTAACCTGCTCTAGGTGACCCTGCTCTGGCAGGGGGGTTGGACTAGATGATCTCCAGAGGTCCCTTCCAACCCTATGATTCTATGATTCTATGATTCTATGCTGATAGATTTTTATTGTGCACTACTACCTTATTTTGACATTGAAGATATTAGATCCTTTCATCTTTGCAAGTTGCTAATCGAAAATAGTTTTCTTGTAGATATAAAGTTAACGCAAAAGGACAATGTAGGGGGTTTTTTTTGTCTTATGCTGGGTTGTTTTCTAGAATAATTTTCTTTTTTTTATGGAGCATATAAAGATGGAGCACATAAAGATGGAGCACATAAACTTATTTATATCTTTTTACCCTTCTGAGACTACTCAAATGAGCAGTTTAAAACATAATAATTATTATTTAGGTTTTATAATCTTTGTTTCTCTTTTACAGTTTCCTCTGGCTTGGCAAATAAAGCTAAACAAGCTGTTTCACTTCACAGTATATTTTGGATGCTTGTGTCTTCTGCTTTCCTTTTCTAAATCTTTCAGAAAAAGTCATTTTTTAATAACTTTAATCTGAGGTCAGAATTGACCTTTCATTGACTCTTGAACCTTAAATGGTGATATATATTCAGAAAAAAAAAATTCAAAATCTGACTCTGGACCTAGCTTGCTCCACTTGGTATCTTATATAAGCTTTACATTTGCCTTAAGGCAAAAGTCTGATATTCATGCTGTTTTGTTGACTTTCCCAGCTAGCTTGTCCGTTCCTGCCAAGAATACGTCTCTTCGCTCTTGCTGTTGCTGGATGCCATGTGAGTGTACTCACTTTTCTCCTCCCCTCATTTCATGAAAAACCTCAGGGTCAGGGCCAGTTCCCACCAAAGATGCAGCTAATTGTGAAATATATGAAAGCAAAATACGAATTTACACAAACCGCCATCCCCTTCCCAACTCTATCTCACATACAGGAGATATAGGATACAAATCCAGTGCTCTTGAATGTTTGAGAAATGTCTGGTACAAATCTTCCCAGAATTTCAAAGGACTGTTTTGTGAGTGAGCTCTGAAAAACAGAGTAAAACCTGATTACTGGAAAGGGAGGCCAGAATATTCTTTCCACCGGAATTTAACCCAGCACAGCTCTCTGACACTTCAGTAACTTCTCCAAAGTTGTGTGCCTCTTTCTTTCCACCTTGGTTTTGTTTAGTGGGGGGCACTGAAGTGGAAGGAAAGGGGACAAACTATGGTTTGCTGTTGCCATCCTAGGCAGAGCGTTTCCACAGCCTTATTTCTCCATTAAACCCTGACTTTGAGATATTTACTTTACTTGACCTTCAGCTATCTGTCCCTGTATGTCACTGGGGAGTAGTGATAAACAGAAGTTAGTACTGTCAGACCTAAAACTTCTACAAAACATGCTGAGTAGCCAACTTAACCTTCAGTCTTCTGGGTGTACCTCGTTCACTCTAAACACTCTCAGAGACCCCGGCTTAGCCTTAGGTATGGTTACATTTACATGCTATTTCATTAAATAGTTCACTCTGTTTTTCCTACTGAAGGCCTGAACTCAGACAGGTCTTTAGTGCAGTCACACAAACGACTAAAAACAATTAAGAAGAACTTGGACTGTTAGTCTACTAATGAGAAGAAAAGACTTTTAATGTGACAGCCTTAAATAGATTCTGGAGTGCCTAGCTAAATGTGCCTCCTAAATACCCACCTTTGTTTGCTACACAAGGACTTTTACCTCCTATGCTTTTGACTAAGGCCTTATTTCTACTGCTGTGGGGATATTTACATGTCAAAATCTATCTGTGTCCAGAATTTATTAACAGTAAAACAGTATTTTTTCTTCCTCTTAAACATTCAACCCCTTATGTAGCCAAGTTCAGCTGTGTATATGAATTCACCATTTTCATAAACAGGAAGCGTTTCTGTTAAAACGTTAATGTGCAAGAAAAAGACTGGAGCTTGTTCAGTGTTACAGAGTTCAACTGAAGGCCAATAATCCAATATGTGTATGTTGGGGGAGGGAGAGGGGAGGATAAGGAGGAAGAAACCTATCTTTCCCTGGAAAAGAAATAAAAATAGCAGCAAACGTTATCATTTTCAGATTGTTACTAGCAACAGGGAGACGTGATCCAAATAACAAGTGAATGACTGCATACACTGGTGCAAGATAAAGACCCCAGATAGGAATTTGATTAAGTATTATTATCAGTCACCGTGCAGAGAATGGCAGGCAGGCAGCAGAGCATTCGCTTTTCTGTCCATCTCTGCCTCTGGCTGACTGCTTATGCAGGTTGTCATAAAGGTAACCTGGAGATAGGACTGCACGTCAGATAGCAGTCACCATTTTCTCCATGCAGGGTCTCCTTCAACATTACTCTCGTTGTTGCAGAGACAAAATTAGGCTGGCAGCTTAAACAGTTCTGCTTTTTTGCTGTTTCATACTCTTAGATTTTTGATTATTACCATTCCTTCTTCTAAAATTTGAGACTTGCAGCATATGTAAACTTCTTCATATCTACCATGTGACCTTTCTGCCACATAAAAGGGAAAACTTTGATGTTAGAGTAAGAAAACTGAGATACTTCCTCTCCATCATCCTTTCACTCTTTATGAGTTGACCTTTTATCTAAATATGGATGGTGGATGGCAATTTGGATTATGGATAGAATACTGAGTTTTGATGAACTCTTTTTCTGATGCAGGTGTACTGGGAAGTGGTAAAAGGTGTTGGTGAATACTATTTGGATCCATGTTTCCTCCACTTTCCAGTGCATATATCTGTATATACACTAAAGAATAAACAAATACAGATAAGAAGGACAGAAGCAAATTGCATTTGTCCTGGAAACAGGGGAAAGAGTAACCTAGACTTTGTTTTGGGGAGAGTAATGCTACTCAGGTCTTGCACTTCATTGGGATTGATCCTGACATTAGAATATTTACAGGATATTTACAGCAGTGTCTGTTATCTAAGACAGCATAAATTCGTATCAATTTCACATAAGAAAACTGGAAACAGTGAGAATATTGTATAGACGTTTGCTCTGAATATTGCCAGATCCAAGATTTTTTTCCACTCGCAATTTTGTTACGAAACATCTTAAGAACAACTATTGGGCAGTCATGCCAATGCATGTTCTAAACTGAAGTAATGTCACCACCAACCTAACAATGATGATTCGCCTTTGACAGAGCTGTTCCCACTTGCCTATTTAAAAGAAATCAGATGGGATGTAGGCACCTGTAAAAGGAATCTATTAAATTCTGTTCAGTCACATAGCCAAAATGTAATACTAAGGCAATCCATCTGATGTATTTATTTCCCCAAACTTCTGGTTGTACAGCTAAATATTTGTGCTACTGGCAGTTCTTGCTTGAGCAATTGAACTTAAAAGGTGTTGTGTTTTTTTTTTTAATTTATCCATGTACACTTGCAAATAAAAATTGGGAGAGCCACTTTCAGTCCATTTCCTAGCCTAGTTCTGGATCATTCAACTGCACTTTTGTTCACAGCAGCTGGAAATGGGAATAGCAAGAGGGCATAGATGAACTGGTTACTTTAGTTGGATGCAGATTCATGTGAGAGAGATCTAGTTTTGTCTGTGTTTGGCTATTGCCTGTTGATTGCACCTTGTGGTATTCCTTGCTCTACTGTGATCTTTCTCTCTGCCATTCCTGCCCTGTATTTCCCAATGGCTGATGACAAGAATCTTTCCAAATAAAAAGAAATGTGTTTACGGTAACTCGATACATAGTTAGATTATGCCTACCAAAAATGCTTCAAAACTTAACTCCAAAACTAAGCCTTGACAATGCTTTGCAGATGTGCTCTGAGGAACAAACGTTTAACTTTATTGTGTACGAAAACTGCAATCTTCTAATACATAAAGGGTGACAACATCTCCAGAAAGTGTCTCAGCAGGAGATGAGATTCTGCAAACACTCTCTCAGCCAAACAAATGCTTCATGACTCTGCAAGAAGTTGGCATAAAGCTAATGGCTGATAATATAAAAAACTGATCTCAACTAAACAAGCCAAGCAAGGTCTAATGCTATCTCCTGTCACACATAATAACAAGAGATTTCATTTTAATTTGAGACAAAATATCTCCTGTTTAAGCTGTGATTGCCTGCCTTTCATCTGGAGCCATTTTGCAAAGCAGCCACTAACTTACAAGTTCTACCTCCACAAGAAGAAAGCCAGGTACAGAAGTAAATTGCAAATTTATCCATTACATAGTGGATATTTATCCACTCTTTGGGACACAGTTAATGAACTAATATCTGAATTTTTTTCTCAATATACTCATTTAAATATGACCAATAAAGCAGATGGAGACATGTCAAATAATAACATTTTCCAACAAAATGAACCACACTCAACATCCTTACACATACGTATGAATTGGAAATGCTTTTTAGCTTTCATAACACCTTAGGATTGACCTGGTAAAACATGAAGCACTTCAGTCTTTTCATCAATCCCTGTCAAACATCATATTCTCTTAGAAAAATAAGACCTTTTCCAGTATCCTAGTCTTAAAAATGTACTTCCATGCTTAATTTCTGATACTCAAGGCTGGATGATTTGTCCTGAATAGTGCATCTGAGACAGGCAAGCACAGGAAAATCTAGGCTGGAAGGGGATCTTCTCAGGAGATGTCCAGACTAGCCTTTTTTGTTCAGAGCGGAGTATCTAGGAAGTCATGCCAGGCCAGATAGTCAGCTCACAGAAGTGAAAAGAAAAAAGTAACTATGATGGCTCCATAGAGTCTTCTAGAATACATCAAGAATCGGAACTACAACTACTGTTTTAAATTCAGACTTTATAGAAAATAGAATTTCATTTGGACTGTGAACTGTTTCCAGCCGCCTCTGCTTATGCCAATTAACACCTTATGTAGAAATGCCCTATTTCAGGCACTAGGGGAAGTTTCTGGGTAAGATACTGCTTATTTTCAGAAATAAAATCCCATGTTGTCTACACGCTATGTGCTATTGCTGTATTTTCTGCAATTTTCATATATTCACAGATATCAGCATGGATTTTATCACTGAAAAAGCATAATAGAAGGCAATTCAGAAATCAGTGAGTCATACAATGAATGCAGCTCAGTAGTTTTGTTTTCCTTTTGTTTCAGCCTAATGGGCACCAGTTTTATTTAAGTGGATTTATCACTTCCGTCACAACATTTGTGACAGTTGTAGTATTCTTGGAGAAACTGCTTTCATGTAGCTGTTGAAAGCTGTTCTTTTCCCTCACATGAGGCCTAACCACCAGCTTATGGCACACAAGTTCTTCTGCAAATAATGCTCTTTGTAACATCCTAGAAGGCTGTCCAGTGCTTCTTAAAAAGAGTCGCCAGCAGTTGAATTGATTAGTGGTGTTCATCAACTCCAAAAGATGTCCAAAATGTGTAAATTTAGCTGCTTTATCTTGCTATATGTGCATGTCATTCTGTCCTGTGTAGCTAATCAGTTAGGTTGTTTCAGAAGCTGGGTGGCAGGTATTAGGCCACTTGGGAGCTTGATGCATAATGGCTATGTGTCATTATGGATTTCTTTTTTTCTTAAAATATTATAGACCTTGACCCCATGTCAAGTTATTTGATTCCTGTAGCAAAAAAAAAAAAAAAAAAAAAAGAATATTAGCTGTGGTGTTTTTACTAAACGTCAAGCTAGGCAAATATATTGCATCTTTCTAGAATCTTTCTCTATATTGTAATTTATCAGCATTCCCTGCATTGTTCCACAGATTTGTATTATGCTGCTCTGAGTAACTTAATCATCCCTATATTTCACCCCCAATGACTAAATTCCAGTACTGAAAGGAAAAATCTGGAAAACTCCCTCTATATATATCTGCCTCTCTTTGTATGCATGTTTCTGTGTATAAATAGAAAGTAATTTTTAATATGGAGATAATTATTATGATTATTTTGACCAAGGAAAGGAATAAAATTGATAGAACCCTGAAGAAGATCAACAGGAGGAAAAGGCAGAAGCTTACTGAAACAGCAAGACTATTTGTGGTGGGCTCTGATAGCAGAGATCACAAAGGAGCTTTAAAACACTTTCACTGCAAATTGACCTAATTCTCTGTCATAATCTACTTAGGCTGATGAGGTTTCTACCTATCTTCAGGCATAAAATGTAGTCATTCCTTTCTAGCTGATAATCAGCACGTTTATTACTCATTCTAGTTGCTTAAAGACAGTATTTTCAGAAATAGTCCTGCACTACTAATGTGATCAGTGATATTGGAATAACAAGGGAATAACCTCAGTCTTTGCTATGGGAGCTGTTTAACAAATCTAAAAATGTTAATCATGTTCAGGGCATTGTCACTTTTAGGGAACAGAGATTACTTCCAGTGACGTGCCCAGAAGCAATCTATTTAGTTTTCTTTTCATATAAAGTTGGGAAATAATGAAGGTTTTATTAAATGAAACTTAATTCACCACAATAGGGACTTCAGATCTACCTGTTCCCACTACCAGGGGATGCAGTATAATTTAATAACAGTCTCTTTAGATTAGCTCTGTCTATTTGCATGTCACATTATTAACTGACTCCATGCCATATAGCGTAGAGGATTTCAGAGACTGCTGTCTCAGCCTTTTTTATCTAAAAAAAAAAAAAAAAAATCCTATATTGATGATTTGTAAACTACATTATTACAGTAACAAAACCATAGGATAAGAACAGCTAAAAGGGGTGATGTAAGCTTTTTGGCTGTGATCCAAGGCACTAAGACTTAGTAGATTGCTAATGCTGTCTAGCAATGGTGTGTTTTTCCTGCCACAGTGACAGCTGCTGAGAGATTTTCTATTATTATCTTACTATTTTTTTAAGCATTAAAGTGTAATGATTTACTAGCCTATAATGTGGTAGCAATGTGTGAATTACTGTGGCTGCATTTGTATGCTCAGGAACATCTGGTTTACAGGTGTGAATATGTGGATTTTGCTAATTAATACTTAGTGTCACAGTTTCTGAGTGAAGATACAGAGATGGAAATAAAGAAATGTTCTTATCTATACGATGTTATTTCAACTCCCTGTGAAATAAAAAAAAAAACAGACAACACATACTTAGGTTATTTTTTATTGTTATTTTTACTGGCTACTTCTTTGGTTTTTTTTTATTTTAACACCTCCATAATATCTCCCTAGTACCTAGGCCAGGAGGCATTTTGCTGAGGAGAGCTGTAAAGAGGTAGTTTATAAATAAAGTGTTTTAATCATATGTGTCAGCAAAGCTTTGTGATTTTTAATAAAAATTTCAGCTTACAATCTCAAGCACACAGTTACGTAGCATAATAACAAATGACCATTCCTCAGCTGAGTCCCTGTCCTGGTCCATATGCACTTGGTGCAGCACACAGGACTTGGTGAGCCCCTTGGCTCTTGCTGCAGGGTGAGGCTGAGGACGGGAACCGTTACCAAGGCCCAGCTCCTGCGTGTAATCCAGACCAGCTGCATATTTTTCTGAATCTGGTCCATTCATGAACAAGTAATCTCCCCAGGCCTTTTCTCATTTTGATACTTTACCTCCTTTAGTAAATAGTGTTTGAGAAGTTTTAAAAAGAGAACTCACTTTCGAGTTATAGGGAGGGATGAGGGAATTGAACACAGAAAATGAACCAAGAAGGAAACACTATCTTATATCCTTCCCTTGTGATTATCTTAAACTCCTCCATTCTCTTGCAAAAAAATATATTAAAAATTGATTTTTTTTTTGTTTTGGTTTCTTTCTCTTTCTTCTTTCTTTTTTTTTTCCCCTGTGTCTCTCCTGTAGAACTTAATAGAGTAGCAGATTGCTACTGTGCATCTTTGTAGAATGATTTAGAAAAGCCACGCGACTCTCTGCTAAAAAAATCTATGCCTTTTAAGCACACTCCATTTAGTTATATAGGTTTAGTCTCTATTCAATTCTGTGAAGTAATACCCTTCAATTCAGTATTTCTGAAGCTATGGACAGTGACCTTACACCATAGACAGTATTTCTGGGATTTATAACTGTAAAGGTCTAAAATGTGAAAGTTATTGTCCACAGAAGCCCATATTTTTCAGTTTCCAGAAGTTTAGCCTGTATGCATCACACAGGATTAAGAAATTCAGTCAAAAATCTCCAACTGAGAACGTGGATGATAGGCTCACGGGACAGTTAGTTTGGAAGGAACCTTTAGGGTTTCCATGGGACGCCCAACCCCTTCTCAAAGGAGGAATAATTTAAGGTCAGGTTGCATATGGCACTGTCCAGGTGAGTTTTGACTGTCTCCAGGGATGGAAAGATGGCACAACCCAGACAAACTGTTCCAGTATTTGACCAACTGTGAATAATTTTTTCCTTAGGCTCTGCATAATAGTAAAGGTAAAAGAAATCTTTAGTCTGGAAAAATTGACATAATTTATGACAAACTATCTGTATTTGAGAAAAGGAGATAAAACATATTTCCAGAGCCTGAAATCAAACAATTCTGTCAAGCGCCATTTTACGAAGGCAAACCATTAAACAAATTAATCAAAATAGTCAGTGAGAGTAAGAAATACCTGACCTAAGTCCAACATGGTAATAGTTTCAATTGAATGAGATCTTCACATAAAACAATGACGTTCAATAACTGAGCTTTTTATGAGGTGTTATGATAAGTAAATTGGGAAGGACCCAAATACGGTAACTGTTTCCCTTCAGAAATTCAAACAGAAGGGAAAAAACAAACCCTCAAATGAATTACTTTCACAATTGGTGGGACTAAACTGAGTTTTTTAACAGCCGTGATATGTAAGAGCTTTTCATTATAAAAAAAGGAATGATGTAATTGCTAGTTAGCAAAAAAAGCAGAAAGAAAGAATAATGAAACATATGTACTAATGTTAGATCCCTAGCTGCAGACATGGGAGGTACAGGTTTGAATTCATCCTCATGTCCTTTGTGATCCTGAGCAAACAATGAAAAACCCATCTCTTACTCTACAGTATTCTTTTGCTCTGCCTTATTTCCTAACCTTGTTGATTATTTCAGTCTAATTTTTTTTCCTTCACTACCCTGCAGAATCATACCTAGCCCCTTCCACAATTAGAAAGTGTATTCATCTAGAATCATAGAATTATAGAATCGTTTAGGTCCTTAAAAGACCTTTAAGATCATTGAACTGAACCACAAACTTAACACTGCCCTACTACCCAGAGTTGTTCTATTCTCTGTTTCACTAGAAACTCCTGCAAACTAAGAGGAAGACCTACTTTATGCAACTAGTTAATAATTTCTTGTATTTTTTCCCTAAACTTTACACAAGTGACCCAACTTAGCTCAAGTCAGTCTGTGAAAAACAGGATAAAATCTCTGCTCTACAGACTTGGGAATCCAAAAGAATAAATTTCAGATGTCTTCTCTTTATCATGGCCACAAAGTGAGACAGATTGCTCTAGCACAGTTAAGTATATTCTAAACAAGGAATCTTGTTCTCTCTACTTTGACTCTTTCCCCATAAAACCCACATGGAGAAATGGATGAATATTCTTCAGGACTGTAAACTCTTTAGGGTACATAATCATAGAATCACTTAGGTTGGAAAACACTCCTAGGATCATCAAGGCCAACCATAAATCTAATACTACCAAGTTCACCACTAAACCTAAGCACCATATCTACATCTCCTTTAAATACCTCCAGGGATGGTGACTCAACCACTTCTCTCAGCAGCCTATTCCAATGCTTGATAACCCTTTCAGTGTAAAAATTTTTCCTAATATGCAATCTAAACCTCTCCTGGTGCAAAGTGAGGTGATTTCCTCTTGTCCTATTGCTTGTTACTTAGGAGAAGAGACCAACCCCCACCTCGCTACAACCTCCTTTCAGGTAGTTGTAGAGAGCAATAAGGCCTCAGCCTCCTTTTCTCCAGAATAAAAAATCCCAGTTCTCTCAGTGGCTCCTTATTAAGACTTGTTCTCCAGACCCTTCACCAGCTTCATTGCCCTTCTTTGGACATGCTCCAGAATATCAATGTCTTTCGTGTAGTGAGGGGCCCAAAACTGAACACAGTACTCGAGGTGAGGCCCCACTAGTGCTGAGTACAGGGGGACAGTCCCTTCCTTAGGCCTGCTGGCCACACTATTTCTGATAAAAGCCAGGATGCTATTAGCCTTCTTGGCCACCTGGGCACACTCCTGGCTAATATTCAGCTGGCAGTTGACCAACACCCCCAGGTCCTTTTCCACCAGGCAGCTCTCCAGCCACTCTTCCCCAAGCCTGTAGTGCTGCATGGGGTTGTTGTGACCCAAGTGCAGGACCCGGCACTTGGCCTTCTTGAACTTCATACCATTGGCCTCGGCCCATCGATCCAGCCTGTCCAGATCCCTCTGCAAAGCCTTTCTACACTCAAGCAGGTCAACGCTCCCACCTACCTTGATGCTGTCTGCAAGCTTACTGAGGGTGCACTCAATCCCCTCATCCAGATCACTGATAAAGATTTTAAGTAAAACTGTCCCCAATACCAAGCCCTGGGGAACACCACTTGTGACCGGCCACTTACTGGATTTAAGTCCATTCACCACCACTCTCTGGGCCTGGCCACCCGGACAGTTTTTTACTCAGTGAAGAGTATGCCCCTCCAAGCCATGAGCAGCAAGTTTCTCCAAGAGAATGCTGTGAGAAAGGGTGTCAAAGGCTTTATTAAAGTCCAGGTAAAAAACATCCACAGCCAGTCATATTCTATATAAAAAATGAATTTTCTAAAAGATGAACAAACAGTTTTGAATCAAGTAAAGATTTAGCTTATCCAAACAAGTACCTTTGCCTTTGCTGGCTGTCTGCCCGCCTTCCCTCTTCCTTTGCAATCCATTCCTAGGGCCTCAGCCTCTCTTAACTAACCCTCTCATATGGTGTACTCACCTAGTTCCTTTCTAAGTTCTCTACTTTGTGACTATCAAATACCTGAATAAAGTTTGATTCCTTCCTGGGGCTTGTGGCGTGAGGGAAAATTGGGAGGTGAGAGAGTTAAATCATCATGGCAGAGGGAAGCTGAAAATTGACTGGACTTTGCTGAGATAAATACTAAAGACTTGTTCAAGTAAGGGAGTCAAAGTGCCTGCAAGCTCAGTCTCCAATTTAGGCACTGGAATGCCTTAAAAATAAGGCATCTCTTAGCAAGATGAGTCAGCATGACAAATGAGGGATACTTAAGCAAATCAGATTTTTGGCTGCCTAACAAGGGTGATTCAGGATTTCAGCACAGTGAGAATGGGCTTCTCTAGAGCTTACTGTAGGGAGGATTGAATCCCAAGGTTCCTCTGACCTCTCATTGCTTTTCAGATTTGATGTGGATTTCCACTGCCATCTTCATTCACATCCTCAGTCCTCAGAAGGGGCAGCTGGCTAAGACCACAGTCCCACAGGCATTGCTATTGAACTGATGAGCTACTGGATCACTCAAATGTAGAAGTTTGATGTTGAGCAAGCAGGGGCACATGGCTGTTAGGTGGTGCATTATCTAGAATACACAGTATGTAATTTATTCCAGATTTATACTGTCATCCTGTTTTTATAAACTATGAGAAGACATATGATAAAGGATCTAGCACAAAATTAGTGTTACAGATGAAAAATATCTCATTTGACATTGAGTCTGAGAGTACAAAGATAGTAAAATGTTTTTTATGCAGACTTGAACAAGAGTGAGTTTACAACAGGTGTTGTATGACTACAGCATTTTAACCTTGTGCTAGAAGCAATAGCTCCAGATTTACCACACCATAAAATTATGACTTCAATAGAATTCTCTCTTTGAGTGAGATACTGCTGGCCAAAATGCATCTGACTCTGTAATCTAATTTTTGGGACATTGAGACAGAGAGACGCATGCTCAGTCTTTTCCTTTTTCTGGTTTCTGGAGTGCTGGGAGTTGTTTTATTTATTTTGTCTAAGAGGTATATTGCTTTTATATGCAGACATTTTACATACATTAATAATAATAGCAGCAACAACAACAACAAAACAACAAAACAACAACAACAACAAGAATTATTATTATTATTTTAATAAAAGTTAAACTAATAAAAGAGAAAAAAAAATCACTTTGGGTTATTTATATACTCTTCCACTGTATAAAATTATAATTAAATTTGCAAACACTTTGTGGTTTTTTTTAAAGAAAAGATATTCAACCAAAATAAATTGATTGCAGCCTCCACGCCCGAAAGACATGGTAGATGATAGTCTTCTCAATAATCCCCTGTTATAAAGTCACCCCCATCAAGTCTGACCTTCTTGCACCATAATCGGCTCTGCGAGAGTCTTGTTAACTGGTAGTAGAATCCTGTTCTGTATAAAAAGCCCATTCAAATAACATACCTACCACTGCACCCCATCATCTTTCTTAAAATAAGGAATATTAAGATGAGAGCCTTACCTGACCAAAACTGCAGTCATGACACCGTGAACAGAGAACTTGTCGCAAGTAGGTAGTCTGTACTAAAATAACAGGTTGGCTGGTATTCCAAAGTCACCCTGATTTTCAAGCTTTAAGCTCTTGCTCATGCACACTGCTTCCATAGTCTTTCTTTCCATCAGCAGTGATAGTAGAAAGTGCTTGATAGTAGAATGTGTTCGGTTTCAGTTAAGCTTAAGCTTCAAGTGCAGTATGAGAGACTATTTCATAACTCTCTTGGTGAGGAAAAAATGGATATGTATGAAGTTATTATTAATTCAGCATTCAATTTCAATCAAGAGCCATAATGTTTTAAATAGAAAAAAATCCCGCTGTTCTGACATTGCTCAGATGTTTTTAGGAAAAAAAAAAAAGTTATATTTCTTTTCATTTTATTACTGTTGTCATAGATTTAAGAGAAGGGAGTGGTAAGCAGGAAGGGAGGAAAGGACTTGTTTTTTAGTGTGTTTGCTTTGAAATCAGAAACATTAAATCACAGAACAAAAGAAAATATGTAAGCTATAATGTGTAGAGGCTGAAATACCATATGATTGGTAAAGAAGAATAGAACGGAACTTAGTGCACCTCCACAGCTGACAAGTGAAAATGATAACCATGAAATGGAAAGTAGATAAAAGACAGAGGGCTGCTAATAGTAAACATGCAGAACTGACATTTCTTCCAACACGACTTGCAAAGAACAGACAAGAGTACTCAACAACAACGAAATTCTTGGTTATATATTTTTGGCTTTTTCTTCCAGGCTGACACCTTTTCATCACTGTCAAAAAAACAATGAGAAGGCAACCTTGCAAAATACCAGATTTTTCCTAAGACATACTGAATAGTCATGACCTTTCAGGATAGCTTTCAAAACTTGTTAAAATGCGCCTAGAGACAGAAACATGAAAGAGGATGGGGGAAGGCACTGACTTACACTTTCCAATTTATCCTTGATAGTTGAGATACAATGACTTAATCTAAACTTTGTCTTATAAGTCACTAATGAAAACAGGAATTTTTCATTAGAAAGCTCTTCAGGCTGAGTTCTTTAACAACCTCTGTCATGATATCTTAGTGCCCCATAACTTATAATGTATTTATCCTTTATGTCTTGGCCCAAGGGAGGGAAACGTTATGTCCCGTCTGTGTGCATGGAAAAGGGAAGCACAGAAAACACAAAACCAATGTCCTCAGTTTTGTTGCCTAAATCTCACATAACTTCTGATTTCAGTAAGAACCTAAATATCTTTGAATAGCTGACCTGAAACAATTTGCCCAGTATCATACAGGATGCTTATAGTTAAATTTTATGTGATCCTTAAAAACAATCACTGACCGTAAGGTTCGCTATAATCAGAAGTTCACATGAAGCTGGTGATCCAGACACAGATGCTGTATAGCTGTGATTGGAACACAGTCAGCCTCCACCACTGCTGTTGAAACGGGACCAAGTCTTTCAAGGAATGAGAAATTTATCGTTCCAGGAAGTCAGGGAGTGAACAGGCAAGAAGGAACTTGATTTGCCAACCACATCAAAGAAATTACTTGACTATGACAGAAGAAAGGAGGCATGAGGAATATTTGCTCCAGAGTCTGTTTATGCATTTTACACCAAAGAAAAAAAAAATCAGATATGGTGCAAAAGCAACAGGAACAGAGACAAGAACCCAGGACTACTCTTCTGCACAAGAAGAGTACTACTGCAAACTTGCAGTTTGTCTTCCTGTTGCTGTCCTGGCTATGCAGTGGTTTAGGTGGTGAGGACGGAAAAAGTCTAAGTCCAGTTTAAAAGCTTCAATGAGGATTAGAAATTCCACTATAACAGTTAAAAGCTGAGCTTCTGGCTTGTGCTATACTCATCATCCATCTACCTGTCTGTGAATTCAGGGCTTGCTGATTTTGACTAAATTCTGCTCATTCTAACAGTGTTAAGTCTACTGACTATCTTCTTTTTTTTTCTTTTCTTTTTTTTTTTTTTTAATTATCATTTGTCTTTACTGCAGAAACATCTGGGAATAAACATAGCATATCCATTATTGCAATTACTTTAAATGCCAGAAAGGGCCTGAAGCAAAGAACCTATAATTTATGTTCTACAATGTATCAGAATGCATGTTCATTCTACGGACATATTCAATATATATATTTCAGATGATTAGCACAGCTATTAACTGTTTTCTCTCCTCTAAACAATCTAAATCTTACCCCAAATTAAGTTCTACTAAACAGCAGATATGTTAGTTATGAAGTACTGAAGAGCTGTAATCCCCCTAGCTATTTAGCACTATTCTTGGCAGGGTTTTTTTTGTGAAAAATGACACAGTTCTCATAACCTCTGATTAAGGAAAGAACCACATGACTGTGAGGCTACTGGGAAGCAACACAGGACAGAGTTGATGGAGACAGAATAACATTTTGGCCCTATAATATAAGGGAAAAGCTCCAAAGATGTAAGGCAAGACATGGGTGTTATAGCACTGAAGAACCCTCCATGCTATCAATCTTCTTTTAAGGATTTTATATTTTAAAAAGTCTTAAGGGAGGAATTTTAAAAATTTGCTTTGATCCTGAATAGAGAGAAAGGATTAAGAATGAAGGAACTTGTGATCTGGGAAGAGCAAATGATAACTAACTCAATATCGTGAGGGAGAAGGTTCACTGAGTTATTCATTTGTGTCAGTCAATCACCTCACGATCATTGCATTCAATATGAAGTAATGGTTTAGATAAATTCCTCAGAAAACTTTGTCAGCCCAAAATTACTTATATCTCATCTACATTTAGTTTGTATGGATCTTTTGCAGCCAGATGTTAATCATATGGTTCTATGAAGGAGACATAAAACTAACAATTACCTGCATTGCTGTTGACAGCAAAATTCATGGCTTATGATTTTCTGAATGGAGTTAATCTATTTTTTTGAATAGGATGAGAGAATGCTACTGAAGATGAGGTGAGCGCTACTAAGACAGAAAAGTGATTCTCCAATAAGCCTTCCAGAGGATATTTCAGGGAGAAGATCTGAACAAGCTATATGTTGATTTATGTCAGTCTTGAGACTTCTGTACTAAAGATGTCGCTGTGTTCTATATTTTATTAAAATGATAAGGCTTTTGTAATACAAGCTGTGTTTTAAAGGGTTGGAAGGTGGAAGCCTTCTATGCTTATGCTTTGGAGCTTTTGTAATGGTGCATATCGAACAGAAGCAAAAGATAACACCTGCTTCAGAGTACAGTAGGCTGAAGAAAATCTTACTGCGCAATTTTGAAGAGTAGATTGCTACAAGAATCTTTAAGATGACCCAACAGTAGAGAATCCAAAAATAACATGAAAAGCATGGAGGCACATGGCTTTTTACAATGAGAAGCATCTAATCTGATGTGAGATATTTGTTATGTAAAATTCTACATAACATTGAGCTTCCCTTGTTGTCTACAGAGAGCTACAGGGTTTTCTAGCAAGCAATTCACCCGAATCCCACTTTGCATGTGTCTGGTTTTTACCACTAACTACAAGGTACTTAATCAGTTCTGGTATAGGTATATAAGCTGTAGCCTTCTCAGTCTGGACAGGTGTCAGTTGCTGCAGAGTGTAGAATGATGTTGAGAAACTGGTACCTTATATAGCATCTGATTTATTATCAGTGAAAAGCACACTAAAAATATGTGAATGCTTATGCTAACATTTTAACATATTGTCCTGGTTCTGGAAGGGATAGGGTTAATTTTCCACAGGCTCTGGCAGGGACACAGGTGTTCCATCCCATCCCTGCCCACTCTGAGCTGCCGGAGAGGGCAGGAAGTTGTCGCTGGGGCTTCCCGGGTCTGGTTGGGGAGCGGAGGTTCCGTAATCGTGTTTGTATATTCCTCTATCCACGTTATTGTTGTTGTTTTTCTTATTACCTTTGCTGTTCTGTTAAATTGCTTTTGTCTCAACCCACGAGTTTTGCCTTTTTCTTCCGATTCTTCCCATATTGGGAAAGCCCGAGACAGCGGCATGTGGTCCTTTGTTGCCGTCTGAGGCCAAACCATGACACATATGTAACTAAAGTAAGTTTGTAAAGGGTTCCATAGACTGCCTAGGGCTTGATAAGTGAAAGATCAGATGTTGATACCTTAAAAGAAAAACCTATATTTCATTGTCACTGGTGCACTCTAGTCTGAATCCATTTTGGCTTGCACAACAGTCTGAAACAAAAGTCAGAGGTTCACTTGAGGCCTTCCTGATAAAGCATTATTTAAAGTATATGCTCCTTTGCAATGTGAAAAGTAGTTTTTATTGTCTGGGTATGAAAATGATACAGTGAGTATCTAAACCTAATAATCTTTTTTTTTCTTCTTCTTTTTTCCACAACATGTGAGTGAAACTGAGGAGAGGCGGCAGAGAATGACTGCAAACGTGTATGTCAGTGCAATGAACAATTCCACAAAGCAGACTCAATTCAGGGTGGTAATAGATTGACCTGTTAGATGACCTGGCTTCAGAAGAAAACAGTCAGACTGTCAGGTACCTATAAAATAGGCAGAAATAGGTAGTTCATTCAAAATGGGAAAGGGAAATGTTTCTATCTGCAGCTCCTAGATAGTTGTCATCACTGGTAACTTCCCTCCTTTAATTTTCTCAAGTCTATTGGAGAGAACTGAAAAAGCAAAGTGAGATATTGAATGTTGGAAGAGGTGATAGTACCTTCAAAGATTAGGTAAGGCAGAGAAAATGCCACAGAAAAAAGATAGCAGAAATCAACAGAACAATAAGTGAACTCAACAAGAATTTAAGAAAATCTAAATGTGTATGATTTTAGTAATGAAATCAGATTACAAGATTGAAGTGAAGGATTGCAGAGAAGGAAATTTTTTTGCATATATTTTCAGATTCAAGAAATCACAGCTGTTCTACAGGACCCCCCTGATTAAAAGATGAGAAAAAGAATAGACCTCACTTCTCGCACATTAAATCTCACATGGAAGGGGAGAGATAATTTGTAAAGTATTTGCAGTACTAAGAACTGTAACCCCTGCCAAGATTAAAAGAGTGAAACTGAGAAGTTGGTAATGTTTTGTAGCTCTCAAAATGCATGGATAGAAGCTCTTTTTCAAGCCTATTTCAAACTAGGTGGAACAAAAGAAGAAAAATTTTGCTATACTAATGATCACATAGATCCTTCCCACCTCTAGTTGTGACTTGATGATTTATCATAATGAAGTAACGATAAAAGAGAAGGAAAAGTAGGAAATACAGTAGTTAAGTGTCAGCTGCTTGGAGTGAGCTCAATAGCACAGTATGCTAATGATAAAACTATTTTCATGAGGATTTTGGCTGCTGCCACCAGTGTAGTATTGCTATTTAATAGGTGTCATAAGAGAAGAAAACTTTGTTGGTGTTTGACACTAATGAAAAATTCTGTTCGAAGAATCTGACATAAAATAATCACTTCCTTACCCTAGGAGATAGGAGTGCATGTGGGCATTGGATTGCACAGAGATATTGCGACTGAACCATAGCACTGGAGACTGTTCTTCAGCAGTCAGCTTTGTTGGACATGAAGCAACACCAGGGCAGTACAGTCCTGATTGCTATGGGACATAGAAAAAGAAGAAAACAAGAATCACAAACAGAAAAACATTAACCTGAATCTCAACAAACTTGTATTGGCGTTCCCTGGATATGTATGTTTGCATATAAAAAAGCACATTTAAGGGTATGAAGTTTGGCAATATTTTGCAGGTGAATAAACACTTGAGATTTTTTGACTTAAGGAAATAGCGTACAAGTTGATATATAGCTGAAGTATCTGCATATAATTAGGGTAATATGTAAATGTGTAAATGTCGACACAATAAGTAAATATTCTCTTGCTAGTACTTGCACAGTACATATTGATCAAGCACTTCTAAAAATAGGCAAGTTGTTAATTATTTTTTTTTTCTTTCCTGACATCTTGCTTTTGACTACAGAGTGCCTTATTGCACTCTTCAGAAGAGTAAGATAATAGTATGCCTTCTGGAAAAGAGTGATGTTAATATCGCCTTTAAAGTTACACCTTTTTTTATCATTTTCTCAACACATTTTAAATACTGACTTTAAATTCTGCTTCAGCACCAAAGGGAAATATAGAAACTATAGAATTTATGGTTTAAATGTGATGCCTGTGACAAATTTTCTGTGACCAGTTGTGGAAAATTCAAGGTGGCTTGTAGAAAACCACCATCTAATAGTACACAGTACTATTACAACAGTAATAGTACAACAGTACACAGTACTTGTTGCTTCCAGTCTCAGAATGATGCTGGTGGACTAGTATCTATGATACAACACAGACTACAGAAAGATCTGCATTTCTCAGCCCAGCTTCACTTATTTCTTCCCCAGAATTGTAAAAAGGCAGGAAAAAACTAGTTCTGGAAACCCCCCCTTTTTTTTTTTACTGATTCCTAGACCTCACTTTATATCAGAATTTGAATGGTTCCTGGTGTTTTAACAATTCCATTGCAGGATTTAATAGCAGTAAGCTCTAACAGAAGACAAAGGATAGCCTCTGTTTTATAGTATCTGAGTAATGATGCCACTTAAAATCAAGATTAACTTTCTAGAAAGTGGAGAGTCTGTTCAAGAATTCAGTTTATTTGTCAGTTCCTTATAAAGTAGAGTATTTTAGCTGCCGATAAAAGTTATATTTTGTGTGTGGACTTAGATAACATAAGATATTATAGCAGACACTAATTAGAATGAGCTCTGAGGGTAGCTTTTTTCCAATGTATTGTGCCATAATTAATTGAAAAAATGACTGAATTTGGATAAGTAGACAAAGGATATGTGTCTCTGAGGTCAGCTGAAAGATTTAAATTAAATCAGTGTCTTCACTGATTTTGAACATTGCGTAAAACAACCTTTCTGTGTGATATTTACAGGAACTGATAATACTATATAAGATACTGAGCTGTGAGGTTCTTGTTTTCATTTTAGTGGAAACTGGACAGAGATGTTCAAAAGAATTCAATCCTGCCAGTCGAGGTAAGGACCAGAACATGGATATATGAACAGATAATGTGCTTCTGAAGTGCCTTTGGGTGCAGAATGTTGTATCACATTGCAGAGCCGGAAGGAAAGTCACAAGTACCAAGCACAAAAAAAACCAGAAAAGCCATCCTTTTGTCACTGATCCAGTAATTAACTATTAGTTTTTAAACTTCAAAAATTCAACAAATTTATTGCAATGCTTTCCATCAAAAGCAGGTTTTTGGCTTATTATTCTCATCCGATGGCACAGCAATATGAATACGAGCCAGCATATTTAATTGTCCTTGAAGAGTAACCTCTGGTAGTCAAAATTATTCCTACTCTCAGATACTTTTCCTTTGACTTCATTTGGACTAATGCACATATGACAAAATCCCAGTGTGCCACTCCCTTGAATTTCCTTAACATCTGACCTCACGCAGCTGTTTATTATTAAGAGACATTTGCCACTGCTGTGCATGGTACCATACACTGTCTCTATAATCAGCATATTTTTATCCCAAATACTTGAATTTACAAATAAGCTAGAAATGAATGCCTCGCATCAACTTTAATTTTATAACGCAGTGACCCATTCTACCACTGTGTAATAACAGGTCCCACTGTGACAATTAAAACAAATCACCCTACAGAATATGCCATTAGATACATTCATGCCTCATCAGTAACTGAAGTGTCTTTTATGATATATTTCAAAGAAAGGTATATAACTTTAGCCCTGTTTCCCCAAAGCACAAAATGATTTATAACAAATCTTGCATCTTCTCGATTTACTATGAAAATGAAATACGGATGAAACGAAATAAAAACTCTAATTAAGACTAAAATAGCTGTTGGCCACTACATAAAACACAAGTGTGTAGATAATTTTGATCCAATAACAATTGATCTAAAATTAAACTAAGTTCCCAGACACCACTGCAGCTATTATCTCTTAGCTCTTCTATTTTGAACAAACTAGAACTAGCAAGAAGTAAGTGGAAAAATGAATTCTTACAGCTCATATTACATGTGGATCATTTTACCTAATTGGAGAACCTCTTTTACAATGTATTAGATCTCAACCCATCAGGTTACATTACTACGACTGTCAGAACAGCACAGAGTTTCCTTGAGGCCCAATCCCATCTCTGAGTTGTGCTGTGCATGTAGCAAAAGTACTACAAGAGTAGCAACAGTACTGTCGACTTGTTAGTGCTTTTTGAGAGGGGTTAAGCTATTTCTCTGTCAGATCTTTATATTCTCGCTGCTGGGAGCACTTGGAATTAAAGTGTTGTAAGTGAACAATGTTTTCATTTGTATATTTTAGTAAGCTGCTTCCAAACTCTTTTTCTGTTCCCGAGTGGGTAGGACACTTATGGTTGAGATTCATCTCATTAACTTTAGACATCTGCAGTGTAGACATCTACATCTGAACTAGTCACTTGAGACTTACTTTGTAGTCAACAGAGAGATATAAACACTTTTAAAGGGGGATTCAGATGACCTATTTGAGTCACTTGGTAGCAGGGCACCCATTAAAATAACCAGTTCACGATTAGATGAGTACATTTAGGTGTCTACGCTTGGTCAGATGAATCCCACTGAGAGTTCAAGACCTATATCTAGGTGCTTTTGTAAATTGGTCAGTGGGGACAAGAAGAGATGTTTTGCTCACATGTATCCTGTAGCTAGCAAACTCAAGCTGTGCGCTGTATCTTTTGGCTTTTTTTTTGTTTGCCTGAAACCCATACCGTGCCAGTAAGTAATCAGGTACTTGCTCAATAGTATATTCCCTGGAGTGATCCAAGGATAAGTTTGCCTGTTGTGTTCACAGGACAATATTGAAGTCTCACAGCATTTTCCTGGCCTCTCTACTGTTCCATGAGATGGTTCCTGAAAGCCATCCCATTTGCAGACAAGCAAGTACAGGCTGGTGTCACACGCGTATTTCCTGCACTCTGGAATCTCTTGTCTTGAACACATAACATGAAAGCCATGAACTCCCAGGGCACATCCCTTCCAACTCTTGACCCTGGCTCATCTGCCTCATACACAGCTCATGTCCCTACTATCCCACATAAGAGACCTGCCTGGCTCCCACCGCTGCTCTCCAATGACTCGTACTGCAGGAAAAGGGAAGGAGGCGGACAGAACCAGGATAAATATGTTAGCTCTTAACTGGAGTTATTGAATCATATAATCCACAACCAATGTCACTACCTTTCTCCCCTGCAACAGCTCTACTGGATATGACAGGTCTTCTAAATAAACCCTCCCACTGAAGAAAAATGGCATTGGTCTTTGTCTTTAATTAGGCTTTCCCCATTGGACTGGATTTCCTTGGCTTTCTGCATACAAAGCACCACAGGCCACGCTGCAAAGACCGAAAGGAAAGTAAGTCAAAACCGTGAGCTTTTACCCTTTCACATCTGTGCATCCTTTGCTCTTCCTAAAACAAGCAAACTAATGTATAGCTTAATGCTGTCAACGACCTAACTAATAACTGGATTTACATTTCTGTACCTTTGGATGGATTCATTTAATTCCTTTTAAAACTCCGATTCTTACTGCAGATAAGCCATCAGTGTGCTTAACAGGATATTAAAAGTAGAAAGCAAGTGTAGAATAGGAGGTTCATTAGACAACATTTTTTCCAAATGTGGAAGCTGAACACCAGATGCCGTTTTGCATAATAAAAGCAGTCAATGATTAGCCCTTAGAGGTCTGTGATCCCTGAATAATAACCCATTTTTCAACCTTGCCTTACCCTAAATTTTCAGCTTTGGGACTAGTCCATTTTTATAATCACATAAACAAAATGTGACTTGTAATTCCTAATGCTGTTTTAAAATTAAGTGTGATTTTCCAGAATTTATTCAAAAGGGAAAAAAATCCTACAGCAACCAACCATTTATAGGAACAATGAAATCGAAAATAGGAATAAAATCTCTAAGAGAAAGAAAAACACATGGATGTTGGGTCACCCCAGCTGGTATAAATCCAGAGAGAGTTAAGAATACACAATCAGTGTCAGGCTCTCCTGACACTGAATTCCTGGCTTGGAGTGATAGCGAAGAAAAATGGAGAATCCAGTTCTTTATCTCTGGGGACGATGCTATAATCATTATCCTCCCTGAGCTCAAAAAGTGGAGTTTAGGCATATGGGCTACTGATTTCTTTGAAGAACGGTGGCTTGGGGGGAATAGCAGACATGGCATGATCAAATCTGGATGATTTGGCTCTGAGCATTTATATCAGCTGCTGAACCCACCCAGGTCCATCTGCTGTTTGTGGATGCTTCTTCCACAGCAGACTTCTATTTGACTCTTCTTCTGTATGAGGACAAAAGTGAGAATCCCCACCATAGGTGGGGAAATCATTCCGGTCTTCAAAATGAACAAAGCAATAGAGTGAGTGCAAGGGAAAATTGTCACAGAGGTTAAAAAAACCCCAGCCTTCAGGAACTGGAAGTTGCTGGGATACCTCTGTGAAGAACTTTTATTTTAAAGTCAATATGTCTTGTTTGCCATTTCTAATGAGCACTGCTCATTTCAGACTGATGCCATACAAGATGAACATTGTACAAACAAACACACCAGAGCACAAACTCATGGCCCAGGAGGACCCTATGACGTTATCCTTTCAAGATTATGCAATTACAAGAAGTAAAGGTTCAGTGCAATTATGGACAAACAGAAACATACTGCAGCAACAGATTTGGTACAATCATTTGAAAGCAAATAAGTATTTTTGTTTTAGTGACAGTTATCTGTGGTCTGTTGTGTCTGCAAGCTGGTGGCAAGACACTAGAACAAACTTACCAGCCCATCTGGTGCTTGGAATGAAGTATTTCTGTGCGTCATGTTATTGCAGCCAAGGCTGAAAGCAAGAAAACCTCCTGTGGTTCAGATCATGCTTCCATGTGAGGTCAAGAGGGTTGTCAAGATAATAGGGGTTGTAATAACATTTTAATGGCTGATGGTCATTTCTTGCATATATTTTGCGTGTGTGTGTGTGCATATATATATATATACACACAACAAATATATAAATGAAAAATAAATCCAGGGTGGCTGAGTTGAGGAAATCACCTTTGCCAGAGGAAATTTTATTCTGAAGGTACTGTGCTAGAATAATTAACTAAAGTCACAGTTTTCAGCTGATACTAGACTTTTGCTGAATTTGTTCACACTGTGCTCTCCTTCAAGACTTTTCCAGTACCTTTGTTTCAGTGGCACACAAACAGTTCTATACTTTTGAATTGGTGGCTAGATATTAGGGCCTGTAATGAAAATATTTCAGATATTAACAATAAAACAGAATTTAGGTATTAGTTTAATATCACTGTCTATAATTTACACGATTTCAGAGATTTTCCTCTATGTTTTCAGTACAAACTAATACCAATTCTCTCTCAGAATAAATTACAATGAAACTTGATCTTGGTGTAAACTGCAGTGAAAATAAATGAAAAAGAAGGCTGTAGCAGAGTACAAGGGCTGAAACCATGTATTATCATATGTTTAATGTCATAAAATATGTTGATTCCTTTTGTTTGGTTGGTTGGTTTTTTCATTCCCCGTTAAAGCTTTTGTTTTGGCAGGTAGCACCAGGTGGCACTGTTACATAAACATTTACATTTTTTTTTAGCGGGAGAAGAAGGTTCCAGTGTTGGGAAGACATGCTTCAACCAGGGTGGGTGCTAGGCTTTATGGAGGGATAAGCTGAGGCAGGCAACAGAGAATTTTGCTTTGTACCCTCACTTCACTTTCTTTACAATTTTTATATTTATTTAATATATTGTGCAGATTTACCCCCAGGCGATAACAAGAAAGCCAAGATTTCCAGAAAGTGTATTTTCCATTATGCTTTTTGTAAGTAACCCTGTACAAGGACTTGTGCGTGGCTAAATAAAACAAGATTTACTTAGTGTTTATTCAGTTACCTCATCACGGTATTCTACATTAATAGCCAGTTTGTCAAAGCTCCAAGTGTTTGACAGTGCTTGACAGAAAGATGAGAAATGGAATACAGGTATAGAAAGAACCAGCCACAATAGGGTTATCAGATTAATTCTGTCAGTTGGAGTCATATGTTTTGTGGTATTGGATACTGTGACACCGAGTGCTTTCAGCTTCCCATTTCTGCAGATTCTCACAGCTTTTTTTTTTTCCACTTGCATTTAGATCACTTTTAACACAGGCTACAGTCAGCAAAAATAAGTGAAAGTGCTTTTTAAAAATTCAATGCAAATAACTTTCCTAATGTTATAAAAATCAGGGCACAAAGTAAGATATCTACTAATATTTACCTATCTCACAAGTATAGCAAGAAAAGCTTCTCTGCCTTTCCCTTGTCTGTTTCACACATCCTTCAGGTACTTTTCAAGCTAAGGACTCAGTTCTTATGCAAATTTTCCACCTTAGAGAGGACCTCAGTCTGGGAAAACAGGCTTAACTTTCTATCCTGTTCCTTGTTTTTTCCTTTTTTTTTTTTCTTTATTTTTTCATTTTCTCTCCAGGCAGTTATATTTCCAGCTTGTCTTAACACGTTAGTTTCCTAACTATTGTCTACATTCAACCTTTGACTTATAACTGCACAACTCTATCAGCAAGTCATCCAGGCTGAATATTCTTATGCAGAGCATTTCAAATCCCATGTTGAGTCTCCTCACGTGCAGAACTTTGCTTTTCATTCAATATCTACAACTTGGCACAACAAGTTATGCATCTGTGGATTTTATGTACTCACTACTGGCTCCTGTTTGAGATCATACATTGCAATATTTATTGTTTTGACTAGTGATGACTTTGGGGTGCCAAGACATAGTCTTTGGTTAGACTATGACAAGAATTCTATGCCTCAAATGTAAAAGAGGTATGTTGTCTGCCATGTACCCATATACTCTTTCGTTTGTATATGCTTTAATAAAGCCTTGTAAAATTTCAGAACATCTTCCTTGCCATTCACATTTTTTCAGGAAATATTAGAATAATGAATGTAGGAAGTCAAATAATACAAGATAAGTAACTAAATGACATGACATGTCACTTGAGTCAACCACTTAACCAAGATGACAGCTCAGAAAAGGGGAGGGTGGAGGTATCTCAGCTACCTGCCACGGTGTCTCTGGGACACTGGTAGACACTGGATAATGGTGGTTAAATGAATAACACATGGGAATGGAGGAGAGACATAAAACGGGGTTGGTAAAATTTGTCCCCCTTCCTGGATTATGTGAGATTCATCATCTTTAAGGAAATTATCTAAAAATGTGAGGGCTACTCAAGCCAGAGAAAATACAGTCAGCCAGTGGACCAGGATTGCTTTTCATTTCCATCAGTAGAAATGAGGTTTGGCTCCACTGAACTCTAGATTTACAACTGCCCTATTAAAGCCTAGAAGTTGGGGTAGTGGGGCATGCCTTAGTATAGATAATCATTGCAAGAAAAAGTGTGGTGCTTAAAATACCTTCTAGTTGTTTATAACAGCCTCTCTGACTGAGTTTATTGATCTCAAGGCAAAGCTAGTAGAAAGAACCATGTGAGCATTTCTCAGATGCCTTATAATCCACCAGTAAAAATTAAACCTGGTGTTAAAGTTAAATGGAAATCCAAAGTAGGATTAATGGGACTCTTGCAATTAATTTATTACAGTTTTCAGGAAATGCTGTGTTTCTTGAAAGAATCCAGGGTCTGATAAAATGTATGGCAGACAAAGATGACAACTGGAGGCCAACTGGGGAACATACACACACACAAAAAAGGCTGGGAGGGAAGAAATCACAGTTAATGATTCCAGGAAGAATCCCAGTCCAAGAAACAGAATACCTCATATTCCTTTCCCTGGCTTCAGACCAAGGTTTCTGAGAACTTGTCTACTTGTCAAACATAATCACCCCATTAATACATAAACAGATATCATCACTGTTTGCCACACTGAAAAAACATCAATATCATTAAAAGTCTCTTTTCTAATATCCATCATAGCAATGCAGCAAAAAAGTGAAATAATATTGCAGCTATTCAATCTTCTTTCCCTTTACCCAAAACAGGAGTTCACTTTATAAACGCTTGCCTGTCAATATTTTGATTAATTTGATTGTGGTGCAGGAAGTCTATATTTTCATGTAAATTCATTAAAAGTTGTACCAAATAAAAGAACAGATTAATATCAGGATATTCCCTTTTCAGAGTGGGCGTGTATATGCAGAGTTACGCAGCATGCTGGAACGGAGTTGACTAAGTGCATGAGGGGGCCCATGGGTGGCTGTCCTTGATCACCCTGCTGATTTCTCCTTTCCCAATGCATCTCCAATCAGGCAGAATGGGCAAAACTGTGAGATAAGCTGATGTTTTTTGATTTTGAATCTGCTGGCCCATCTTCTGGATCATATCACAGAAGCTATTATATACTATTACTATAACGCTGTTGAACGTATTAAGTCATTGGGAGGGAAAACTGCACTGAAAGTGTGTTGCACTGGCAAGTGTCACTAGTCAAGAGGAAGAATAACTGTTTCCTGCAGTACCTGTTATTCCTTAGAGCTCTCTCAACCATGCTTAGCACATAAAGTCTGACAAGATTAGAACCTCAGGTGGTATGGCTTCAGGCAAAGAAGAAATTCAGTTACCTGTCAGTAGTAATAATAAAGAGATGAGTGAAACCACCACAACACTGTCTCTATCTTTCCCCTGTATTACCTCTCTTTTAAGATGCCCTTATTGAGCAGTTATTCCTTGTGTCTAGTAATGAAAGAACAAGTTAATGTTCTCCAAAGAAAAAGCAAGCCCTAAATCTATTTTATAGGTTGACTAAGTTTCTTTGAATATTTTTTATGACATTTTTACTTTTCTGTTTGCTCTCTTTTAATCTGAGCCATAAAAAAGTAACAGCCTCCAATATTATTAGCAGGTATGTGATACTCAAATACATTCCTTACTTTTCTTTTGAGTAAATTCCATCCTATGAGGTAAATTCAAGATTTCAGTTGAACCATAGAAATGGTTTGGGTCAGACTGGACACTGAAACAAACAACAGATGCTCTCCCCCATCTCTCCTGGAAGGGAGAGGAGGAAGAGTGAGAAAGTGACTTGAGAGTTTCGAAAAAAACTGAACTATAATGAAACATGAATAAAATAAAAAGAAAATAATGAAATATATACAATATATATAAAACCAGTACCAAGGTCCCAGGATGATGATGACGTCACCGGCAGGCACTGTCAAAGTCCTAGGCTGGACTCAGTGGTGATGGGAACTGGATTCTGGATCTGGACTCAGGAACCCACAGATTGGGATCAAAGGCACGCAGAGTCCTCCTCGGATGGCAGCCATTGAAGAAAATGCTGACCCTTTGACCCCTCAGCTTTTATACTGAGCACGATGTAGATGGGATGGAATACCCTGTTGTTCAGTTTTGGGTCACCTGTCCTATCTGCTCCTCCCCGCAGGTGGGACCCCTCTACGCTTTTCCGTTTCTGATCCTCCAATGGGGCGTATAACAAAGTTAGCTGAACTTGGGTTTTATAGCAATAAGTATAAGCAAGAGCCTCTCTGCATACCATTCTCTAGCATAAATTAGAAATAAATTAGCATAAATTTCGCTCTGGGAGCGAAAAGTGTCTGAACAATATGCTGCTAATTTCAGAGAGTTCAGTTGGTTAGAAGTGGCTTAGCTGCAAAGTAAAATTATTGAAGAGAAAATTGGTTCTGTTTTACCTCAAACCAGGACAATGGTTCACTCCAGCTCCCACTGAAATCAGTCTCATTATCTTCAGGTATTCCTACATCAATATCTATTTCCTTTTAATAGACACTTAGACTACTTATTTGTTGTAGCTGTGCTGAAAGGCTACAGCTAAATCCTATTGCTTAACCACCTACACTATCATCTTCCAAGAAACCACATATAATGAATCTAAATATATTCTTCAATATCTCTATTAATACTATACATTTTAAACTCCATTTGCACTTTGTTTTCAGATTAAATTGTTTTTGTTTTTCCCAAGTAAATCCTCTCAGAATGTTCTGATTTTTACCCAGTTGGCTGCAAAACACATCCTTTCCCATCAAAGGGATTGAGTTTTTTGTCTGAAAAAAAATAACAGAAAGTGAATTTTCTCCTGTAGATGGCTCAATAATCTAAAAAGAAAAATCAGAATTCCCAATCCTTTAGGATGCCAGTATTTTCCTGTTAAAGAGTTTGTTACGAGTTTTTGGGTTTGTTATATGCCTTTAATGCAGCAATGACTGACAGGCAGAGAACTAAAAAATGCAATGGCCATATGACTGCTACAGTACATTTACAACCCTTTGAAATGAAAGTTGTTTTGCAAAATATAGGGAGAAAGATTTCAAGCTAGAGATCCATTTAACATGTCCGTACAGGAGGTGAAACGATTTCTCCAGGTGGAATTTGACACATATCTAGTCAAGTTTTTAAATGGTAAGTCTGGTCACTTGCATAGCAAATACACGAAGATAAATAAGGCACATCTTTGATGTAGGCCTTAAAAAAAAAAAAAAGACAGATTGTGGACCACTTAACCAGATGCCACAGGGTCTACGCAGGGCTTCTGTAATCTTGTTTTTGTAACTGCTGCATCTATTAAAAAGGAACAGAGGCCAGAATGCTTGTAAATGAGAACATCATCTTCTCAACACAGCCTTGCCTTTGGAAGCTTTCCATTTGCTTATTAGTGAGTGATATCCCTCAGTCATCAGTACACTAATATTTTACCAAGTTTTTTTTTAAATTTCGGTTTAAAGTCTCCTTTTTTTTTCTTTCTGGTTGGATCCCAGCTAGATATTTATGTTATTTCTTCTCCCTGAATTACACAGTGAACTCTGTGATTCTTTGACCTTAAAAGTCAGGTGTAAAAATGTGAGTTCTTTGTACAGCATTTTGATGGTGGAACTTCTCTTCTGATAGCATTAGATGAATAAATGTGAGAAATCCTGTCGAGATTCAGACTAACATTACAATGAGTAGTCGTGCTTTGCAAAGCCTTAGCTAAAGCAAAGCATCAAATGTGTTGGATATGTCAAAATAGTTTTGAAACTGTGTTAAACTGATTTATATAAGGAAGCAGAATTTTAAAATACACCTGGTTTTGCTTGTTGGCCATGTGGGTTAATCTTCCCATTCCCGCTTTGGATGAGCAATAACCTCGCTCACAGTGGGTACTCATGAACTGTAGTGTCATTCAATGTCAATAGGAGTACCGGAGTTCAACGCATAGATGTTTTCAAATACCAGTTGTAAAAACTGTGATTTTAAGTATGTCTCTGAATGGGAAGTACAGAATAAACTATTATGGGTGTGCATGCCTATATAACTATTGGTGTGTTTTGCTTCTGGCCTGTCCTAACCTTCAGATTGCTTCAAGCCCTATCCTTGAAAACATTATTCATTGACTGTTTTCAGGTCTTACCTACTATCAGTGTAAAACATACAGGACAAGAGGTGCTTTATACATATTTCTGCACACACCTTTTTACTTCTGTACCCTGGCATATAGTCTAAGGCATAACCTCTCTCCAGAGATACTTCCATGCAAGCTAGTATTTTAAAAAAATACACAGAAAATTTGGACTATTCAGTTAAAGAAATACCTGCTGTGGTGTGTTGACCTTGGTTGGCTGCCAGATACCCACCCAACCACTCTCTCAATTTCCCTCCTCAATAGGACAGAGGGAGAAAATAAGGTGGAAAATCTCATGGGTCAAGATAAAGACAGGGAGATCACTTACCAATTACCATCATGGTCAAAACAGACTGGATTTAGTGAAAAATAATTTCATTTATTGTCAATTAAAACAGATTTAGACAGTGAAAGACAAAGACAAATTAAAACACGATCTTCCTCCCATTTTTTCCTCAAAGCTCAACTTCACTCCTTCATTCCTGACTTCTCTACTCCTGCCCAGAGGAGCGCAGGTGGATGAGGAATGGGGGTCAGTCCATAACAGGCTCCTCTCTGCCACTCCTTCTCTCTCACACATTTCCCCTACCCCAGTGTGGGCCCTCCATGGGCCACAGTTCCATCAGGGCATACACACCTGATCCAGCATGGTCCTTCCCATGGCCTGCAGTGTGGATATCTGCTCCACCATGGCCTCTCCACAGGCTGCAGAGGAATCTCTGCTCTGGCGCCCGGAGCACCTCCTCCCTCTCCTCCTTCTCTCACCTTGGGTTTCTCAGGGCTGTTTCTCACATATTTTTTTTTCCTCGCTCCTCTCTGCCAAGCAGCATTTTGCCCTTTCTTAAATACATTTTCCACAGAGATGCCACCATTGTGTCTGAGAGGCTCAGCCGTGCCCTGCAGTGGGTTGGTTGGAGCCGTCTGGAACCGGCTGGAACCAGTTGTGTCCGGCCTGGGCCAGCCCTGGCCTCTCCTCACAGAGGCTGCCAGGCAGCCCCCGCTGCCAGGGCCTGGGCACCCGCACCCCGTACACCTGTAAATATAAAATAACTTTGTCATTTTTTCTTCTGACATTAAACCCCTTCCCCCCAAAAAAAAAAAAATTCTGTGAAATAAGTTTTTTTAAATACATCTATGTATCCTCTCAAAGCTAGTCGATTTAGGCTTGGAAAACCCAAGTCAAAGCCTATGAAAAGGTTACTAATTTTGCATGCAGTTTATAGACCCGAGTAAATGTTCATCAGATCACTGTGGAGAATTTCCAGCAATTATTTGTCACTTGTAAAATGTTTGTCTGTCTCCACTTCTAAGCAAGGGCTCTCTTTGGCTGTGTTCCTTTCATAGGCAAGTTTAGCAGAATTCTAATCTTTAGTAATTCTAACTATTTTCTGAAGTTGATATAAGGTTTTTCTGGACCCAGAAAGTATATAATCTGTAAAAACATTTTCCTCTGAAAAAAATATTGCGATTGTTTTTTAATCCATAATCAAAAAATGTTATGAAGTAATAGACACTGGATGTTTCTCCCTTCCCCGAATAAAATCAGTTTGACTGTGCCTATACTTAGCCATTTTGGGTTACAAAAAATAAATAAATAAACAGTCATTTATATATATTCACTACAGAAGAAATGTTTTTCAATAGGATACATGCTAATAAAGATAGACTGCTGAAACATTGTCTGTCTTGCTCAGCTGCTGTAGTATGATCTTGGCATGGCTTCCCCTGTCATTATTCGTTAGACATAACACTAGATTACATCATCCAGAGTGGATTTTTTTTTTCCCTAAACATGACTTAAACTGTAACACCTATCAGTTTTGCCATTTATTTTTCACCATGGGAATGGAAGGGACTTTTCCATTTCCAAGGCTATACAAAAGATTGACTCACTGCACCATTTATGTGGGACAGCTGCTTCTCAAAAGACTTTGCATGAAACTTTCATCGCTAAATTAAGCCCATGATTAATGTTTTATGGAAGCCCAGTCATCAACTAAGAATCCCAAATGGTTCTTCAGCTTCCCTTTGCTAAAACTTTCTAGGATATGGGGTAAGTTCAATTGCTCATTCGATGGCATCTTGGAATCTGAAGTGCAGATAATGGTATTGCACCTTTAGCCAATGGATAAAAATACGGATTTTTTTAAAATATTTGAAGCTTGACTGATAATATCTTTAAGAAAGAAAATGGAAATTTAAAAAAAGCCAATGTCAGAAGCAGTAACCACTGAGAACGTGACTTAATTCATAGGTACTTGGAGAATTAAAGAAGCCATATGGTCTGAAGATGAGGAGAATAGTTGGTTGCTTTTAAATGAAATCCAGTGCTCCAGGAGATACCAAGACTGGGACCCAGCAACTGACATAAGTGCATAATTAGCCACAAAAATCCACAGACATTAGGTAATCACATTGGCTCCCTGAAAAATCTTTAGATAAATAAAGGTGTGTATGAATGTGATTCACAGAAGCCAGCATACACAGCCAGGGATCACCTGAGCTAACCAGTAAGAAAGACTGAAGGAAGGCGTCTATATTAATACCACTCAGAACCTTCATGTCAGAAACTGAACTGCAGACACTTAATGATTAAATAATACTTGAGTTGGGATGTAAAAGTTCTAAAATTGAACCTAAAGAAACCTAATAGCTTGGGAGCAGCCCTGAGGAGAAGGACTTGGGGGTGCTGGTGGACGGAGAAACTCAACATGAGCAGGCAATGCGCACTTGCAGCCCAGAAAGCCAAACGCATCCTGGGTTGCATTAAAAGAAGCATGGCCAGCAGGTCGAGGGAGGTGATTCTGCCCCTCTACTCCGGTCTGGTGAGACCCCACCTGGAGTACTGCGTCCAGCTCTGGAGTCCTCAACACAAGGACATGGACCTGTTGGAATGGGTCCAGCGGAGGGCCATGAAGGTGATCCAAAGGCTGGAGCACCTCTGCTATGAAGACAGGCTGAGAGAGTTGGGGTTGTTCAGCCTGGAGAAGAGAAGGCTCAGAGGAGACCTTATAGCGGCCTTCCAGTACCTAAAGGGCGTCTACAGGAAGGATGGGGAGGGACTCTTTATCAGGGAGTGTTATGATAGTAAACGGGGTAATGGCCTTAAGTTGAGAGAGGGTAGATTTAGATTGGATATCAGGAAAAAATTATTTACTGTAAGGGTAGTAAGGCACTGGAACAGGTTGCCCAGGGAAATTGTCAATGCCCCATCCCTGGAGGTGTTCAAGGCCAGGCTGGATGGGGCTTTGAGCAGCCTGGTCTAGTGGGAGATGTCCCTGCCCATGGCAGGGGGGGTTGGAACTAGATGATCTTTAAGGTCCCTTCCAACCCGAACCGTTCTGTGATTCTGTGATTCTAAACTGGACTGTATTCCAACAGCCCACTATAAAAGGATAATTAAGATTTTATAACTACTTCCGTCTATTGATTGCATGGGGAATCACACCTGAATACCACAGAAGCAGATGATTTGAGATGGCACGTACGTTAGTATTTTTGATCTCATTAAAAGCGTCATTTTGAAGCAAATCCCCCAATAGTGTTTACTTAACTGCACATGTGTTTGGTATGCAGTAACTCAGTTCTTTTCAGAGAAAAACTAAATTGAAACTGCTTGAAGTGCACACCAAACACATTGACAATCCTCAAAAAGGTCTGATCTGCTGTTTGGTCCTCTGGATAGTTTCAAATCGCACCTGTGATGGAGATGTTAGATTCAGGCCACTATACTAAACCTCATCTAGGTGAAACCTCCAAGACACCTACAGTGTAAACAAAGAAAGATGACTCAGCACTGACTGTTCTGGTCTGCTAGTGTAGTCCTGTTGCTACAAAAAACTTTTTGTTGCAAATTTAGCTCAAGTCCCCTTGGCTGTCTTGAACTGTGTTGCCATAGGAGGATTAAAATGAAATTTGTCAGACTTCGTAGGTGGTCTAACTACAGTCTCTAAATCCTTACTTTTTAATCTAATCCATAATGACTAACATTCAAGAGGATGTTGCTCACAGATACTGTAAACTGTAGTGATATTCAGGGCATTAGCTAATATGGTGAGTGGGGAAAAGAAGGCAGATTCTTTTGGTTTGTTCCTACTGAAAAGGGAGAAGAAAATACCAGAAACAAGCCACTACGTAATCTAAATCCTCCTTTTTTCTTCCTAAGTGTGGTGTTTCATTTTTTTTGCTGTGAGCATTTCACCCATGACTTCATAGGTAAAAAAAAAAAATTGTGTCTTTTTATAAATTATTTGGTGGATATAGTGTTTTCCTATTCAAAGGAAAAAACAACGAGTTTTCTTTTTCAGATAACTTCTAGCAAAACATAAAGGAAAAAAAAATCCAGGGGAAAGCTCCTCTCTAGCATAACCAGCCTTCAGTTTTCCCTGTGTTAAATAATGTGCCATCAAAACTTTAGCTGAAAGATTTCCAAATGCTTTTTAAGTAGAGAGAGGTGATACAAATATTATCCACATACAGTGTCCTGTGCGGCCCAAGAGTGACATAAAATCTAGGGCAGGTGGACGGCCTATTTTTTCTGACTGTTCTTTTGCTTGGCAATTGGGAAAACAAATTAGTGCTAATTTTTAACAGCAGCGCTTGTAATGTGCGCATCTGTTTAATTGGTCTGAACTAAGACTATTGTGAGTTTGGGGAGACTCTTGAAGTATTCTTTATACTGCAGCAACTTTCAGGCTCTTCCCATCTGAGCTTTATACAAACCTGTGCTTGTGGTATATTATCAACCTCTTCAATTCCTCTTGTTTTTCATTTATGTTAGAAAGATAATAAGACTCTTTACACTTTTAAAGGCTCTAAAAATGTTTTGAGGTGTTCATATTTTCCCTTTATATATTATTTTTATTGTTTGTTGCTTTCAGACTGTCCTCTCAACACTGTACTATACAGCAAAAAAACCCTGAAGTGATATGCTTTGAACAGCTTATACAGTAAATGAGGTAGAGAAATCAGCAGGGATGGTACTACAGGAGAATAAATAGCTACAACGTCTTGTTTCAATTGTTGTGTTAATGCTGAATTTCTCCCCAGGATTGGATTTGACCCTTTTCATGGTCAGCTTGGCTATGTTTTTATGTACCTGCCATTGTAGTTGGAGTGTAAGGTCAGCCACGGGTCTCTCTGTAACTTCATCTAGCAAAGCTTGGATAGTCAAAATATGTTTGTCATCCTATTCACAGGGAGGGTCTTTCTGCTTGTGTCCATTACCAAGGCATTCTGCATTTCTCCTTTTTTTCTTATAGGTATAGGAAGGACTGTTGCAGCAAATGATAGGGGAAAGCCAGCCTGGCAGGATTGCTTTCAGATTATAAGTGGATTTTGGCTGTCAGCTCAGGGATAGGTCTTACATTCTGATGATACTGAGAGAGGTGCTGTTTCATTTTGACATACTGCCCTGCTGAGTCTTGACATGTTTCCTACCAGAAGTGTATTTGGTCTCCCTATACAGTCTCCTTTAACAATCTCGTGTGGAAGTACATTTCCTAACAACAAAAAAGTTAAAAATCAAGTATAATTTGCTTTTTTTCTTATTATGCCATAGCATTCGCATGCCATTCGTACCAGTTGCATGAATGGCTTACTAACCTTTACTTACCCTAAGTTTGAGCATAGCTCTGGCTTTGCTTCTTTGCCTTTTGGGTCAGCAGGCAGTTAGTGATTTCTCTCAGTGCCTGCTGTAGCCCAGCTGTCTCCTGCCCTGTGGCGTGCACACGCTTTACCTCTCCTCCCCAGAGCTTCCACGGGCCACCGTGCCCTGGGCAATGTTTCTCTTTTCAATTGACCACGCTGCTTGGGGAGTCGTGTCAGAGCTTCAAACAGCTTCCCACAGCTTTATCATAGCGACGCTACTGCTTGGCTTGGCTTTCTCCAACCGGCTGCTTCACAGCTCCATTTCTGCAGCTGTCCATGCCCTACTGAGGCACAGCTTGCAGCCTTCTCTTCCTCTAGGTCGTCTGCTTTGTGATACTGCTCCCAGCTGTGTTTTTCTTCTTCTGACGGCTGAGGTCACAGGAAAAAGCATTCTTTTTAGATGCGGTTGTATCTATTTAGTGCCTCCAACTGAATACACAGTTAGCCCCTCTGAAAATACAGTGAGCAAGTAATTGAAATTCTGCTTCATTCTTTGAAATAATTGTGCAAAAGTTTAGTTACAGTGCAGCTCTTCTACTGTTGCAGGGAGAAAACTCTCTGAACAAAAGTCTGGCGTAAGGCATGAAGTCTGACAGTCGGCAGTGATCCCAGTATGGAATCTAAAAAAAGAGGCTTTCTTCTGCCTTTGTATTAAACGACTAGGCACTATTTAAGACAGTAGGATTTATGTTAAGATAAGATTTTTAATTTTCCCTTGTTTCTGCTACTTGCTTAAAGGCAGTTCTGCATTCACTTTCATTCCTTACCAAATTAAATTTAGTAATTTAAATGCTGATCAGTAGCAAAGCATTTGTGTATAAAATCAGCATATTTTTTTCTCAAATGTTTGTCACAGGTGGATGAATGTGGCTTTGTAGCATGGAACTTTAAGTTGTGTTTGACCTAGTTGGACTATGGCCCAGTTCATTTTAAGTACAGCTAGACTAAACTTTTGGTTTATTTAAACAAACAAACACAACCCAGAATAAAATATTTTAGTTATTTCTATTGAGATCTCCTCTTCTGTCTATAAAGTGCAGTATTATGAATTCACATACCACTGTATGCAATGTGGTGTGTCCACATGGTGGACATGGAGTATTACCTTCAATTTCAAATCAAGGATTAGATTTATGCTGTTTCCTGTGTTACTGCTAAATAAAACCACAGCTAAGATACGCTTTTTATAATTACATGTGATAGTCTTTACTGTTAAATTTTTAACATCTTCCCTGGCACGGCTTTGGCCTCTGCCAACTATCAAGCGCTCTTGCAGGAGAGGCAAGGCATGATTCCGGGTAGGCAGCCTGGGCAAAGGCAATCTTTCTTCTTTTAGCTGACATAGATCTGCAGCACCACCAGACTTTGTACCTTCAAATACTCATGACTATCCATGTGAAATAGCTATAAAAGTACCACCATTTGGAGGGATTGTCTGCAGCTTTCAAAGCATTTCAGATCCTTTAAAATGGAAACAAGATAAAATAAAAATAAATACCCCAACCAAACAAAACCAAACCCACAAAGAATGCTCTCTTCCCACATTAATACAAGTTTACTGTCAGGTACCTCTTCACTGTGGATGACAGTAATGTGACACAAAGGCATGAATGATACTGTCATGAACAAGTTGTTACAGAGACAGAATATTATCAAGAAATAAACTAAAAAATAAACAGATATTAATTTTACCTGTATTTTTCCTTTTCGAGGATACTTCTGCACAGTCAATTGCATGTTAGATATATAGTAATTAATGGAAGTTAGTATCCTGTAAGAAGGGAGTTTACGCACAAGTAAGGTGGGGACTGAGGGATAAAGAACTATTGTGCAAGTCACAGTAATCCCTCTTGCCTTGCAATTGGAAACCTGGCCAAAGAAGTGAACAAGAAGCTACTTGTCCTATATGTAATGTATATTGTCTTGTTACTTGGTTTTATTTAATCTGGCAACAAACCACTTCTTTTATGAAAGGAAATGTTTGGGATTTATTTATTATTACTCTTCATCTACGTACTATTATTACCATAACAGTCTGAGGACAGCACTTGCCTTACATCTCTTTGGCAAGCCCAGCAATTATCAGTTACTTGTGTTCTTAAACTCAGAGGCTATGTTGGGCATCCTACTTGGCTGTGGAGCTCATGGTCTCCATATCTTCATAACTCATAACCTTGTACAATCATTTACATCAGTATGAAGTTGTAGAAAAGTATCAGAGGTTCTTCTACATGTTTTGTTGCGGCTGAATTAATGATCTGAGGTGGAAGAAAACTGCATTTGCTCCATAGTGAGAAAGCTTATAGTAAATTATAATTAGTGTGTTCTATTTTAAGACTCAAAACCAAACAACGCTCAAAAGCAAAGAAGACAAAGCTAAATTAAATACCTAGCCAAACCACTGTTATGTTGATTTCAAAGATGGATAATTATAGCAGTAATATTTAGAAGGTTCTGTTCATCATTTTTTTCCATCTGCATATGAAGGCACTACACAAATCACGGTTCTATACACTATTTTTTTATTATCATTTTACTAGCTGGGAAATGTCACAGAATAGTAAAAAAGACTTGCTTTTGTTACACAGCCTCTGAGTTACTGTTGTCAGCTGCCTCTCTACAAAACTGCTGCTTGCTCTGCTATTCCTTGTTTTACTTGTGCACTTATTCTTGCAGAAGTACAAGGTTTTCATTTGTACTTGTGAAACATCATCCTATGTTTTGAACCCTTTCTACAATATTTCAGAGTAGATGAAATTGTAACCTGGCAGCCCTTCCCAATTTCACTTATCATGTTTCATGTAATGTAATATTTGTAGTCTCTACTCAATCATCTAATGAAAATAATGAACAATACCAAACCTACCTTAGACCCCATTTGACACATCTGTCGTTGGAAATGTGGACCACTGATAACTACTCTCCGAGTATTATTCTCCCAGCATCTGTGCATTCACTTTATGGTAGATTCTTTTCTAAACTATGTTTCGTCTATTCTTATGAATGTATCATCTAAAACAATGTAAAGCCTGAGACAGTGATGTATGACATCTGCTGTTTCTCTCCTGTCCACAAGACTTCCTACCCTGTCAGCTTGTTCTGACATTACATGCTTTGGACAAGACCACCCTGGGTGCTATTCACCTCCTTGTGGTCTTTTAGTAACTTATTTTTTTTCTCTGATGAAAAGTTCCTGACTTTTTCCAGGAACTGGAGTTAGGATAATTGCTCTACAATTTCCTGGACTACCAGCCTATGGAATGTCTTCCACAATTTCTCAAAGAAAATTATTACTAATGGCTTTGAAATTACTTCAGCCAGTCCTCTAAGTATACTAGAATGAATATCCTCAGGTGATCCCATTATGAAATAATTCAGTTTATCTAAGATTTGAATTTGTTCTTTTCTTATTTTACCCTGAATTGTCACCCTACTTTAGCTTCATATAATGCATTAGAGGCACAATGTGGGTGAGAGTGAAAGAACAGATTTCTGAAGGCTAGATTCTGACAAATTTAAATATGCTTAGTTTTTTACCCATGGAACATTGTTCCTTAATTCAGTGTGACTTCTTGCAGAGTAAGGGAAACACCTCTGAAAGAGATGGAGGGACAAGGACGGTGGCACAGATGGCAGACACAGAGGTATACCAAGCCAACCACATCTATACAGGAGTCATTTGCACAAGTGGATATAGAGATACACAGTTGAAAGACTGGGGAGAAAGAGTGATCACATACACAAGAACATAAAAACCCAGGTGGAAGGACAGAACAACGTGTGCAAATCTGCACAACTGTATTTACTGTGTGTTGTCTGGCTAGTTTGTACTGCCAAGTATTGGCAGAACTACCAATAATGACAAAATTTCTTTGAACCTCATCATCAGAGAGGCAGAAGCTTAATCGTACCTGAATTTAGGTGTTTTTAATGCAAAGATTCATCCTTAACTCAGTCCTCTTAAGCTTTCCTTTAGGCAGCAGAGGGAAATACTGGTGATGTGCTTCTGCTTTAGCCATCTATGTTAGCGTAAGATAAATCATGTTCTAAAGCTGTTCAGTTTTCTCCATTTTCTGTAAAGGGAGCATGAGCAACTGGCTTGGATGAGGATATCCATAGTTCATCAGATTAATCCCACTCATCGCTAAAGTTCCATAATTGCTAATGGTTCCATCAAGCCTCACATTCCTCTTGCATACAGCAAGTGTCCATCTAAACACATTGCACTTTTAGCGTTAGCTTCAAGGAAGAGAAGGCTGAGGCTTCCTGTCCTGACTGACTGGTGGCCAGAAAGAGGACAAATCTGCTCCTCTATCTGTAGGAGAGGGTTATAGGCCTGTGCCCTTTATTTGCTCCAAACACACACACACACATGCACACACACACACATGCACACACACACGCACACGCACACACATATCTCTGTGTATGTGTATATATATCTTAATTATGTTTAAAGAATTACTTTTCTCACAAATGCGTGCATATACACTGCTCTTAGCAACAGAGAGGAAGTCCTCACTTTCCCTTTTTATGTATAAGAGCTTCTGCTTCCATCAAGCCTCCTGTCAACACAACTGAACAGAGTGTATGTAAACCTCAGCTTCAGAAGTCAGAACTATTCTCTCTCACTTTGGCTTTTTCCACACTGTCAGATGTTCCTTACTTCATTTTGCATGGATTCAATATCCTTGAAGTTTGACTTGGAATTTCCAGTTTTAAACATGGATTCATGCTTAGCTAAATCCCTTCCAAAACAAGCATGTTAAACAATAACATTAAAGTATTTTTTGGGGGAAATTCCCCTCATTTCTCTTCTGAATTTTTTCGTATTCAACCAAAATTTGGCCCAGGTTAATCTTATGATATAATTTTGATGACATTTTCTACTGGTAACAAACACGAAATCTGATAAAATATTCCTGGTGTCTGTTCTGTTATAGATCTTTCATATAGCTCTTGTAACATCGTATGACTTTGAAATAGATTCAATTTGCCTCTTGCTTCAAATAAGCTTAAAAATATTAACAAATGCATTTGTTGTTCATGTCATTAAACACACTCTGTAAGTCCTATTAAACCAGTCAAGGGAAGATATCTCAAAATCAAATAATACCTGGTCTTCAAATTCATTTACTAGCAAGGCAACTGCAGAGCTTCCCTCACTTCGGTTTTAAAGTCTAAAATGAAACATCTCTTTAAAAAACTATTCCTGACACCAACAAAATCCACTTCATATCAAGATGCTTTTAATAACATTAACTGAAACCTTCTCCATGTTAAACTTCAATGCATTAGAATCAAGAGTAATGCCACTTTTAATTAAACTAGGTATTGCAAAGGATCTGTGGTCTCTTACATTTATCCTTATAATCTTATTTCATATTTTACCCACTGAAGTGTGTTTATTAATAGTGCTACAGAGATTTTGGCAGCAGGGATTCTTAGATCTTCTAATAACCTTTTGAGCCTAAGATTGCTTCCTTTCATACTCAACCAAATCCTCTACCTTTAAGGAATGTTTCACTTTATTCAAAGCTGTTCTTTTTTCTTTGACTACCCTTTAATAATTCTTCTGCTATACAGTACTGATGAGTTGTTGTGCTCCCCACGCAATCTAGAAATATCCAAAACAGGCCAGAGGCAAACCCAGAGAGAAAGCTTCTTTGTATTGTCAGTGAGTTTCCATAAATTCCTTAAAATAGAGAGAATAAAAGGAGATCCAGACAACCTTTTGAACTCTATCTTTTCTCTACCACTGTATCAATTTAGAAGGCAGCTGTAGATGAATAAACATTGGAAAATGGTAACTCCACCTCTAGTAAATCGATTTTATACTGTAAAGTAATATTTACTCCCAAGTTTCTGCAAATTTACATCTTGTTGATGCTTGAGTGTTTAACAGTAAAACTGCTAAAACTACTCCTTACTCACCATTTTAGGTGGATCATATTATAAATATCTATTATTTTTTCTCCTTAAAATATTTTTCCTATGGATAATTTTGCTCACAGCCAAGACCTAAGTTTATTCTGTGTGTAAATGATATTTGGTTTGTAAGGATTTGCCCTCTTGATAGACAGCTTCTCAATTTAAGTTTGTTTCAATGTCATCATACAATAATCTCAATAATTTTTAATCTTCCATAATGAACAACCTAATCAATAGATATATTTGTAGCAACTACTGAATGTATTGACTTATCAGTTTCAATGTATTTATAACAGTATGTTTATTTAAAGTACTAAAATACTGTTAAAATCCTAGTCACTCATTTCTGACTATAAAAATTCTAGGTTTAGATTCCACATCCAGACTTTCCATTCCCACTTCCATTTCCTAAATCAGTCAAGACCAATTGTAACGCTCTTCTTCACTGCCCTGCATTTTTGGTGAATAGTGGCCAGGTTCTCTCTCAGCACTTTTCTAGACCATGTAAATCCTGTTCTCAGGAAGAAGCAATAACAACAGCAGTAGCCCAGTATGTCCTCTCCCTTCTAGAGGTGGATTCAGTCACCTCTGGACAATTCATGGCAGGAGGAAAAGTTTTCTTGCATTTTGTACCTGTTAATCTTCACAGGGGAAAATAGGGACTGAAGATAAAACCAATCACTTCTGTAGTCCAGAAAGTCCATGATGCTACTATTGCAGGAAAAAGAGAGAGAGGAGGAGAGAAAGAAAGGGAGAAAAAAAGAGAGAGAGAAAGAAAAAAAAAGAGAAGGGAGGAAGGAAGGAAGGAAGGAAGGGAGGAAGGGAGGAAGGAAGGAAGGGAGGAAGGAAGGAAGGGAGGAAGGGAGGAAGGAAGGAAGGAAGAAAGAAAGGAAGAAAGGAAGGAAGGAAGAAAGGAAGGAAGGAAGGAAGAAAGAAAGAAAGAAAGGAAGAAAGAAAGAAAGAAGGGAAGGAGACCAAAAAGTGATTCATGACTATATTTTAATTCCTAAGTAACAATAAATGCTAGAATGAGTTGAAGATTTGAAGATTTCTTTCTTTTTCCTGTTGCGGAGGGAATCCTTAGGTGGAACAGAGACAGTATAACCCTTTCACCACCCTGTTACCATCCTCCCCTGTAGGAAGGAAACGAGCTCCTGAGATGCATTTCCTGGGCAAGCAGAAGGACCCCTTAGCATCTTAGAGTGCCAAGGTAAATAAATGTTCAGGTGTCCTAAAGTGATGAACAGCCCAATCTCTTGTTGACCCCAAAACATACTATCATAAAGGTTGTTTAAAACCATGTTTGCCTTCCTCTGTGATCCTGCTGTAGGCAACGACTACAGCATTCAAAATGCAAAAGCTTTAAGACCACTACCCTCAGAATACATTAAGAGAACAAATCTGGTTCTCTGTATTCTTGAAAGCAGTACAGAGAAGGAATATTTTCTACAAAATGCCAATTTAAAATCTATTAAGCATTATAATCTCAAACTCTAACCCTTCTACGATTCTAGGAGCAACCTGGTCTGATTTCAAAGCTGGCCCTGCTTTGAGCACTGCTTTGGACTAGAAGACATTCAAAGGTCCCTTTCAACATAAATTCTTCTATGATTCCTTGATTCTGTAAACTACACATTTATAGACTAGTATGCAGCAATGTCTTGCACTAACCATAGCTTAGGAGCATCATCTCTGGATTTTATATCCTTATGTCTCTGTTATGGCTCATACAGCTACTCTATTTTACAGTGACATCATAAATCATCTTTCCTCTTCTTTAGAACCCAACTGTGTCCTCCTGGGATGACAAGAAAAAGAAATAAAACTTATTTCAAAAGAAAACAAAGCACAACAGTGTTGCATGAAGTGGGAATCTCTGTCTTCTCTCTTTTGTGCGTTTAAAAATACCAGTCTGCTGCTGCTACATAGACGAACTGAGCGAATTTACCATTCTCTCAAAATTATTTCTGGGCTCATGTGGCATGATATCATTCTTCCGTGTATCCTAATGACTTTTCTCATGAGGCATAACATTGAGGTCCTGGCTTTATCTAAGGTGGAAGAAACACTTATTCGACTTCTAAACAACTGAGTAATGACTCCCTGAAGGAATCATTCAAGGATAATTTCAGCATGAACCCACCTGTTGGTCATGTTGTATACGTTTCTGAGCTCACCAGATGTGAAGATCTCTGTTTCTGTAGTCGATATCTCCTTAAATAAATGCAGATAGATTTAGTTTGGGTTTTTGGTTGTTTTTTGGTTGTTTGTTTCTGGGGTTTTTTAAGTTTTGTAACAAGACTTGCTAAATAAACAGGATCTCAGAATATTGCTAATTTTAGGCCATTAAAAAGTGCATTTCTTTATATGCCAGTAATACAGTTATATCTTTTACAGGAAGTTGAACTCTTGTTCCCTTGAACTTTCTTTACCTTCATCTTTATCTTCATATATCTTTATCTTCATATCACCTTTATCTTCAAATAATCTTTACAATTATTTGAAATCCTCATTCTCAAAGTAGCTGTGTTACAGCAGAGTCTAGAGAGGTACAGATAGACACACTCAGGATTTTTAGCTGTAACTTCTGGGGGGTAAAATGCGGAATGGAAAAACATCCTGAAGTATGTTTTAAAAACAAAAAGGTTTTCAAAGATAAGAAAGGAGAGTGCACAAGTCACAAAAATATTATGTCTGCAACAGCTGCTCAGATGTCTTAAAATCCCTGGAGCTCTTAGCTTCAGGGTTTGGTAAAGCCAGCCTAGTCTCAAGTTATTGCTGATAAACACAGAAAGGCAATATTACCCGGCTTCAGGGCAGAGAGAGTCAAGGATGAGCTCCTGTTTAAGGCACTGATCTGTTGTGTCACTTTCCAGCTTTTTGTGTCTCTATAAACCTTCCAACCCTTTGTCCTTTTTTACTGTAAGCTTGTCAGTGTCAAGATGGTAACCTGCTGTTTTCTTCCCAGAGCCTGGCATAGAAGGTACTGATTTCTAGGCAGCACTGCAATACAAATGATACTATTACTGCTTTGTGAATATGTTCCACATGTGTAGAAGTGTCCCTATCCAACTTTTTTATGCTATTGCTCCAGTACGAGTTGAGCAAGGTATGAGTGCAGAGCAGAGGATAACACAGTTAAAAAACAACTCAGGAAACAAGCAGTATGCATACAATATACCGTAACTGTCATATTATGCTGGCTCAGGAAGAGAGAATGAAGAGCTTGAGTTCAATTCAGGAGATGATAAAGGAAACAGTAGAGGTGACGTAAGACTGAATGGATGCAAAAATAAAAGCACAAAAGGTAAGTGATTTTTTGCAGCAAAGTAGAATGGTGACTTTCCATGAACATATCATTGACAAATGCCAAGGCTGTTTTTTATGGCATGTAGCATGAACTGGGCAAAGACATTTTGTTTGGTCTTAAAATTTGTAGTGTGTAAGTAAGAAATGTTAGACAAGTTCCTGATGGTGGGAGAAATTTGCAGGAAGGAAAAAACTGCCTGTATTTCTGGATTCCTCCCCTTCTTATGTGCGTTATATTCCATGTGAAACAATGAACATGCAAATGACAGATGAATGGATTTAACAGTAACATGACACCAACATTACAGTCTTAAAACCTTTAATGAGTGACTTCACAGTGTAATAAGCCTGTGAATTAACGAGTCATTCTTACTTTTAATTTCTGCAATAAGGGCAACTGAAAACAACTTCTACAAATTACTGATATCTTTTCATCCGGCCAGGACTTGTCTACATGGGAAATTAGTTCTCAGGAAGTCCAGGTGAGAGTTTACTGGAAACTAGCTACACTGAGCTAGTCTCTGCACCTGTGCCTGGGTTCTCGTGCAGCGCGCAACATGTAAGGTATGTCTGCTTTCAAAGAAGAATCATGTAATTCACAGAGAAATCCAATGTACTATGCTTTTTTAGAAGATGGGAATGAAAAGATACACCAAACTAGCCAGAAGGAGTGAGCTACAGTCTGGAAACCATGTAATTGTTTTAGAGAAAAAGTACATCCATTTACTAGGAAAGCTTTTTAGCTTGGCTGTAACCCTGCACTAACACCTCTGTTTAACATTTGGAATGGAATTGGCTTGTCTGCAGCCAGTTCAGATTATGGACAAAAGAATAAATCTTCACCTGGATCAGTCCTTGTAGAAGTGCCCTCACAGTTCATTAAGGGCAATCACAGAAGGCAGAGAAAAGGAAAGGTAACAAGACAGAGTAGCTAAAACACTACAAATTCATACTTAGTTGTATAGACAAATCCAAATTTATTCTTAAATGCAGCAGTCCAGAGTCTATGCTTACCATTGAAGCTGCTGTTTGTTATGGTAGTTAAGGATTTAAATGCCACTTTATCGTTGTTACACATGAGATGAATTCATAAACTGTTTAGCCACAGGCATCAGTGCATCCAGTAGTCTAGTAATATAAAAGCATCATATTTAAATCTTCTGATAAATTAGAGAAAAAAATTCTAAAATAAACATACTTTTATTTCAACTATGAGGAAACTGGTTAAAGACATCTATGGACTAAAACTCATGTATAATTTCATAACACAGATTTAGGATCAAGTTCATGTTTTAAATCAGTGAAAACACTGCTGTTTTGATGTCTTGTTGTCTTTGAAACTTGGAAAATGAGATTCAGAAGACAAGGAATGAAGACATTTACACTGATTAAAAAAAAGGCAGAAACTGCAAAATGAGAATAAAACACAAGCAATTGGAAGAATCTAAATGACAAACACAAAAGATGTAAATGCAAATATGAGATCTACTCAGCTCTTTTATAAAGTCCTGTGTAGAAGGGATTTATTTATTTATTTATTTATCGTTACGTGCAAAGAAGTTATGCATTGGTTAAGAGAAAATTGCTCTGTTTAGTTCCAAGACTATCAGCATGTCTGACACATAAACAATAGATCATTGCAAATGTATAGATGAGCCTTCATAAATTATGTATTATGAAACATATTCACTCCTCTAAGCAGATATTAATACTATATACTTCATTGCATATCATACCTGGCTATATACAGAAATAAAATGGTTGTAATTTAGAGAAATGTGGCAACCTCAGGCAGAAACAGAAAGTCATTTTTGTTCTATGAATAAATCTCAAACATTTTTTTTTTTAAATTTGGGTGGGAGAGCAACTGAAACTTTTATTCCATTTCAAATATTTATAGTGTCTTTGAAAGTAGCATTTCAAGTTACAAGTGGAGCCTTTTGTTCCAAAAGCTAAAATATAAATTGCCACCTAATAAAATAAATTTAAAAATCCAAAATTATTTTTAAGCTCCTCCTCCAGCAAATATGTTTACATGTCATTTGCACAGTAAAAATTATTTCAATTAAAAAATTGTACTCTAGTACTCTGAAGTGAGATAGCATTGCTGAAGATGAGACTTTAAAGAGCTGTGAATTTTAACTAGATTAAACACAAAATACTTGTGTTCACTTTCAAGGCCTATCATGCTTTTCTTCATAATCCTTGTTATCCTATGTCTGGTACCAAAAATGTAATTTCCAACTAACTGATTTTGATGCAAGACAAAATTTAAAAATTCTTCATAGCTTTCCTTGTGCTCTGTAAATATCTTTAAAGGCATCTCACTTTCCTGTTATTTAAATTTCACAAATTAACTTTTTTTGTATCAGTCAGTGTGACACTTGTGTCATGTGTCAACGTAATATCGCTCTTTAACCTATGTTCCTTACTTGTGAGTGTGCTGAATTTCTGACAGTGTAATTACTGTAATTAAAAAAAAATTACTTATAGCAGTTGTAGTAAAGACCAATATAAAATAATTTAAATTCAAATAATTATAACAATAAAACTACTGGATAAAAGTAATTCTATATGACATTGTTTTGTAAACTTATAAATGGATAAGAGCCAGAAAATCAGATATTCTACTAATTCAGGATCCTACAAAAAGAACTCCCAAAACCAAAATCACATGCAACATCATAAATGTTGTCAATCTTTTGGATCAAAAACTGGCAGAGATGAAAGAGGTAAAGCTCTTCATAGATCAATCTGTGAGCTTGCAATTAGGAATATGGAGGGAAAATCAAAAGAAGGTCCATAGTGATGATTGTTTCATATCATAGGTGATTGCATTTCTGTGGTGAATAAAGAGATTCCTACGTAGTGAGGTATATTTGCACACACAATGGAGGAAAAGAAAGCCTGTTATCTAAACTTATGTATGTTGCTCAGGATGCTATTATTCGAACAAGCATGGGACTTCAGGTAATTCAACTCCACTGCCTTATTCCTAAATAATAATCCTAGATCCTGGCTGAGAGGACATTCTGGGATTTGAGATCAAAGAATATGGAGTCATAATGGAGTTTTCAGAAATCAGAATGGAATTTAAGTGAGACATACCTGCCAAGGCTTATACATTTTTGGTGGCAATTAGTGCAGGCTGCCTGTGCCTCAAGTACCAGGCATCCCATTGAAACAAATACGTGGCTTTCATGGGATAAGACTAATTGTTGGAAGTTAGCTATTTTCTCTCCCTATTTTTCTTTTGCTGGTAACAGCAAATACAGAAATTACCCTAAAAGAACAACAAAACACTTTGCTTCCCTAAAAATGTGGATCAGTGGTATAAGTACCTACGGCTGGGTTTTTCTTTAATTATTCAGAGTTGCCTAACAAAGATGTAAGATAATAAGATATTACCCTTCCTGTGGTAAATTGTATAGAGTAGCTTTTCTACTGTAGTCCTAACCACATGAATAGAAATAGATTCTTATTTTAGTCTATATTACTATTCTGTTCCTTTAGAGGAACTTGTCTGTGTTTACAATAACTTATTTATTTGAAAATTGTTGTAATGCATGTAATGAAATAAGTACTTTTAAGAGGGATACAGTGGAAATTATTATCTACATGTGTACGTGTGAATCTGTGTGTACACAGTGCTTCTAAAATTAAAGTAAATAGCATATTTGTGATTAGAATTTTGATGCTAGGTACTGGTGAGTGCTCAAACTGTACTAGGGAGAATCTCTTTTACTGAATTGTAAAATGCTCCCATTTTCTAGCTCTGTGAGGTTTTCTAGCCCATCTACTTTTAGGGTGATTTTTGCTCTGAAGCCCTCAGGTTTATATCTCATCTAAAAATCATTTGACTCTATCTAGTGGAATCATGAATGTTCTCATTATCTGTATAAATACTGAATGCAGTTCAAACCCCGCAATGCTTCTGGCCTTGGTGATTTAAAACCATAACACAATTAAGGAGAAAGTTACTCACTTTCTTTGAAATCATTTATCAGCTGGGCATTCTTTGAGTGTGATGGGTTATTTAGACATAATCATTTCTGGTTTTTTGCACTCAGATGGTAATGTTTGGTGGTAATTATATTCTAGCTCTTTAGTTCTTTATTGAATTTCTTTACTTACTTTTGATACATTATTTTTACTCCGGGGCACTTACATTTCCTCAGACTTTTTAATTAATTATTTATTGTTATATAGTAGCATTGCTAGAATTACATTAATTACATTCTATGGTTCTTGTAATAAATTCAAAGTTTTATAATAGGAAGAGGCAACAGATAGCAGTAAAGAATATTACTAAACTAGGTGAGTTAAAATTAAACTGAAAGTACATTGTTCCTTAGTGTCTAATCTGCTAAATCTTTAATGTTTTTCCAGACAGCTTGGTTAAAACTTAATCCATTAAAAAGCAGTGTAATTCAGAAACTTGTAATTAGACAGGCTAATAGTGTTAGTATACTTATTAAGTTTATATCTAGCAGCTGGTCTGTTTGAAGTTCCATTTACTTCTAGAACAGAGTCTAGGATAAGAATGCTAAGATCAATAACTGATAGATTTACAATTTGCAACAATAATTGATTGGAAAAGAGGACTATAAATAGACTTATGCTGCTGTTAAATACTACCAAAACATTAATAAAATCGATCACAATTTCACAGCTTCCAATCCCCTTCCATAATTAAACCTTTTAAGACACATGTTTACTCTTCCTCTCAATAGTCACAGACAAAAAGCCCAGAGGAGGAAAACAGAATCTTGGTTTGATTTCTGAGATAAACGATTGCTTCATTCACTGCAGGAATGTGGAGTTTCAGGACCAACTGAAGAAACGCTGCATTGCGAATTACCTTTTGAAGGCTCTTCTCCCTTGGAGGGCCTGCTGCAGTAAGTTCTCTCACAGGGATTTCTCCCCATTACCTTTGGTTCAGCAATGGCTGGTCTTGTGTCTGCAAGTGGGTGAAAGCTTATGTGTAAGGCCAAGGTATGGCTGTGTAATCTTCTGTGTCTAAGCAGCTTTAGCAGCATAAAAGCATGTCTATGCCTTCTCCTGCAAACCAGAGTAACTCATGCAGTTACTGAATCAAGCAGCAGCAGCAGTGTGGCTCTGCTAATACGATGCTGTGCCTGAGTGAGTAAACCCCTTACCTGCTGTTGGAGCTGTAGTGAATGCTTTTGTAACTTTTCTGACGAGTGTAGCCAGAATGAATTTGTGTCTCTCTAAAAAAGGCCTGATAGATTTATCTTTAAACTTACTGAAAGCTTTTGGGCTATAGGAGCTCTGGAGATTATATCAGCTTTTCAAAATAAGATGTATGCTCCTGTATTAGCTGAGTATAGTGGAATAGATTTGTGACTTGTTAGTGGCCTAGTGAGTTCAAATCTAGTTACATGATGGTAGGCATTATTTTTAATGGCTACGTCTGTTTTAGTTTGAGATTTGGCTGTGTAACCTTATTTTCAGAGCCTCAATTAACTAGCTGATAGTGAAGACGATATTTTTTTCTCCTGAAGTGTGACTACAGGGCACGATGAATGCAACTATGTTATTCCAATGAAGAATACAAGTCTACACGTTTTGAAATCAATTATTCTTGTCAAAAGCATAACTGGTATATTTTAGTTAGTATTGCAACAACTACAAGTAGTGTCGGTATTCAAGAAGGCTTAATATGTCTTTTGAATTGAGACCATGCTAGACCTGAAAGCTAGATGCTTGGTATCAAAAGTACGCTTGATAATTTGGATGATAAAGATAGGTTGATAAATTTTGCACACCTGAACTCTGTAAGAATGTACAGTACAAGATTTTGGAAAAAAATTAATTTATAAAACTACTTTGGAGACAGTTTCACTGGGCTGAGAAGACTTCAATGGTTGGGTGTCAAGACATATATATACAATGGGAAACAAAGTCCTTCCATTTCATTGGAGTTTTTTGAAAGGATAGATTTTAATTTTTCATTTTGAAATGCTTTACTCTTTCTAATGACTTTTTATTTCCATAAGCTATATTTTATTTTGTTGATATAATATGCTGCATTTCCAGCTTAAAGCAGAGCTTTGAGAGTCACCTGTAATGATCCACTATATCAAATTTTCCTCTTGGAAAATGAGGAATTTTGCATTTTAAAGATTTTCCTCACTGGGAAAAATAAAGAAATATTTAAGGATCCTTTTCAAACTGGAATTCCATTCTCTAAGTCTGTTTGTTCATAATGGCCAACTGCTTCCAGCAAAAAATCTGTTCTGATGCTTACTATGGAAGGTGATAGTGGGTACCTGATCCCAAAATGAAATGTCATGTTTGATTGCATCACATCATGTTAAACTACATTAAATTCAGCAAAAAGCAGGGTGCAGTGTTATACTGTATCAAGTGAGAGCTAGCAATGAGTGTTTTCCCCACCTCTCTCCCTACATTAGATTTATGGTACTGTTTTAGGTAGAGTAACTTCAGGCATCATCTGTTCCAATCTTTTTGTGAGTGATAGACACAAAGCAGACAGTGAGCTGCCTGCCCACGGTGCCTGGTATGTGCTCACACTATGAAGGCTTTTCACTGTAAGAAGTCCAGAAGTCCCCTAGCGTATGGTGTACACTCAGCAGAGTCTCACTTCTCGTGGTCACCCACTCTACATGACAACGTAACGTAGGCACATCTATCGTCTAGACAAAGACACCTCTGAATTAGAAAGGCATACACAACTTTTAGTAAAAATATCTCCCCTGCAAATATAAAAGATAATAATGATGACATCTGGCGACAATGTCTGATTTTGATGTGGTCTTGGAGCATTAGCCTTTCCTGTACCCTTAGGAAGGCTTCTTGTTCTTTACAGGACAGAAAGTGATTCAGGAAGCTACCAGGATTTTATGCAACAATTTGTTTAGAATTCATTGGATACAGTAAATAAAGAGAACTCTTCTGTCATTTGAAAGTCATAAAGTTTCTTTTAAAAGCTTGCTGTAAAAGCTTAGGAAGAAGAAATACCCTTTAAACTTACTTCTCTTCTGTCTTCTATTGCTAGGATGAGAGTAAGGGGAACTGATGGCAGAAAAGTGTATTTGATTGGGGTGTTTTATTCGGATCTGAATATCTGTTTAATCCCAACACTTTCTTCTATAGCTCTATCTGTAAGACTTGGTTTTTCAGTTTGTAACACAATTTGTAGAGAAAAAGTTTTGTAGAGAAAATGAAGGATGGATTCTCAGACATACACTTCTGAGGAGACATGACCAGAGAAGAGCTGGTGTAAACTACTAAAGGTGTTACAAAGAATGTGCACCATTATGTCCAGCCAAACTAATTGAAAACTGAGGTCACACATATGGCTCAGGATGAAGAGATGGAAATGAGTCTCTCCCCTTCTGTGGGCAATACTCCGATGGGAGAAATTAATCTTGAGTAAATGAGACTTTGAGTTTATAAGCAGCTGATTAAAAATACTTTACCTGTTGAAATGTTCTAAAAGGTGGGTTGACGTCACTCTATCCCCATTTGACTGGCTAGTAAACTGAACAGCTGTGGGATTAAAAGCTGTACTCAAAAATCTTCATTTCACAGACCCTAAAGCTTGAACCCAGACTGAAGCTGAGTTCTCCACTGTAGGTATCAAGCTCCTTAGAAGAAGGGAAACATTGTCCCTGTAAGCAGAGATACTCCTCAGGATAAAAATCTAGTATAAACTCAGAATAAATTTTATATTTGTGACCAGATCAAAATTTTGGGGTTTATCATTTAGCTTCATTCATCTTCATTGTGCCAGTTACAGATAGTTGTGCCTGATACACAAGTGGGGCAGTCACACTCCTGTGGACCACTGAACAGATCACTCCAAGTAGCTATTTCCCATGGCATGGGTATGGAAAGAAACTAGGTTGATGCACTGTTCCAAGACCATAACACACTGATTAAACACACACTGACAAAATATCTTGGGCATATGGATAGAAAAGTTTTGATCTTACTGAGAGATGCTGCGGTTTAGGTGTGATGTACATGGACAAATTCTGGGTTTGATCCCTGGGCAGAAGAAGATGCTGAGGGAGACATGCAGGTTATTTATAAGACTGAGTGATCAGCTTCTCTATCTGTGTCCCTGTCCCTGTTTATTTATGGATACACTCCAGATTATATGCTTTCAAGCTTTGCTATAGTAGACTAAACACCAACTAGGGAGAAAAAATATTGAAGCTAAGGGATACTACTGGCACAGGAACAATGGGTATAAATTAATCGTATTTAAAATCTGCTTGAAAATAAGAAGAAAGTCCTTACCTATTACAACAGTGATGTGCTGGAATATCTCAGTTCCTGCCACAGGAGGAGAAGGAAAAACCTGACTGTTTGTTTAACTAAACTTCACAAGTTTAGGAAGGGGATATATGATGGGAGAGCTGGGGACTGTGTTTAGCAGTCACTTCCAGTCCTGTGTTCATGTTATAGATCTGACTTATGGTATTGTCTCCAGTCATCGAGAAAGCCAAGAAAATTTAGCTCTGGTTTCTGATTTAGCTCTAAGTCTTCATTAGGCAACACCAAGTGAGAAGGCAGATCTGTGAAATGAAATGATAGGGAAAGCTTACACTAATCAGTATGAACTGCATCTTTAACAGTTCTCTGATTTTTGTTCTTGAATCTTATTATAATTTTTAAGCTTGATGTTCTGGCTTGTTTTCAAATGCTGCAAAAACTCCTATTCATTGCTCTGAAATTATCTGATATGTTGGCTATAACACAACAGATAAAAGGTCTATCCAACTCAGTGCCCTTCCTTTGGTGCCAGAACTCCCTTTAAAATATTTTATGAAAATATGGACACTAAAATCTGGTGTGAGAGAATTCTAAAGACTTAGTTTTCTTTGCTGATATTTGTGCTCTGTTGTTTATTTTCAAAGACAGGAAAAACTTTGATCTAAATCATATATTTAAGTATTTTCATGAGTCTTCTGTAGAAAGAAGTCTAAGTTATAGTGAGATATAAATAAAATGCTAAAATATTCAGGATTTTAAATTTGTGTAGAGAAGCAGCAGCCCAAGTAGAGACCGGGTCTCAAAGTGCTGGAAAAGAGTAAAATGCTAGAATGAGCTCTCCAGAGACGAATTTTCAACACCTTTGACTCACAAGTTACTATTAAATTAGACTGGCAGTCCCTGAGGCAGCTGAAAATCACATTAGCAGTATTAAAGATGGTAAAATTATACCTTAAAAAAAAATAAAATTCTGTACATACAGCCTTAGGTTATTGCCATGTGATACTATGGCTTGATCTATAAATCTATGCCAAAAGATCAAACTGATTTCTATGCATATTCAGGGGATTGACGAGTAAGATAATGTCATGTACAAGGAGCTTCATAAGCGAAAGTCAGGATAAATGACCAAAGGATGAACAGCTTGTGAGAGTTTAAAGACATTACTTCACAAAGGTGAGTAAACTAGACCGTTGCCTTGGAGGCCTTCATCATTCAAAATAGGAGCTGATCAGGTTACATTTGGTCCTAGAACAAGTCAAATGCAACAATTACCTAAGACTGTTGCTAAGGCATTTTGAAGAAATTCAGCTTTGTTTGCTGCTAAAAAAAGGATAAAACCCCCACTAATTAACTGCATTTGTAGTCTTCATATTAAGAAAAACACTTCTCAAATCCTTCAAAATTATTATTTTTTTTCTTAAAAAACATATTCTTTTTTGTACTGATTTTGGAGTGAAATCATATTATCAATTGAGAGAGGAAAATTAAAGGGACATTCAGACAATATTTTATTTTTTTTTAAATGTGGCCCATTGCTGCAAAGTGAATGTTCCTCAGCAGTGTAATGATATTTAGGAGAATTAAATGAATTGTCTTCAGAGGTTACATTTTAAATATATACATTTGAAAAGTGCATAAAGATCTGAGGAAGAGTTCAGAGGTCATTATTCTGTTTTATATAACTGCATTCTGGTTTGTATAACTGTATATACTACAAAAAAAGTAAGTTCCAACTCTAAGTCAGAGGCAACCTTTTTGATCACTTCGGTGGTAAAAAAATTTTACCTGAAGACTCTGTCCTGATGGGTTTATAAACAGCAAAATAATATAAGAGGAAATAGCATGGCATCCTTCTTATTCTATTGTCTACTGTCTTTGCAAGATAAGCCTCATCTTTATGTAAACTTATTGCAGGAGTGACATAGAATCATAGAATCATAGAATCATAGGGTTGGAAGGGACCTCTGGAGATCATCTAGTCCAACCCCCCTGCCAGAGCAGGGTCACCTACAGCAGGTTACACAGGAACACGTCCAGGTGGGTTTTGAATGTCTCCAGAGTTGGAGACTCCACCACCTCTCTGGGCAGCCTGTTCCAGTGCTCTGCCACCCTCAGGGTAAAGAAGTTCCTCCTCATGTTTAGGTGGAACTTCCTATGTTCAAGTTTGTGCCCATTACCTCTTGTCCTGTCCCCAGGCACCACTGAAAAGAGCCTGGCCCCATCCTCCTGACACCCGCCCTTTAAGTATTTATAAGTGTTGATAAGGTCACCCCTCAGACGTCTTTTTTCCAGACTGAAGAGACCCAAATCCCTCAGCCTTTCCTCATAAGAGAGGTGTTCCAGTCCCCTAATCATCTTTGTAGCTCTCTGCTGCACCCTCTCCAGCAGTTCCCTGTCCCTCTTGAACCGGGGAGCCCAGAACTGGACACAGTACTCCAGGTGCAGCCTCACCAAGGCAGAGTAGAGGGGGAGGATGACCTCCCTCGACCTGCTGGCCACACTCTTCTTGATGCACCCCAGGATGCCATTGGCCTTCTTGGCCACGAGGGCACATTGCTGACTCATGGTCATCCTGTTGTCCACCAGGACTCCCAGGTCTCTTTCCACAGAGCTGCTCTCCAGCAGGTCAGCACCCAACCTGTACTGGTGCATGGGGTTGTTCCTCCCCAGGTGCAGCACCCTACACTTGCCCTTGTTGAACTTCATAAGGTTTCTCTCTGCCCAGATCTCCAACCTGTCCAGGTCTCTCTGTATGGTGGCACAGCCTTCCGGTGTGTCAGCCACCCCACCCAGCTTGGTGTCATCAGCAAACTTGCTGAGGGTGCACTCTATCCCCTCATCCAGGTCATTGATGAATATGTTGAACGGGACTGGACCCAGTACTGACCCCTGGGGAACACCACTCGTCACTGGTCTCCAACTAGACTCTGTGCCCCTAATCACAACCCTCTGAGCTCTATCTTTCAACCAGTTTTCTATCCACCCCACTGTCCATTCATCTAGCCCACACTTCCTAAGCTTCCCTATGAGGATGCTGTGGGAGACCGTGTCAAACGCCTTGCTTAAGTCAAGGTAGACCACATCTACCGCCCTCCCCTCATCTATCCATCTAGTCATGCCATCGTAGAAGGCTATCAGATTAGTCAGACATGATTTCCCCTTGGTGAATCCATGCTGAGTACTTCTGATAGCTTTCCTTTCCTCCACGTGAAAGTTTCACCAGCATGAGACAGTCAGAGAAAAAACAAACACTACTATATTGTGTATCTCTCCTTTGGCAGTTCCACCTATTGATGGCAATCCCTTGTCAAGCAAAAAGACAGTATTTGGGTATAAGGTTGTCTCTGTCAAAAATTACTCGTTACAAAGTTTAACCAATCATCAGAAGTGACCTGAACATATATACAGGAACTGATATTTGTTGACTTGTTGGGATGGACACTTTGACAAGAGAAATTCATCTTTTTGGCATGAAGGACCACCTACTGTGTGTGCTTTATATAGGTGTACAAATCTTGAGGAGCGTTCACAGACATAGGTCACCAATAGCAGTTGGGATTGCTATGTTCCTCTAACTACCAAAAAAAAAATCGAGGAGATATTTTGTGGTTTGTTTGTTCTTCATTTTTTTTTTGTTGTGGTTTTTTTTTTCTTTTAAAATATGAGATATAGTCGTTCATTTGATGTGATATAGTCAGTGGCAAAGCTGGGGCTAGCATCGAGGGAGCTAGAAGCCCAGGCCTGCACCTCCAGCTGTTTAATCACAGGTGTACTCCTTCATCCTGTGCTCCTGCCTATTGAAGTGGAGAAGGATGCTGAGGGCTAACTTACAGCTGCTCTGTCACAGCTAGAGCTGGCAAAAAGCTGAATTTCTTGACAGTAAGGACTTAGGGAATATTCATCGTTCAGGTGTAAGGCAGCTGATTTGTTTCAGGTTGGCTGGAGGAACAGTTGAGCACAAAGAATATGTAGATACATCTTTTAACAGCTTTTTTTTTTTTTTTGGCATTTCCTAGTGGTTCCAGTCACTCATCAGACCCTAGAATGCTCAGCACTACCATTTTCCCTACTGAATACTATTCCAACCTAGCACCCCGTTTGTCTGTGTGTGAGAACATTCACTAAAGAGCTGATGTTGCTTTTTCCTCTGTCTCATGTGGATGACAGTCATCACCAAATCCCACGATAGCTTACAAAGGGATGACACCTTTTCTGTGCTGCTGCAGAGCAGGCAGAGAGCAATCTCACTTTCTCAGTCCTTTCTCAGTCTGAGGATCTCCTATGACAAAGAAAAATGATGTTCAGGGGTCAGACCTCAAAAGCACTGGTAGAGGGCTAACAGTGACTAATCATCACTTTCGCTTACAGAAAAAAACAACAACTTCTACTGCCTGTCTGATTGCCTAGTGATTTTGAAATCTTACAAACATTTGTATTTTAACTTCTGGTAGGAGAGTTGGATTTATGTTAGACCCAAAAGTGCTCTGATGATAGTTTTATGGAATGATATAGATCATTTACTTTTGCAAGCAACAAGCAGAGCTTCTGTGCCCTGTCTGTACTTCTAAACACGGTAGGGGAGATGTGTTAATATGATGGCTGATTGGATAACTACAACTTATCACAGGTCTTGCAAATTTAGAACTCTCTGTAAGTGAACTAAAAACTGTGCTACAGAATAATCCCACATGTAATGTTCTGATAATTAAGCCCCTCTGACAATTACATCATACATTATCAGGATTAGCCAGATCCATTACTCATCACTGGTGCCTTGGACAAAACAAAGCTGGTACGCCAGGGACTGTCAGCTGAGCAGATGCTCCTATGGAAGAAAGCAGCCAAGTACTGTTTATGTAATACAAGCAGCAGCATGCTGGAGAAAGATATTGCTTCAGCTTGCACAGTGTTCCTGGAGTTTAGAAACTAGGGAAGGCAGAAATCTGAAGGCAGCATATTGACTATACTTTTAAAAATTTATTCTTTGAATACCAGTTTATTTGCATGTTCTGCTTCTCTGTTATAATTATGCTTTGCTGGAACCTTTTTTTATGTACATACAGCGCACGGCTCTGCACTTCTTCTGTTTATCAAAGTTAAAGACAGTAATACACAGAACAGAAGAAAAAAGGGAAGAGAGTTGTTGTAAAGGATACTGTGTTAATCGTAGGAGTTTATATTGAAGACTGGGGTTAAAAATAAACTGTAGAGAGAAAATTTTACTAGTACTTTAGTGTTGGGGTTTTTTTTGTTGGTGCTGTTGTGGCGTTTTGGGGTTTTAGTGGTTTTTGTTGGGTTTTTTTGTTGTTGTTTGGTTTGGGTTTTTTTTTTGTTTTTTTTTTTTTTTGTCGGTTCTAATTTGGCTTTTTTTAAATGGCATGATAATTGGAAAAATCTGGTAATACTAGGACCATATTATTTCATAATGCTGTTTCTCCAATTCTGCAGAAGAAACTTTCCAAAAAGGAGGTTTCTGATGATAGAAACTTATTTCCTCACCCTGCTCCCACTACAGATTCCTGTCCATGTAAAGTTGTGGAAAGCAAAACATCCTGTTTCCCCAGTGTTTCATCCAGGCAGAAACATTCCTAACAGCTTTTCATTTTCTGACCCAAAATGTTTTATCTAATGCTTGGTGAGGTCTGTGGTAAAGCAGATAGAGCATGAGGACCTGCTCCAGCTAGGGAGTGCTCTTCAGGAGCCAATAAAGCTTAAGCATCCACATTTTAGTGATCACGTCTTATTCTCTCCCAGCCTAGTGAGGCAATTCTCTTCACAGAGTAATTGAGGGCTCCATCTGAAAGTGTGTGTTCTTCCTTTTTTTTTCTTTTTTTCTTTTTTTTTTTTTTTCCCCTTTCTGTAAGGCAGTTGTCAGTAACCATAGTCCCTTGGGCTTTGTAGAAATTCCAATGAGGAGAGCAACTTCTAACTAGTAAATACTGAAAAGCTGAAGGGAATTCTTATACTGAGCTGTGTCAATTAAGTGCAAACTAAGAAAAATGGGATTTATCTCTATAAACATTGGACACTGGGGAGATTTAGGATAGATTCCCTCTTAAAATCTTTGGAAGATTTTTAAGTTGGAACTTTTTTGAGTAAAGGTGTGTCCAGCCCTATAACGGGTGAATCTTTTAATTCTAATGAACATTTTGCTTTTAAAAATTTCTTTTTTCATTTGCTATGGAATAGCGCTGGATGGTCATTGGCACTGATGTGTGCCCTGGGAGTCAAAGAAAAAAACAGTACGTCTGAGCAGTCCGGCACATGGTCTATGGTAGATGATCTGTGTCAGTTTAAAGTCTCTATGTCCTGTGCCAGAATAGGGTCAGGAAAATCTCAGATGCTGCAGTTCTCAGTCTCCTGCCTTTAATGTAAAGCCATCTTCATCTATAGATTAAACTGACAGACTGTGAACTCTGTTGGGTGGAGTACAGCTTTATGCTCAATTTCATACCCACTGTGGAGTGATAATCACTGGTAGAAAAATGCAGTAAAGAGATGGGCACAATTTTGCCATTAGCCATTGTGCTTTGACAAATGTAGCTGCATTTACAAACCCTCAAATCTTTTATTACTGAAACAGTATTTTCCAGTCATCCACTGTCCTGCAATTATTATGGAGCTTTCTCCCTGTTTACAGATGAAGTCGCTATGCCATCAATGAAGAGGTAAGGGTAAGGGAGGGAGATGGAAAATTATAAAATACCCCTTCTAAGTACGGGTAGTCTTTTGTATTACTGATTGCAAAGCCTTTACTAACTTTATGACAAGAGCCAGTATTAGACAACAATGTGCTCATGCTGCTTTTCTTTAAACAGTCTATTAACACTGGCTGAATAATACAGAAGAAGGAAATTTATTTTGTCACTCCATAATGAATCATGTTGTCTGTTTGGTGTTTTTTGGTGGATATTTCCATTATATTAGTTTGGGCTGTGAAATATTCACAGATTCCCGGATTCATAATCATATATGATCTGATCAAGTATGAGTGCTTATAAGCAGATGTTTATAATTCATCTTTTGCTATTTAGCTTTCTTTTTCTTAGCTAAAGTCACATGACATTAATTGTTTTCCCCTATAAGGTGTGTCTTATATTTATTTCCATTGTGGGGCCTGGATATATGCCTTGGATTCAGTTACATTAAATGTAGCACAAGATCTTACTGTACACCAGCAACGGCCCTACTACCTCATGCCCTTTTTTGTTTTCATAGTGAGAAAACCCAAATATACTGTAGAAGGAACATCTGTTGTGTGCTTTAGGTATTATTATTATTAGGTTCAGATGATCAGTTGATGACCATAGACATGAACCACAAAGAACAGCACACAAATGATCTTTAGTTTAGAAGTTGAATACGCTGGGGAGATGAATCACAGGCTAATTTCAGCTGCTTCAAGCAAGATGTGCCATCTAAGTTTGGTATTTACACTGGCGAGAGGACAACCTCTGCAGGGAGTGATTCTGGCATTCTAAGGTAGGTGTCCCAGATATGTAAACCAAACCACTTACCTGGACGTGGCTCTCTTACTTCACTGACTATAGAGAAGTCTTAAATCAGGCAACTAACTTTCATAGAACCGTTGTTTGGTGAGGTGAATCCCATCTGCAAATTATTGTATGGTTGCAGAAAGTAACACAGTAGAAAACAAGAAAATTTCTGAATGGTTGGCAGCACACATACATAATGAGATTTCAGTTAAAGCCTGATAAAAAAGTAAAACAACATTTAAAGCAGGAGAAGCTAGTTATTTTTGCAGGGCTGTCTGCAATTTGATATGCTTGAAAACTGGCTATTTCTATATTGCACAGAACTGAGGAGACGGAATATCTATGGCAGGCTACCCAGTTAGCTTAACCGTGGATGTTCACTGAAGAATTTTGGCTTTGAAACGCATTTTGTCTTTTGAATCCCATTTTACAGATAAGGAGACTGAGGCATGAAGTAATTCTGGCACTCGGGAATATTCTTTATGAGACTGCTTTTAAATTTTAAGACCACTCCTTTGCAGAATTAGGAACAAGTATTCAGGGAGTGCACAAAGCCAATAAAAGCAGCAGCCTTGCTGCTGAGAAGCTGGCTGCCCTGAGTTCCCTGGCTCGCTCTGGGAAGTGGCACATCACCGCTCCTGTGTGCCAAGGGCAGGCTGCAAGCTGAGGGACGTCTACAGAAGTAATGCACTCTTCCCTTGCTTTCTCAGCTTGTTCCATCGCTTCCTCCGCTTTGTCTAGCTTGAGAGAAAGCAGGCTTTTTGAAAGGTAAATATAGTTCACGTAGAAGTTAAATTTTCTGGGGCTTCTTTCCATTCAAGGATGACTGCTGTGCTGTGCATTCACGTGCAGCATGAGTTTATAGTCCCATTACTTGGCGCAAGCCATGAATAAAGTACAGCTCAGCCAATAGGTGTGGGAAGAAATGCAGTTTAAACCTCTGCTCTTGCTATGGTGGCATCTCCTGAGGAAAAAAACCAAATGTTATTTTTCTGGGAAGAACAAAGACAAAATGCATCCCCTGGCTGTTTGAGATGATCCCATGCCAATGTGTGGCAGCAAGCGGCATTGGCCAACTGCAAAAAGGGGACTAGGCACCGGGATGATGCTCCTGGAGAGAGTCTCTCTGCGCTCTGCACTGCATCTCACTTCTGGCTCTGCTCATGAGGCACAGTCAAGCCCAATTATAATCATGACTGGAGGGTGTTGCCAGAAAGAGCAGGTTAGTGCCTGCAATTAAACTGGTTGCTAATTATGTGGCAGGATTTTTTTATTTTTTTTTCAGTGGCTAATTTGTTTCACAGAAAGCTGTGCACACAAGTGTGAGCACTTCTGTGTGCATGCAGAGGAAGTAATGCTCTGAAAATTCTTTTTTTCTTTTTCTTTAGGTTTTCCTTTTCCCCTTTGCTTCTCTTAGTTCTCAAACTGTAAGTTATACTTATTTAACATCTCTATCATAACTCAAATTTGCACCAGCATCGCTCACAGAATTTTTACTTTCTTGCACCAGGGCTACTTTACTCTCCTGGTGCTCATCTGTGGAGGTCACTGTGGGCCCCACAGTCATTTAGCTGTATGTTAATCTTGAATCCTCCAGCAGACTCCAGACCGTTATGGATCATTTTCATTTTATTGTTGTTCTTTAATTAAACAGAAAATGATAAATTGTTTATGTCTATTGTGCAGTCTACAAATACTCACTTCCTGGTTCATTACCATTATTATATGACATATGAAAAGAATGGAGAGGAGTAGATTAATGGAGCTGCATGCTGATCACAGTTTTGCTCGGAAATCTCAGATATCTGCAATCTGACAGCCATTCAGAGACTGCTATCTGGCCTGATCAGATGTCGCTGAGCTGTGCCCAAAACCCAGCGGCTTATTTTTTTTTAACAACGCTCTTTTCAAAATTATGCGTTAAAGCCATTATTGATCGTTGCTGTACGAAATATAATAAATGGCAAACCTACTTAGTTCCACTAATGTGAAAAGGATAATAAAATACAGGATGAGATCTTTAGACAAAAGAAAAGCAAAACTGCCTTCTACAAAGCACATGGAGTATTCAGAACTGTAGCCACAGTGCAAAATTCTCCTTTGATGTAGGAAGGTTGTGGGGAGCAGCAGTGATTGCAGGACATTTAAGGCTCTTTGAAGGTGCTTTCTGCAGTCAGAAAACTCAACTGCATCCACTTACCTACCTTTTTATTCTGCTTTTGACATTTTTCCATCCACTCTTATCAGGCATGCTCTCAGCCTTTCTTCTGTGGGTGGATGAACTCCTGTTGGTTAGTAAGCTCTCACATGGGTAATTCTATTGAATACCAGGGACGTGAGTTTCCACCACAAAGGTATTTACATCAACACAAAGGGAGCATAAAACAGTACCGTTTTGACTTGGTCATATTTATTTCATCCTTGTGTAAGTGAAGAAAGTGGAAAAAGAAGCCCAACAGTTGCAAAATTAGGATTTTTAACAGGGATTAGCATACTATGTGCAGTGATACATGATTTTCTAACATGTGGGCAGTAACCTGCTTTTCTTTCCTCCTTTCCCTGTTTTGTAAAAGTATTTCCATCACTAATGTGCCTCTGTTCCTGGGCCTGCCAGTGGCAAATCCAAATGGTCCATTAACTGTGAAGTCAGTTGTCAGTTCTCTCCTGCCTCTAGTTTGGCACGCTTCTAAGTGACTTGCTTCATTGATTGCACAGTGATTCTGCACTGCAGAAATGAACCTCAGGTCACATACCTTGAGGTTAATTCAAACTATATAGTATTTTCTGTCAGAGAAGTTGGCATATTTTTTCAATAGAAGCAGACTGGTAATGTACGCCCGATGTTGATTTGCTATAATAGCAAATGTCCAGATTCATGTTTAGACTGAGATGGGCAAAATAAAAGGCAGGATTACACTGGAGGGAATATGCATGCAGATAAGTCTTTTTGAGTTTAGGGGACCATGATTCTTGGATAGGCATGGGGTTTTGTTGTGCAACTTGAAGATATAATATGATATGTTTGATTACATTTAGTGGTTCCTTAATGTTTATGGGGAAGATAAGAATAAAAGGCAATTTTAGTTCCTTCCTTGCCATCTCAGATCTTCTCTATACAGTTCCATGGTGCAGAGTAAACTTGTTTCTTATATTTAAAGTAGCTCATTATAGAGCATTATATATTGAGCTGTGCTCTAGGGCTGATAGAGAAATAAAAGCAGTGTCTTGCTATCAGTGGGCTCCACAGTGATCTTCTTCCCTTAGATGGTAGTTCCTTGAACTTAGTGATTTTATGCTGCTTTTAAACTTCTTGTCTTTCCCTATGTTCTATAAGTGCATCTGTAGATGATGTATCTTTCTTCTCTTTTTTCCTAAATTGTTTGCGATGTTATTGCACACTTTCCCCAATGCAGCAGGGAAGTGACTGAATTTTTACTGGTGAAAAATGATTCCTATATACTCTTTGATCCTGCAATTCATTATTCTACTGTCAGTTTGGTTTGTTTTTCACTCTAGCCACTGTTTTCTTGATTGCTTCAAGCTTGAAAATTACTCTGTTCCCAAGAACTACTGTGAAGTGAGCAAAAAGATAAAGACAGCAGGGACACAAGGAAGTTCTAGCACAAGAGCTAGGCAGCAAGATTTTCTCCCTGGTATGGATAGCAGGGAATTTTTTCAATAATTGGATCGTGATTGGTATTACTGGTCTCTCAGTAAATCAGGCTGCATTGACTAATTTTCTGAAAATACTTTACCTTTAAAATAAAATACCGAACTTCAAGTGTTGTGATCTTTTCCCAACATGTGTGGGAAAACATGTGGAAAACTGAAAAGCTGAATGATTTTTGTATTTATAACTTTCACGATAAGTACAGGGGAGATAGGTATTGTGGGAAAAAATACCTACATTAAAACAAACAAACAAGAACACTTTTCCCCTATCAGTTATTTTTGCTTCACTTCCAATTGCTTGTATAAACATAAAGAAATAAGTAATCTCTTCACTTGTAATCAGATATTTTAAATATTATTGTTACATTTATGTATTTTATATACAACAACAGCAGTAGCAGCCTGTTTAGACCGTTGGGTTTTTCCTCCTCATGTTCAGCTCTCTTAAGGAAAATGCGCTCTGGGTTTGAAAAAAAATCCATTTTCCAACTCATGATAACAAAATTTTGGAAGCTGTCAAATAGCTAAGAAGAGAAAATTCATCCATGAAAATAGCTTTGCTCAGAAGATTGTTATAGTCTTAGCCCATGGTCTTTCCAGTGCCTCCTACTCTGACTTCCCGCAGGATATTCCTGTCTCAAACTCATCTCAAAGGATGCATATTTATTTAACAAGATTCATCAGTGCATTTCAGGTTATTTTGTTCCTGCATAAAACTTTTTTTAATTAGCAGAGACATTCATATCGTGCAAATGACCGGTTTGTCTGTCATTCTCATGTTGAAACAATCTTATCACATTTGGTGTTGCTAATGCAGCAAAGTTGTAGAATATGAGTTAATCATACAATACATGTTGTGTGAAAGCTATCCATATTCTAAATTTTCTGAGCAATACTATAATTGAATTTAGTTATGACTAGGAAGACTCAAGAAAATAGTACTATCAGTGAGGTAGATAGTTTTGACATTAGAAGGATTTATTAGTTTTGACATTAGAAGGATTTATTCGTATCTAACAGCACAGAGCTGGTGCTGATATTCAGTTTATCTACGTATACAACATATTTTGTATAGGGGTGTTGCTAGGTTATGACAATATATGCAAAATTACTTCTAATTAGTTAAGTACCAAGATGTAGTGTTCATATGTGATGATCTCCCTTATACTTGCTGACAAATTAAACTTAGCAAGGATGACTAGGTATAACTGAGGATAGAATTTGTCTTGTGCTCTTTTTTTTCCTTTTTTTTTCTTTTTGACAATTTACTTTCAAACACCATCTAAGCTATCTGTTAAATTTAAGTAAGTTTATTAGTGCAAGACTATATGCAATGTACTGTAGATGAGGACTGGGGGGAGATGCAAAGGAATAGATGGCCATCGTTTCAACACATGACCTGACGTGTGCAGGTGAAAGGGTTGTGAATCGAAGGAGCTCTTCTAACAAATTATTGTTTTTACCTGATTTAAAGCTGTTTCATACACAAAGATTAACGTGGCGGCCCACTGTGATTACCTAGTATGATATGTCCTATAATAAAGAATCCATTAATTAATTTCCCTTCCATCTGAAGACCGTCTTTCAAAAATTAGCCAAACATGTCTAGCTTCAAATTCTGCCTATTAATCTCATTTTGAGTTGGTTTATAGATTCAGGAGACTTCTTTTTAAACTTGTGCTCTATGTGGGCAATAGAAATTTAATAAGATATGCAGAATGTGATCAAGTAATGCTTTGTCCTTCTGTTCCTTAAGTCAGACTGATCATCTTTTGACTTTTACAGTGAAACATTTCCATTTTTTGTATGTCCTTGAAACTTTCCTGTGAGGCCTGTGCAATCTATACATCCCTGAAATGTGCTCAGACGAAAGGAGTTAGCATTCCAGTAGAGGCTGCTCTGTTGCCAAATGCGGATGCAACCTGACCTCCCTGCTGCTGCTTCACCTCTGTAATTATACACCCAAGGATCACCTTTTTGACCCTACCATTGCAATTGCCTCTACCATCAGCAATTCCTTTTCAAAGGCCACATCTAAGCTTACCTGCATGAGAACACCAGGAGACACCCCAGATCCTGCTTGCTCCTTGGATAACGAGATCGTGTGCTTAGATTTCACCTACATGGAGACAGGGATGTGGGAAATGGCTGGTGCATATCCAGATAGCATGCTACTGGGAAGTCGGGATGTGGCAGGGGCCGGCACCTGCATCTGGACTTTAGGTTTCAAATATATTAAAAGAAATTTCTTCCTGGGATTACCTCTTACATTGTCTGATTCTGGGTATATTTCCTGAACTGCTTACTATTTCTTAAGCAAAATCTGTGTTTTGTCCTCTGTATTTATTTTCATACTGTGTCACCTTTTATCAACAGTGATTTTGTGGTTTAGTTCAAGTAACAAATAAAACTTCTCTTAAGTGTAAATATATAACTAAAATGCCTATATACTTACTAGAAATTATGTTACAAGTCTTGAAATGTGACAGAATGTCAGTTTTTAATCCTTTTTTGTTTGTTTGTTTGCCATAATAATTTTATATTCCTTTAATTTAATCAGAATGTCCTGCATTACTAAATCAGATGCCTACAGAAGTATCAATACTTTATTAATCAAGTCCCATATTATTCACTACATTATTTTGTGTACTTATTTAAGTCTCACAGCCGTATGGTTGCTTAGGTTATATCATTTAAGTAGTGGCACACTTTTTCTTCCTCAGGTCTTTTGGAGCTTTCATGGTGTCCCAAAGTGTACTAAAAATGAATAGTAATGGTCCAGCTCCTTTTTATGGTATTTATTTAAAAGTTCTTTATAGAAATTTTCCAGAGCTGCTGATTCTACAAATGTTTTTTAAACTAGCGTTCCATGTTTCCTTACTAATGGCTGAAATACAAATCACCATTCCAATCTCATCAAGCTTTTCCCAAGGGTACAAGAGATTTATTTACTGAACACTTCTGCTTTTCCTAAGGTCTTTCCATTATTAATGAGAATTCTACCAGCTCTAATAATGAACTAATGCCACTTTTGGAATTCTTTTGTTTCTAAAAAGTCCCATCCGTTTTCTTGCTCTTATCTCTGTTGACTTTAGATTTTTCCAGGAGTTACTTTGATTCCTTTAAGCATTTTCTACAGATCCCATTTTCTGATTTATCTCGGTACCGGGAAAGATCATGGAAAGGATCATCTTGAGTGAGCTCCCACAGCAAGTGCAGGGCAGCCAAGGGATCAGGAGGGCCAGCCAGCATGGGTTTAGGAAAGGGAGGTCCTGCTTAACCAACCTGATCTCTTTCTATGACCATGTGACCTGCCTTCTGGATGCGGGGAAGGCTGTGGACGTTGTCTATCTGGACTTTGGTAAGGCCTTTGGCACCGTCCCCCACAGCATTCTCCTGGAGAAGCTGGCAAATCATGGCATAGACAAGTGTACTCTTCGCTGGGTTAAAAACTGGCTGGATGGCCGTGCCCAGAGAGTTGTGATTAATGGGGTGAAATCCTCTTGGCAGACGGTCACCAGTGGGGTCCGTCAGGGCTCAGTTTTGGGGCCAGTTTTGTTTAATATCTTTATGAATGATCTGGATGAGGGGATTGAGTGCACCCTCAGTAAGTTTGCAGATGACACTAAACTAGGTGGGAGTGTTGACCTGCTTGAGGGTAGGAAGGCTCTGCAGAGGGACCTGGACAGGCTGGATCGATGGACCAAGGCCAACTGTATGAGGTTTAATAAGACCAAGTGCCGGGTCCTGCATTTTGGTCACAACAACCCCAAGCAACGCTACAGGCTTGGGGAAGAGTGGCTGGAAAGCTGCCCAGCAGAAAAGGACCTGGGGGTGCTGGTGGACGGCCAGCTTAACATGAGCCAGCAGTGTGCCCAGGTGGCCAAGAAGGCCAAACGTCTAGATTTGGCATTTCAGGGCGTGCTCTAGTGGCAGAGATTGTAGGTTGTTTGGTTGGACTTGATGATCTCAAAGGTCTTTTCCAACCATGAAGATTCTGTGATTCTATATTTATTACTAGTATTGTTCTTTTTTTCCATTTTGTTAAATTTTAAAGCTATTGGTAATCTCATCTAGATTAGTTTCGTTTATTATTTTTTTAATTTGTCCTTTGTCTGCTGAGTATTTAATAAAATATTCTTAGGCAGTTCCAGTTATCATTCATGTATTTCTAATTATGTTCTGTTTTCTCCGATGGTGTTGCTCATATCTATTTCAAGATTGGTCTTTTCTCTAGAGCATCAAATTTAAGTATTGCTGATAAGGACTTTGTTTTCTTCATGTGATTACGGCAGTAACACTCTACTGAAGATATTATTGCTCTTTAGTTTTGAGATCAGCTGGTATCTAAGTCAGGGCAGCTAATACAGTGTTCTTCCATGGTTTGTTTAGGAAATCATCAAACTGTGGTGTGTCTAGAAGCAATAGTTAAATATAATTCCAGCACGTGCCATCCTAATGTGCTGTGTGTTCCTGGGATCTCATTCAGAACTAACACAGCACTCATACACTCAGAGCTAACATGACTTTGTGTAGCATCGTACTCTGCTGTATGCATCGGCTGTAGGGTACCCAGCACTAAGGAGTGTGCCTTCCACATGGCTTCATTTCTGATGGAAAAATATATCTCCTAACTGCAAAATATGAAAATATCTTTCAGATAAGCATCTTTATTTTCTAGGATACCCTCATCCATATGTACAATAGTCAAGGATTCAAGACAGAAGATGGACAGACATTTGACTAATATGCCATAAATGTAATGAAAACAAATATTTTTCAGAGGTTTGCTCAACAGTTACAGGCAGAATGCGTACAGGCTCATGGAACCGTGCAGGCAATCCATGATGCTCATTGTTAGACAGTGTAGTAAGTGTGGATTTCATATTTGCAAATGATTCATTTTTGGTGATGAGACAATTTTTATTAATCACTAGGCTATTACTTAATACTTGTAGGGATGTAATCTTAAAACACAGTCCTGTCATAAGTACATTACTTTAGATGTGTAAAGGTCACCACAGAGCACTGGGAATGCCATGGAGGATTGATCCAGCATAGGATCAGAAAGCAGCTTTAATCAAACAAGCTATTTTCTTCAAAGAAGGGAAGAAATCCTATGCCTTCTACCTTGTAGGACAACACGAGGTTATCAAGTAGTACCTTCTTGCCTTAAAAAATTGCATTTTTTGTATCCTATGAATGGGAGCTGCATTCTACTCAGTATCTTGTCTTCAGCAAGTGATGGAGACATTTCCTGAGAAAAGTCCAGTAAACCTTACGGCAGCTGCAAGGTTTCTGTACGTGGTCTGACAGATTACTGACCAAAGGAAGAAATACTGTTTTCTAGTACTAGTCTAAGGTTTTACTACCAACATGGATACAGAGAGATTTCCGAACCACAGTTTAATGTGACCTCTTCCTTCTCCTCCCCCAAAAACCCAAAACCTAGCCACTGTTTAAATTCTGTTTTGCTTTTTAATCTATGAAGAAACTTAACTCTGATGTGTATGGTGATTAACAGGTAACAGACTCAGTCTAACATTAAGTTACTTAATGCACCATCATATGAAGCTAAGGCAAACTGGGCTTGAAACAAAAAAGAAGTGGTTCCTCCTGCAATGGACAACAGATCTGCGGGGCTCATCACCAAAGAGCCTTGTGGGTGCAAGGAGCTTGCATGGGATTGAAAAAATCCCCTGAGATGAAGACAGGTGTTGGGAGAGTATTGGGGAGGTGGCGAATTAGCACATATGCTTGTTCTGATTTTATTCTTCTGTAGCTATTCAGTAATGCTGCTGTTTGAGACAGGACACCAGGGAGATGGACCCTTTGTCAGTGGACCCTTAAGACAGTGCAGCTCTCTTAAATTATGTCCTAGAGTTTATGGAGACAACGAGTATCTTTGTTTGTGCCTGACCTCTCTTGTAAGAACTCATGGCCAAAACCTCTGACTTAATTAATTTAGCCTTGGTCATGCACGTGCTTGTTAGAAGAACCCACTTTAAGTATTTGGGATCTGTCCTGAAAATGCAAATGCAATTGCAATGTGCTTATTTACTGAAATAAAACACATTCACATAAATGCACGTGCACTTCTTTGCCTGCATGTATATACGTATACATGCATACCTCAGGAGTTATTGCTGTGCTTCATAACTTCACACTCACTTTGAAAGTTCAAATTGAATGGTAATGTACTGATCCAAGGCTAATGTGAAGGGATTAATACCTTTCCTGATTTTTGACGGGAAGAAGGAAAATCTATGTTCATAATAAGCTAGACCATATATTTTACTGAAAGTGACATATGCAGAATGGTTTTATAAAAATGAGGCTGCCATTCTTTTCTGAAGAAGTTCACTATCATATGGCATCAGATTAGTCTTGTAGATTAGTGTTTGAGGTGTTGGCTCATAGTGGTTTGTGGTTGTTTTCATATAATGAAGTAAACTCCTCTGAAACACAAAACTAGCCATGGGTGTTGCAACCACAGCAGCTAAAATAAACTCTGTATCTGTTTGAGGCTGATAGTGTCACCCTGGGCTGATTCTCTTGGGACAATTAAATTGTGTTGGCAGTTATTCCTTCACTGCTGTGTATCTGGTACTAGTTACTACTGGTTGAACCTGTGGCTTCTAAAGGAAGACTTTCAATATGAGTACAGGAACTCAGGTGCCCAATGGGAAACCTCTCTGTAAGGAAAGCAGAGAATTACATTAAGGACACGTCATCTCTGCATCCCTCTCTGAAGTTTTATGGAATACGTGGAGCACTTGGAGGGATTCAGTATCTGTTGTCAGAGACCAGTAAGGTCTTCCCTCAGAAAGACTTGAAGAATGTATCACCTCTGAAAATCAGACCATTGATATTTGTTTCCTTAATATGGGGTTAAAGATCTATATTTTAGTATTCCTGTTTGGCAGTTTGCATAGCAATCTCTGTTCTTGGCCCTTCTGTGGAAGGGCCTCATATCTGAGGGCAGATATGCCCTCACTTCTTGTAACAAACCTCACTGGACTAATGTCCTTGATAGGATTAAGGGACCTGAACTCCATTGACTCCACGGAACCACGTGAAACTAGTTATATCAAGACCAGATAAGATAATTTATGAAGTATGCTGGGTAGTTAACTTTATCAACTACATCATTGTAATAGAGAGGTTTCAACTTTTCTATTAAATCATTTCCCTTGTGCAGAGGAGGCTGTTCTTCATGGAGGGAAGTGGAGGAGGGAAGGAAGCAGTGACTCCAGGTTCTGTGGGTCCTGCAGGCTTCAGGGTGGTATTTGCCATAGGGGTAAGCAGTATCTGTGCTTCCTGGCTCTATGCAGGGCATAGGTTCTTCATTCCTACTTCTGAGACCAGCTGAGTTCAAAACACAAAAATAATGACAATATATTAATTTACCCCTGTATAAGAGTTCCTATCCCTATAAAAGCTCAAGGTCTCTTATCCTTGTCGAAATGGGTGTGATCTTAGTATGAAAACCTCTGTTTTAAAGGAAGAAGAAGTGAATGTACTTGCTGTCAGGATGCCATGTTCTTCTGCATCCTCCATGCTGTATTTAAGAGTATAACTGAAATCCATGGCCTGACTGAGCTTTACACAGATCAAGAGTGGCTTTCTTAATGTTCTTTCTCCCCTAGGCACTAGGGTGATAATTCTCCTGTCCGGCCTCTGTCCAAACTGCTCTCACTTCTGTTTTTTTTCCCCAACATTGCAGTTGAAGACTGAAACGATTGAAGGGATAAAATTTCTTTTATAATCACAAAAAACATTATTCTTTTAGCTAAAGAGCTGCTATGAAATTTGAAAAGTTTTGTTGGGACTGTTATCAGTACGTTAAAAAAAAAATCCTTGCACAAACATCTTGTCTTTTCTTGATTAAAAACAAATACTAAAAATTAAAAAGAAGCAACAAGTTTGTCCCAGAAAATTGATAGAGAGTTTTATCTTTTTAGTACTGATTCAGAAGATTTCTTTCAGCTTTTTCTGAAACCAAATTTTAAATGCATTTAAATACCTCCATAGTAATACTTTCCACAATACTTGTCATAAGTTTTAAAACCGATAATCCAAAGAGTTTTGGAAACCTAATGTAAATTGCTCAAGGGACAGAATGACAGCATTAACCATATAAATCATGCTAGAACTAAATGGTGTCTTTTTATTCAGAAGAGACTTCCTTGTATATTGTCGCAAACTGTACTAACAAGAAATATCCTCATCTGACATAATTTATAGTGTTATGATCTTTGTCATATCATATATCCACCATCCACTGCCTCCTTCCCATTTCTTTTAATTTATCATTCCAGACTCTAGGTTGGCATCCTGTCTCATTCAGGACTGACTTCTTCCTGTCTGCATGAGCGATTCCTTCGCATGTGGTACCTTTGCCTACAGACAAAGTTATCAGCCTGCAGCAAGTGTGTTATAATCAGGTCCCGAAGTTCAACAGCTACATTTAAGGTCAGACTGTGCACATTGGGAAGATATCAGAAAAAGGCAACTCCTCCCAGATTTAGGGTCAAGTCCTCGTCTTACCATTTAGCCAACGGCTATATCCATATTAATAAATTAAATAGGGCCAGGGAGAGTATGAGTTTAAGCCTGACTGATGTCTGTGATTGTACATACTGCTTGATTATCAACAAACTCACTGTCAGGTTTTTGACCCATGCCAGCTGGCATTTTCCTAGGTTATGGCCAGACCTGACATAAGGACAGCACTCTCAGGAGGCAATATGGGCAAGTTCCCCCTTCTTTGGAGAACAGAGGAAAAGAACATTTCTCATGCCACTTTTGACTCTCAGTTTGTCCTTCCCTTCCCTTTATTTGCTAGTGCAGGTGTAGTTTTCATCCAGAAAAGTGTAGTTTTTCTGCACACCCCTTCATCCTATATCGTCCAACAAAGACAAGAGAAGAAGTAATTTTCTGCTAGGATGAACAGGAGAGGAAGTAATTTGCTACTCAGGCTATCAGCCCTCTCTGGAGCAAAAGCGTCCTGGAGTCATGCTTGAGACCTCCTCCTGAGGTAAAACACAACATGCTGAACGTACACAAACCTCACGTTACAACTATCTGTCTTCCTGCTTTATGTGCTTTTGGTTGGTTTTTTTTTTGCTTCATTTTGTATTGCTTTTTCCTTAAGAGGAAATAATTGTGTCCAATTAACTCATTTGGGCAACATGAAAATATTAAAGTTAAATATTTAGGTACAAACTGGGAAATTGTGCAGATATTATACCCATGTGACTTTTTTTGTTGTAAATCCACTACATTTATATCATATTTTAATTAAATGTTCCTCTTAAAGGTATTTAACAAAATATCCATACATGGCTACTCTTGGGATTAGTGACTTTTATTACCTTAAGCATGTCGTAGAGGAAATTTATGAGAAAATTCAATGTTTGGGTTCTTTTTATTCCCTTTGCGATCCTGGTTTTGACAATCATTATTAAAATACTGTTCAGCTTAATGGCTTTGCAGTAAAAAATAACAATGCAGTGGAGAGAAAAAGAGATTTATTGGAACCAGAATAAAAATAAAAAGGTTATTGCCAAGTTTGGTGTTTTTCTAAAAGCTACGTCTATACTAGTAAATACAATGGACCAGAAACTATTCTCTGTCCCCGAGGACAAATGATACGGCACAACCCACATTTATACAGCTAATCTCTCTTAGCTCTCAAAACAAGGTAACTCCATCCAAACTGCCTATTGGGAGCAATCCTTAGAGCACGCCATCCCCAAATCATGCTTCAGGACTCTTTGGGATGGTGTTAATTGGTTTACATCCAAAAGTCTGCCAAGAACTATGCTAGCAGTGCGGATGCTTTTGTGTCCTTATACAGACTCTGTTGCTCATTAGTATAGTCATGGCCACATTTCTACAGAAAACTGATCTCACAGCGCAGTCGGTGATCAGGGGCTGTGGTAACTGCTCATGGCACTTGTTCAAGTTCCAGCTCACTACTAGGACTTTTAACTCAGAATAAAAAATTGATGGATTCAAACACTGATATTCAAAATAAAACACTTCCTTGGTTTACAGTACCTCTTTGGAAAATGAGTGAAATCAAGTCATGTAGCTGGAAGATGAGTTGCCCTCAAAAGTTTGCTAACGACGATGAGTAAAGAGAAATTAAAACCCATGAAGCTCTAGCCTTACTGGAAACACCTTTGTTTTTAATATTCTTAACACTCTTAAGAGACTCTGTGAAATTTAAGTCAGGCTTAATGTAGCTTGGCTTTCATTGCACTTTAACCCTTGAAAAAGAAGAGAAGCAATAAAAGAGGAAAATGAATCTGCCTGAAGCTCGCGCTGAGGCAAATGGTCCTGAGGCGGGTTTGCTGACAGCTACCGAAGGTGTTTCTGTACTGTGGTGAACTGTGCAGTACAGATGCACCTTGTGCAAGAGATAAAGAATTCCCTGCTCACCCATCACTTCAGGAAAGGAGTAACTTTCACGTTGGTGGTGTCAGCATTCTTGCTGTCTTGCAGGCTGAGCCATGGCACGCTGAAACGTCAAGGGCTGGGGAAAAGCCCTATCTCTCACGCCACTTGGGTGAGCAGGGTGCCAGGCACTGAGAGCTGTGCGATGGGCGTTCCGTTAGAGAGAACAAGGCAGCTTCTAGGGAAGACCGTTGCCTGCAATTCAGGAAAGTGCTTGAACACATGCCGAGCATCCAGCACGTTTGCATCTGGCTGTATGAAACAGAATCTGGTGGTTTCCTGGACTGGGCTCTCAATGTGCAAAGAGTAAGAAAAATGTCCTGAGAAGGAGAGATAAAGGCACTAGGGTAATAGAAATAAGACAATTACGACAGCTTTTATTTTAAAACGCTGAGCTATAAATGTGAAGCAGAACAAAATGGAAAAGCGATTCAAAACACTGGAGGAGGCAGGCAGCCAAAATATTTGTCTGAAAATGTAGCTTCCTTGGTACTCATAGGCCTGAATGGTTTGTGTTTTAGCTTACTCTGAATTTTGTTTGATTAGAATATTATTTGGCTTTTGCAGTCAAAAGGAGCCAAGGCCTAATGGATATAGTACATTTTTTTACTGTCTTCTGTCTGTAGCAGTTTAATTTTTTTTAGAAATGAGGAAGGACAAATTGGTCTGTCTCTACAGTAACTCTGATGGACAGAGTGACCCTTCTTTCTTTTTTCTTTGAAAAATTATACTTCTGGTCCTCTGACGTGGGTGAAAACGAGCAGTGCGCATCTCTGGTTGGTATCTTTTTATTTAAACTGGCTTATGGGTCTATTCAGACATTTTTCAGAAGCGACTTCAGTAAAGGACCTTCAGTCTTTCCCCTGTTCTGGCCAGAGAGTCAGTGGTTACGGAAGCAATGACAGACATACAGCCTGCAGATAGAAAAGACTGCTGGCGTCAAAGCTGTGATACAGCCCTGTTTGACACCACTTATAGCTATTGCTAGGACAGGTTGAGTAGTTCCAGCTTTCTCAGTGTTGGAGAAGTCATTTTACCCAGAGCAATTTTTCATAGCTAGCGACTCTCATCTTAGGGACACAGCATCTTAGGAACATAACAAAAGGGACATAGTCTTTGATCACACATTGAAATGAGTAAAATTCCAGCTGGATATATACAGAATAAAGGAACAAGTTGATCACAGAAGCAGTACAGTCTCTGCCCTTTAAGATTTCTCAAACTTGACAGGACAACACTCTCTTCTTCAGCTTTGAAGTTGGCCTGTTCTGAGCAGGAGGTTGGACTTCCAGAGACCACTTCAAACCTAAATTATACTATGATTTGAATTTTAAGATATTATAGAAACTTAACCAAGGGAGAAAAAGCCTAAATAATTAAATAGAAATAAGCTATCATTTTCAAATGGGCTTTATTTATGGTAAATACAATCTGCATTTCATTTAGAAACAAAAAAATTCTGGTCTTAATAATTCAGTGTCTCTGTAATTTCTATAAATCATCCAGATATAGACATAGCTAGATGAAACAATCTTCAATTAGCATTTTAGTGGCTCCAGAATCTATTTAGCGTTATTCGTGGGAAAACACACACTAACTTTTTTTTTTTTACATATGGTAAGAGGTAAATTACACCAAAATGTTGGAAAATTATCCTGGACCTCAAAGAGATCCAGTAGTTTTGATGCCACACAGTAAGAGTTTCTTTTTCCGCTTGAAGCCCTGGGCTTCAGGTTTCAGTAGACTCCAAATTCAAAGGAAGATTAAGGAAAATTACAACATTTTCTCTGCTTCTTAGTCAAAGCCATTAATCCCACAGAGGTTTTCATGGCTACCATGGTATAACAGCAGCTGCACTGAAAAAATTATTTTATGAAATCAATGAGAATGTTAAAGAAGGGGAACATGAAAGAAAAGGCTTCTGCTTTAACAAATTTCCAATATATCTGGTAAGATGAAAGAGAACCACACACACAGAGGCAGAAAGCAGGCCGAGCGGGTACCATGGCGAGGTATTTCCAAACAGCTTCAGAAGCAATTGCACTTACTTCAAATGGTCTTCTCATAAGCAGAATGGGGGAAGCTCAAGTTTAACGGTGGCCCTGAGAGACGATGAAAATTTGTCAGAATGAAAAATGAAAACGAAAGCACAGTGACTAGTGCAGGCACTGATTTATCAGCTAAATGAGGGAATCTAATAGGACCCCGGCTGTCATTAGCATTGCAAGAGTGCCGGCCTCACACCACAGCATGACCCAGGGTTTCCAGGCAGGTAAAATATTTTGGCTGAGTTTTGTGAAGGAATCCAGTCCTTAATCACCACAGTCGTGATACTCTCTGTAAGCAGAAAATAATCTTTTCTGGTGCCATGTTAGCAGTTAATTTGCTTCTGAAATGTAAATAAGCGAGTGAGTGTGTCTATGTGTGAAAAAGATGCAGAATCAGCACCCGTAAAGGAGTGAGAAGATGCATTTGGGATCAAAGTGTTTTAAGTGAACCAGGTAAGCACATGTATATCACCTTTTATCATTGCACAGTCACTATTTGTAGCAACCCAAAATGCAGTACGAGACACGTACTATAACAATTTTGTGTGTAGCGTTAGTAATCTGACCATTTACTCCTGCTAAAAATCTGGCCCTTATTAATGTTTGCCATTAGAAATTAATTTAATGGGAATTTTCTTTGCTCGTTGTTACATGTAATAGATGGCAAACATATTTCTTTCTTTCTCCTCTCATTTCTATAGAGCAAGGTCAGCTTTCTGTATGGTTCATAGCAGGTCAGTGTGGAAAGGCAGTATCATCCATCATTTAGGTGTGTTTCCTCATTACCTGCATGAGTATTGCTGCTGTTAGCTTCATAGTTATCCTTGAAAATTTCACCTGGTTTGATTGCTCTGTCCTGTTCTAACCTCCTAAATTTCATCCTCATTTGACTCATGGAAACGAGAAATATTTGCACTGTTAGAGAATATTAGTATTTTACCTTTAAACATAATCTTTAAGCTCAGCAGATGCCACTATTTGTAAACAACCCCATTCACAGAAACTATGTTTCCTGTTCAGATGCACTGGGAGGTTGATATAAAGTGGGTGACATTCTCGACTGGCATCTTTTTCATTAAATTCTCTGGTTTTGGCAGTGTCAAGCTGTTTCAGAAAGCTTTCTTGACCTCCCTCAATTGCTTTAATGTGAACTGAAAAAATTTTTTTTTAAAGTGTAATAAATTCATAGCATCTTGATTTTGCATTTGAAAGCATCTTTTTTTATTATTATTACTACTTAGGATTTTCTTTCAATTTTACTTCACAAAATTCAATACCAGATTCTCAGATTCAAGGCAAACATTGTAGTTCAAGTCAAGCAAAAGATTATTTTTTAAGTATTTGGTTCATATAAAGTATTTTCGTCTGCCTTATTTTAAATTAAACGTTGTTAGTATTAACTTAACTTTTATTTTCCTTAACTGAAAAAAAGGAACTGGCAGCACAGCTTTAATCTTAACAGGATCTTTAGTAATGAGGGCAGCTGTTCGCTAGAAAAATGGCTTTCATTTATTCACTCATTTCATCTTGGACACCTAATGTGATTGACAAATGTGTCTATTCAGGTTTTTCACTTGTTCTGACATCCCAGTGCTGGCAGAACTTCATTGAATTACTTGAGAAAATCAGACTCTGTTGCCACAAATCAACAGGTGCAAACTTATGTATGTTGTTCGCACCAAGCACTGCGGAAATAATCTTAAGAGGATAATTATGCAAGAAGTGATGATGGGTCTTTCTAATGGAGAGCCAGCAGCCAAGTCATGGATAGTTTGCAGTTGGTTGCCGAGATCTGTCTGCCCGAAGCCAGTGATGGAGCATGAAAATTCTGCTGCAATTCCTCTGATACTCAGACGCAAATTTATCATTTCATTTACTCACTGCCTGAACCTATTAGGTGCCTTAACTCAGGCTCTGTAGCACTAGCTATTAGTGCTGAGCAATAGGAGTGGATCTGGAAGAACTAATGATGAGGACCTAACATTGCCACTGTACTTGTTTTGGGGGTTTATTTCAATCTATTTTACCTATTTCAAATATATTTTGGTGCTGTCAAGTAAAGGCTGCAGTGCATTAGGTATGCTTCTGGTATATATCGTCCAGCTAAACTTCAGCTGAGAGGAATCTAGGATGGGTGTTTTGAGTAGGCTCTGCAACGTGAGCTGAAGGATGGGAGGTGAAGACAAGCAGGACACTCACTTCTGTTCTAAAATGTAGATGCACCCTTAACCAGGGAGACTGACCTTTCCTTTATGGTGTATACCTGTGACATTTTCATGTCCAAAATTGTCTCAGGAATGTTTAAGCTCTGCAGACCTTTGGGGCTGGGGCTGGGACCTTAGCAGACTGCCAGAGCCCACTCCACCGTTTTAAGCATTTCAGTCCTCTTACTTTCAGCATCTAAGTTAAGAGCTATGGTTCCCTCTCAAGTAAATGAAGGAAGGTAATTGCATCCGTAATACAAATCAGAATACCTAAACAGGCAGTGGTTAAGCTATTAATGTAAGCGTAGTCGGATGTTCCTCTGGAGGAATATACTTTTCTCCTTGCTTACTGGTGCATAAATTAGTACTTCAGGGCAGTTATGCTAGATAGCCAGAGTTAGTCCGTCCTTCCCCCCTGACCCCTGGCCATAGCCCTGGCGATGTCCAAAACCCATGTAACGCTAGTCCAGGAAGTGCAAAAGCATATTTTTAAGTCTCATATATTAACTCAGGATATCTAAATGTAAAACTCTAACAACAGAATTCCAGTTCTATTTTCACCAGGATTTCTTCTTCAAAGTAAGTTCAACGTATCAATCATGCCTTTTTCTTTACCCAGGATCTTCAGGGGCCCCTCTACTCCCTACAGGATTGTATTTCACAAGCCATCTGCTGAGAATCAAGGAAAACCCTTATGCTTCCTCCTAGCCTTTCTCTTGCAGGATAACAGAGCCACAGGTCACAGCTGAAAACTCCTGAAAAAACCTTCCTGTTTTCTGCTGCTCTTCAGCTCACTCAAGCTGCTGCTGACTTTTATGACCCAGACCTCTTCATGCTGGTACTTGACTATGTGTTCCTGGGCAGTAGCCATATTCTAAAACACAAGTAGGTGACTACACAAACAGCTGAGGTGATATTCCTTTTGACTTTTGTGTAACACATTTTACTCCTAGAGATTGTAGTCTCCCAGCATGAAAATTCATAAGAATGAGTTTGACGGAAAACTTATACTAGGCTTATGGAAAATACAGAGCTATCGGTAAAGGAGCTGTTATTGAACAATGTAACTAACAAGAGAGCCTTTCTTGGTTTTGATTATTACTACAATCATTTTTTTCCACGCCTGATTTAGAAATGATCCATATGTCCTGCTCATTGCTCTCCCCTCGTTGTATTTCTTCTTCCCTTGATTTTCATGGGAGGTCTTTCATCTGTTCACCAGACAGACCTGACGGCAGGAAATTTCTACCCTCACCACAGTGGGAGTGCTTAGTCAAGGTCTATGAGCTTGAAAGACATAGCCATTGAGAATGATGTTATCAGTGATAGGCAATGCCGGAGATGATAAAAGCATTTAACCCAGAAGAGAGGATGAAAGTGTGGGAGTCTGTGTTTATGTAGCAGCATTAATTTTCTTAGGAAGTAGATGAAGGAGGGGAAAAGAAACAAGAGCCTTAAGCAAGAGCACCAGAGCAGTTGCCACACCTTGCTGAAGATAAGACTGAACCCTTCATCTGGACTTGTCAAGGACACAGATACATGGTGTGATGTATGCAGCTGTCTGCAGGAAAAGGTCCTAACAAGATCTGAAGGTTTTTACTCATTCCTGAAAGGAACGAGAAAAGTTCATTGTTTTGAGTAGCAGAGAACTTCCTGTACCGTATGGCTGCGGTCCAGCAAAGCATGGAAACCAATTGCAAATGCAGCCATGGAAGGAGTCAATACACCATTGTAAAGCTAGAAGACAGGTGTCTGTCTAACTGTTGCTTGAATTAAGTCTAGTGTGCTGTATTTCTTACAAAATCAAGCAAAATGACGAATGAACAAAGAAAAAAAAATCTTCAAAAATACCAGTGTCAATGTTAAGATTTTGTGAAGCATATATATATATCTTAAGTAAACAATATAAAAAGGACTCTCGTTACGCTAAGCAGTTTATATCAAGCATATTAGGCATCTTCTCCTTATTCAGCTTGCTATCAAAGAAACGATTTAATTTTAAATCATAATGTTTAAGTAATTACTTATTCTAATTACTTTAGGCAATGAAAGATATTTATACCTTTTTAACAGCAATTTCTTAATTAGCATATTTTCATTAATCAAAAAAATGAATAATTTAGAAGCAGAGTAACAGATGAATTATGCTAAGAGAGTTTTTGTCTGTGAAGAACAGTTTACTCATTTTTCCCATATAAAGCGCTGGGCACCAGCCCAAGAGCTTTGTTGTCTGCACTATGGAAACCAAAGGGCTGCAATATCCTTTAGTTAGCTCCTTTGCTTTGGATCTGTTAGTACAATGGCTTCTGCTGCTTCGAGATTCCCCCAGCTATGACTGATAGAGGTCTGGTGCAAGTTAGAAAAGTCTCAAGGCTGCACTAAGTTATAAATGGCATACAGTCCCAAAAGAAACCTATTCCATAGAGGAATGTCTCTTTTTCAAGGAGGTGATGCTCTGTAAATGAGACTGTGGATAGCCACTTCCATCTTTGTCCAAACTGAGCATCCTGCACAATGATGGTTGATTTAGAACTAGGCCAGGCAACAAAATCCAAATTATGAATATCACACTCTGAGGTGGGATTTTGTTGCACTGACCCCTTTGAAAATATGCAGAGACTTACATTATTGAGGTGCTGGAGCGCGTCCAAAGGAGAGCAATGAAGCTGGTGAAGGGTCTGGAGAACAAGTCTTATGAGGAGCAGCTGAGGGAGCTGGGGTTGTTCAGCCTGGAGAAAAGGACACTGAGGGGAGACCTTATCACTCTCTACAACTACCTGAAAGGAGGCTGTAGCAAGGTGGGGGTCGGTCTCTTCTCCTAAGTAACAAGCAATAGGACAAGAGGAAATTACCTCACTTTGCACCAGGAGAGGTTTACATTGGATATTAGGAAAAAATTCTTCACCGAAGGGGTTATCAAGCATTGGAACAGGCTGCCCAGAGGAGGGGTTGAGTCACCATCCCTGGAGGTATTTAAAAGAAGTGCAGATGTGGCATTTAGGGACATGATTTAGAGGTGGACTTGGTAGTATTAGATTTATGGTTAGCCTTGATGATCTTAGGAGTGTTTTCCAACCTAAATGATTCTATGATTCTATGATTATGAACCCTAAAGAGTTTACAGCCCTGAAGAACATTCATCCATTTCTCCAAGGGGGTTTTATGGGGAAAAAGTCAAAGTAGAGAGAGCAAGATTCCTTGTTTAGAATATACTTAACTGTGTTAGAGCGTTCTATGGGGCTTTGTGGTCTTCACCACATAATAAAGAGAAGATATTTGAAATTTATTCTTTTGGATTCTGACGTTCCGAGCAGAGATTTTATCCTGTTTTTCACAGACTGACTTGAGCTAAGTTTGGTCACTTGTGGAAACTTTAGGGAAAAACTACAAGAAATTATTAAGTGGATGAAGTAGGTCTTCCTCTTAGCTTGCAGGAGTTTCTAGTGAAACAGAGAACAAGTGGATTCATAAACAGAACATCTCTGGGTGGTAGCATGCCCTGTTATGGGGCATTACGTGCATCTCTCTGCAGAATTGCTGCCTACATTACCCACCACACATCCTTGCTGAGTGCTGTAATGGAGTTAATTCAGGATTTTCTATCCCGTGTTCAGCAGCATGCCATAAAACTCTTCTCAGAGTCTAAAGCAATAGTTAAGCAATGTTTAGATCAAAAGAATGACAGGATTCAACCCCATAAATACATACACACACTCTGCTGCATAGAATACTTTATCCTCAAATCTGTTATTTCCACATCTTAGTTGTAAATTGTACTCCATTTTAAGAAAATGGATACTACACGTGCTTGACATGATAGTTCCATAGGAGAGAATGAGACTGATATGAGCACACAGCAGGGTCTTTTAGAACTGATGCCAGACAGAAATCAATGCAGATTTATGCCATCTGAAAATCCAGCCTAGGAAATAAAGAGTGAAGAAAATTGAAAACACATACATCCTGATTCTGATCTCAATTATGCTATTGATAATCTTGCACAATGTCATTGGTCTTGATTTCCCTGTAGTATAGTTTTAAATAACCAGGACAGGTCATTGACTCAAAGTTACTCCAGGTTTACCCCTGTATTTTTGGAATTGAGTAAAATAAAATAAAAGTTGGTCTAGATTTACAAGGATCAAACTGAGATACTCTGATTCAGGAGTGCATCATAAAGGCCATCAAAGACTATTATTTTCCCAAATAAACTCAAGATAGAGTCTTTTATATGCTGACATTGTCACCCAGTCAGTGCAACTGCTTGCTCATGCAAGAGAACCGTTGCTGCTGTTAAAAGATCAACAGGACTCTTTAGCACGAGATGCTGTGTATCGGAAAAGAAATGTTGTAGTTGATAAAGCTTTATCACCTCCAGGAATGGCATTAAATAAATTTACAAGGCTTCTTGATACCTGCAGTTACATCCAAGGTGACAAAAATATTTTGACTGAATCATTTAACTCAGAGAGCTTTCTTGGCAAGGACTCAGTATTGTAGACAAATCTCTGAAGCTTTCTTTATGTCACTGGTTAGCTTGTCAGCATAAAGTATTATAGGTAAAAGATGGGAAGAGTGCTTGCTCTTCCACACCTAGACACTCAACCAACTCTTGAAGTCCCAAAGAAGATACATAGGGCAAGAGGGGCACACCGTGTTTTTCCTTCTACCGTATTTCAAGGCTTGCTAAAAGAGAAAATGGATTATGATTGGGTTTATTGGAAAAGGATCTTCCAGAGGAAGAAAGAAGATGCAAGGAACTTCTCCTCCCTCCCCACCCCCTACCAGTGGAGAACATTGACAACAAAGTCGGATGTGTCCCAGAAATTCCCAAAGCCAAAAGTTTAATGATCTCAAGTGAAGAGCTTGGGCTGTCTCCATCACAGGAAAAAATAATTTATGTAACATAAGGACAATACAAATTTGGCAGAGTTCTTCAAAATCACATCTGTTCACCATGTATTATGTTTGGTGACAGAAAGAACAAACTGTAAAGCAGTATATGATAAAACAGTGAAAGCATGGCAAGTTCGTTGACTAAGGTTGCACTGGTGATTACCAGAAATGGCTTGTTGATTGTCATCACGTTCTCCTGTAAGTCATACGGGCCTGTGGTGGCTAGCATTTAAAAGATCTTCATGCAGCAACTTATATTGCAACATTATTTGTTTCCCGTTATTAAAACTGTGACAGTCTGTCATATGTTTATACCATAATGAAAGATATCTACTATTCTATTAGAAGTTACTATTACTTTTAAAGTGTTTATTTTTTGAATTACAAACATAATGTTGTTAAACTATTTGGATTATTTGATGGAAGGCTATTCTTACTACCTCGTGGGTGCAATTCTTATTTATATATCACTCAGTGTGGTGCAGCATCTACAACAGATTATTAGTTTGGGCAAGGTTTTTCTCCAATAGTTTTCACGCAGCGTTTCAACTGTGCTTGTCTTTCACATCTGTATAACCAGAGATTAGAAAATTAGGAAATTGTTCTGTGGTTTCTCTTCAAAATTACAGTTTGGATACTTACTTTCCTGGCTGGTTCTAAGGAACATTTCTCTACAATATGCAGAACTCTTCTTCTAATGTGAGGAGGACTCGTGGCATTTCTGGGTATTGTACATTTTAGGTGCATAGCTAAGAACCAAAAACATTGAGATAAGTGTAACATAGGGCTCTTCACTATAACTTTTGCTGAGTGCAAATATTTCTGTTTTCAAATGCTTATAGTACATCTTGAAATGTGAAAACAATTACTTATGTTCATTTAAATATGGACTCACGGTCCTCTGTCTCCAGACAGATGTCTCCTCTTTTTCTACGCCTCTGACCACTTGTGCTAAGGGACCGCCTGAGCCATGCATAAATCTGTGTGTTACATATATGCCATTGTCAGATTACGGTTAAAGCTCACCAGTTAGCGAATCCAGCTCCAGTGGTTGTGAGGCTCATCCTTTGAGTTAGAGCTCACCACACCTCAAGTGGTGGGAGTGGTATTTAACCTTTGATGAGAACTGGGGGGGGGGCAGGAAGGAAGGTGGGCAGGGGAGAAAGAATCATTTTGTATTTATTCTGGTTATTAGATAGACAAGTCCAACCAGGCTGACTTCTAGGAGAGAGCATAGAAACCTCGTACCAAATTTTTAAAAGCATAAGGGAAGGAAGATCACGCTCATACACAGTAACCTGGTCTTCCTTTCCTTCTTCAAATTCCTGGGTTCCCAGTGTCCTGAGGTAGCCCATTGACTGTCCCAGAAACACTCACAAAATACACTAGCTGCATTTTTCCCTCAAAACAGCTGCATTTCACTGATGGATGAAATGATTGCTCTTAACGCATGTGGTGCTTTTCCTGGATGAAAGGTGTAAGCCATAAAGGCAATCAGCTGTCATTATTTTCAGGTCTCTCTCAATCTGTCATGACTTTTACAACCCCAAAGTTCTTGGTTTGCAAGAGGACCTCTACAAACACGCTCGTCTTTGATGAACATTCTGAAAAAAATAAAGGGAAGCACGTAAACATGTTCAAAGCTTTCAGTTCATTTTTTTGCTCGAGCTAAGAGGACATTCAGTCAGAGAATAGGTACAAGTTAGCGCAAGCATTATAGCAAGTACAGGGTTAATTGTGTTCCACATACTTATTTAATGTAAACCAAGCCTTGGCATTGTAAAAAGGGAATGTGGGAGGGAAGGGAGTTACTCCTCTGAAGTGTAGGAAGAACATAGAAAAGGGAAGTGCTCTTGGAGATAAAAGAACAGGGCCTATCACAGTACATCGAGAAAAGGACAGGGAAAGGAGGAAGCAGGTGGTAGGTTTTAGATTTCAATTGAAGTGCAGGACAATTCAGTGACCTGTGAGAAAGTTTTAGCACTTTTCATAAGCCTGAGAATTTTTGCAGTTTGCCTTTGCTACTCTTACACCTTATTGGCAGGCATGGTGATCTCTGAATTGTGAGAGCCTTCAGCTTTCAGAACACTTTATGATGGGTTTTAAGGTAAGAGAACATTTGTTTATATATTCCTGGTACTGTCTAGTCAGTTTGAGTGGTTTCTGGAGCAATTAAAATGAATGATATTATACATGTAGAAAATTGAAGAAAAATTTTTCATATATTTTCATTTTCCATATATTCTATTCATCATAGTCCTACCATCAAAATGCTTGAAGCCCTGTGTCGCAGAGGATCCAGAAAAAAAAAACACTCCTGAAAAAGTGTTGTATCTGCAAAGAAAGATGTGTTTGTGTGTGTTTGCATGTGTTTGTATGTTTATGTGTGTGTGTATATACAGGTTCCCAGCCCTAGAATTATTCTCATCTTAATATTTGACAACCAACTACTATACTTATTTCTTGTTCTTACATATTTGTCATACTTCTCTCCAGTTTCATCCTTTGAACTTCCTGAGAGAATGACGTTCTAAGTCTTAGGGTAGGAAAGGGGCAATGTATCATGATATTGACACCAGCAGGAAATTTGCCTCAAGACCCATCCAGTCTAATGGAAATAAATTTAAAATTGAATAGATTTTTGAGTGCAAATATCAAGGCTGTGAAACACAATTTCCGGAGTTTCTGTGGACAACTAACAGTGTAAGTGAAGTTCAAATGGCCTTAGTTGGAAGAACGTAGCACATCTTTGCTGTTCATCTCCAACACACAATCTTTTGAGATATATGTGTTTGTTCTTACAATATAAGTAAATTTTTTTAAGGGTAGTCATAACAAGCATCCGGACTATAAAGGAATCATTGTACATAAGACTTAGCATGGAAGCTCACCGACTGCAAAAGTACCTTTAGCATGCAAATCTTCGTCAGTTTATAATTTAGGGAGCATCAAACAGCAATCCAGCTTGTTTATGTAAAAAATTATCTCCAGATTGTTCAACATGAAATGGCTTCAGCATATTGTGAATAATTTTATTTTCTTGCATAAACTATTTTGCCAATGTGAACTGTGAAAAAATGATGGGTGGGAAGTGAACTGCCAAAACTAATCTTTGTTTTAAGCAATTTTACTTTTTCTTTTTTTTTTTTTTTTTTTTTTTAGTTTATAATGTCACTGGCTGCAACTATTTCATTTTTTCTCCAGGAACTATTGCTAACATGTCATCAAGCCCAATCCTTTTTCCCTTTATTGTTGTTTTTAAAAAATTTTCTATAAATAAGACTTTGTGACAGAAAACTAATTTTATTATTTTAAAAGTTCCTTGCTTTTGGTAGGAAATTAATGAATATATAAGCTTTTACTAATCCCTTAGATATGTCGACTTAAACTGATTCATATGTTTGTTTTCAGAAAGGAAGAAAGGAATGTTTTCCTAGACATGCCGGAAAATACTCCATGAGCAACTTTTTTTTGTTGTTCTTTTTGGATGTTGTTTGATTGATTTTTCCTTACTTTGCAACATTACATGGATAATCATCAAGGTTGATCTGTTTTGTGCAATTTCAAAGAGACCACCGCAGCTACCAGGGGTAGTTGTCCCTCAAAATTGTGGGTGGGGCAATATCCTGTCATTTGTTAGTAGGTGTCACTGGTGACAACGTCCTCTGTCCTGTGTGGCCCTGTGACTCTTGTCTACCATTTTCCTGGTACATGCACTCACTGAAAGCTGGTGCCGTTGGTCAGCACTCAGGTAGACCTTAATGCAATAAGTCTACCAAAAGGCTTATTGATTAATCTTAAAATGGAGTACCTTTTAAATGTCCTGCATCTTTTTTTTTTTTTTTAAAGACGAAGATAAAATTTTAGTTCTAGTATTTGAAAAGATTTTCTTTTTAAGCAGCTAATGTAATAACTAACTAAGCACAAATACACCAAGAAACTATTCCATAAAAATACAGTGTTTTAATCAGGCCAAAATCAAAACTTTTTTCAGAGCATGCTGGATATTGTTTTATTTGACTTTTTAAAAATATATTTTCCCTTTTGGTTCAGAATGAAAACTTCTAATATGTGAAAAGTGCATGCAATCACTATCTTTCCAACAAATTTCCTGAATCTCTTAGATTATTTCTGTTCCACTGGGACAACTAATGTTCAAGTTAAACTGGTATGCAACTGGTGTAAACCCATAAAAAGAAGGATTTCCAGCAGCTTTAATGAGGGCAGAATTTTGTCATATGCTGGCATTTGTGAACTATTTGTTCTAGGATGATAAACACACGTTTTTCTCTGAAAGTGTGAGGGGAGAATGGGTGTTTTAGGATTGGAGAACATGAAATTTCTGCAAGGAATTGCAGAGGTACTTTTGCCCTGCTCTGAACATTCTTGACTCCTGTTCTTGGGAGACAAAGGGGAACGCAGCAAATTTCCTGTTGTCAACAAATCCTTTATACATTTTAACTCCTTTGTGCTAGCTAAGGCTAGTGTAGCCAGCTATATGTGCTGCAAATTTTTCTTTGTTTCAGTTTCTTTTTTCAAGAAAAAGCAAATACATCACCATCTTGAAAACCAATGCAGCAAGGGTGTAATGAGAGAGAAAATACAGAGGTCACACAAGACTTGAAATGAGTTCTTTTATATTTAAGCAGTGAATTTGCTCTGTAATTTAAAACCTTTTAAATTTGCTAGTCAGCGACCTGTTCCATGACTCTTCTGTAGGATGTGTAAACACTTTTCATCAGAAGTTTGTTCATTTCTATATGCTTCTTTTAAAACGTTCAGACTCTTATTAGGAAATCCCAATGGAGTCACGTTGTATCAGGTCATACCACAACACATCTCTGCCTGCTTTGATGTGACCTTAAGTAGTGTCCTGTACTACACATGTATCATAGCTACGTTAATTCAGTGTGACCAGATCTGAATATCAAAACTTGGGTTGACAGGTACTCTTACTTCACCGGTTAACAACCACTTGCAGGTAACAAAGGAATGACACGAGGAGTCCCATTCCAGACATGTTTTGATGTACATTTACAATCAGCATTGACGGCGCCCAACGGGGAAGGGCTGACGTGACCCTCTAAGGCAGGCACAGCCTTCAATTGTTGTAATTTTCTCTGATGGAGAGCAGAGGAAGGTCGAGGCAGACACCTTTCTGAGATTGCCCCCAGGAGCAGTCTTGTGCCACTCAACCATCCTAATTTCTTGGTGCCTTCTGCATTCAGTGCTGGGTGTAAGACCATGCCGAGATCAACTGTATCAAATTCCTATAAAATGCACTGCATTTTACTCTTTTGGGTTCTTCTGAAAACAAATTGTTCCACAAGCAGCAGAACTTTAGGCACTTTCCTGTGTGACTCTTTCCCGTGTGGCCGTTCTGGTCTCTGACCTCGTGGCTTTTTCCTCAGTGATCGCTCTAATCTGGAGGTCTTTCCTCTATATGGTATCTACTTTTAGAAACTAAGTAGGAATTTAATACCCTTGAGCTTTTTACTTTTCTATTAGAGTTTGTTGAAATTAGCCAAGAGGTTTGAAGCAGGGGACAAACTAAGAGGCTGACTAGGAGAGGTGTAATCACATATGACTTCTTTCTAAAAACAGGTTAAAATCAGTTTTTAAATATTTTTTTCAAAAACAGTTTTTCAGCGCATTTTAAATTAAGGTAGCGAAAACACTCCTGTAAATGTTGTTGTGTATAATTGAGGTCAAATGAGGCAGAAATTGAGATACATCAGAGTTATTCCTGATGATTTAAATTTGCAAGCACCTTTGATTCAGTATTTACCACCAGCAAAAAAAAAAAAAAAAAAAAAATTATTATCAAACGTTCAAAGGACTTATTTCTTCCATTGCTGAATGCATCATGAAAAGTTTACTGTAAAGCGAGAGACAAACAGTATTTCCAAAGAGGCCGGTGAAATGTAATGTAGCATTGAAAAGACCTGCCAGGCATTGACAACTGTCACCCTCAAATAAGCAGAAAGATTAATATACAGTATTGAAAGTGTGACTGGTGAGACTTAGTTCTTGTGCACACTGCTTGCAAAACCGTGTTCCAAAGGAGTGGAGACGGGGCTGGTGAGCAGTAGCAAAAGCAGAAAATGCAGCTTGACAAGACTGGTCCATATAGCTTTAAATTCTGGGGAGTCAGACCAGAAAGCAGAAAAGGACATTCAGATCTGGATTTAATGTACCACAATATGCCAGGGTGTTTTCATCCAATTTATGGTTTATTCAAATAAATATAAAACTTTTGTCAAATTTAAGGGCTTGATGGAGGTGCGGTTTTCGCATTCAGTACTTTGGCTGTGACTCAACTCAGTTTTACATTGCTTGCATCTGTAACTCATTCTATTACAGACTATGCTTTTTTTTGCGTCATAGGTGCAGTATCTTCTGTGTTCATCAGGTGGGGATAAATGCTGGAAGGGCAAAGGCTCCGTAGCACTGCCAAGATGAGCGTGCATATTTGGTTATGCATTGTCACCACACAAGACTCTTCACAGTGCCAAAGCATTATTTCATGAACCTGTGAATGCTCTTAACCAGTGACTTGAGATCTGCTGTGGGAATATTTTATTTTTGTTCCTGCCTTTGCTGCTTACAAAGAGTAAAACGTCTCCTGGCCAGAGGGCACAGACAGAAATTTTTCGCAAGTGTGTAAACCACAGAGGTGAGTCGGGGTGGAATGGGCAAACGGGGGCTCTCCGTCACAGTTGGAAAAGGCTGTGAGAGAGCGCGGTGCCTGTGAGCTGGTGGGAGGGCGCTCCGTATTGATGCAAACCCTGCGGCCCCCACACTCGATGCAGTTTGCAGAGTGGCTGTGTCTGCTCTCTGAGCGCTGTGATCCCCACCTCTCGAGTAGCAAATTCAATTTGCTGTTACTGTGTTTATGCCTCTGAGCAAGTTGGATTCCCACCTCACTCCATCTGCTCACAGGCACAAGCACAGCTAAAGGGAACTCAGTTTTTCGTTTAAATGAATACGGGTGGGAGCTTGAGGTATTCACTTCGCTCTGGTGAAAGCCTGGAAGCTGTTCAAAAACTGGAGAAAAGTAAAAGACAGGGTCTGTCTCATTTGGATTGCTCTTCAAGGAAACAGGAGCTACAAGAAGATTAAAACTGCGATGATAGGGTAGGAGCAGATGTTCACTCTTGAGGGCAGTGATGGAACAATAATTATAGCATATGTCGGTATCCTATAGACAACAGAAGACTTGTACCAGTAACTGTAACTTGATAGATCCAGACAAATATGCCAGTACCACTCGTCTTTATATTCTAATACGCTGTGAACAAAGGAGAAAAATAGAGACACCTCCTCTCACATACATGCACGCACTCTAAAGAAACATGAGACATAATTCAAGAAAGGCAGGATTATTGTAATTGATTTTTTTAGTGTAACGTAGAGGAGAAAACTGATAATTAGTGTTGGATTGAGGGTAGAAGGGGAGGCTTTTGTGAAGGTATTACTTTTTGGCTACCTGGGGAGGAGGGAACTGGGTAAATCAGAAGAGAAGAGGCTGAGTTACATCCCAAATATATATTAAGTCAAGTGTTGACTGCAAGTAAAAACCTTAGAACTAAAGAACTGGAGAAACTGAAAAGCAAGAAGAAGTCTGGAGAATGAAAGCTACACTGCTTAGCATGCAAAACTGTCTTTAAAATACAAGCCAGGCTTAACACACATAGCAGTGGTTTTTAGGCTTCTGCTCACGATTCCCACTTCTGGTTGTGACCCTCAATTGTACAGCTGAGTTTGTCCCTCATTTTCAGAACTACCGATAGAGTAATGCTTACACATGCCTGATGCAAATCATCAAATACACGCAAGTGTTTCAGCTTGCAGTTTGTCATGTCTATTATAAGATTTAAGCAGATATTATTTATTTAATTAATTAAAAGCAGATTTTATCTAACATTGGTGTGAAGCTTCCAAGTATGCATATACTTTTCCTCTTCTTTCTAACAAGGAATATTGCTTTCATTGGGGAACTCTAGAGAGCTGTTTCTGCTGAAGGCAGTGGTCTTGGTTAGCAAAAAGGTAATTTACAAGCTTTGACAGCAAAAACAGTAAGCAAAAAGTATTGCCACTGGCAACTTTATTTAGAATTTCACCATTTATTTCAATGGAACTAAGATTTTCCTCTGTCTCCTTAAAAAATGTCTCTAACTGCACAAAAGAGGAGATAATGCAAAGATTTCAAAAGGCTAAAAAGTATTACCTTGATATTCTTAAAATGTCTTGCCTTTCATTTGCTGCCTTTTTGTATCTTTTTCGCATTTTCATCAATGCGGCCATTGTGACAGAGCTCAGGATTCATCTTGGGTGTGAAAGAGAATAGTAAAAGTGAGACATCCAACTTTATGTTGCAGGGAAATAATACTTTCCCTGCGTTCTTCCTGCCAGTTGGCCTGCAACTCTGGCTTTAAACAGTTCAACAATGAATAATGAGAGAGATCAAGAAGAACCGAGTTTGAATCAAAACACCACAGAGAATATTACAGGATGACAGATTATTTTTAAAAGATCTATTTCCTTTGGTTTCTAAACAGATTATTCCATGTGCATATGGAACCGATACAGGGACAGCAAATTATGATATGGTTTTCTCTAAATGAAAGGAATCAAGTGCTTTATTATTCTAAGACAATGAATAAATAAGAAGGAAATGAAGAGAAAGTATTGAAGAAAAAAAAAGTATATATTTTCACTGCAGTGTTTGAAATTGTATAAAAGCATTTAAGTCTATCCCTGCTTCTGATTCTTCATTTGCTCACAGGATTCATGTTACGAAAGACAGCGATCATAACTGAGGCACCAATTACTGCAATACTGGTAAATACCCAGGGTTTACTATAGCTATAGTGGGAACTTGATGGTTTGAAATCCTAGATTCTGTCTTTGGGTGATTTTACAAAAGTTAATTTACTTCTACCGATTTTTTCACTGCCTTCTCCTTCTTGCTGATGTTTGTAACTGTGTACAGCATTTGCTCAGAACTCCCACTGCACTCTTCTCCAAAGTGAGACACTGCCCTCACTGAAGTCCAGGGAAAAACTGCCAACCTATTGAGCAATGGCCGGATTTCCCATGCAACCTTCATCTACGCTTGACACTGAGGCAAATGGCAATAAAAAGAAGGGCTGATACCTGTGGTTCCTGTTGCTTTCGTGGACTGAAGTGTTCTGTGGCTTAGTGGACAAGTAAGATGCTCATATCTATTAACCAAGAAAAATAGAATACACTGGTATGGCAAAAAAACACATCAAATACTGTACCCTTTGGGATGTGCAGTCAGGGCATGTGTTGAAGATTTACATACTGAACTCTGAACACAGAAAAAACACGTCCTATTGTGCCAAGAAGTTAGGAGCACAATGATTTTATCTACCTGTTTGAATAGGATAGAGGTCTTTTACTACCTCTTGGATCGGGACTTTGTTTACAGTGGTATTCCAGACCTGCTACGGATGTTACTTTAGATCTTCATTTGATATAAAGCCACGTGTGATCAATTTCAGTTCCTGAACAGAAGATCTGAGATGAAGAAAATAGAATAAATGTTTGTTGGAGAAAGCAGCAGAAAAACTCCGGCCAGTTGGTCTGTCTGGACTTACTGGTACCAGTTCAGCTCCAGCCATGCAAATTATGTTAACTCCAATAGAGCCACGGAGGTTCCCGGCACAGCACTTCGCTACAGTGGTTCCGCAAAAGCTCGATAGATTCAGTGCAGTAGGGCATGGATGCGTGGAGGAAAGTTCTCCAGGGTCTTGCCCTGAGCCCAAAGTACCAAACCTTGCAGAAAGCAGGACTTCCGAGGAGTGGGTCAGGGAGACACTGCAACAGCTCTGCTAGAGGTAGCCTCAGCTGGAATTAGCCTGGGTGCATCCAGATTGACTGTCTAAGTATATACTACTCAACAAAACAGAATTAGGTCCAGTTCCCTTGCCAAAAAGCTAGCTGATATTGTCTTGGTATGTGCAGCTCTCTTGAACAAGTTAGTATCTAAATTGCCTGTGTGGGGTGGTTCATGAACATGCCCGAATATCACCTGGGACAGTACAGCTCTCAAGGCAGTATAGCTTCGCTTATGTGGTAATGTGCTTTAAACAGAAACAATTTGAAGCCTGAGGATCACTCCATGACCTGGATAATCTGCGTTGATAATTTCACTGCAGGTAAACTAGAGAGGACTGCAGTGTCACAAAATTTATAAAAATGTGTTGATGTCTGCAAATATTCAGAAATATGGGCTCTCTACCCATTTTGTAAATCCAGGGACAAAAGTCATTGGCATTTAAATTGAATTTATTTGTCCTGTGCAATACTTTTGTACATTAAATGCAGATTTTTATATCTATGGGAAAGAATGACTGGTAATAAAATATATGAAAGTCCATTAGATGTTCTTGAAAGTGTCTGCGTGTCTATTTGGGTATATTAAATATGAACTTGGCTGAGTTTGTGAACTATAGAATAAGAAGAAATTAAGAGTGCCAAATATTATTTTTAAGTATTTTTTTTTTAAATCAGTAAAATATTGAGAAGACTAAGAGGGAGAGAAACAGAAGAGAAACGGGGAAGTGAGCCGAGTAAATTAATATGAACAAGCAGACCCCCTGAACGTGAGCCCTGGCTGGCTCCTGCAGGAGTCAACGCTGAGCCCCCCTGTGCCCTACATGAGGATGCGCCACTGGGGTTTATGTGGTGCCATGTGCCAGACCAGCCTTTGCTTCAGCCACCACACCCAAGGCTGAGAATTTACTGGTAAATTAAGCAAGCACATTCCCAGGACTCTCCTGGTCAGCTGGTCACGATGGGTGGCATGAGTGAAGCAGGGTTATGCCCAGCAGGTTGAGCTGGACCAGCACCAGGGCCACCTTGGGCTGCCTGGGGACAGAATGGGCTGGTGGCCGCTCAGCTTTGGGGCTGAGAAGAGCTGTGACGTGCCAGAGAACAAGACTTGTCCCAGCAGAGCTACTAGCTAAGACGACACACAGACAAATGTGTATCCTTCGAGAGGTTTTTGTACCTTTTTAGCATGAGAAGTGCACAGACATATAGAAAATAACGAACACACTTAACAGACATTTCTTTATCACAGTTTCCGCTCAGCGCTCACAGGAGTTTTGGCCAAAGACGGCATCCTTTCAAGATTCCCTGACTCCTCTTTCCTATAAATGTTTTTCTTTCCACTGAATCATGTTCTTTTACTCCCTCCCTTTGCTGCAGATTACTTTTCTATGATTTTGGCTGGTCCTGCATTTACAAGAGATTATTTTGCTATGAAAACATACATTAAGCTTCCTGTCTCCCATTTAAAGCTTTCTGACCTTCTCTTTGAGTCTCTCAAAATTATATTCACTATCATTCTTTTGTTCAACCTTTGGGGATTTTCCACTCCTAACTTTTTCTTTTTCAGCAGAAATTTTGAATTTCTGGTTCTCCTAGCCCAGTTCAAGGTACTCCTGTCAAAAAGAGATGTTAGGAAGCTAAATATTACCCTGTTCTTCCAGACCTTGGATACAGCAATGACAGTAACTGGCTTGTTCCATGATGAAGTAACTTCATAATCAAACCCAAAATTAATGTATTTTGTTACTTCCTGTAAAAGGAAGAATCTGTCTCCTGTTATATTTGGTATATTTTGATATCCTCAAATAATCAGTTTATTTCTCAGTGGGTGAAAAAGCCTGGTATTACAGGATGAAAGGAGAAGCTTTTTCACTGGAAAAAGTCTGAATAGAATATTTATGTGACACCTAAGAACAGTTTAGAATACAGTCAGAGCTCTCCCAAGTATCCATTAAAGATCTGATCACTGCAGTCAGTGAAGCCTAGAGAGCAATTCAGATGAGCCAGTACTTTAGGGCGAGCTCCATTCCCCTTTCCTTTCCATTGACTACATTGACTCTATTTCCCGTGTTTACAACTGATACTTCTACATCTGGCTTATATAGAAAACCATGTTATGAAGACCTAAGTTTAAGGATGTGGGTTACTTACCTATGCTAAGTTGCCTGGTGCCTTTTGAGATAACATAGGATATTCCATTTGGCTTTTCAAGAGCTGCTCCAGAAGGCACGAGTCTCATGCAGGTCTTGCGTTACATCTGTCAGCCCCGTGCAGATACCCTCAGAGATACACTATAGCAGGTCAAATGGCTATAGACTCCTATTTTTAGGCAACCTAAACATGTGTAATCAAACACTTGAATCTGGAGAGAAATTCCACCACTTGTCTGACTGTCACCAAGTGCTTTAATTTCTTTGAAGTTAATTCTGATGAAATGAAGAGGACCTAATTCACATCTATTTCCTGTTTCTGCTTGTCCTACTGTTGGTACAAATTTCTATTTTATTGTGGACATGCCTGGATAACTAATTGACCTTTGCTAAATTTTTCAGGATCTTTCCAGGAAAGCAAGAAAGCAGGATTGGTACCGCTCTTTGGGAGGAGCTGATGGAGCGAGGCTTTTTGTCTGTTGTTTTCCTACCCTTACAGCTCTCTCAGGCAGAACACCATTTCAGTTAGCTTCTCTCACCTTTTTGGTTAAACACGTATAAAGCAAGGATAATGAGTCGGTTCTGCCCTCACATTGACCTGCTTGGCTCTCCAGGGCCAGTAGTATCACATTTTTCCCATTCAAGGGAGGAAAGGACTTGATAAAAGCCATCTGACGCTTTGTTACTTGAGGATTAATCATCTGAGAAGCCCCTTAAGTGAGATAGCATGGAAGTGGGGACCGATACAAATGTAAAGTAGAGCAGAATGTGACATTTTACTTAGAAGAAAAGGAAACAAGGCAGTGTAGGATCAGCTTTACCTATCCACTTCTTATATTTATAACTTGCTCCTTCCACTGAGAATTTGTTTTTAGTTATTTGTGCAGTGAAAGAAATGCCTTCAATTTCCCCGTAGGAAACGTTCTAATTCTGTAATGCTGTGGTTAATACGTGAGAAGTAGTTTAGCTCTGGAAAGGTGTCAGAAAACCTGGGGGGTGTGGGGGGGAATGCTCAGAGATTCATCATAATCTTTCAATCCAATCATTCCTGCGCTTGTTTTTGCTTCAGTTCAATTTTTGGTCATCAAATTGGAAACTGTCAGTACATCAATTAATGTTGTGTCTCCAAATCTTTTATCTATGGCGAAAGGAAATCACTCATCTGTATTGCCAACCCTGGGGGAAAAAGGGGGATAAAAACCAGAGAGAATCTAAATTCTCTTAAACTGCTATAGCGAATACTGTTGGATCAATTAGCGTGATTGGCGTGAACGTGCAGTGGGCCCTCCTGGCAAAATGCCGTTCTCAGTGTGGGTCTGAGCTGCAGCTCTGTAGTGCGCCGCTGCTCTTGGAAAAGAGGACTCTTAAACTGCCTGCTTTATCAGTATGGAATTGCTTTCCCGGGATAGAATCCTATCTCTCTGACTGAATGTGTTTTGTTTGGGTTTTTTTATTTTTCGTCTTTACATCTATCACCAGTTCTTTGACTGGAAAAGTCCCCACTACAGGGACTTTTGTTGCTTTCCTACTGATGCTATTAGTGTTTTCTAAACATTTAACATTTCTTCAGCACGGATAGCATTTTGCTTGCAGAATGATGTTTATATAATGTATACCATTGCATCTAGTAAAATGCTTGGAAGCGATTATTGTTTCTGTACAGGTACGCTGTAACAGCGCACTGAAATGGCGGGGTTTGGCCCTCAGCACTCTACTGCAATACATTTAACTTCACCTGCCTGGAGTTTCAGTCATTCTGCTTACACACCACTCATACATTCTCGGCAATGCCCTTGCTTTCACCTACACGGTTTCCATTAAAGTCAGTAGCAGAGCTGATAGAAATAAGTCACTGAAACCTTTTTTTTCCCCTCTGGAAACTCCTACTTTGAATAAATAACATTTTTTTTCAAAAAATCTCACTGATGTGATCAATATTTATTAAAATGGAAGGAAACGATTTTGAAAATGAAAGGTTATCATTTTAATGTTTTAACAATGATAGATTTTGAATCTTAGCTACGATTTCAAAAGGTATTAAAGCAGGCATCAGTAAGCAGCATTTGTAATTCAGTAAAATAAAATATTTAAAGCTTAGCATAAGAAAGTGTTGCTATTTTGTCTGAAATTTCCTTTTTTTTTTTCTTCTTGCCTGAAATTTGCTATTGTATCTCAAAGAAGTGCTAGATATATAAATTACGAAAATTTCCTAAGACAGAATTTTCATTTTCTGAACTGCGCAATAATGATTATCCAGGCGATTGGCATTCCCTGCAATTTCACCCTAATACCAGAGCTGTATGGGGTTTTTTTGAACTCTGATATGTCTAAATATGAAATACGCATTATTTCATCAGGTGGTCTGTGCTGAAAATAGAAGTTTGCTAGACTTATGGAAAGCTCCTTTAGCATTTGCAGAAAGTCACCTCAGTCATTTACAAATTGTTTTTCTTAAGTTCGCTTTGTTTATCTAATTCTATCTTACTTTTTTGCCATATCTTTGTATCTGTGTTCTTATATACATACTCATATATAACACTTTTTAAGTAGCCTAAAAAGGAAAACATTTAAGGAGAAAAAAAAGAGTAAAAATTTTTTAAATACTCATCTATTCATAGATTTTGCGTGTTCTATTTGGTAGAAATAAACTTGACTCCATCAATTTTTTATGACTAGGTTGCTCCTCCTTATCTGCTGTTTTGGGAGTTTTTTTCAGTGACAGAAGTAAATCCTTTCATTTTGGTTGAAGAAAAGAATATTGCTAAACTCTTTCTAACGAGGCAGTGAACTCCAGACCTGACTATTCTCACCTATCTGATTTCAGGCACTGGGCATACCTGAAGTGCTGGTTCAAGCTCTAGACTAGTCAGAATAGGCTTTTGTATAAGGTGGAAATACGGGAATTCTTTGAGATCCAGCTTCCACATGGATACATATTTTAAAAGAAATTAAAGAATTGATAGACCCAAAAGATTTACAACTCTGGGGTTTCAAATCTGGATTCAAGTGTTTGCATCGTGAGACATGCATAAGAAACATGCATAATATTAGCATAACAACTACTTTATTTTTGAGTGATCCTTAGTTCTCCTACTGTGCTTTTTGCAAAGTGAGAATCAAGCTCATTTATTATTATTATTGTCATTATTAATTTATATTGCGGTATTGCACAGAATCCCCAGTGACTCCGAGGTCCAAATGAAGAAAGAGTAGAGGAAAGGTACAATCAAATATATACCGGTTTTGTAGGCATTGGCAATTATCGTTGTTATCAGCAAATAGTTCTCAGCACCAATTCTTCTCCTCGGTCTATTTATTATTGATAGTTTTGTTTCCTATAATTATGCAGAAATATGAAACGTAAAATAAATAATAATAATTGTATTGTCTGTTGTGTGCCTTGCATTCTGGAATTTTATTTATTGAATTATGCTTTAAAAAATTTGTACATGAAAGAATTTTATTAAACTTTCAGGTATCATGATAACAGGTTTTTCTTTCCTATCATTTTGTATGCAAGAGTTTTTTGGGGGGTTGGGTTTTGTGGTTTTGTTTGTTTGTCTGTCTCATTTTGTTTTGGTTTGGGTTGGGTTTTAATTTTAATTTTAATTTCTGAGCAACATAAATGATTTAGTTTTCTGCTCATGACACATGGCAGATTTTCTTTTCTTCAATTAAGACAAGTTGGTTTTACTCTTGAAACTATTCAACTGCCTAAACAATGCGCAAATGCTGCCCAATACACAAGAATGTGAAGCATGCAGACTTGTCTAGTAGGCATCTCTGGAATAACATATGTCCTAAAAGTCAGCTTGCCATCACTGGGGAAATGGTGACATGTCTGAGGCACTGCTGCTGACATTGCATGAGGTTAATGAATGACAGTGCCAAAATGCCAGCACTTACCTTGTCACCGCCAAAGAGCTACAATTAAATTGCCCCTTAAAGAACTGACAAGTGACGAAAGGGGTTTCAGTGAAGGTCATGAGTATCTAAGATTTCTATTCCTTTGAGCACTGCTGTAATTTCTGATTTGCCACAAAGAAATCACAAGACAAATATCCTCTATAACCTAGCAGTCTTCCCACAGAATTATTAAATTACTGGGGCACGGTTAGTATTAAACCTGTAATATTAAGACATACTGTATGGCACCACAAGTTTACACACTAAAACTGTTCTGTGTCCTAAGTTATATTTCTTTCTTGGCCAACAGTATCCATAAAAAGGGAAGGAAGCCTTCCAAAATGCATTAGAATTTTCTTTTTGAAAGAGCACAGAAGATTTTTTTTTCTCATGAGAAAGACATGATTTGTATCACCCATACGAAGGGAGGATGGGTACTGCCTAACAAAGGTCTGACTGTGTATCCACTGACAACAGAGGATGGAATGAATGTACCTCTTGTGCTGATATTAATCCGAGCAAAAGATTTCAGTCTTTTTTTCTTTCATTAATCAGGCAAAAATCCTATCAACAGAGGTCACAGAGTTTGGTTTCCAGGGTTTAAATGGACACTTTCAAACGAACCTCATTTTTGAAAGCCCTCATCTTTCTTACTGCGTGGCAAAGGTAAACCACATTCCTAGAACACGTGTATTTATTTACATATATCTCAGATAAATGAATGAAATTATTTGCTCTAAATTAATTTTATCATATGTATGATTCCTTGCAGTACTAGGAATTTATTTTACACATTTGAAAGAAAGGGAATTTTATTTATATTTTTAGACATTAATTGTGAGAACATTTTGGACTTAAATAACAGTATGAAGTCAAAACTGAAAGGCAGACAGAAGAAGTAAACATAGTATTAAGCAAGCAGGCAAGAGAAATCTTTCTGTCTGAGAACCAAAAATAATGTATGTGGAGGGTCTATGAGATGGAGAAAGGTTGTTTTTCCCCCTGCAGGTGGCAGAAGTTACAGACAGTGGAGATGTCCACCCAAAAGTAGTGATGAAGAATGCAGAGATGGAGAAAAGCCACTCTCGGCTGAGCGACAGAAGCAGGCAGAGAGGAAGGCAAAACTGGTTAAACAGACAAGGACTAGTCCATGGCAAGCTCTGAAGTGGGGAGAGCAGTGTTGTATCTTCCAGGGGGCCCCAAAGAAACCCTGAACATTGCGACACTAATTGCTGAGTTTCCTGAAAGTGAAGCACTTTGCTTCAGGACTGGAATTCACATTTATTGACTTCTGTGCTAGTACTCTGAAATACTGGATTTTTTCTTGCCTGGACTTGGGGCCCTCCTGTAGTTCTACAGTTAGGGACCCTGGTGCAACTGCTGTTGAGGGTCTAAGTACTCATTCTGCATTATGGTGAAATCGGCATTATTATTTCTTTATTATTTCTTTCTAAAAAGTGGTTGGATTAGGAGGTAATGATACAATATTCTTTTTTTTTTTTTTGGAATGACCTAGTGATAACAGCATTTCTACATGAATTAGAAATCTCTCCTCCCCACACACAAAATTCTATATTTTGCTCAAAGTCTTTAAATGCTAAACAGCTAAGATGTTTCTCAATCAAAAGCTTCAACTTAAGACAGCCTACTTTCGGAGGGCTGCCCCCACCATTCATTTACAAAGCCAAGGTATCACAGAATCATGGAATAATTTAGATTGGAAGAGACTTCTGGATATCTTCTAGTTCCATACCCTGCTCCAAACAGAGCCAATTTTAGTCATGTTGCTCAGGACTTTTTCACCTGAATTTTTGATATTTTTGAGGATAGAGATCCCACAACCTCTCTTGGCAGTCTGTTTCAGTATTTGACTCAATTGTTGTGAAGGTTTTTTCCCCAATATTTTTTTTTTAATTCCTTTTGTTGCAACTTGCGTCCATTGCCCCTTCTTCTATCAACGAGCAACTCTGAGGGGAGTCTAGCTCCATCTTCTCTAAACACAACCCTCTCTTAAGCACCTGTGCAGACATTGGCATCCACACAGTATATGTGTTGTACCTCTCTAAGCATCTCAGCATTTTCTAATCCTGCAAAGACACCACTGTGAGTCTGTTTTGCCCTTGCAGGCCACCAACATTCATTTTGAATTCCGATAATCTCCAGATTCTGTCGTAGTGTCAGAGACTATCAGAACAAGTCAGTTAACGGGCACTGAAAATGCAGAGCTGTGGGTGGAGGATTCCAGATAAGACACAAGATACTGCATCCCATACGCAAGATGGGGAAGCATCTACTTTCAAAAACCTGGTGACTTGTGGCTTCTCCCCATGAGTACTAACTGAACTGTCCAGAATTGAACTAAACGACTCTCTTAAAGATGACTAATGTATCAAGTAGCAACCATGACCTCAGCCATGCCCTCTGAGCCGCTCCTGCAAAGGGGAGGGATTCAGCCATAATACCACAATAGAATAGTTCGAGTATAAGACACAGGAATGTAAGAAATGACCCAGCATGACCAAATGAATGTTCTGGACAGTTGTTTATCAAACAGCAGTTCTGCCTTTGCTTTCCAGTCAATCAGATTACCCCATTTACAATACACTGTCAGACTCTCAGGGCCACCCTTGGAGTAAACTAGAACTTTGCTTTAGAGCATAATTTATTTCTTATGTCTCATATGTAGGAAAAGTGATACATATCTCCAAGTGTGACTACCCTTAATTTCAAAATCTTACTCATTAATTTGCAATAATGAGGTGTAATGAATATTTATAGAAGATTTTATCTATACCTATTAATTTACCATGAAATACCACTGATATGTCTGCTTTTTGAGTTAATTACACAAAGCAGAATTAAATGAAAAGCTGATAAAACTTCTGTTTGTCATGTGAGACTTGAATTCTACGTTTAAAGTGCAATATGCTCTCTATAAATGGGAGTTCAATATGTAGTTCACTGGCTCCATCACAGAGAACTGAGTGACTCCATGGATGTAATTTTACTGCTAGTATGTGTCATCATTTTTCCCCTTGTATTTTAGGTATAAGCTAAAAAAATCTGTCTTTCTACGCTTAGTAGAAACTGAATGTCTTCACTTCCATTGGTTATTGTGAGACTCAAGAAATCTTTCATTTGGATTAAAGATCAAAGGAAAAGCTGTGATTATAACTCACATGTTTTTCACCATCATCTTTGATAAAAGGTTTCAATCTCAGTCACCAATCATTATATATTCAACTGCATGAGACTCTAGTTTGGCAGTGTTCTCCCCTCTTTAATCGCAACTTTATATATTATTTATTTTGGTACATAGTTTCTCTAAAGAAGAGTGGTTGATTGAAATGTTTCACTTCAATTTTGTTTTATGAAACAAAAATTGCAGCAAATTCTGCATTGTGCTGAATTTATCTAATGAATGTGTTCAAAATGTGAAAATGTGAGTAGACGTATTCAGGAAAAAAGGGTGATAAGAAAGAACAAACACGGCCATAACATTTTACTCACTTTTTTTTTGTTTTTTTTTCATTTGTCAAGTTAGATTTCCCTTGGGATTTCTAGTAAGTAGAGATGTGGAAGTAACTTCTGGTCTTCAAAATTCACCAGTATTTTATATTCTGTAACTGTGCTTCTCACATGAGGGAGCAATTCTAGCTAAATCACTTAAGATCACCAGACTAAATTTTGTCTTTATATTTGTATAATATAAAGGTATTTAGTTTTAACACATTTACAAAAGAATTCTAAATCAAAAGTTGGGGTCTATTGTGGTTCATTCTTGCTTGTACAAATTAAATAATAATAATGGTCCATTACTGTAAATCTAATTTAAGGTTTTTGTCTGTAACTACAAAAATACATATACTGCACCAGAAATGTCCAAATATAATGCTGACATTATCCTGCTTTTGTTATACTACAAAGCTCAGCCTTAATCAGGACTCTTTGCTCTATTTTATTAATTCTCGACCTGATTAGTTCTTTACTCTATTGAATGTTTATCAGTGCTATCAGAAGAATTTGGGTTCCATTAGACAGAATTCAGAGAAGGGAGTCTTCTTGGGAGGGCAAATGTCTTTGTTTTGGAAGCCCTGGTTACAGAAGCCAGACAGAAGGACCTGAAAAGGGCCTCCTGGAGGTTTTTTTTGGGGGGGCAGGGTGTTGGTTGTTTTTCTTTTCCCACACGGTTTGCAAAAAGAAAACTAGCCTAGAAATCAGTTTTTCTGCATGGGCAGCTATGCTCTGTCAGAATTTTGAAAAGCACACTGTATGTCTCTCAGAAGGTAAGTGAAATGTGAAAGTATATGACAGCCAGGTATAAGCACAGCTACTATCGGAGCATAAACAAATATACTTTTCTATCAAAAATACTTATATTGAAGCTTTGGGTTGAGCTCAGATTCTCAAAGCCTTAAAAAACTTTTCTTAACACTGATTCGAAATCTAAATGGCTTCTCGCGTGAGCTATTTTTATGCCTCTGCTAACTGCCAAAAGCTTTCACGAATGTTTTTTTTTGTTCACACAAAATATTAGGACCAAGTCTACACCGATCTTTACCTGCAGACATGGGTAACGGTGTATTAAAAATGAGGACTTCACTATTCATCCCTTGGTTTTCATTCATCTCCTATCTTACAAGTTTAATTTGTCAGACCAGAAAGCAGGAAAAAAATGTCTAAGGACCAAGATCACCAATCATGCAACCAAGTGGTAAGCAGTCCATAGTTTACATGAGCCTACACGCTCAGCACAGCAACATTCAGCAAATGCCTAGATACCGTAACTAATTTTTGTTAAAATCAAGATTATATTATCCTTTTTTTTTCTTTCTACAGTATCTTGTAATACTGAAATCTTTATAACAAATCCTGACTTTTGCAATCTCTCCCTGACACACTTTAGTTTTCTTACACTTGTACAACTCATGGACATCATTATTCCCTGCTATTTTCCTGAAAGAAAACCAATTTAAAACAGCTCCACCTTGGTTTGGGGGTAAAGATATTCAAGGTCATGTCTCATTATACAGAAAGGTAGCAGCGGATGCCCTTACTTGTCAGGGCCACACCAGTTGTTTGATTAGAGGTATGTGGCTGACACTGCGATGAACTGGAACTAGGGCAAGGACTTTGCCTTAGAACCTGATTTACTTCTACCGCTGGTGCCCAAAACAATGCACAATGGCATGCTCAAATAGCAATATCGATTTCAAACGCAGACACGAATAATTTCAAATTAACAAGAGGATTTGGGAGGTTTTTTTGGCCACCATTTAGTGATACGGGAGTGTTGATCTGCTTGAGGGTCGGAAGGCTTTACAGAGGGATCTAGACAGGCTGGATCAATGGGCCAAGGCCAATGGGATGAGGTTTAATAAGGCCAAGTGCCAGGTCCTGCATTTTGGTCACAACAACCCCGGGCAACGCTACAGGCTTGGGGAAGAGTGTCTGGAGAGCTGCCCGGCAGAAAAGGACCTGGGGGTGCTGGTGGACGGCCAGCTTAACATGAGCCAGCAGTGTGCCCAGGTGGCCAAGAAGGCCAATAGCATCCTGGCTTGTATCAGGAATAGCATGGCCAGCAGGAGTAGAGAAGTGATCGTGCCTCTGTACTCGGCACTGGTGAGGCCTCACGTCGAGTACTGTGTTCAGTTTTGGGCCCCTCACTACAGGAAAGACATTGAGGTGCTGGAGCGTGTCCAGAGGAGAGCCACCAAGCTGGTGAGGGGTCTGGAGAACAAGTCCTATGAGGAGAGGCTGAGGGAGCTGGGCATGTTTAGTTTGGAGAAGAGGAGGCTGAGGGGAGACCTCATTGCCCTCTACAACTACCTGAAAGGAAACTGTAGAGAGGCAGGGGTTGGCCTCTTCTCCCAAGGGAATAACGACAGGACCAGAGGAAATGGTATGAAGCTGCGGCAAGGGAGATTTAGGTTAGATATTAGGAAGAATTACTTTACTGAAAGAGTGGTCAGGCACTGGAACAGCCTGCCCAGGGAGGTGTTGGAGTCACCATCCCTGGAGGTATTTAAGAAACGTGTAGACATGGCTCTTCAGGGCATGCTCTAGTGCCCAAGATTATTGGTTTGTGGTGGGGTGTTGTGTGTGGGGTTGTGGGTGTGGAGTTTAGTTGGTGGGTGCTTTTTTTTTTGTGTGTGGTTTTTTTTTTTTTTTTTTAATGTGGTTGGACTCGATGATCTCAAAGGTCCCTTCCAACCACTAAGATTCTGTGATTCTGTGTGACCCCTGCTGTGTATTGCATGAGTGGTGGTAGCCTTGCAGAGCAGCTGAGGGTGAGAGGTACAGGGGCCAAATACCAAATACCAAAATACCAAATATCTTATATGTTTTTGTCAAAAATAGCAGAGAGATTGGGAAAGCTTAAAGGGAGGATGAAGACATGAGCACTAGATGGAAACACAGAATAGCCCCTTGCCAAAGAGACTGGGGAAAACTGAAAGCTCCATGGCTGAAAAGGGGATTTGGATTAATGAACAAAAACTGTCCGTTGAATTTTGCTGCATTCGGAAAACAAAGGTTCTTGCATTCTAGACTGTAAAAGGTAGTGCATTAGAGCTACCCCACTCCACGATCAATTTCTTTTCCTAATGACACTAAACTTAACTGCTCAGTACAAAACATCATAATGACATTGTTACGAAACACAGGCTGATCTTGTTCAGTTCTGAATGAAATAGCCTGGAAAAAAAAAAAAAAAAAAAAAAAAAAAAAGAAAAGAAAAGCCAGTGCTGAGATGAAGCACATGTACTAAATGAAATAGCGTCTCTGTAAATAATACTTTAACAAATGCTGCTAGTAGGGAAAACCATAATGACAGAGCTGTAAGAGAGTGATGGGCTTGGATGTAGCCTTTGGAATTGAATATCTTGAGCCATGCGCTTCTCTGGCAATTTCATGCATTTTCTCAGCTAATCTCACATCACCAATATCAAGCTTGTCATATTGATTTTAAAGGGGAGGTAGAAAAATGGGAAGGTAGCTTGCCTTTGTCAATCCCGAACATGGTTGCCTGGCAACTTGATGACCTGACTTGGGATGGATTGTTACAGTGACCTGACTAAATACCCCCAAATCACCCGAGAATTTGTAAAGAAAATACTGCAACGTTGAATTATTGCTGCAATAATAAGTATTACGTTTCCCTTTTGCCTCTATGAAGAATAATATATAAAAGGTGTTCTTGTTATAAAAGGCAAAGAATATTCTTTGTACCAATTAAAATGGATAATTATATAAAAAAGGAAGAATGATCCATTTGTCATCGAAAACTTTTTTAATATATATTGTTTCCATTTAGAGTGCTAAAATTGAGACATATAGTTAATTTAGTGTAACTTTCTTGTTACAAATAGGGACTGTTTCTCAGATGTACTGTTCTGGAGGGTTGAGTAGGACAGATATGCGCAGATTAAGCTACGAAGTTCTGAAGAAAATTTTTGAAATGCTGATTTATTTGACAAATTTTGATCTTCATTTTGCTGTCAGTAATGCTTTGTGTTTTCAGATTGAGGTTCTAAATTTAGTTACACTGAGTATATAAAAAGCATTGCTGATATTTTTTTACTACAGTCAAATGCCTGCTTTCAATCACTTTTTAACTTTGCCAAATACTAACCATACTGATACTGAGTGAAATCATGTGAATTTTGGTGAAATAGCCGAAATGATTCAACCTTTGTTTCGAAGATCGATTGTATGAACAGTGTTTGAATTTCTGTTTGCACCAACAATTGCAAGCAGAAGGAAGACACTCAGCCCTATTTCTAACAATGTCTTGTTCTGAAACACTTGATGTTTTCATAGTTTTCACTCAATTGAGTCATAAGAAGGCAATTCTGTATTACAGTCTGAAGGGTACTGCACTCTGTAGAAATGAAGTATCCAAGAGACAGATGCTTCCTACCGAGAGGTACAAAAACCAGCTGAAAATATAGAAGAGTTTGTGAATGATTTGAAGATGAAGAGTGTACTTTGCAGTCCTGTTCATTTATAGAGGCCTTGATAGGATCATAGTCGGTATGTGAAACAAAACACTTTGAGGAAAGTGCTTTGGAAGGTGCATAATTTGCCAGCCCTAACCTCAGAAATTGCCATGTAAGAGCATTCCAGACTGAAGGTTTCTATGAGTCACTTTGCCATCATGGGCTTTCTACAGTGAGAAGTTAATGAAAAAATATCTACCACAGAAAAACATATGGAGCTCAGAGTGATAATTCTTTAAATGACACAAGACCAGTATGTGGAACTACACCTCCTGAAGCAAAAAAACAGACTTTGGAATTAGGTGAAATTACCGTAATGGATTGTATCACTTTGCAGTAATGCATATTTTAGCTGTTGGCAGGCACTGGAAAACTGTGCTTTAACACAGCAGGTGATTCTTCACTAGAAATGACCAGTGGATAACATTCTATAAACTTGTAGTTGAGACATTAGCCTTAGAAGTAACAAAACTTCTATTAATGAAAAATAATAGGAGTAGGAACATACGCAAACTTGGTCCACTAGATCTCAATAATACTTAGTGTTTCTCTTTTCATATCAGATTGCCCCCAAGAAATTCAGATTAAGATGAAGATTAAGCAATTCAGTCTAAAGTGAATATGAGGTTTAATCTAAGAATCATAAAGACGACAAAGAACTGTTCAGGGTAAGCCATAGTGGATTGTACTGAGGACGAATTATCAGAGAAAGATTCTGGGGTCAATGCTTTTTAATATTGCAGTTAGTGACTACCTCGGTGCTGCAGAGAAGGCTCTATCCCCTGATTGGAGGAGAGATCATGACCAAAATGGTGGCCTGCTCTTTGTGTTTGGAGCAATCTGAGGGACCCCACTAAAAAATAGAGCTTGACCATCTTGTGGTCTTCTTCTATTGCAAGAGAAATGTGGTGAAATGTTACAGAATAAAAATGAGATGCCAAACTTTTGCAGACCAAGCACAAGAAAACTTTCCATTTCTTATATTGAGAGAAAGGAAGTTAAACAAAAAAAACAAAAAACAAAGACTATAAAATTGGTCATCAAATTGGTCCTGGAAATTAAAAGAAATTTCATATCCACAATTTTTAGTAAACTTTCAAAGAGAGCAGTCGGGACTTAAATTGTTTCAAGACGAAGCCTGATAAGTCTATACAAAGGGTTGTATGACACACTATAGGTGATTTGGCATTCAAAATAAAAGCTTGAAGGTGAGACTTTCTGATATTTTTGAAAGGAGTTGAAAGGAATGTAACCAACATTCCTTTAGTCATGTATTTATACTGAAAATATATTTTAGTCATAGATTTATATTGAAATAGCTATATGCTTCAGGTCACATGCAAGAAAGTGAAGAAAAGTGAAGAAAATAGTATTTTTCCTTTTCCCCATAAGTCGGTTTCCTTCCTCAGGTGCAGTGGGAATTAGCCACAAGACCAGATGCTGGGTGGAGTGCTCTGGAAGCACCTCACGATACTGAGAAATTCACATTTAGCTGGTGTGTCCCTCCAGTGCTCAGCCTTGAAGTGATTGCCAGATGCTGGAACAGAAAGTTATTGTCCCAAGGTCGGAGTCTTAGGAATCATTTTTTTCCTCAGTACCATGGGCTGTAATTCATGTCTCAATCATATCTGCTGTTCTTCAGTGGCATACTGCGAGATTTTTGGACTTTTGTCCTTCCATAAGTAAGTTTGTAAACACGGTGACTGCTGTTTGTCTGTTGTGGCATGGGAGGGCAGAAAATAAAAGTTTATCATGCAGTGACCTGTGTAACGACGATCTGAACGACATGGTTCAGGTAGCTTTTTTGTTTGGTGCTGCTTTTTAAGGTACTTCATTGTGCATTACTGGGTGGGTGTAAGTTGAGATAGGGTTGTTATCAAGGTGGGTGTCATTCATTAAGAAATTCAAAAATCTGTATATGTCATAGGCAGTTTCCTAGACCAGTTATTCCTCACCCTATTAAAAGCCTGAAAGGCTTTCAGTAGTACCTGGATCTGGAGATTTTCCTTTTCCAATTTTGTCTGCATTAAGGAGTAGAAATCATAAAGGTCAATCAAACGATTCTAGGTTCTCTCTGGAAATTATTTCTTTTCATTGTTCCTGAGGAGTGTTCAATAACAATCTGGCATTTGCTTAACAAGACAACATCCTTTCTGTTCACAGGTCTTTTTTCAGAAATTAACAGTCTCCAAAAGATAATGAGCTCAGTGAATCTTATTAACACAAGTTACAGCTGACTGACAAGTAAGTACATGGCTGTCATGTAATCTAATCATGGTGTTATAATTCAATTAACTATTGATTTTAGTTACCAATACTATATTCTAACTGATGCAGAAAAACATTCAATATCTGTAAAGTTTTATGATTAATACAAATTATATCAATACCCAACATTATTGAACTCAGACAATATAGAAAGGTATGTAGTTTATGCCTAATAAAAATTGTGTTCATTTTCATATATTACTAGCTATGAGCTATACTGAAGTTTCTTCTAGTTGATCAAACTAATTATACTTGGAAATAAAGTGGGAACTATTTGCTGTTTATTTAACACCTATGTAGATCTGACGCTTTGTCATTTGGCACTTGTACAGTCATTTGTACCTATGCAAAATGAATATAAAACAGGCATGAAGGCTTATTTTCCAGACTGTTGATTTATCTACCCCTTTGGACTAGCGTAGATGACTGCATAAATGGCAAAGTGTGTTGCTCTCAGGCATGAAGAGAGAGTCGTGAGTCCAATTACAAATGCTAGGCTGAATTGCCAGATGCACTACTACTACAATGAGTCTCAGGCCACCCTAACACATACTTTACACCAGAGGCTTGGGAAAGGGAAGGTGAAAGCAAATTTCTCCCATTTTCTCAGCTATGACTTTATTAATTTCTCGTTGATGGTAGTAGACAGGCAGTCGGGCTGGTGGAGCCATTGGTGCTTTGCTCCCCCTAGTCTTGTCGCAGCTGTTATAACAGGATGAAGCACAGAAAGGTAGAAGAAGCTGTGTCTAGTTTTTTCCAGCAATGGAGTTAGACAATATAATAGATTTGACTCAATCTGGGGAGGGAAATAAAGCAACAGCTAGGCCACTACATAATAGAAACATAGAATCATAGAATCATTTAGGTTGGAAAAGACCCTTGAGATCATCAAGTCCAACCATCATCTCCACTCTACAAAGTTCTCCCTCACACCATATCCCCTAACACCACATCTAAACAAGTCTTAAACACACCCAGGGATGGCGACTCCACCACCTCCCTGGGCAGCCTATTCCAGTGTCTGACCACTCTTTCTGGGAAGAATTTTTTCCCAACGTCCAGCCTAAACCTACCCTGCTGCAGCTTGAAGCCATTCCCTCTTGTGCTATCGCTAATTACCTGTGAGAAGAGACCAGCACCAACCTCTCTACAATGTCCTTTCAAGTAGTTGTAGAGAGTGATGAGGTCTCCCCTCAGCCTCCTCTTCCTCAAACTAAACAGTCCCAGCTCCTTCAATCGCTCCTCATAAGATTTCTTCTTCAGGCCCTTCACCGGCTTCGTTGCCCTCCTCTGCCCTTGCTCCAGCACCTCGATATCTCTCTTATATTGAGGTGCCCAGAACTGGGCACAATACTCAAGGTGTGGCCTCACCAGTGCTGAGTACAGGGGGACAATCACCTCCCTCCTTCTGCTGGTCACACTATTTCTAATACAAGCCAGGATGGCACTGGCTTTCTTGGCCACCTGGGCACGCTGCTGGCTCATGTTCAGCCGCTTGTCAATTAGAACCCCCAGGTCCTTTTCTGCCAGGCAGCTCTCCAGCCACACTTCCCCAAGCCTGTAGCGATGCATGGGGTTGTTGTGGCCCAAGTGCAGGACCGTTAGAATTGGCCCATCGGTCCAATCTATCCAAGTCTCTCTGTAGAGCCTCCCTATCATGCAGATCAACACTCCTGCTTAGCTTCGTGTCATCTGCAAATTTGTTGATGATACACTCTATGTCCTTATCAAGGTCATTGATAAAGACGTTAAACAGAAATGGTCCCAACACTGAGCCCTGAGGGACACCACTTGTGACCGGCCGCCAGCTGGATTTAACTCCATTGACCACCACTCTTTGGGACCGCCCATCCAGCCAGTGCTTGATCCAGCAGATCGTATGCTCATCCAGGCCATGAGCCGCCAGTTTTTCCATGAGAATTCTATGGGGGACAGTGTCAAATGCTTTTCAAAAGTCTAGGTAGACAATGTCCATAGCCTTTCCCTTATCCAATAATCCGGTCATCTTTTCATAGAAGGAGATCAGGTTCATCAGGCAGGACCTGCCTTTCCTAAACCCATGCTGACTAGGCCTGATCCCCTGCTTGTCCATTATATGACTTGTAATGGCACTCAAGATGATCTGCTCCATGACCTTCCCTGCTACCGAGGTCAGACTGACAGGCCTATAGTTTCCTGGATCCTCCTTTCTGCCTTTTTTCTAGATGGGTGCTACATTTGCTACCCTCCAGTCCATTGGGACCTCCCCAGTTAGCCATGACTTCAGGTAGATAAGGGAAAGTTGCTTGGCAAGCACGTCTGCCAACTCTTTCAGCACTCTTGGATGTAACCCATCCGGCCCCATAGACTTGTGCGCATCCAAGTGGCATAGCAGGTCACTGATCACTTCCTCTTTAATTGTGATGACCTCATTCAGCTTCCCCTCCCTGTCTCCTAGCTCACGAGGCTGGGTGCCCAGGGAACAGCTCGTTCCACTGCTAAAGTCTGAGGCAAAGCAGGCATTGAGCACCTCAGCCTTTTCCTCATCCTTTGTGACTATGTTTCCCTCTGCATCTAGTAAGGGAGGGAGAATACCTACACCCTGGTCCAACATTTTAAGAAGAAACAGCAGTTGTTACTTAATTTGTGATGATTCTTGATCTCATGTTAGCAATGACATATTTTCAAGAATACCTGCTACAATGATCACTTTAAGGCCCTCATCAACAACATTTCTCTACTGAGTTTCCCAATTAAGATAAGGCAGGAGCAATGAGTTGAGAAGCGCAGTCACAAGAAGTCCTAAAACTTTTGATTATTGTCATTTGATTATATCAACCTGCTCTATTTAAAGCAGAAAAGCCTAGTGTGCAGGTAGGTCTTCAAGAGCCATGTCATTTTGGACTTGCAAGCCAAAAGTCCAATTTTGGATTTAGGTGCTTAATTCCTACTTTTTGGATGTGGTCCATCAGTTAGTCCTGCACAGTTCCCAGAGCTGTCTTACAGCAGTCTTCCAGACTACTGATGTTTGAATCCTGTTTGAACTGTGTCAGGGGACAAAGTTTTTAGTCAGACCCAGTTTTTATATTGTAAAGTGATACTTTCCCAAAAACTGCTGATGCCTTTCTTGACTTGCTTGGATTTCACCTCATGCTGCATTAAAATTAACTATGCATATATTTTGCTTTAGTATGAATCTTTGTAGTCGTATGAATGTCCACCACACACTGTTGCCTGAACCTGGTTATACCAGAAGCTTCAAAATCTTTGGGTCTTTTACCTGACAGATCTATTGATCAACTTAAATGACTATGGCTTGCCAGCTTGCCTGTATACCAGTTACACTAACAGCCTGAAATGACCGGCAAATAATGTAAGTAATTCAATGCAAGAGTCTTTTATGTGTATCACACATAATTTACATGTACAGAATAGTATATTAAAATGACTTAGTAAAAAGAAAAGCCATTGCAGAGAATTACTTTTTAATGTTACTGTTTACCTCGTTTCTTGTTCCAATATGGCCCAAGCCCAGGCAATTTGTTTTGTCACTGGCACTGCCAGAAGACACAGACGGCAAGTTAAATGTAATAAGCAGTCTGCCTACTTTTGGGAAAGTAATACATTATCTCATTCTCACAAATGGGTACCTATCACCAGCCCCCGTGCGTAACCATTTTAATATGTGTGGCATCTTGGCTGAACAACGCTTCTCATATGTAGTCTTAACAGATAAGCAGTTCTTCAGTATGACTCAACTTTGCTCTTTTCAGAATTCTTTTCAAAGGGATATATCCCCCTAACAGATTAAAGTAGTACAGTCAGGGAAGCCTTCTACAGCTTTGGTTTTGCTAGTGTGACTGACACTGAAGAATTGGTGTCAGGGGCATTTGTTATGTCCCATAAAAAAACTCATGGGACGCCTGCTAGCCACTTTCTCAGATTGCTAGCCCATGCAGTCATTTTACTGCAAGTTTGTTCCCTGAGATAAATACATAAAAGCAGCTAGGATATGTCTGTAGCTTTTACAGTTTCACTGCAAGTTGCTTGTAGAGCTTTTCGTTGGTACTGTCTGGGGTGTACTGTGATTCTTCAATGGAAGAAGAGTGAGTAAGAGAGGGACACGTTTTGCCATTCACAGTCTGACTCATTTTCTTTATGTATATGTACTCAGATTTTGGAGTAATGATGGAATATAAACATCTTCATTCAGTCTTCTTGTTCATTTTGTTCAACTCATGCCTCCAACAAGAACACATAAAATAACAGGGCAGGGTGGAAATAAATATAAAAGGGGCTTTTTAGCATAGTGGGGTGAAAAAGCATGCCTCCATCTACTGTGATGGCCCTGTGACATTGTCAGCTTGCAGTCACAGCACTCAATCAAAACCAACAGTATTACACAGATAGTCAAACCTTGTGGAAAGCAAACTTTAAGGATTTAATAGCAACACAGAATCATTATAGTTATGATACAGGAAAAAGCCCTGATGAAATAGGGCTTTATAATTCTTAATACGCTTTGCTTTTATGTGTACCCGAGTGGATTAATAAATTAAAAATCACACTGCTGGATGCCTTAAAGATGTAGCCTCAAAGATGGCCAGGCATTGCAACAGCCCTCACCAAATCACCCCATTGTCTGCCACTTTGGTTAATTGTCCGGGCTCACAGCAGAACCTGGCTGCTTCTGAAGGGGATCTTCACGATCCAGTTGACTTAAAAGGCACCTGAGTTAAACAGGAATGAAGAAGAAAATGAGCAGGGTTCACAGTGGCAGGCAGGACGTTTATGCATATGATGGAGTCTGCAATATGAGCAGACAGGCCTGTGGCATGCCTTCAGCCCTATTAACTCAACCTGTTTGCAGCTCAGCTCCACGCTGGGCTCCACCTGCCCATGAGCTTGGATTTCCCTACAGAGGAAAAGAAGATGTGGACCATTTGCAGGCTGCGTGCACTCCAATATGTCTCTTTACAGGAACAGTCAAGGCCAGGACTGCATCGTCGAGCATGCAATACACTTTTGTACGCAGATAGAGCACAGGTCCTTGGAGCAGGACTGTGGGAGCCACCTGAGACATTCCTGCTCTCTTGTGTGGATTTGCCTAAGTCTTACCAGGATGATATTTAACTACGAATACAGAACTGAAGCACCACAGCTCAATAAAATACATACAAACTAGCTCAAGAGGGAGGGAATGAGCAGTTTTTTTGTCTCTATTACAGAAGTAACCACCAAAACTACATGTGTTCCCATGCAGGGTTTACTTGGAGGAGAATCACCTCAAACTTTTACACAGGAAAGGCAACATTCTGTCATACCGTCAATAAATCCAAAATGGCTATATCTGGTATTTCAGTGGAGCTCCCCAGCAGGAAGCATCCCTTTTCTGTCATGGCTCTGCAAAGCTTGTGCCTCAGCAACACGCAGGAGTGACAGAGGCACGCAGACGATGTGGCCACACGTTAGGATGCCAGTTGGTGGGGAAGGAGTCCTTGAAAGTGAGTTCTTCTGCCACCAGGAGATACTGCTGCCCCCGGCATCTCTCACCCTGGGCGACTGTCCACCTATAGGTAAAGGTCTTGGCTACAAAGACTCACGGTTTCTTCTAATGACAAACACTGTCAGAGTACCACAGTCTCTTGTTAGTTATCAAGTTCTGCTACCTGGGAAAGAAAGAGGTCAAGATTTGAATGCTGATATAAAAATAATTTGAGCTAAACAGCTTCTTGCTCAAATACGCCATGTTGTGGGCGCACTATTCCAAAGAGCCTAAGGAATGTAAGAGAGCAGCCCCAGGCAATACTGGAAGGGGCACACATGTGTTATTGCACAGATTTAAAAAACAAAGCTGACAAGCAGACTTTCCTAAATTGGGTGGGTTGGTGCTCGCCCAGAGCTGTCACTAATTCAATGCAGATTGTCTGTGTAATATGAGTGCTTATTTTCAAAAGAAACAGGGTGGAAAAAGCGTGTGCAAGTCTCAGGAGAGTCTGATTGCAAAAGGCATGGTTGGAGCTGATTAGCCTGTTTACCCTGCCAGTTTTCACACACAGACAGATAGGCAGTCTCATGCATTTCCCCAAGCAGATTCTGGAGAAGGCTGATGAAGAAAATGAAATCCAGTTTAATTTCCATTTTTTCACTCAGCCTGGTGTTGTAATCAGGGATAGTGGTTCAGCTGGAGATCACTTGTCATAAGTGGGAAGAACGGGCTAATTTCTGGGACTATCTTTATGGCAGATCAGTAGTACCTGAACTTATTCCCTCACCTTTGCCTGCCAGGGCTGCAATTTATTAATCAATTGACAAGGTTCTAATTGGCAAGCGGCTGAACATGAGCCAGCAGTGTGCCCAGGTGGCCAAGAAAGCCAGTGCCATCCTGGCTTGTATTAGAAATAGTGCGACCAGCAGAAGGAGGGAGGTGATTGTCCCTCTGTACTCAGCACTGGTGAGGCCACACCTTGAGTATTGTGCCCAGTTCTGGGCACCTCAATATGAGAGAGATATCGAGGTGCTGGAGCGAGTGCAGAGGAGGGCAACGAAGCCGGTGAAGGGCCTGAAGAAGAAATCTTATGAGGAGCGATTGAAGGAGCTGGGACTGTTTAGTTTGAGGAAGAGGAGGCTGAGGGGAGACCTCATCACTCTCTACTACTACTTGAAAGGACATTGTAGAGAGGTTGGTGCTGGTCTCTTCTCACAGGTAATTAGCGATAGCACAAGAGGGAATGGCTTCAAGCTGCAGCAGGGTAGGTTTAGGCTGGACGTTGGGAAAAAATTCTTCCCAGAAAGAGTGGTCAGACCCTGGAATAGGCTGCCCAGGGAGGTGGTGGAGTCGCCATCCCTGAATGTGTTTGAGACTCGTTTAGGTGTGGTGTTAAGGGGATATGGTGTGAGGGAGAACTTTGTAGAGTGGAGATGATGGTTGGACTTGATGATCTCAAGGGTCTTTTCCAATCTAAATAATTCTATGATTCTATGAATTGGTCATAGTGCAAGACCCACTTGCCTTTTCTTTCAAAATTATGGTGCTGGGCCACATAGGGACTATTTTTTTCCATTGCATTTGAAGTTACTACAACATTTATGTTACTTACAAGGTCTTTTTTTCCCTTTGCATAATTGGAGATTATTTAATTTAATGACAGGAATATAAATCTTCCTTTCTAAATGGTTCCCTGTGCTCCAGTGGTTCGGAGTCACAGCCTGTCTCCTTTCCCAGTCTATTCTCCAGTCTCAGGTGTTTCCATAAGTGTACTTGTATTATTGCAGTTCTTTCTTCAACTGAAAGAGGAATTTTCTTTCCTAATTTTCATCTCTGTTCCTTTCTCTTGTAAGTAGGAGCAGCTTGAATGCAAGACGACTTGAGTTTTGAATTTGGTTCAGCCTATCACATGGCCCTGGGGAACGAAAGGCGGTGCAGGGAAAAATGCATTAGCTCTGAGGGATTCCCACCATTTAGACTGATTTTCCTGAGGACACCTAGAACAGTTTTAGGAGTGCAATGTTTAGGGTCCTTAGGATAGGTGACAATTTATATCCATTTTAATTCTTTTTCTAATTGCTAAATAGTTGTGGAGAAATTCCAGGAGTGGGTCACACCTCACCAAATTTCAGCCATCCAAAATTTAGGTGTCAGGTCTAAGCTATATTAGTGGGTTTCTGCTCTAAATTATAAAGAGAGGGAGGTACCATCAGGCAACAATTTATCTCTCCTCTTATGATGCCTCTTTCATTCTCTCACTGCATCTCACTAGGTCCTACGAAGACAAATTTTGCCTTAAACAATAAATAAATGAATAATTTGGAATGGTTGGAGACAACATGGTTTTGCAAATAATGCCGTGCCCAACCTTTCACTCCAAAACAGCAATGCAATAAATTTTCTAAGTAAGTTATTCATCTCAGTGATAAGATTTGGAAAATATCTAATTTCTGGCCAAAGGAGTTTAGGGCAAGGTCTGTAGCACAGGGACAGCCCCATAGCACAGGGGGCAGCCTGGAGGTACCCCAGAATTTTTATTTGTAGACTCCTGTTTGCACCAAAAAACCTGTTGTAGTTGTCTAGGATCCTAGAGATTTGACTATGGGTGTATTTATGTGCTTCTGACGTAAAGCAACTTTCCGCGTAGGGACATACCTAGCTTTATTGGTAGCCAACGTGCAGTCACTTGCAGCTAGTGGGTAGGAACAACTATGGCTATCGGAGGATCATCAGCCCTCCAAAGCGCTTTGGCACCAGACTGAGGCTGCAGGGAAGATTACTTTTAATTCTGGTTCATTTTGCTGATCTCTGCAATTATGGCAGGTGAAAGCAGGACAGGGTGTAAGACCAGTGGTTCCACCCAAGCCCTCCTAGAACAGACATTTCCACATTCTGGTGATGGGACACCACTTAATCCATTGCACCAGATGAAGGACCATCTACAAGCATTAACCTGGAATGAAGTAGCCCATAAAGCAGTAGTTTTAAAAAGGTCATTTTGTAAGACATTTTATGGGAGTAGGGGAGAAATGTATCATCCTTAATTCTCACTTTGCAGTTACTGGGCCACAGAGGAAGAAAGGAACAAAAAAAATCCAGATGGGAATGCTTGTATGCATGCTGAGATACCACTGTAACCGTATTTACAGCTTACTGTACTCATATAGGCTTGAGAGAACTGTGTTTTCTGATTTTTGATCCCAGAGATATTTTGGACTTTAATATTAAAAACAACAATGAGGAAAATTACATATAAATATTGTGTGTATATACATATATACATAATTCACAAAAAAAATTATATAGTTTTGGCAGTGATAACTGGATTTCATGACCATCTTTCCATTTCCACTTCAGTTCCCTGACTGCTTTGCTGTTACATCAGGCTCTTAGATGTTATTTTTTAATATGTGAGCCCCTCCAAGGACATAGCAGGAGGAACATGTATCTTCTGGTTCCCAGCTAGCTGGCTTAAGGATGTGCCAAATGCATCCTTACGATCATCCCTTCCAGAACAAAGAAAATTTTGAGCATCTGCAAAAGTGTACCTCTAGGTATTCAGAGAAATTAAAAGTAAAAAAAAAAAAGTAGAATTGGTTTTGGAGTCCAGACTTCTGAGACTTTAGATGTCTGTACCTCACTTTAGAATTTTCATATGTCTCCTCTGTCTTAGAAATTGAGGTCTTCTCTGATTTAAATCCTTAATACCTTTGTCCCTGCTACACCCTTGCTGAAGATCTGAGACACTGCAACCAAATTATTTTAAGAAATTATATAACTGTATTGCACCGCTAACTGTACTTTTGCTAAATAACATGTGCAGCTTGCTATGAGTCAGATTCAGATGCCCTTTCTCATGTGGAGTATTTCCATGCTGCACATCTAATTAGAAATGCCCAGACTAGCAGTTTGCTCGGTTTTGTTCAGTGTCCTTATTTGGAAAGGTACAGAAGGTGCTGACACAAGATGTTCAAATACTTTCCCATAGGGCGGGGATGGCAGTCGTCTCAGTATCCCTGGTGTGACATGAATTTACAATTCCCTTATATCACTCCTCCTAAAGGTTCCATACGGCTCCACTGACTGGTAACAAGGCTCTTTGGATATGTTTTTTTGCATTTCGGTGTTATCACTGGTTTTCAATAATTGAATGTGTGATAACAGGTACGGGGAATTTTGAACCATGTTGCAAAACATTCAGAAAATAAGCTGGTCAGAAACCATCTGATCTGACACTGCAGATGCCTTTAATTTTCCTGATTACCTGGAGTTTCAGACATCAGTGCAGATGATGTTTTCTCAGTTAGGGACAGAAACGCTAACCCGTCTTGTGACCTTACTTTGTTACCACATTGCCATCATGTTTTTCAGAACTGTTTTCTCCTCATTATACTTTTGAAACAAATAAGAAGGGACCATAATTTGGGTCTGTCAGAAGCCTGTAACCTTGAGAAGACAACCAAAACAGGCCCGGTAAGTGTGAAAGAGTTCACTCACACTTCGTGCTTATGTATGTAATCACAAAAGATTCGTGACCTCAGTAAATACAGCCTGAACCATCCACATTACTGGTTTAACTTTGTTCCATGCAGCCAGCATAGCTGTGTGCTGGTTTGTTCTCCAGCTTTTTGGTCCTGTCAGTTTTGGTGGGACTGCCAAGGCCATGCCCGATTCAGACAATTTTCTTGCACAGCTGAAATGGACAAAATGGATGAGATAGCAAGGGGAGGAAACTAGAACTTTCCAGCCCCATTGCTCAGTCATTTGTTCATAGTCTTCTCAAGGTGGGTGAAGGAAAACTGCAAAGTTTCATTTAATTTGTCCAGTGCTTGAATATCACAAAGGAGAACTACTGGTTCCGAAGTCAAGGCAGTCACAAAGACGTGGCTGATGAGGGGGATGGCGTTGCAGGCTCCTGGGCAAATCCCGTAGACTGGCAGCCAGTGCACTGCACTGTGGCGGGTTGGGTTCGTGCATCCCCATCACACAGAGGTCCAGGCTCCCACTGAGGTCTGCAGGCAAAGGGAGAGGGGAGACTGAAACCACTGTCTCGCAGCCAAACAAGACATTGCCATTTCGGCACTTAGCGATGAGGTATATTGTGCCTGTGTGTGAGGCAGAGGCTTTCACTAAGCTCCTGTGGGCATTAGCAATGCAGTCCTTTCCCAAAGAAATGTTAGGGTGGGTGAGCTGTTTTTTCTTTCAAAAAAACTTGGCGTACCATGTTGTCATTGCATATTCATCCTCTTCAAGTGCTGCAAATTGTTGTCCTTGAAAGCACATGCAATCCACAAACCAATGAAGGTTGAGGTAGAAGCATTACAGAACTGTTGTCTCCCATCTACAGATGCAGTGAGTGTAATAAAATCTAGTATGAGTCTACACTTTCTATTTATAAGATGCTACAACGTTATGAACCCCATTTCTGAAAGCTCGATAGGGTCTGAAACAGGTTTATCCAACTGCCAGGCAAGTGTCTGCAGCTATCTAGAACTGTAAGTTTCAGTCCTAGCAATCCCATTTCCTGAAAGCTTCTCTTTTATAAAGAATAATAGTTTACAATATTTTCCTAGAAAGCAGGAGAAAGTAAGGGCAAACATATTCTTTTCCATGAGCACCTAGATATTACTGTCCTCCTGGTCACAACAGTACAAATGAATTCTGAACTCTATTACTGAAGAGATTTGTATCTTTTAAGTGTCTAAAGAAGTTTATGTGCAGTTTAATAGGATCAGTATTAGCAGCATTAGCACTAATACTTAAATGGGAGCTCTGATCCAACCTTGAGCTCTGTGAGTCTTGAAGACAATACTTATTACAGCAACATAAGTATCATCTTCAATGCCATTAAAATTAAATATGAGTACACATCAATTTCAGTGTCAGGAGACGTACTGTAAAGATCAACAATAATTCTAGCTGAAGATCTCTCTGGAAGCCCATAAAGCCAGAATACCACGGTATGAGATATACAGAAATTAGAGCTGTTTGAATAGTACTTATACATATAGAGCACTGTTATTTTTGTCTTTTGCATTTATAGAGCATTCCTGCAATTTAGAAATTCATTAAAGTGAAGTGTATCTCGGCATTGTACACAAATGAGGATATTTGAAAAGTCTTTAACTCTGTTATTTGTGATCTGAATTTCAAACCTGGATACCTCAGACATCTAAGTGTCATATGAATGTCTTCAAATCAGTTTTGAAACTTTGCAGTTCTGCGGATAGTGAAATATTCAGACTTGGTATATCTGAACTGAAATGCTAAACGTGACAAAAGAGTGATATTCACTGGCAGGTCCTGACTGTTTTGTGCCACTCCAGTGGTGCAAGGAAATAGTAAATCTGTGCTGTCTGTTGTGCTGCGAATGGTCAATAACTGCTTCACGGCTTCAGGCTAGCACAAGGTAGATGAAGAATATTGGTGAATCTGGCTCAAATATTCACCATTATTCTTTCTTGCCTTCATCCAGCTTTGAAGAAAATATATTAACTGCATCCAGAACATAATAAAACTACCAGAGTTTCCAGTGCTGAAACAATAATTCTTTTAATAAAAGGTCTGGCAATAGTTCTTACCTCAGAGAGGTACCCAAAGTGAGCGCTTAGGCTCATTAAGGGCCTAATGCTCTGGGAGAATGAGCTACTGCACATCAGCTGATCTACAGTAACCCGTCTGTGTTCAGACTTACTGTAAACACTTTTGTGAGTCTGAGCCCTGGAGCATTTCATACAAGATCTTACTGTGGTTCAGGACCTTCCAGGTCTTGTTCCCACTAGTCTTCTGACGTGGCCTCCAGTACAGGTCCAGCCTCAGCAGAGGCACTCCTCTGAGCAGCAGGGTCTACAGGCAAGCCTGCTGTCTTTCCCTTGTTCCTTCCTTCTTCGTGCACAACATTCTTTCGCATGCTGGGGGAGGCAAACAGACAGAGATACCCACGCCAACATTTCCAGCTTTATTTCCGTGATTTTCATAGAATCATAGAATTTCCTCAGTTGGAAGGGACCTTTCAGATTATCTAGTCCAACCATCAACCTAACACTGACAAGAACACATTTTGTGTTCTTTTACATTCTAACTTTTCTACTATCTGTTGATACTTAAATGTAAGATTAATTTCTAAAAATATTAAGTTTGGACAAGATCGTCAATTCTGCCAGAACTCAGCTTTTGCAGGTAGTACTCCTGAGAAAGCGGCATCCTGGCTGAGTAAAATGGACTTGGTCATGCATGTGTCTAAAGGGTATCTCGGAACAAGCTTCGTTACGCTATAGAAATGATGGAGGGCTGATCCTATGGGCTAAGAAAGGGTCTGAAAGACCTGTAGATACTGATGGGGATCTTGGTAGACTCAGGGATGATGTTAGTGGAGCAGGAAAGTGGGATGCAAAGGAATTGAAGCAGGAGAGCAGTGCATTTGGTAAAGATATAAGACATGGGACAAGATATAAGACAGAGTAGCAGCTGTTTTAGAGCAAACCCATAATGTGGAGCATAGAAGATCTGCCGTGGGAAAGGTTTTGGAAGAAAAGGTTGGGTGTAGAGACTTCATAGAGCCAAAGGCAGAGACTGGGAACATTAGGGGAAGACCAGAGAGATCATAGCTCTGTCTGAGTAACTTGATTTTTCAGAAAGCATATGCTCAGAAGGGTCAGGAAACAGAAAGGTCCTGGATTACAAGGAACTCACCATCACCATATGTTGAGTGACCTACCAGTTTAAAACTGGTATTGTTCTCTCCTCTGTTTTCAGTTAAGTGATTTGATACAGTCTCACAACATCTTTGCTGTTGAATCTAGTAATTCTTCTCAAAAACAAAAAAACACAATACATATGTATTGGTATATATATGATATTGTTTCCAAGGCTGTGTTTAGATGAGGAAGGACCTCTAGTGTGGTTCAGGACTAACCTGGGCTGGCAGATTTGCCATTGGTCAGTGAGTAACTGAAAGGAGTTTGTGGCAAATTCAATAGTAACGCAGAACAGCTCTGTCCCACAAGTACTTCTTTATACCAGTTGCACATATTTGTTCAATCCCAGCTATGTTTTATCATTTATCTTTTATTTATTTGACTTTTAACTATTAGTAATGAGTACTGTAACTAATGTAAGGCAGGAAAAACACCTCAAAGGATCTGGGTGGGCTGGAAAGTCATAGGGGACTTCCTTCGTATATCTTACCCATTTCTCTCTACTGTAACAGTACGAGCTTTTTAGCATGGCCAGGACATGCCAGTAATAACATGGTGTCAGGAGGTCTCTGCAGATGGTTTCTGCAGAAAAAAATATCACCTCACCACCACCCCAGACTCTGAGGGGATCCAAAATACAAGACAAATTAACTTATCATATCCTGCATCCTGTGGGAAAAAAACCCTTGCCTACAGGGAAGGCTTTGGAAAATCCCTTCTCAAGGGGAGTCCATTAGGTTCTCAAATTACCTGAGCAGACTAGCTGTTTTCATGGGTAACCTTCTGTCACGTTAGAAGTGGTGATTGGGGAATTAATCTTCTAAACATGCAGGGATGAAAAATGTCTGCGAGGTCAGAATGTAAATAAACAGCATTTATTTATCTCTTTTCCATCAACTCTTCATTCACCCTTCTTATGCATTAAAGAAGTATCAACAGATGTACTAACAAAGAGGAAAACCACACTGAGATTTCCTATGGCAGTGGCATTCTTGTAGTGAGGAACTGTGAAACAATTTTATGAGCAACAGCCTCCAAACTACCCCAAAAAGCTACATCCTTCTGGAGTTCTAATGAGTTAATGCTTACTCATCCATTTCTAATGTACACACAGTGGAACTCCAGTTACTATAATGTCATATCATGGGAAAAGACAGAAGCTGTTTCTAAAGACCTGGAAGCAGATTTCCCTGCACATGTCTCACAGCAGCTGTGTAAATTAAATTTGTAATATTAATGTTGATACTAGGTGAAACAAAAAATATTTGACTGCATTCTAGAAGCAGACGTTTAACTTTTTCTGCAGAAGTTATCTTATTACCAAAAGTGTATGTGTCACTGATGAGAGGTTTAACAAGGCTAGTAAATGAGAAGTGCAAGCTGTATTCTGTGCTGAGTTTTGCTCAGCAGAGAGGTTTGACATTTCTGCTGATGTCAGCTGCCATGGTAGACCCTTGTCATTTATACAGAAAAACAACACCTCATTACAAAGGATATAATTTTTACCATTCTCTTTTAATCTCACCAATTATACCCTACACTTACAGTCTAACTGAATGGCACTTTGTTCAAAACATGCCGCATTGTGCTGGTTTGGGATCATATGTCAATGTGACTAGAACAAGGTTGAAACTAACAGCTAAAATATTTTGATATACAATCTGAAAAGAATGATGAAACCCGTGAAAGCACCTCTTGAAGAGTATTGTAAGGATGTCTTGTGCCTCTTACAGTGAATGAAAAAGAATTGATATAATATCATCTATATGTCAAATATATGCATTTTTGTATCCTGGGTATGTAGATCTGTGCAGAACAGTGGCTTTTATTTACATTACTTGGTTGAAACAATATTTATTTATCTCAAAATGTTGTACATTGAGAACATTTCCTCTGGACCTGTTCAGGAAAGACAGAAGTTAACATTAACAAAGATTATTGCAGTTCCTAAGGCAGTTTTGCCAAGCCTATTGAGTTTGCAGGGTTGTCAGCCTGCAAAAGGACAATAACAAGCCACCTCTAATGGTATTCCTTAAAATCCTGTCTGGATTAAGAGATTTCAGGGTAAGGTCCTCTCTGCAAAATCTAGTTTCCTCAGCAGAAGTTCTGTGACCACCGTTCTACATACCCCACATGAAAATCCCCATTACAAGTACTAGTCACACTGTGAAACTAGCCATTTCAGAGAGTGACTTAGGTTCTTAACACTAAGGGATGGAAATAACTATTTTTCCAGTTTGAGGGAAGTTTTTCTTGTACAAGACATTGCTAAATGGAAATCCATCTGTTAGAGCCCCTCAAGCAAGTTCATTCTTATTAGGAAAACTGGTAACTTAATTGGACAAGTGGATGAGGAAAAGGCTGTGTATGTTGTCTACCTAGACTTTAGTAAAGCCTTTGACACTGTGTCCCACAGCATTCTCCCGGAGAAACTGGCTGCTCATGGCTTGGGTGGGCATACTCTTCGCTGGGTTAAAAACTAGCTGGAAGGCCAGCCCCAGTGAGTGGTGGTGAAGGGAGGTAAATCCGGTTGGCAGCTGGTCACAAGTGGTTTTCCCTAGGGCTCAGTACTGAGAATGGTTCTGTTTAATATCTTTATCAACAACCTGGATGAAGGGACCAAATGCACCATCAGTAAGTTTGCAGACGACACCAAGTTGGGTGGGAGTGTTGACCTGCTTGAGTGTAGGATGGCTCTACAGAGGGATCTGGACAGGCTGGATCAATGGGCTGAGGCCAATGGTGTGAGGTTCAACAAGGCCAAGTGCCAGGTCCTGCACTTGGGTCACAACAACCCCATGCAGCGCTACAGGCTTGGGGCAGAGTGGCTGGAGAGCTGCCTGGCGGAAAAGGACCTGGGGGTGTTAGTTGACTGCCGGCTATATGAGCGATCAGTCTGCCCAGGTGGCCAAGAAGGCCACACCATCCTAGTCTGTGTCAGGAATAGTGTGGTGAGCAGGACTAGAGAAGTGATGGTCCCCCTGTACTCGGCACTGGTGAGGCCCCACCTTGAGTGCTGTGTCCAGTTTTGGGCCCCGCACTACAGGAAAGACATTGTGACTGTGGAGCAAGTCCAGAGAAGGGAAACAAAGCTGGTGAGGGGTCTGGAGAACAAGTCTTATGAGGAGTAGCTGAGGGAACTGGGATCATTTAGTCTGGAGAAAAGGAGGCTGAGGGGAGACCTTATCGCTCTCTACAACAAGGTGGGTGTTTTTCTCTTCTGCCAGGTAACACGTGATAGGACAAGAGGAAATAGTGTAAAGTTGCACCAAGGGAGGTTTAGGATGGATATTAGGAAAAATTTGTTCAGTGAAAGGGTTATCAAGCATTGGAACAGGCTGCTCAGGGAAGTGGTGGAATCGCCATCCCAGGAAGTATTTAAAAGACGTGTAGATGTACTGCTGAGGAAAATGGTTTAGTGGTAACTTGGCAGTGCTAGGTTAACAGTTGGACTTGGTGATCTTAAAGTTTTCTTCCAAGCAAAACATTTCTATGTTTCTATTCTATGATTTTAACTGCTTCTGATTCAATTATAAAGAGGTGGTGCAATGTGCAAATCAGGAACTGCAGAGTTCCTGTGTAGAACTCACCAGTCATGGAGCAGCAGAGTATGTGCTTGTGCGTGCTGTTGAACTAACATGCTGTTGAGCTGAGCTCAGAGCAAAGGGGACAGGACAGGGGCAGCATGATTGATGATGACGGCTAAATGAAAAGACGAGTTGTACTTTCCAAACTGTGTATAAAGAAGATAAAGAAAGGGAGTTACTTTTCCCTTCCTAATGGATGGCAGTTTTTAGTGGTTCCAGTTGCGGCTTTGAACATGGAAAACAGCTGGACTTTGAGCTGAAAGTATCTTCAGTATTATTACGTCCTGCCTAAATGTTTCCCCACATGCATGGTCTCCTGGGCTGATCCCATTTCCGCTTCTACTCCTCCTCCCTTTAAGTAGTACCGGCGCAGCTAAAGCAATCGCATAAGTAGAATAATTTACATTGTGTCCTAAACCAAGAGCATTCACAACACAAGAGTTCTGGACTTTCCCCAGTTAGCGCTTGTTGTTGGTTCATAGACAAAAGAAGGCTTTCCAACACCTCACCAAATGCATCTGCACTCTAGGAGCAGCAACAAAGGTTAAAAGTTATGAGAGAGAGAGAAGAAAAGCAGGTATTTGAAGAAGAATTGAGATTAGGAGAGGGTGAAAATAATGAATAGGGCTAAACTGAGGGAAGGGGTACACAGTAGATGTTTGAGGTAGAACAGAGAGATGTAAATAGAGGTGGATGCTTTCCTGCTGCTCTCACTGAATCCTGACAGCAGCACAGGACGGTTTCACCCATCCGCGCAATCCTCCCCTCCAATCACTCCATTAATCACTTGCTGCTGCTATGTGTGAAGCACGGAGAGAGAGGGCTGCTCTTGTTAGCATGTAACCATCCTTCATTTCAGTTCCCAATGCCAGTCACATACATCAGTCCGAACAGGCAGCACTCTAAACCTCAAGAGAAAAAAAAAACAACATGAGTTGGAAAAAAAGAAAGAAAAAGATTTCTGAGGATGGTGGAGGAAGATAATAAGACAGGTGTTGCTTACAGAAAGGACAAAAAACAGGGACAAAAAACAAATTTCTCTGCAGGATGGGGCAATCTATTCAAAACATTTTCTGCTGAAGTCATGGTTAAAATTTATCGAGCTGGGAGTCTGGATTTTTTACCAAATTTGGGCTTTCCTTAAAGAGTCAATAAGGACTAAGAACCCTTTATTTGCAGGACACTGTCTTTTCATATATGTGGCTGAATCTTGCAGGTACCTACAACTGAGATGTCGCCAGGCTTCCTGTACTAGAGGGAGAAGACCAATTACTTTGCAACATTAAGAGATGCAAAGAGGAGAACTAGTTGTGGCAGCCTAGGAGTTATAAAGTTCTTGCATTGTTTCACAAGTCAATTCTCATTTTGTCTTAATGTCTTAATGTCTTTTAATGTCACCTACATTAAAATTTGTAAAACTGCTGCATCGTATGTGGCATGGACGACTGTGTCCTGTTACAGTTGTGCCCACTTAAACAAAGCATTACAGTTGATGTCTCTGTTACAAAAGAAAAGACTGCATCCATAAAACTGGAACAGTAGGTTCCCATTTGGGAAAAATATTATAGTTTAAGAAATAGATTAAGTATTAAATGGATATTTTGTTCTCCAAGCAAGAATTCTAAAATATATGAAATGTGCAGTATATTTTCTGCATGAAAATTTCCTGATGTTCATGTCACAAGGTCCATATTATTTATCCTGCATTTGGCTGTTAGCTAAGTGTCTGATAGAGCTGATTGACTGAGCTGAATCAGGAACCACATATAGCCCAGAAATATCTGTGTTCTTTCCCTTGATTAGTGAGATCTGTACACTACTAACACTAACATATATGCCTGTGAGTTGAAACATGCCGAAGGAGTTTGAGTGACTACAGGTAGTTAATTTTTTTTTCCAGTGGAAATAAAATAAAAAATTAAAAAAAAAAAATTGCATTTTCTAAGAGCCTGAATTTTCTTTTCACTGAGGCCGTTTTATATCATTTTGGCAGTGTAAAGTGGTTTTATGTTGAATTCAATTCAATTTATGCCTACTTGAAAGACAAGCACCACTGTGCTTGAATGTGAATGAGAATCATATCGAATACATGTGTATATCTTGAATTTTGAACTTACAAATGAACACAGTGAGAAGCACCAAGTCTCAAATGATCATGCCTCAATGACTTCGTAGTTTCTCTTAGCGTTTTATTATCTCTGCCTTTGAACTACAGGCACCAGTCATCTGTAAATTCCTCACCAAGCAAAGTGATGGTAAAACACAGAATAAAAAGTATTGGAACTGTCATGAAGTCCTTCCACAACGGCTGGGCACAAAGTCCTGAAAAGAAAACTCATAATTTCCTTGTAATTTTTATGAAAAATTGTAACATACACAAGGTCCACTTGAGTCCAAGGCAATTTCAGCTTTAGTTACAAGTGTTTCATACATCCCATTAGGACTGTCATGTTTATTTTGTGGTTTCTTGCCCCTTGAGCTTATTTCATGATTTTCATTCACTGATGTGCTAGCAGAAGTTCAAATTTTTCTTTCTTTAAATCATCTTGTTAATAGAAGACTAAGTAGTTTACCAACAGATAAATATTCTAATTGATTTCAGAGGGATTTATGGGTTCATAATTAGATAGTGAAGTTCACTTTCTAAATTCTAACAAGCTCCAAAACTGACCAAAATTAGGGTGGGATGTTTGTTTCATTGTTTTCGTTTTTTTTCAGCAGCTAATGATGGAGTAATGGTGTGGGATATAAAAATAGCAAAAATGCGGGGTTTGAATTTACATGACTCAGTGTAACAATGTTCAGGTTTACAATTTAACAAACTTGAGAAAATACCTCTCTCCTGACCCTGACATAACACATTGGCAGCTCTAGTATGAAACATGCGCTCCTGAGCCTGCAGGTGATTCTCACTGCAGAAGATCACATATTCACAACTACCCAGTAAAACCCGAGAACTGGTAAAATGGAGGATAAAATATAACTTCAGAAGAATATTCAAAGGAAGCCACTCTAAAGTCAAAATCCTCAAACTAGATTTAAGGTTTGAAGTGAAGCAATTCACCTCAAATAGGAGCAAATAAAAGATACTTTAAAAGCATAGGATTAAAAACTAGACATAAAAGAACAGTGATATCTTCTTTTCAAGTAATAGAACAAACTACATTATGAGCAGCATTTTGAAGTGTACATCAAACTGATTTTCCCCTCTTTATCCTTTTTAATCTCCACCAGATGCACTTTCTTTAAATTCAAGTTTTACATTCCTAGCCATAACTTGTCTGAACACACGGAAAAAGCATTGAGAGACATTAGTGGCATTCTTTTTCTTTCTCTGTCACTCTATTTTTTACAGCTGCTGAAGGCTTATCTTCTTAAGTGTCTCAGTTTTATAGGCTTGGTTTCCTTTATTCTCGTCCGTGTTTTAGGCTCCAAACAATTCCATGCCATTCTTCTGTGGAATGGTTTCAGTGAAAAAGATGCGTACTCACACACACAGATAGATATATATATATGTATATAAGTGTGTGTGTATATATATTTATACGTATCTATATAAATGACATTAAAGAAAATTTCACATGATTGTTACTGGCATGGTAGAAAAAAGCTTTACAATGGTATTTTAAGGCTTAAATGACAGAACATATCATGATTGAAATCTCAGACTGAAAATGCTGTGGGAGGAAAGAAGGGTTTTCATTAAGACACACCAATACTCAGTAGCACTTTTTCTCAGTTGATCCCTCGGGGTCATAATTTTCTCAGGAATGACGACATACAGTTTCCTTTCCCATAAACATTTTAGGCTTTTTTGCTTTCTTAGGAGATTGTCAGTAATGAGTTTCTCCTTTATTCTTTTCCTCGCCTCCCTTCCACCTCATTTAATTGTGGATCAGGATGGATTTGCCATTTTCACTGTTTCTTTTAATTAGAACTACACGTATGCGAAGCAAACCGATGTGTTACTAGGGTTTTTTTTCCTGTACAGGGAATACTCCTGACTAACATCCTGCAGTAGTTAAGTCTTTAGAATAGTTTTTATTCATTAGGGCAGCATGATGCGTTTTAATGATGTTTAACAGAATCTGCACAATTTCAACAAGTCTGTCTGCTGACCTTGTGTTGTAAACACGAGGCATATTCCAAGGATTACAAAAGGCAGCAAAAATTTTATCTTTATTTCATATTTTTTTTTTCTGCAGGTAACAAACCTGGCTGCTTGTTATTTATTGTGGACTGGGTGGACAAGAATAATTGCATTTTTAAAGATTGTCAAATCCACAAAACATAAAAGCCGCACTGCATGTAATGCTGGAAATAACTCTCAGCGAGGAAACTCCAGCATAAATGGTACAAAATAAACCCCTCATACATTTGATTAATCAACTCTATTCCCCTTTTCCCCTCATCTTTCAAATTCATGGGCAAATGACATTTGCCTTTCCCCGGCATGCACCTCTCTGCTAAACCGGGGAGTTTGCCTGGGGCCATACCTATATATCTGATCCATGCATAATGAAGCATGAAGCTGCCAATTGTAGGGAGCCTCTGCAGTGTCAGAGACTGATAGGCATTTCATTTGCTGAACTCCCAAGGGCCCTCACACATCTCAGGGTTCATGTAGTATTTATTTTAGGCACTCACATTTCTCATCTGTGAACTTCACACCATATGTAGAATGAGTAACACAAGCTCTGCGTGAAAAAGCTCTCCAGGTAGTTTTAAATGTAACTCGGTGGAGTGGGGACATTGTGGGCTTGAAAAATAGGCTTGCATGGGAAATGAAGGAATATTAAGCTTTGTCCATACAACAGCTGTCTGAGTCTTTCACTGAATAAGAATGGCCTTATTCTAATAAGATCACTGCTCCACTTCTACTGCATAAATTGCTTTGTAGCATGCACTGTGCAGATCTACATTTTTCACAAATTATTGCTACTCTGCCATACGCTCTACAAGGAAATCCTCATGTGCTGTTTCTAAAGTGCAGTCTCGTTAGGTTTGAGGCTCGCAGGCAGCCTGAGCTGATGGATAGCCAGCCCGTAGCCGTGCATCTTTTAAATCTGAAGGCTGAATAACAATCCTGAAAGGATCGCTCTGGTTTGTCAAAAGCTGACCGGACAGAATTAGGGAGGCAAATGTATGTTTCTTGTTTACTTTTGTTGGTAGGGATGTAGAAAATATTCCATATGCAATGCTCTCTTTTAGCATTAACATTTGGGAGAATAATAAAGACAGAGAGGGATAAATGAAATGTTTATTTTCCATTGGTATCTTTTCCGAATAGGTGTTTTTAAGCATAACAAAACCTTTGGCATTTGCTTCTCTGTTTGTAGGTGAAGTGATTATGACAACCTTGTGAAAAATCCTCACGTGTAAGCGTTCATAAGGGACATACTGCTAGGACAGATGATGTAGGCTAGACAGTAAAACTGACATTCAGAAAATAGATCTGTTTGATTGTTTAGGTATTAAGCTTGTTTCTGGGAGGAGATAAATACTATGCTCCTGATCAGAAGTATTTAAATATGTGCACAATATGAAGCATTTCACTGTTTCACTGGTTCCGTTGCCAGATTACTCTTGTAGAATTAAAAGCCTTCGTGGGCGCGGGCTGCGATGGGGGAGCAGACCCTCTGCTAGTTCAAAGTGCCTTTAATGGAGCAATGTCAATTTAAAACAGAAGCGTTGCTGCCCTGCACTTCCATCTTCGTCTGTTTATAACAGTCTGCTTTCATGGGTGCTCAGTGTCCAAACTTCTTTTGGGGAACAACTTTCTCTATTTTGCCCCTTGTTCAAGGAGATTCTGGGGTTTTTACCATTACAAAAAAAAAAATCTTCAAAGCCCCTTTCTGTGGGTGTTATATGTCGTGTACAATTCATAATAGGCAATGCTGTGAATGAGACAGTTCACTACTATTAAGCTAATGAAATACAAAGTGTAAGTGGTTTCATTATGCCAGCAGCAATTCTTTCTTACATTTCATTGCAATACTTATTCCATAGTATGTTGTACAGTAGGAAATTCTATTGAAATTTTTTTTTTATTATTAACTTTGAGCCATAAAAAGACATTGCAGAATCCTAGTCCGTGGATATATAATCTTGAAAACATGCTGAATGAATAGAGTTGCCTGCATGGAATTAGGGTATTACAATAATGAATGCAATCATGTTGTGAAAGGCTTTTTATATTGTTCAGAGTCACACGAGAGTGCAGCAAGATTTGTTTGGCAAGTAGCATTTTGGCATTCTCTGGCTTTCAAATTCCTAATCACAACTTTACCTTGATGTAAAGGTTTTATTTCTAACGCGTTATTTGTGTGCATGTATAGACATATGCTGAACATTTTAAAAAATGTGTACAGTTCATTAACATGGGTGAAATTAAGTGGTTGTTATTGACAGAAGAATAATTGTGCAATGGTGAATTCAGTTCCTTTCACTCCAGCTGCTACGGCAAAGCTGTAAGCTGTTTCTGAGCTGCCTTATTGGTACAAATACATGTATGTGCAGGTGCCCTCGTTTGTGTGCACACATAATAGATGCACGAAGACACGTACTGCATGTATGTGTGTGCACACTTGGCCTGTGTCCACGTACACTTATTTTCATTAATTGCCATGTTCAAAAGGGAGCGTAAGGCGTGAGAAGGAAGGACGCAGACATCTCCTGATTCATGTGTCATCTACGACGCAGCTGACTGCATTGCAGGTCTTCTCCTGCTGCCAGTGGAAATGAACCATGATGAGGAGGGACCACCCTCTAATGGAGAAAAACAGTATTTCGGTTTCGGGCCTCATTTGAATATTGGCTTTCAGCTTTGCCTTTGTAGCATGGCTGCAGCGTTGCGCAGTGAAGCAGAGACCACACAGTACCTTAGCACAGAAGGGGCAATTTACAGACAGCTGGCCCAAAAATGTGTCAGATGCTTTCCATTCAGATTGCTCCCATTACTTTAATCCTGTGGCGTTGAACCTCGGCTCTGAGTTTAGTTTTTAGTCAGTTTGTATTTCGTACATGTCAACAAGCGTTTTAGACATGTAAATCCTAGTGGCAGAAATGGACATTTCCCCCCTGAATCTCCCCAAGAAAAGCAGTGTTCTTAGTAGAGAGAATTCATAGTCAGGCAGTGGTAGCACACTCTGTGAGCGGTCTATTTATTTTTGAAACCTACACGCATTTCAGATTAGTTTTGCAGATGAAAAGAAAGGCAATTTATCCTTCTTGAAAGCTGGCTTAAGCATCATGCATGTAAAAGCTCTAGCTCCACGAAGACATATCCTCAAATGCAACAAATATCTCCCTCAACAGTTCCAAAAGTTCATTTCCACAAGGAATCTGTTTGTTGGTTGGTTGTGGGTTTTTTTTCAGTTGATATATTAATTTAGAAATATCTGTTCATGCTGTTCAAAGGGATATACAACAGGAAATACCCAAATTCTCTCTCAGAGAAACCATATGAATAGCACACTATATGCACACAGTCTCCTGAATTTTCATTGCTAGTAGGCATCCCTTTAATGAGCACTGAAAATACTTCTAAGCCCATAGAATTAATTCACTTATTTGATGCTGGAAGACTCAAACCCCTCCAAGTCTATAAGCATAAGCTTATATATATTGTTCTTTTTAGTATAGATTAACCTTAAAAGGTTATAAATTTTGTTTTCCACCCAGTCTGTAATTCAAAATTCACACCTGAAAAAGTCTGCAGAGCTGTTGTAATGAAAGATAACATTCAAATGAAATTAATGAAAGCATTGTTATCCGGTTTGTAAGAGGTAATTAGATTTCACCTCTCTAAAATTCCCCCTGATTGCTTCAACAGCAAGTGAAGACTCTGTTCCTAAATGGCTGTGTGTTACTGCTACACATTATTGACAGCAGACCTTGATGGAAAATTCTCCAGTATTTTGTTATTTTTTTTAATTTTAAATGATGCTTAGAAGAACGTACACTCATCTATATGTACATAGACACATACACTCATATATGTTATATATATATATGATATATATATCATATATATATATATCTGATATGAATGACATATATGTGATTTTGTTTGGGTTTTTTTTGTGAGCAGGTTACAAGGGAAATGATACCAGTATACAGCAAAGAGAATAGTTTATACTCTCCCCTGTGCAGGAAGCACTCACTTGATGTAAAATAAAGCAGCATACAATGACATTTCCTCTTTCTGGCCACTTCTTTGTCCAGGTGGTATTTGTGTGTAACATTCTTTGCAGTCAGAAGATTGCATGGATTGCAGCTGGGAGGAGGGATGCTCAGGGGGAAAGTCTGGCCCTGCATGTATAGGAAAAGCCGACTGCAATCTAGCTCAGAATTTCCACTTTCCATTCTTAAATTTGTGAAGTGTTTTGGGATGATGAAACATGCTATGTCATCGAAATATATTGAAATTCACACCTAAATGTCTAAAATATGTTGAAGAAATTGAGAAGACAATACAAAGAATAGAGAAGAATGGAGCACAGTCTGAGCAGTACGTTTTCACTAATCAAGAGCTGCAGTAAATAATATAAGCTATTTGAGTCATTCAATTGAGTCAATCTCTGAAACACTACTTATTTTTTTTTTTACTCCATTGTCTTATAAACTTGGTAAAAATGGTCACCTTACAGAAGTGAGACTGAAGATTTTACTAACTCAGTCCCATGAAACCTTGCATTTCAGCTGCTACTTTTCTGTTTAATGACTTGCACGGCTTTTATCCAGAACTAATTTTGCATGGATGGAGGTGCCAGTACCTGTGCTAAAACACTAATACATGTTCAGGTTGTAGCACACCGGTCTATAGTGTTCTGCAGTCAGCCTTGCTACTGTCACTACTTGAGCTGAAAACTACTCTGGTATTTATAAAATGCAACTCCTAGTCCTCCTGAGGCATTGGGCTTTCAGATATTTTTTTCCCCCATTTTGCCAGGGAAGCAGAGACAGTTGTGTGATGCGATCACAGCATGCTGGAAATCAATGACCAATATGCAGTATGAAATTGAAGTTTTATATTATGAGATTCATTCAAAAATTTAGGAGAGGGGCACCATAAAGACACTGACCCATGATTTTTAGGATGATGTCTGCCTTAGTTATATTTATGCGCACCCCAAATCTAAGCTGCCTTTCTAAGGCTCCATCTATAGTTAAAAAGCAAAAAAAGTTAATCTCCCTGGGGGCAATTCACCCTACAAATCTTAGATACCTGATACCTATCGTAACATTGGAGAAATCATTCCTTGTAAAGTGTGTCTCTCTTCCTTTACCACAGGGGGAGCAAATTTGTCTTAAATGCCTAATTTTCAGGTGTCCAAAGTATGATGAACCCCACACTACACAACTAGATTAGCATTTGGATACAAATTAGCCAGAGAGAAATCTAGTTACAAAGCAGAGCCATTGGGGAACACCCTGCTGATACTTTATAGGCTGCAGCCTGAACTTTATGTGTCTTTATGCAGGTTTAACAGAATGGTAATGAAATAGCTACCTCGGAAAGCTCTTGTGTCTCTTCACAGACCTGTCATAGAAAATAGCTTTGAGATGAGAGGGTTAAAGACTGTAGAAATGCAAATGAAGGATTAATTGGCTGCTCACTGTACAGCCCAGGTCCCAATTTCTTGGTCAATTTCTTTCTTCTTTAAAACAATTTTGAGTTTAAATAAAGTGAAGAAGCTACAAAGAAAGAGAGAGAGAAAGAATGGAAGAGAGAAAGACACAAAGAAAGAATGAGAGGAAGAGACAATGAACGAGAGGAAGAGAGGAAGGAAGCGGGGGCAGAGAGAGAGAGAAGACAGATGTTTCGTCTGGAGCAAAACCTCTGCACATCTCCGTTGAGGGTGTTATCCCAGCTTTTTCCAAGTCCAGGCATCCTCCTTTCCATCCTGTGATACGTTGCTGCCAGCACTCCTATGGGGTGTAAAACGGCTCACATCTCTTGGCTCTTGTGGAGCTCTGTGGACTTAACTCCATCTGAGATATTTAACCATTATCTGAAAATTCTTGTTTGATTTATATACAATGGGTTAAATTCGGTGGCAGTAACATCACACAGTCCTCCTGGCTTCCAAGCAACTGCAAGAGTATAGCTGTTGGCAGAAGCTAGCCCGTTTTGTTTTAATCACTGTTATCCATGGTCTTACTTACTTGAACTATCATACTATGTGCTTTTATCACCTGATTAATTAGGAAGCAAAGCAGAAGCAAGCTGTCTAATGAATTCTGTATCCTTCTTTTTTACCTGTCAATAATGGACTTCCCAGGTCCGCATTTTGAACCAGCACAGCACCGACTTCTTGCTTTTTTGCAAGAGAAAAGATCCATCTGGGAGAAATATTGCACGTGTTCACTGGGATAACTACCAAAGATAGACTATAGGTAATTCACTTGTCTATTTATAAAGGATTTTGGGTCACGGAGGACTTTGCATGTGACAGGGTCTTGGACAGAGTGGCCAGTCGGAACACCCCAGCAATGCAGACCAAAGAGTCCAGATTTTGTTGTTTTGAAAGCATCAATATGCCAGGAAAAAAATTCCAGGGCTCATTAACAAAGCTGCAACTCGGGGTCAGCCCTGGCTCCCTTGACACAGCGTTAGTAACCCACCCTTTCTCATCACAGCAGAAGTAGCTTACAAACTTTCCCCGTGTGCTGACAGCAACGAGACAGCTTCAGCCACGGCCCTGCTGCAGGTTCTCCTTTGCTACCGCTCTGTACCACAAATCCGTGCTCACCCTCACAGCCGACGGCAGGACACACAGCTGGACCTCGCTGCTCACCAAAAGCTTGTGTTTGCCTCCCTTCCTTTACTCAAGGAAGGCTGTTATTGCTCAGCCATAATGAACGTATAAAAGAACAGTTCCAGCTGTATCCAGTAGTTTGCAATAGTGTGCATACACACACATATATAAATACATATACACACAAACCATTATGGTATGTGAACCATAAGGTCTTTTTATTCACTTTTATTTTTACAGTTTCTCCTTCCCCTGTCCAGCCATGAATTGCATAACCACAGATTTACTTTGGATTACTCAGCTTTTCAACAATCTACATGCAAGACTGGCAAATTATTGGCAAATGTTGTAGAAAACAGGCTTTTTTTTCTGTTTTATACAAGTATTTAGATGGAGCCATTAACCACACAGGCCCCAGAGCCAACAGTTCTAGCTCTATCACCAAAATTAAAAATAACTTGAGTGTGGTGAGGTGGTCAATAATATCATATTACTAGGCTTTTCTCCATGCAACACACTAATACATCAATATACATGCAAAGCAGTGTTAGTATCCCGGAAAATCTTATACTGTTTCTAAACTATGGGCCTAATTTTTTTATTTTATTATCCAGCATAACTGTGGGAGTAAAAGGTTAAAAATGCCTTCCTTTTTTATTACTGTATTGAAATTTCACAAAGCCTCTTCTCTTAAGAGTCTGTCTCAGGTATTTATGAGGGTCAGAGGAATATAACGCCCCTACCCATTAGGTTAGAGAAAGTAGATCATCTAACGGTGAAAATATTATGGCACTGGTTGTGCAGTACCAGATAGAGGAAACCACAGCCAGAGAGTGATGCCTCCACTGCTGTACTAAAGGGCTCCTATGAATGGTAGTGCCAAGGGTGAAACTGTCCGTAATGAAAGTAAAGGCCAGATTAGACAAATAATAGGTCTTCTGAGGAAAATCATGGTGGTGGTCGGTCTGTTGACAATAGGACAGACAGAACTGTTCTGTTGAAAACAATTTTTGATGAACGGTGGCCTTCGTTTGTGAAGAATTTGCATTTATTTATCTAAATTACCTTTAGGTAAGGTAAAGGTAAAAGGAGGATTTAAGTTCAAGGGGGAAAAGGGAATAAAAAAATGTGCAAATATTCTTAGGAATACCTTTGTTCCCAAACCTCTGTTTTTCTTTCTTTTGTATCCTGAAATGAAGCAATACTTTCCAACAACTTGTGCTTCACTTGTCCAATCAAATTTTGAGTGAATTCTGAAGCAAAAGCTCAAAAAATTTGCCTTTTAATGTGCAAGCCATGAAAAGGCTGAAGTACTTAGCTCATCAACCAGTTTTTCAGGCAGAAGGTCTGCGTGTTATGTTATACACAAATATTTGTGCAGACATATTTCTTTCAAGATCATGCATTCACCAGCATTTATATCCAAACAATGACATAGACTCAGATGTTTTATAAAGAAAAAGTTGTGTACGTAAAAATAAAAAAGCAGCCTTTGGGAGCTTAAACATTTCGTTAGTTTTAGGGAAAATGTTAAAAGTAATTATTTGTTCTTTTGTCCATGTGCAAGGGACTTGAATATATTAGCCACTAACATAACAAATTGTCACTGTATGTAGAATTCCCACTGCCCCCGATGGTAGTGAGCAGTATACCTGGAAATTGCTTAATGGATCAGGTCACCCAGAAATACTTTTACCTGTATTGGCTGACTACTTCTAATAATGAACAGCTTCATTTTTGGGTAGCAGACAGAGATCCTTATGTATCAACAGCAGAGGATAGAAGTTTAATGCTATTGTTCGATGCCATGTAAGTTTATCAGACATCAACGTATGTCTTACAAAAAAATGTAGTACTGATTAGTAGCGATTTAAAGTCTCCTCTCTAATAAGCACCATGACAGACAAAATAGATTGATATTCTTTCCGAAAGCAGCCTTAAGGCACAAAAACCCATCCCCCAAAGAAACAAGAAACCCCCACATCTGTACCAGTAGTAATAATTATAAAATAAAAATCACAATCATTCTAAGATTGCGAGATGTTTGTGTGACTGAGTGTATGCTGAAGGCCTATCTGTTTCTGACCTTGAATAAAAAGAAGATATTGTCTTTACATTTCTGCTAAGGCTTTAACTTAAAATGAAATTGGAAAAAAATAATAATGTTCTTTCCTCACTATTGCAGTGTCCCTGAAGTCTTAGAAAAGCCATATCACTTTAAAACATTAAAATGAGTGGCTTTTAAAAAGCAGATACACAAAATTTGTTCAGCATCTGGTTTCTTTTTTTTTTCTTTTGCAAATACTTTACATTTTATAATTGTTTTACCTGATTAATACAAATATAGTATTCTTAGTAGTCAGAAATAAGAAAAGTTGGATTTCATAAATCAGAACACACCATTCCCAAATAAGGGTAACATCCAAATGCCAATATTTCCTTCTAGTTGACCCAAAACTGGACTATTCTGTTCACAGTATACTGTTCCCACTTGTTGCCAGTCCACTGAAGTACACATCTGCTTTTTTTATCATCTTGTCCTGTCCCCTTCACAGATTGGGAGCCGTCAGTCACTCTGAAGTCTTCCAGGGTTGCTTATTCACTACTCTCTCCCTCCATTCTGCTCCCTTTTGTGCTCTCCCAATAGCTCTCCACCTCTCTCAGACCTCTCTGGTCATTGTTCATCTTGTGCCATCATATAGGTGGCTGCTTTGTAAGTTTTAACTGCTAATGTCTCATTCAGGAGAATTTTATGTCATTTACAGTGGGGCAAATCCAAACTGAAGATAAGCAGAACCGAATTTGCTCCATGACACACATATAGAACATGTTAAACCAAACTGAACTGACATGTGCTGTACAGCTCCTCAGTGACAGCACTCAGGAGTTAACAGTGTCCAGCGTATCCATTCCACTTTACTCCTTTTACTCTGCCTCGTTCCTTTCACTTTTCTAACAATTTAATAATGCAATTTTTGCTAAAAAAAAGTACATTTTTGTGGCAATCCTTAGAAGTAATTTTGCCCAAAGTTATTTGGGCATTCATCCAATATCTCTGGAGCGTGCCACAAAAATAGAATCTTTAAAAAATAAAAATAAAAAAACCAAACAACAACAAAATAAAAACCAACAGTAAGGATACAACAGGATTTTCACCTTAATATACATCTCCCTCCTCCACTATTTATGGAGCCACTTGGGCAATGGAAACTGTAGTGCAGGATCTGTTTTGGTTATCAGAATAGTGGGAGTGAGAATGATGCGTTTTGAGTTCATAACTGGTAGGATTCATTACAAGAGAATAATTCTGCCTATAAAGGGTATTTACTTATTGGTATGATGCAGCTGTTATTTCTATATGAAAATTTAAAGGGAAATTAGACCAAAGTCAGTTACAAAATCATTTAACTTCAAGAAAATTTCAACCTTAGAATGAAATAACCTTGTGGGAGAGTAAGGTGAAGAATGTAACCTTCAAAACAAAAGCTGGTTGTTCTATGTGTTTGTTTGGGTTTGGGATTGTTTTTTGGAAAACTAGTCTTTTTATCTGCAGGAGGCTTGATGTGGTCTGTCATGGTCTTCCTGGTTTCCTTTGGTACATTCCAGACACATTCCCTGCCCAGCCTTCCTTTTGTTTTGATTAAAGCACAGCTAAGCTACTTGCTACCCTTTCACTTCTCCACATAAATGTTTTTGTACTGCTCTGGATAAATTATATGACTAATAAAGAACTTTAAAATAGTGTTGACCTCCCTACAAATAAATTGAGTGTAATATTAACATTTAGCTATCAGTCCTTCTAGGCTAGTGCTTTTGATCTCTTTTTATGACTAGCCAAAAAGAAATGTACTTGAAGTCTTATTCAGTCTAAATGTGTTGCCATAATCAACCTTGCACTCTATTATTACTTGCAAAGTTTTGACTGATCTAAGCGTGTTTTCAACTATTGATTCATGTTTAATAACAGCCATATCAGGAAAACAGTCAAAGCTTTATTATTTCGTAGATTTTGCCCTTAAATCACTTGTATTAATCATGCTTGATGACTGAATATTCAATACTCATGACTTTCCTTTCCTTTTTCCCCTACACCTCCTTCATTTCACACTTCTATAACTTCTTTGATCTCTTATTGTCAAGGCTAGAGCCAGAGCAAAAATCATTGAAGTCTGCTTTTGCCCTATTCATTTAAATGTCAAAGGATCAAACTGTCAGTATCTTCTACAGAGTCCCTGGTACAGGCAAAATAACAGATATTTCTGGGTTTGATGCTGTACAAAGACAAGGAAAAGAAGAGGAACTATCACTCCTTTATAATTGGAATACTATATTTGTGCTTTCTATTCACATCTCATTATTCCATCAAAATCTAATGGGTAAAATCAAATCTATAAGTCGATCGCACCGTAACTCTTCAGATTTTAATTAAATCTAGGAGCCAAGGTTAGAAGAAATAGGGCTCAAACCCCCACTTCTCCAAAAGTGGGATGCTTTTCTGTGTGACCATTTGCTCCTTTTTCATCCCGAGACTATTGCCTGTTTGCATTTTCACAGTATACAAAAATGGACAAAAATCTCTCATGAAACTTTTTTTTCATTTTGCTTGCTACTGTTAGTAGCAAGCTTCAAATATTACCTTTGGAATAGTAAAACACAAACTTTTCTTAAAATTCTGAGATTTTAAAATAGTCAAAGACGGGGAACACAGGGGTTAGCATTTCTTCTGGTCATAGGGAGTCTCAGGGAGAAATCTGCTTGCTTTGAGGAGTAGAAATAGAAGACGTTGCAGAAAAGGAGTTTCTATGCCTGAAATGATTCACTTGGGTCTATCTTCTTGTTTTTTATTAAAAGTAAGAGCTGTTTTCCCTTTAATCTGAGTGCCACTAGTTTCAGGGATCCTGCCTACCTCATAACTTCTGGTTGCCTTTCACTGTACTGGTGCTGAGCTGGAGAGTTTCGCCTCTGTCATGGCGTGGATGCAGTGGTGTCAAAACTCCAGCATATCCTCAGGTTACCTTTATTTTCTTGCTCCAGTGAGTCATTCATATGAAAGCATTTTGCACTGCTCCCTGGACCTGTTCTGCCAGGTACTGACCACTCTTTTCAATGAAAGTCATCAAGATTGTCTAAAGTAATAAGGTGTCTTACAAATTCAACACATCCAATACAAAAGGCAAGTACTTAAAAACTGGGATCAGTTAAACCCTGTTTCAAATATTTAATCCACTATACATTTTGTTAAGGAATGATGTAGGAAGTTCAATATTCATTCACTGAACCTTAATGTTACTATGTTATGCAGAGCTGCAAGAGCCTGAGATGGCCACTCACTTGATGGGGATCCTTTTGAAGAAACAGTTCTCCCAGTAAAACTGTTATTCCAGCTGCCTTCTTGATACATCTTAAATACTTGAAGACAGTTAATTATAAGAAAAATTAAGCTTGCATGCAGGAATATGATTTTATTATTATAATACAAAAAAGTAATATTATCATTATTTGCACTCCTGAAAGTAAATATCTCAGTTCCAGCACTTGAGAACAATGATTATTTCTGTGACATAAGGAAAGATAGTATTTTATCTTCTCAATAATTGCAGTCGGTATTTATTGTGGACTATAAACAGTGAAGACAAATGACCTCCTTTTCTAATGTTGTGGTGTTTGTGTTTTTTTTCTCTTAGGTTGACTTCTCTAATCAGAAAGCGAAAAATACAGTCCTATCACTGAAATTACCCAAACAGTCAATGAGAGTGGAGCTGGAGAGGAAGAACTTGTCTGTACTTAGAAATATTCTAAATAGGTGCACAGGTATATGCCCAATTCTATAAGCTGATAAGTACACCCTTGTTGCAGAAGGGAAGGGTCTCCAATGTTTTAGAACCTCAGCTATGGGAACTGGAAATCCAACTATGATTCAATAGAAATTCAGTTCAGCCAGAACAAAGACACACTTGATTGTTCTTTAACCTAAGAGAAGAATCTGCTGTTGCCAAAATTCATAAAAGTAAAGTCAGATGTAAAAGAAAACCAAAATACACTATTAGAAAATTTATGAGTGATACTGAAATTATCTCAGCAAAGGGGAAGCTCTCAAGCTCCATTAGTCATTGGTATTCTTTTACTGTGTTCAAAATAAATATATCTAAACTGGATAAGTTTATAGAGTAAAACATAATGATGATAACATGAGAGCTAATGTATTTTGCAAGAAATTGTTGAAAGTGTGACAAGCATGGAAATAAGACATTTTCCTCCTTAGATTCTGCTGTACGTTTGGCATTAGCCTTGCTGCATCAGGTGCACACATTTGCTTAAATTTTTACAGTGGTCTCAAAGTCCTCTTGGAATCTCTAGTCTTGCAGAGAGAGACCCCCAGTCCTTCCAAGCGTAGCCCACCCTTTTTATTATTATCTGTACAAATTTGTCTTTGGGTATACCACCATGGACTTTGTGTGTTGCCAGGTCTCCAAGTGATTCAGATTGTTCTGAACTGGTCACCTGTCCTCAATCATTACATCATCTGTAATACTAGGTATCTTTCATGTTTTCTTCAAGACATTAAATATAGCATAGCACTACCAAAGAACCCAATTATAAATGCAACAACTCAGTGGTGACTCCTTGTTTATAGTTTCACTCTGTTAATTTCGACTCCATTCAGTGTATGCTGTATTCCTATTAGATTACTACTGACATAAAAGTTATTTAATTTGATATGTCCACACTATCTGTGCCCTAGAGAACTTTTCTGCATTGTTAGAGTTAGAAATTCTGCCATTTCTTCACCTATTAAAGAATCTTTTATTATTATTATTATAAGGAGTTGTTTAAAGTTATTATCTTTCACTCTGCTGGTGACACATATTCTTACGTGCTATAACTTTATCAGTTGAATTGCATTACTTTATCCTCTTATCAACACTTACGGTTTTCTTAGTTTTATAGCTGTTTCCTAACTTAATTTTTTTTTATAACCAGTGAAGCTGTAATTATGAGTTTATGACTTATGAGGCATCTAGTACGATATTTTTCTATTAAATTGCCTCTCTCATCTGGCTTTGGCCACTTTATCCCCACTTAACTTGAACTACTTCTTTAGAGAAGATGTCTTCAGAGTATTGATGGACACAGAGCTTCTGACTCAATCTCAAGACCCTCGGAGGCGTGACAAAAAACCTCTCAAACTCTGAGCTGAATCCTCACCTTATTCTTAAACCTCCTGAAGGTCCCGTCTGCCAGAACTCATGCAGGTGTGGCTCTGATGGTGTGTAACATGATTCCTCTACTGAGTTCAGAACTAGTTGTCTAAAGGATTACACTTCCAAGTCCTGACCTTAATTATGTCTCTTTTGTGTTTAAACCTTGTAATACAGACCTGATGGGTCCAGCACCTGAAAGATAATACAAAGGCAACCTTCAAGATCAGCCCTTTTCCTACCTCAAAATCCTTTACAAAAATATACCAATGCAGTGAGTTCCTGTATCTTTTTATTTCCCATCATAACACAAACACCAATTTTGCCTTCAAACCTTATAGCATGTCAACCCCCATAAGAGAATATGAGATGAGTGTCTCGACAGACCCTGATCTTCTAAATCCCTGTAAGTACTCTCTGAGTTTCAAGAAAAAAAACAACTGGTCTTTTGAAGTGACAGATGCCCTTAATACAACCTGAGACAAACGCTTGGCTCAGTAGATGGGGTGGTTGAGACCGTAGACAATATATTCCATTTTGTGATTCAAGCACGGTTCCCGTAAAGCTACAAGGCATCAGCTTTCCCTGGAACCTTCAGTGCTTCCTAACTTCACAGGTAAGCTTTACACAAGCAAACTGAACAGTAGTACCCTGACCATCATGCAGTTCAACTCACTTCTTATTTCAGAGTGTCTGAAGAGAATACAATAACTTGTACAACATAAGATTAGAGAACTGAATTCTAATCCCATTCAAAGATGATCAGGGTCTTCTGAAGATCTGATAAACACAAAGTGATCTGCTGACTGTCCTTAAGAGGTGAACGGAGGGATACTAACCTCTAAATCACTCTCAGAACCATCCCAACATCAGCAAATGTGGTCTCAGGAGAGGCAGCTTTCCAAACTCTGACCCAAGTCCACTTAGTCTTATGCGCTCAGAGTGAGCCTCCACATCACATTCAAGAGGGGGTGTGGCTGTAACAACAAGCCAAATTCCCTATTCTTGAGTTAGCGTGCTACCCAACACACCCAGGAATCAACTTCCCATACCCAAACCATGTCCCCAGTACTGTCTCCAGGGCACTGGCTGGTCCATCACATGAGAAGAAAATGTAGCAGTCTTCAAGAGCAGGCCCCTTCACAACTTGCTGCCCTCTGCAAAACACACCACTGCCCTCAGCTCACGTGGACCTTGACTCCAACCCTGCACTGAAGAGCATGCTTCCATGGTGAGTGCAGATATCTATCCATGGTCTTATAGAATCATAGAACCATAGAACCGCCTAGGTTGGAAGGGACCTTTCAGACCATCTAGTCCAACCGTCAACCTAACTCTGACAAAAAACATCACTAAACTATATCTCTAAGCACTATGTCTACCCGTCTTTTAAATGCCTCCAAGGATGGTGCCTCAACCACTTCCCTGGGCAGCCTGCTCCAATGCTTAATAACCCTTTCAGTGTAAAAATATGAATACTAACCCTGTTTTTCACTCTGCAAATTCTGGCACGTATGTTAGTTAAGAGGACCAATGAAGCTTATAATACCCAAACCCAAACCCTAAAAGCTTGTGCAGAGCCCCCACATCCTGTGAGTGGAAGGCCCTTAAGGAAGATGATAGGTCTGATAAAAACCAGCTTCCTAATCCATTGAACTCTGCAGCATACAGCAAAATAAAAGTGTAGCTAATTCACTCCCCAGTGAATTAGATAATCGAGCTGTAGCCATAAGACCTTTAGCCACTCTCACAGTTCATGCAAACACCCATGTCTATGAAGACACAAACTTCCTGCATGACTCTGTAGTCCTTGCAAGTTTTACTACTAAGCTGGAAAATACAGATTTTTCGAGCCCTTTTTATTCCTAACCCTATCCTTACTATAATGGTAATTAGAGCCAGGAAATAAATCCCTGAGCTAAATGAGATCCTATTATTTTGATCCTATTAACACCATGCCCTCTTCCTAGCCCTGCAGGCACTTTTGAATCCAGAAGTAATCACGGCTCTGAATGTGTGCATTCTCAAATTCTAACCCTAACAACACCCCTGAATTCTAACCCTAATTAAACTTAACTTTAATTATTGAAGGACCAATTGTACCTTAAAAGAAAACATGACTCATTGCACCTTTCGTAATTCTGTGAGTCCTTCAGCGACTGTTAATAAAATGGAATTTTGAAGGTTTATTCCCAAGTCCCTCCCCAAACTCACACTCTACTCCAGTCTCTACTTACAGCCTACAGTGAATGAAACACATGATACTGTCTTCTGTGGATAGCATTCCTCTTCCTAACTTCTAGTTCTGCAGTAATCAACTGAACTTTTGAAGCTTCATATTCCCAAATTCTACATAAAATCTCCACTGTAGATCTAAAGTTAATTGTAGCAGCATGATTGGTTCTTACCAAGCATTAATCCTTAGCACAGTATGTGTGACATGCTCTAGTTTATAAAATGAGGCTGTTTGGAAATTTTTGAGAGTGGGATGGTTCTAGAGGGCTGTGTAGGATGAAGGGAGACAAAACAAGTATGGTATTTTCTATACTGGGTAATACTGGGATCAGCCTAAAGCAAAATATTTCCAGGAATAAAAATCTGGAATTTGTTTTAGAGGGAAGTAGACTGTTCATTCCAATATCGGAGATAGGAATAAACTAACGTTTATGCAATGTGGACAAATGGGGGACCAGAACCTGGGAGTAACTTGCACAGTTAAATTCTAACAGCATTACAGAATTTGGTTGTATGGTACATCCTTTGCTTGGCACCTAGCAGTGTGTTATTGCAGGGCCCATTTTCAGATGGAACCTGTGTTTGGCAGAAGGTAGAAGGAAACTATATTTAGCTTGATTTTATACTCTTTCCCTGAGCATCTGCCTCTGACCACTACCTAAAACAGGACTGCATAATCCCTGGTGTCTGATACAGAAAAAAAATCCACACACATGTTAAGTTTAGGAGCCAGACCTTGTCTACTGTTAATCTGCAGATCCACTAAAGTCAGATCATAACCTGGGGATATGGATCAGGGAACACTGAGAATTGCAGGATCTAGTCTATTACTGTACAGGTTTTGAAGACTTCCTGCTTATTTTAAAAATCATTCACAAATCCTTATCCCTGCACAATTATTGCATGTCTAATTGATGTATAGCCTCAGAGGATCATTTGCTTCATACTGTACCTGACACATAATTTCTCAAACAGAGATTAGTATTAGTCACCTCTCTTCCATGCTTTGCATAGGTCACTAAAGTAGCATCAATCTGTGCTGAAATGAATTTTAATTTGAGTCACATTCTGATCAGATCACAGCTATGATGGTGAAAATGCTTGAGTTCAGTGGAAAATCATCTGTAAAATAGATTTACTAAACTCTTCCTTTCCCTTTGTTCTTTTTTATTTCCAGCAAAAGATAGAGCAATCTACTTTTGAAACTTAAAGACAACAGTTCACAAAAAATATCATACATATTATGTATTGTAATTTGACTGCTGAAGGATTGTAATTAAAGAGATGCGGTTAAAAAAGCAATGTCACACTTATGAATCTTTCAAAATCTCAAAGCATTTTACATACTGTAAATTAAGCCTTATGGCATATTAACTGTAATATGTTAAAAAAAAATGGATTATATTTTAGCAGTGAACAATCTCAGTCATATACACCTTTCACCCTGTAGGAGAGACTGTATATGCAAATGTCGGCAGTACATCTGTGCAGTCTAGGAAGCGGGATTAAGTTCCCCATTCAGTTGATGCTTTCTTGTAGAAATTTGGGACCATATTATGAAAACTCAGTTTTCACAACAAGGCTGTTTTTTTCAAGATTATCCAAAAGCCAAGGTTTTTTTTTCTTTTTATTCCTGTCTTGTGATATTTACTGACCAGCTTTGAGAAGGGCTATATACATTTTGTAAGCTTAGGTCTGTAAAAATGAGTGATTTATTTTGATGCAATCTAATTGGTTTTCAAAACATGTCAGTCACTCATCTCACAGTTTCTTATTAGTTATAAGGGGATATTACTGCTTCCTTCCCTTTTCGCACCAATGTCTTTTAGAAATAACTGTTTATTGCTTTGTGTAGCGTATCACCCAGTGCACATCTATGCTAGTAGGTGTAATATGCCTAGGAGTTCAATATCAGTTCACTGATGCTACAGCCAACTGGATGACATGTAGTGCAGCCGTACCACCTTCTATTACCCTCCAGAAGACAGCAGCATCACGCAGACTGTCATCAGGAAATAATCACAAACTGTGCAACAGAATTGCCTGGGAGAAAGTTAGGGGGCTTCAGTCCAAACACAGTGACTGCTCTACCCTCTAAAGACCTCCACATTGCAGACCATGGATGAACAGCACCAGGAAACTTTCTTGGTACTCCTTACATGTATAGAGAAACATGACACTCTTGGATACTTGCCTCTGTAATGCACTACTATTGATAATAATGACACCAACATGTGACCTAGAACCTCCAAGCATGTTGTTAGATGTCAAACTATACATCGGTCCTCAGGAATGCACATCTTAATTCAAAAGGACCCAATTACAGTTCCTTAAGAACAAGGCAATACAATATTCAATTCTTTCCATATCAACATAGTAATTATATTGTAAAGCATCTTCTAGTTTTAGGGAGAAGTCTGCATTGAAAGTATACAGATGACAAAGCAAACTAGATTTTAGGTGTTATAAGATTAAGCAGAAAAAGATATTCTAGCTCAGCTTAATTTAGTTTTTCATTTTACATTTTATAGGCCTGTTTGCATATTCCTAAAGAAAATTCAGTCTCACAAATTTGCTGAATTTTGTAAAATTTATGACTAATGGGCATAGGTAGACTTCGCTAGATGGGGGAGGAAAAGATGCATATGGTATTAAATGCCGAAAAAATAACCTGTGTTTCTAAGTTGATGATTGGCAGGAACATTTGTTTGGCCCTACGGATATTTATGAAAAAGCTTGCTAATATGAATAAACCTGCAGAAGGCACTTTCATAACCCATGAGAGTGAAAATTCTCCAAGTGGTTAGTTTGATTACTCAAGAAGGAATACTTGATAGGTGTAAATAATACAAAATATATCTCAGTGGTAGCTCTGCATCCAAAATGCTGTGTTCGGTCCTGGTCAAAACAGAGTCAGAAGAATGAAAGGTAATTTAGGGAAGGGCAACAAGAACGATTAAAGCTGTACAAAGAAATTCTTACCATGGATAAAAAGAATTAGGTGGTTTATTTTAGATGGGAATTAATAGAAGGAGACATGATAAAATTAAACAGAAAAGTTAGTGATATTAAAAAAAATACATTACAACCTGCTGTTTAGTGTATCCCATGAGACGATAATGATACTGAGACTCAAACACACTTCACTTAATCATTGTGTGAGTGATCTGTATGGTAAGAATATCCAGAGTTTCGGCATGAAATCTCAGGATTTATGTAGGCTGTCTGGTATCAGACATGAGGAAATCTGTAGTTTTTGTGGCCCTGGAAGGAAGCTTCCTCCAACACCAGGTGATTCCTGAGTGTCCACTCCATCTCCGAACTCTGCAGCCATAGCCCAACACCATGTCAAAGTGCTGGATACACAAGTAACAATTCCCATCAGGATATTTTCCAATATATAGACATGTATTGCCCTGAAGAAGGCGAGGAAGGAATAGGGAGAACATAGCATATGTATGTGTGCTGTGGAATTTCTGATACCAACTAAGCATTACAGAAGTGACTGTAACATCTGCAGATCCGTTTTTTTCAGAGATTTCCCTGAGCATATTAACAAGTTTATCTTCTTCTGAATGAAAAATCAGATTTTTTTACACGTAACAGATAATATTTTTCTCCCTACCTGAACTTTTCTGCAACTTTGATATGGATTTGCAGCCTGTCCTCTTTCGTGTCACTTCTTATGATGCTTCACTCCTAGCTACCTCATTTTCTCTACGTGTTTCCTTCTCTATTCCCAATTATAGTTCCTTTTTTCCAGGTCTCTTCTTTTTTTCCCTAGTTTTCACCAACTATTTCCAAATTCTTACTTACAAACATTCTCTTTCTCTGGTTTCATTTTCTCTCTTGCCAAGCTATTTTGCACCCTTATTTTCCCCATAATCCTGAAATGTTGTTTCCTCTGTTGCTAAGTATCTCTGTTGCCCCCAGTTATTTTTTATGGTTTCCCTCCTAGACCAGTATCCCTTCCCCCCACCCCCCACCCCCCACCTCAATTTTCCATTTGTTGTTTCCCTTGCACAGTTCTGTGGCTCTGTGTACAGCAGCTACAACCTGTGTGAAGATGAGGGAAACAGATAGTGGCAATTAACAGATGGTCTTTTTTTCTCTGATTTCTATCGGATAATGATGCTAACATAGCAATGAAATCTTAGAATTCTCATAAAAATATACCAGAGTGTCACTTTTCAACTGCATGAAAATTAACTCTTAACCAGGCTTAACCAAAAAGTAAAATTATAAATCTTTCCAAATAACTCTTAAAACAGGGGAAAAAAATACACATGCTAAATAACTAACTCCAACTTTTGGTTTTCCCTGGGAAATGTTCAGGATAGAAAAAGAAGAGGCTGCTAAGTGGCACAGATTGTGAACTAGTGGCTGAAGCTAGAGCTTGACAGATGTCCAGTGTTTGATGGGCCTCTAGCATTCAAATTACTCTCAGATTAGCCAGAACATCTCCAGTAATAAAGGAGAATAATGATTTCAGCTCTCTTATTTATTCATTTTACACCGAGTCTGAAAGCCATAAAACACTATGCTGATGGATGTAAATTGTCTCAGACAATTAGCTCCAATTGTACAAAAGCAAATTTGAAGTCTCTCCAGTTTAATAAGCAAGATGCCTTGGATTGCATTTCAAATATTAGTGAAGTAAACAAAAAGAGAAAAGAAAAAAAAGGCTTAAAGTGGGCAGACAGATGTGTAATGTCCAGGGTGTGACTGGAAAGCACTGTTAGGAATATAAATCTGCAAAGAGGACACATTAGCACAAACTAATACTACTGCTCAAATGCAAATTTTCCCATCCTTTGTATATTATTAACAATCTTTTCTTAAAATTAGTAACACTGTTATCCTGCTCTTTATAGTATTTCTTGGTTTGATTGCTAGGTCTAGACAGATTCATGACGTTTACAATTCCTTCACTAAGCAGTTACACTATCTCCTCAACACCTCAGAAAATTTCTCTGCAATGTCCATGGCAGGTTTTTCAGTAAAAGAATCCTGAAGAACACTTCTACCTCTGATCAGTCATCAAAATCATTAAAAAAAAATTTAGACAATTTTCCTTTTATGGTGCCAAAGAATCACAATTCTGACTGGACACTTTCAACCCATACTGCAGATATTTCCCTAAATCTTTTTTTTTTTTTGTCTTTTTACAGTTTTAAGATTTTCTGGGAATTCACCATGGATTTGAACTAAAAATTCAAGACCTAGCAAAGTGGACTCAACGTCTTAAGCATCATCAATTATTAATTTCATTCTTGTCTTCCTGAAATTTCTTTCTCTTCTGGCCCTGAGAAGTTTGCAGTTGGAGGAGGATTGAGCTCTGGTCATTCAGAAATGAATATGAAGGAAGTGTAGGAAATGATGGCTTAATCAGTTTCAAATTTAAGACATCCTTTACCCTTTGGGACATTAAAAAATCCACGGTAGTATTTATATAAATGGAAACCATGACATATGCACAACAAATCTAAGGAATGCCACAAGCATCACATTTATCACCCTTTTGCTGGACTTCTGCAGGTACATCATGCTCCCAGCATGCCAGGATGATGGCAGATTTCCTGAACAATGCCATAGAAGCCTTTAGCACAATCTCCTGCGTTACATATCTAGACACAGCGGCTCAATAGATCCTCCTTCACTTGGCTCAGGGCTGTCTGTCCCATTTGACTGTTTTAGCTTTGAAGTAACGACAAATGGCTTCTGTGAAGCTGACATCAAAGCTGAAACAGTGGCAAAGGCTGAAACTGGATGATCTCTTTGGAAAGTATCGGTTTCCACCAAACTGATGGGAAAGTAGTGAGGAACTACAAATCACCGATTCACAGCAGTACTGCTAGCTATTATCCAGTACTCCAACTATGAGTGCCGTCATTTCATATAATTGGTCCCAAATCAGTTAGTGAAAATTTCCAGCCTTGTGAGGGAGGAAAATATTATAAACGTGAGATGAAAATAAATAATATATTTAGTATAACAGAAGTAATCAATAGAAGAGAAAGAAAATAATCCTAGGGTCTCTTTTGGTGAACCTGACCTTTGATACCTAGACGGCATTTGCTTTATCAGCAAAAGAGAGCTGCAAAGGATATCAATAAATTATTACAAAGAGATAGCAGTACCTGAAGAAAAAGACCTGGTTCTCATTTAGCCTAAAGCCTTTTCCACTGCACTAGCAGTGTAAATGAACTTACACAGTGTGTGAAAATTACATTTGCAGTTGTAGAACAGCAAAATGGGCTTTTGTATATATGTCAATTGGATTCTCTCTCTCCATTTCCTGCTTTCCAACACATCTGCTATTGAGATGAGAAAGGTCCTGAAGGACATACTCAGTATGTATTAACAGTCCCAGTGTGCTCTGTTTTTTCCACGGTGATTGTTTCAGCTTGAAGTTGGGTCCAAAACAATAGCTGTCTGAAAGGAGGCCTGTCTTCAGTTTCATTCATGGAGGTCCAGATAATTAAATACATGGTTTTCTCAGACAGTGAAAATTGAGAACAATGTATATGATTTTCTGCAAACAAATATAAATTGTAGAAGATATGCGTTTAAAACGCTATGCTTCCTCAGATTCCAAACTGCTTGTAAATGGGCTATAGTCCTAGTGAGCTTTTTTTGGTAAACCAAGTATCAACAACATGTTTTTTTATGCATAAATTCAAATATTCATTCAGCAAATGCCATCTTCTTGCCTTTAGCAACATCTTATTAAAAGAAGTCACTAAGACTAGTCCCAAGAACACTGCTTCATCAAATCACCTGTGAAAAATTCCTTCTAACTTGATAGCCTTACCTGTTGTCTTTTCTCCTTTCAGCCACAACTGCTCAATATCAGATTCCACTTGTTCAGAAAACCAGGCTAAGCAATTATGAGTTGGTTTAGGGAAAGGCTGTCTTTTTTTCTGTGTTGTTTATCCCCTATTCTTAATGACTTTGTATTTCAAAATTCAGCCTAAGCTTTACAGGACGTTATTAAGCTCCTACAGAACCTTCCTGAGGAGTGAGCCAAACCAGGCTTCCTTTTTTGGAGGAAGAAATGCCAAAATCATTGCCCAGACCTGATTGCACCAATGTCTCCTTTTCCTCTCTGTTCTGCTTTTATTGATGGAGCTCAGGATCTTTTTAAGATTTGTTTTAATTTCCTTTGCAAAATCTAAGTCAGCTTGATTATCTCAGTCAACTTTTGGCAGCCTTTATTACTATATTTCCTAGCCTTTAATGTATAACTTTCTTTGCTGATCAATACCTTTCTTCATTCCCTGTAGGCACTCTGCTGACTCCAAATATCCTCTTTAAGGTGCTATTAATTGAACATGAGATTACATATTTTTCAGGTCTTGAGCAAAGTATTTTTGAAATCACAGAATTTAACACATTTATTTAAAGCCAATATTATAGTTTAGCAAATATGGATATCTATCAGCATATCTGCACAATCCATAGTGCATACCAGTTGGTGTCAAAGTAGTAATTAAATACAGCGTAAAAGCAAATCAGGTCCTCCAAATGTTAATCTCATTATCACCTTCTCAGCACTGCTTGCCAGAAAGTTAACAGCCGTTAAAGCTCTGCTGCTCATCCAATCAGAATATTAAATTAATCAGTATGGCCTGACACAAATATTGCCAGTGGTGTTAATCCTTTGCTTTGTACATAGCAAATGGGGAAATAAGCGGCTGTCTATGGAGCTCGGTGCATTCCTATTAATATTTCAAATGTGCATGGAATGTTTTATGTCATGGTGAGCAATGAAAAGTTTCTCAGAGACTGGAAAATGCATCTCATGTCTGGTTCCCAAGCTCTTTCCCTCGCCTGTGTTCCCCTAGCACTGGTCATAGCTTTCTCTCTATTCTTTCTCTCTCTCTCTCTCTATGCTGTCATATGATTTCCTGGCAAATTTTTGAAAAATGTGCCAACAGTCTATGAAATCAGATATGATTAGATAGATGTACCCAGACAGGCTCCAGCGTTCAACAGGCATCTGTTGTAGGGAGCCATCTGAACCACAATCTAACATTGTTCCTTTAAATGCATTTCGGGTATTACAAAAGCTATATAGTAAATTTTTTTTTTTTTTTTTTTTTTTTTTTGCTATAAGCAGACAAATGTGTGAAAACAGTGGCTGAAAGAGTTCTCCTGTGTTGTAAATCTTGGCTAATGAAAGACGTCGTGTTCTCAGAGACTTGGATACTGTTTGACGGAGGCCTTTGCCCTGCCTTTGTTATGATAGTTGCAGCTAAGCCATGATCCTGTCAGAATTAATCATAGATAATAAAAAAATATTAAACGTACATAATTCCACCTTTCATGTGGATGTTTCTATTTATAAATAATGCGCATCTATAAAAAGCATGTTTACAGCTTTCCAGAATTACAACTGAGTGTGTACATCCAGATGTGCATATGTGTATGGATGGATGTATATACATGAGAGCATACATATATTGGAGAATCCATATACATGTATATCCATGTGGATAGAGCTACCTAAATATTTTTGTATGTGCATATCTATCTAAACATGGAATATACATACATGTATATACTCTTGCTGCAAGAAGAATAAATATTCATTGCTCGTTTTAATAATTCATCATAATAAATATTTATATAACATACACAATGATGTGTTGTGGTATAAATGTTTCAGTGGCATGAGTTGGGGATGAATACATTATTTATGAGTGACAAAGCCACAAGTAAGTCATGCAGGTCAGCAATAAAATCCTTCCACTTCACTCATGAATTTCTCACGTATTATTAACAGAAGAGAAGCACTATTTTTCAAATGTGTTAAAAAATAATTATTTCTGTTATTTTCCTGTGATAAAGCCCTTCCTTCTGACCAGAAAAAAAATCAAAATGAATGCAAAAATGTACATAAATTTAACATTTTAAAACTTTTGTATTTTCATAAAATTAAACTCAGCTGTCATTCATTAATAGGGAGTAAAGACAGCATCAAAACAAAGATGTTATTACACCCAAATTACCTATAATGTTTTGAAAGTAGACCTGTGATTCTGATAAGAGCAGGGGGAAGAACAGCCTGATGCAGAGCAAAATATAATACAATAATGACAACTTTTTCATAACTCAGAGTTACACACTTTAGATTTTTGTGAGGTTTAAGTGCTGGAAAAGCTCTTTATGGAAAAATCTCTTCTTTAGTAGCGGGGTTTTCTTTTTTCTTAGTTAACATACAGTTGTCTGAAGCTGTTCAGAGGTGTGGAATATTCAAGCCAGTCTTAGAAGAGATGAATTAGTGGCAGGAAAGAGATGAGACAGTCAAAGGTAACTGATAAATTGAAGAGGCATGAGATGAGTTTTATTTATAGCATGGCTTAGCAATTTATCATATGACTATACAATTTATCTCATTGTTATTACCATTACTTGCATTTGTTTGCATGTTTTTACCTCTATCTTTTCAGTAGTTTGGGTACAAGGTGCATTTGTTTAGGTCTGTAAGATATTTAAAAAAAATACGAACAACATATCTTTTCCTATATCACATAATGCCATGGTGATGACAGGAAATATTAATACAGATAATTCTGGATAAAAAGGCATACTCGTCAAAAAGTGCTCAATCTAGGCAAATAGGCAAGTACAGTCTTAAGAAATATGAGTATGTGAGGATAGCTTCCATATAGATCCTTTATTGTGATGGCCTGGAAAAAAAAAATTACTTTATATTAGAATAGGGTGGTACTAAAAGCTACCCTGTGAATAATGCTTCTGTATACTTTTATATATTTATATATACTCATGCATATATTTTTTTTAATTTTTATTTTTATTACATGATCTTTTACATCTGTCCTTTGGAAAAGAGAAGGCACCGGGCAATGTAAGATTTTTCCGCTACCACATTAGCAAACAACTGCTGATACCAGTACCTTGCAGCCCCCTGCAACATAATACCAGTATCTTCTCTTCCAGGCCCCTAAGCCTAACTGTGCATATTTTCATTAATTATAATTTGGAGGAGATGGAGAGTTTCTTTGAGGTGACAGACAAACAGCAGGATATCATGAATATGTATTGCGTGTCTGAGAAAATAAATTAACAGGGGCCATCCACTCCGGTGACCCACTTAGGCTGTCATTGATGAGTGTGACAGGAAGGTTCTGTAAGAACTGAATTTGCATGACAGACTTTTCTCCTGATCAACTAATTTACCCTATGCATTTAGATTATTTTAAGCACTACACGGCAGTCAGATAATTAATCACTAAATCACCAATACTGACTTTAAGGTACAAGCAATACATTATTGCTGATTACCACTTAAAACTCTAGCTTGTCGGGTTTCAGCTCAAAAATTGGTGTAATCTTACACTAAGTAATGAAATATATTATCTGGTATGTTCATAAGGTTAGATGTTTAGGGAAAGAGGTTGATATGCTATAAACAAATGAGTTTTGTTGTTCATTATGACAAATATGCACAGATGATGGAAATTCTCACAGAAGTACCTGGTTGCCGCCAGTTATTAGTTTATTATATTAAAAAGAAGTTCCACTAAGCTAGTGTCTAAAATTCCTACAGTGAAAAAGTTTGTGTGCCTGCACATACATCTGTCTACATACAAACATATAAATATATGCATTAATATATCTAAGCCACCTTTTCTGTGGCTCAGATACCGTCATACAAATGTGTGCATTTTCAGCCAAATATAAACCTTAAAAGAATATAAATAAATATTGAATTATAGTAAAATGCATATCTCAAAATATAACATTACAATGTGTGTTTATATGATGCAGCAGAAACATAAAGATTGCATCTTCTTGTGTTGTAGATTTTTACTGATTCAATGCCGGTAGCAGCTTATAAAGAGTCTCTCAGTCGCTTTCTTAGTGAGTTGAGTTTGGCCTCAAAGTTACGCTATGAAGGCCAGATATACACTGTCACATGTTTTAACAAATGCATCAATGAAGGCATATAAAGAAATAAAGTAAAAAAGGCCACCTGGTCTCTTAACAACTCAAAAATTAAGAGTAGAACTTTTTTTTCCTAGCACACATACAAAAAGTCCTCTATTCTAAAAAACTCATCAGGCATCTGCAGTCCTGTTAGTCACATAAAGAGCCTGTAAAACTTTGTTTTGAAAATTGGCAGAAAACTCTTAGTGTTTGCATGTTTTTGACTGGCTTTAGACTACACGGTTTTACAAGACCAGAAAGATCCAGCACAAAATTCCGCAGCCCAAGAGGCCTCTGACGCTTTTGGAAACTTAAGCTTCTTAGTTGGAGGATAACACATTAGTGTTTGAGATCTGCTGTCTTTAATCATCTGTGCTTACTTGCAGTCAAAGAAACAAGTCAGGTCTAGAAGGTTTATTCATCCTGAGGTGCACCTGGCAAATCACTTGTTTGCAGCTCCCTCGCAGTGACTGGGAATTCATCAGTCCGTGCTTGTGTCTCGGGCGCCTTTTGGAGACATCCACCTGTTGGGATGTAATGGACTGGGAAAAAAAAGTAATCCATTTGGCAACCAAGGTAATTCTTTCTACATATAATTAGTTAGGTTTTTTTTCCCAAGCAACACCTACTTGTGATTCTCTTTGGGCTTTTTTTTTTTTTGGTACATTTATTGAAGAGTATTGAACAGTACTGAGAAAGTCCCAGGAAGAAAAGTTCTGCAGGAAATATTTTTTTTTTTAAACCCACCTTGACTCCTATCACTTAGCAATTTCTTGTATGCTAACCTGCAATTGTATCTTAAAAGCTTATTTTAGTTCCCAACCAGCAGCTGAGGAGCACAGTAAGAGGTGAGGCCGTTCAAGACATCAACTGAAGTACTCTGGAAACTTAGAAAATTGTGTAGGGTTTTGTTCAGAAACACTGGAAGGACAGCTATTCCTAAATGCACTCCACAGGCAACAAAACTTTTCCCAGAAGCCTTTTAAAATCTATGTTTAATAAATAAAGCAGTAGGTATTTTTGTGCCACCAGCAGAGAAGAGGAAAGGCTGATGTCCTAGGAAACTGAGCCAGACATTTCAGGCTCTCCAAAGTATAAAGTCCGTACCCTGGGCTACAGAGGTATGCACACGAACAGTAATCATAGTAAGTTTGTTGATCTTACAGGAAATTCTCAACCTCTACCTACCGGTTTACCTCAATGTGAGTCAGCCAGGCAAAGCTATTTCTATGCCTCTGTAAATGTAATTTTTATTCTACACTGCTGTAACTAATTTTTACATGTCTTAGTGGAAGACTCCCCATTTTGTAAAATCCAAATTGTACCTATTGTCCTATCATTAAAGTCCAAGGATGCTTCATCTGAAGTTCAGATCAAAGCTGTTCTTCACACATAGCTATGAAAATCAGAGACTGTGAAACAGAAGCAGGTTTTCCAGGCAGCGCTAAAGCCCAAAAAGAGATAGAAATCATGAGATCCTTAGACCAATCTGCCCAAACATATATTAACCCAACCAATCCATCTTTTAGACCCAAAAATCCATCTTTGAATGAGCTGAAGTTAGTGATTTTGGAAAATATTTGCTCACATCACATATGTTACTGTGGCAACAACAAAACATGGTTGAAACTGAGACATTTTGCAGAAAAGAATCCAAGATTAATTTCAGTGGAACAGTGAGAAAGAAAATGAGAAACCAGAAATATAATCACAGGTTCATATGTAAGTGCTCCAATGAAGGTGATGGCTTTTATCCCCTGCTCCAAGTCCTGTATATACAGTGTGCATTAAATATAAAGACAACATATCAACAAATCTTTACTGGGAGGGGAGAATCCAAGATTCACGACCTACATGTGAGTTTGTGAACACAGGTCCATGTTTAAGCTCGTGGTCTCACCCCAGCCCTTCACAGAGGGTATGGAGGGTTTAGTTCTGCTCCCCCTTGCATGGCACACAGAATCACATTCAAGCTCCAGAGCAGCGATGGCAAATTCAGTCCCCCTCATACCGGGTAGAATAACACCAGCTATTGCTGAGAGCACAGTATCTATCCCGGCTCTACACCTTTTCCCCAGCAATAATACCGTACTAATTCCCACAAGCTTGCCACTCTAATGTCTGCCAGTCTATTAGTTGAAAGGAAGGAATTCCACATTTCCTGGAAAGCAGGAAAGAAAAAGGAATTCCCTGACAACCTTGTTTACTTAGATAAAGTGCAGATATCGACATTCGTTCGAGGTTTGGAATGCTAGCATAAATCCTCCTATTTTAGTGGGATTAGTGGGCAGAGTGCTCATGTAATTCAAGAAATTTAACATGTACAATTCACTAGGTTTCAAAGTGAGGAAACGGGATGCGAGTCATTTTTAGAGAAGACTGGTTTGTGAGCAGGCATATAAGAAAAGAGCATGTAGCATGAGATATAAAAGCAAGGAAGTCCTTTTATCATTTTTCTTTCTGGTTTTTTTTGTTGTTTTTTTTTTTTCTCTTTATATTACATGATGCCTAAAAAAAAGTAGTCTGTTCCTGGAAAGATATTAATTTTGACCAAGTAATTTTGAACAATGTCATTTTGGTAGAACACATTTTTTTATTATTCTGTTCAAATATATTTTTCTCGATTTATGTATTTCCTTGAGGGTTGTCTGGATTTTCAAGAATCATCTAGAAGGAAAACGTCCATGAACAGTAAACAACTTAATGAAATTCTTCCTGCAACTAACTTGTGTGGGGACAAAGGCCCTTTGTAGCCACCATTTCTCATATTTAGGATTTAAAAAACCACTCACACACACCCCCAAAAAAATGGGCTGTTTTCTGCTCATGAGTCAATATTTTTCATTTAGAATCAATGGAAGTGGTGGATTTTTCACACCAAAGGTTTCAGGAAGAAAAGAAACTTTTCCATTTTCCAAACAGTAATGTACAAACCACAAGTGAAAAGACTTATTTGCATGCTTAACTTAATCATGTGAATAGGTCTGTTCAGTATGTGCACGCGTGTTTGCAGAATGGAAGCCCAAAAGACCAATCTTAGTCCCAGTGGAATTCGGAAAGGCTTTGCCAATTATTTCAGTAGGAGCAGGATCATGACATTACATATGAATGAGAATTGATGGTTTAGAGACACAATTGTTTTCAGAGCAACTGTTTTGTACACTGCCAATTTGTCCAGCTCCCTACGGTCTGTTACTGAGTCCCATGATTCCCTGTCTTCACTGGGAAAGAGACATACTGCTTCAGCCCTACAAGAGGCTGTGAAATTGGACATTTCGTTCGGAAAGCAAAGAGTTATTTTATAATTCTAAGCAGAAGAATTTTGCTTAATAATTGCTTAAAATGCTTAATAATAACTCTTAATATTAAATGAGAAGAGAACAAGAAACAAAGTGAGGTTAAGTTACAGTTGACCTCTAAAATGTCGTGAACTAGTAGATAAATACACAGTCTGTGGGACAACTCCCTCCCCGATGAATTATTTAATATTTGGTAAACAGTGATATTTAGAGGACAATTTGTGGACATAAGAAGAGGTACTATTTAATGAAATGCAGCTGTCCATTTATTTGGACTCTTAAGTTTTTCATAAGAAAGGGTTAGAGATAGAATTAATTTAAGTTTGCAGTGAAAAATACTCTAGTTGAACTTCTACATTTGCAAACACTCACCAACTCCTTTACTTAGATCATTCTCCACACTCCTTTCTTATCTCCTCCTGTTGGTCCCTTTTCCTTTCCCTGAAGCAAAAAAAAAAAAAAAGAAAAGAAAAAAAAAAGAGAAGAGACTTCAACAAAGAATGACCATGTAATTGTATCATCAGATTAAAGTTGGGCCAAACGCCAAACTTTCAGACAAAAAACATGGACTCCAAACATTCCTTTTGCCATGGTAAGTCAGATTTTTTTTTCAGGTGCTCATAGGTTGCTTTGCTGTCTGGGATCAGGTCACATCTTTACATTTCAAGTCCTCTTCATGCGCCTGCAAGCAAATCTCCTCTTTTGGCAGCAGCCCTGGATTCCTGTCTCAGCTCCCTTTCACTATTTAACAGCAAGGCACTGCCACCTGCAGAGAGCAGCTTTGACAGTGACAACTGCATGGGAAACGGGAAACAGTAAAATCTGGCTGCTGAAGGAGCAGCAATTACATAGGTTTTGGAGGTTTTTACTTTGGATAAGGAAAAATTTCTCCTACATTTTCTTAAAACAGCTCTGATTTAATACAAGGTTAAAAAAAGTGGGTCTGTTTCGATGTTGAAACAGGACACGGTAGTGGAACTTTGGTTGGACTAGATGATCTGAAAGGTTCCTTCCAACCTAGGCAGTTCTATGATTTTATAACATCTCTTGTGATACAAGCTAAAGTTTTGTTTTATTAAAATTACAAAGTTAAGTCAAAGTCTGACCAGGCTACGAAGGCTTTACTGAACATCTAGTTTACCATCTGATCTGAACGCAGGTCTGTCACCTCCTTGTGTGCTTCTGTGCTGTCTATTGCAAGTGGCGGTGCCTACCTATGTCTGTCTGATTTAACATCTAAGCTTCTTCAGAGGCACTGAAAAAGGATCCAAAGTAGTTTGTGCCCTGGTTTTAGATGCTGCCTTACCAGTGAAAATCTGTGTTAAGACATAGCAAGAGCAGTGCTGCACTGTCGCTTGTAGGAGACAAGAAGAAGCACTTCAGTTTGAAGAAATTTTCTTCTGTCCTTTTGGCAACCACTGGCAACTACAGGAGCATTCAACTTTGGAGCCTGGAAATCTGTATTGATAAATTAAATGTGCTCTCTGGAACTCAAGCCAACTGCCTGTTATGTCTTATTCACCCTACTAAACCTACTTGGCCTTCAGAGTAAGATGGTTGTATTCATGTCTCATATTGAGAAGATCCCTGGCCAGCGCGGAATCCTGAACTGTACCCAAGCATTGTTTCTGAAACTGTTCATTATCCTGGGCCAAGTCTGTGCCAAAGCTGTTCTAAAAATAGAAGTTTAGACAATGGAGTTTTAGTCTTGGAATGATCCTTTGGCAATTTTTACTATACTTGATGCAGCCTTTTATCATTTAACTGTTTGGAACAAAATCTGGATGCCTCAGAAGTGTTTGCTTCAGACTGATTTATTTCCCCTTTGGTGATATAAGGCTCTTTTCAAGACCAGCTTGTTCTGCTCGAACGTGCGGACAGCTCTGCATCTCCTTTTCGACCGTGGCTCCCCTCTACTAGCACTTTGGTTTTCACTCTGAGACAGAAAGCACATCCCCTGTCAATGTATTTCAAAGAGTAATAACCACTCCCTCCCCTTCAATCCTGTAGATTCAATGCATCACAGATGCCAACTACTGCAGCTGCAGAGTTTGTTTAAGTGGGTGGACAACACAATGTCTGTACTGTGTACAACTCCTTTGCCATGTTATGGCCTAGACCTGGACTTGTGGCTGACTTTCCACCAATCACGTCTCTGAGAACTGATTAGGCACATCTGGATATGGAAGTGTTTGATGAGAAGGTAGGAGAGCAGATATCGCCAGTGATGGACAATTAATGGACAGGGTAAGGGTCAACGACAGCACTGAAGAAGCAACCAGCTGTGTCTCCTCTTTTCCAAACAGTGGATGTCATAGTGTAACAGCTGTGGAGGGAAAAGAAGATGACTTGTGGGGACTTAAACCACAAACTTCATCAACTAGGTTTACATAAATTTCACAACAGACTTTAACCAGATGAAAATACCTTGGTATCTGACATACTTATGAGACACCAACATTCGTCAAAGTCTACAGTTTTCTTTCACTGTCTCTGGATCGCTAAGAACTATTGAAAACCATTTGGTGTATCTGAATTATTGTTCTAACTTAATTCAGTCTAAATTTATTTTCACCTATGTCTTGCTCGTGAGATCTAGAGAAGTCCCCAGGTTAAAACTATTCTTGCTTTTATTGACCTTAAGCCTGACAGCCAAATTCACTAATTGAAACAATAACATTTCTAAAACTTAAACACATGCAACTACAAAAGTTAGACTGCTTCCTCAATGGAACAGACTAAGTTACTCCAGTGACAAAATAGTCCTGCATGTGTCTGAGAGATGATTTCAGCAGAGACCTCTGCAACTTCAGGAAATATGGAGTTAGTCATGCAGTTATCATTCAAGGAGAAAAGAAAATTTTTATAAAATAGGCTTTTAAAATAAAATCTAAAAAGGAGAAACTTAAAAACTTTCACTTGACTGTAGAGCTGAGAAAAAGATGGGGAGGAGGCAAAACTGGCCTAGCAGCACAGTTATACATAGCATTTGCCCTGCCCTACAGGAACTCTGCTATAGGTTACATGCACAGTATTTTTCTCGCGCTCTTGTTCTCCAGATAAGCTAGGGCTGAAGCAGCGTATAAATGCATACCTGGCAGGAGGCCAGGGCAGAGTCATTAACTGTGTTCTGGAAAAAGAAGTGTCATGTAATGTCTGATCAAGAATCATGCAGCTGCTGAAGATAAGAAGATTTTCCCCTTAAAAATCATGAGAAATGACTGCAGAGTCCCGGAAGCTGGGTGACCTAACCTGTCCAGCAGCGAAGAGATGAACCCCAGTCTGCTGTTGTTATTGCGGCTGCTGCGCTATCTCGTAAGTCCTCCTGCCTCTACAGCCACGGTGCTGCGGTTCAGCTCGCTCTCATTTGAGTAGCCTGGCTCATCCAAGCAGTCATTTGACGTGACGTGTTCCTTTACAGGTGCACCGCTATAAATCAGCAGCAAGAGCATGGAGGTTGGAGGGTCAGAATCAATATATAAGCAACGTAAGCAAAAACAGGCTCAAACAAGAGGAAAAACTTTGGCCAGCTTTTTAAATTTATACTGAATGACAGATTTATGGAGTAGATTATAAACTATTCAAGGCAGGGACTATCCTTGTCTTCTCTAGTGTTCCACATGCTGAGACTGGAGCCTCCAGAGTATGAATAATTATATGTCTATTATAAGCAACATTTTTATTTTTAAACATGAAAAACAGCATTGTCAGCAAAGCATAAATATATCTTCTGAGAAAGACGGCTCTCCCACTGAATCTTTAGTAGTCACAGAGGGGAAAAGGTCAGTTCGTAGAACTATACTGAACACATATCACCAAGCCCACCATATCCAGTATAGCACTGGCATATCATGATTGTGTTTTCTTTCACTCTTTTCCCTTCATGCTCAGTGCTTTAGGGCTTTTCATCTCAGAGCTTCACTGCTATCTGTCTTTGTGTGTGGATGATACAGGGACTTTCCATATGCTCAGAATAACTTAAATAAACTCTTCAGCCATTTGAAATGTGGGTGTTACTGTTTAAGGGGAAAAAGACAAGATGGAGGGGAAATGACAGATGTTTTTACTCAGCAGTGTGCTCCCATGATTTTAATAAAGATTTTTGATATATAAATAGTGCTTGCAAGGCTAAATATTTTTCATGTGGTATTCAGCTGGAGCTTTGTTGTTTTTTTAGAATGAACTTCAGCTGGAAAAAAATAGATTATACAGTATTAATGTACATGTATGTATGCCTTTATGGTTCTATAAAAGTATATTGATCTTTAAAATGAAAATAAAACCAGAGTAGGTATTAAATAACATTAAAATATTAAAAACTTGAACTATCTGAGTGTGTAAGCAACCATGTTTGCAAATATCCTTACAGACTCCATATGTTTCTAGCAGTCGGACCACCCCCCTAATCTGAGACAGAAAAGTTAGATTCTCCGTGGTACATGTCTAACCATAACATCAGTCCCACTCAAGCCCCACACAATCAGGTGTGCTTAAATGTGTATCCCAAGAATGATTCTTTTGCACAAGAAGACTGATTATAGTCACAAAAATTGGGGTAGAGTCACAGTTTACAGTTTACTGGCAATATGTCATTTTCCTGAGCTCTAAATATGATACTTAAAAGTGGGTCCAAGTACTGGAAAACTGAGCTGTTTCAAACCAAGACTCAGAGAAATCAATAGGCCTTTTCTCATTTTATTAATTTCTTGAACTTTGTATCAAGGCTGAAGATCTTGATTTAGCAAAGCCAATGGCCACAGACTTAAGACCATCTTTTTTCATCACCAGATTTAATTTCAAACACATATCAAAAATGTTTTGCTTAAGTGAAACCTCAGTAACTTCCAACTATATATGGAAATGTCATCATGATACCTCCCAAGAGGCAGGTGCGCACAAGATGCATGGGAGATCACTGAGAGCAGAGGGGTGGCCTAAAATGGAGAAGATAAGGTTTCATCTCCAAGCTCCAAGCCTAGTTCTAAAAGGAATCTTCTCTACCTCTGGGCAAGTCGCAAGGTGTCTCTCCAGTACTACACCCATGCTAATATATTATGGGTGGGGTTCATATCTTTTTTATGCATCTTTAACCATTGGTGCTATTAAAAGAGGTAGCCCAGCCTTCTCCACCTTGCTGTGGTTGCAAGTCCCCATTACTTGCCTTGCATCAGCACTAGGAAACAAGTCATTGCACAGTGAGCTAAAGAAGGGACTTGACCTTATGGAAAACTGATCATTTTTCTTTGCTGGGCAAATTTTTAGCTGGGTAACATCTCTGAGTTTTTCCACATAGCTAGGCTAACTTCAGGACAGGGAAAAGGAAGTTTTGAGGTGGATTCAGAACTGGCTGAATGGCAGAGCTCAGAGGGTTGTGATCAACAGTGCAGAGCCTAGTTGGAGGCCTGTAACTAGCAGTGTTCCGCAAGGGTCAGTACTGGGTCCAGTCTTGTTCAACATATTCATCAGTGACCTGGATGAGGGGACAGAGTGCACCCCCAGCAAGTTTGCTGATGATACAAAACTGGGAGGAATGGCTGACACACCAGAAGGCTGTGCTGCCATACAGAGAGAACTGGACAGGCTAGAGTGTTGCAGGGAGAGGAATCTAATGAAGTTCAACAAGGGCAACTGTAGGGTCCTGCACTTAGGAAGGAATAACCCCATGCACTGGTACAGGTTAGGGATTGACCTGCTGGAAAGCAGTTCTGCAGAGAAGGACCTGGGAGTCCTGATGGACAACAAGTTGACCATGTGCCCTTGTGGCCAAGAAGGCCAGTGGTATCCTGGGGTGCATTAAAAAGAACGTGGACAGCAGGTTGAGGGTGGTTATCCTCCCCCTCTACTCTTCCCTGGTGTGGCCACACCTGGAGTACTGTGTCCAGTTCTGGGCTCCCCAGTTCAAGACAGACAAGGAACTATGGGAGAGAGTTCAGCGGAGGGTTACAAACAAGGGACTGGAGCATCTCTCATGAGGAAAGGCTGAGAGACCCAGGTCTGCTTAAGCCTGGAGAAGACTGAGAGGAGATCTCATCGATGCTTATAAATATGTAAAGGGTGGGTGTCAAGGGGATGGGGCCAGACTCTTTTCAGTGGTGCCCAGTGACAGGGCAAGGGACAATGGACACAAACTGGAACACAGGAAATTCCATCTCGACATGAGGAAAAACTTCTTTGCATTGAGGGTGGCAGAGCACTGGAACAGGCTGCCCAGAGAGGCGGTGGAGTCTCCTTCTCTGAAGATATCTAAAACGCGCCTGGATGCATTCCTGTCCAACCTGCTCTAGGTGAACCTGCTTTGGCAGAGGGGTTGGGCTAGATGATATCTAGAAGTGTCTTCCAACCCCTGCCATTCTGTGATTCTGTGAGTTTTTAGGAACACACAGGCAGAAAAGGGGGAGGCCTGAACTACCCTTTCAGCCACATCCTCTGCTGTGACAGTCAGCCCCCAGACTTTCAGCACAGTATGTTAGCTCTGGTGCAGCATGTGGCTAGAACTGTGTCTGGACCAAAAATTTAGATGCAAACGCCTACATTGGTGTCTTTTCCCATCATATTTCCAATTCCAATATTAGCACGGCAAGACTGAGCTCAGTTCTGCCTGTACCTGCTAATGTACACCTACACATAGCTTCTGTGCATCTGCTCTTTGTCTGGAAACTTGGGGAAAACTGTATTACCTTGTATGACAGAGAAACATATTCTGAGGGAAAATGCTTTCACAGCTTGTGAAGCTTTCAAGCACCGAAGTAAGATGCACCAGTCAAGCATCTTGGACAACTATGCCAAAAATATGCACATAGTTCCCAATTAGATAATTACTAAGTTGCGGAGAAGGGAATGCTTATATATTTAGCATCCTGCTCTGCTCAAAGACTGTGCATGTTTTAAAGTGGTTCCTTTAGTCATGAGTCTCTGTCTTATTTTCATACGGTGAGCTGGTTTTAATCCTTCATCAGACAACACTGTACAATTATTGAATACACACACAGCCAGAATGTCTTAGGGAAATTGATCTTTCAACACTTTTGTTTAGTAACATGATTTAACATGTGTTTATTTTAGGCTTGCTGATGCAATGCATGGTGTATAATAAAGACTGCTAAGGAATCCTAGTCTAAATAGAATTCAATCACAAAATAAAGAATACACACTACTACTCTTTTTGCTCAATTTGTGGACTGCTGCAACCAGTACACTGCTAATGGTTCTGATTCATGTTGACAATATTGAATGGACCTTTATTGTCCATCGTGACTAGGTTTTTTGAATATTTATTTAAATAATTTAATTTTAGATAGGAGTTTATATATCTTGAACAACTTTGTTACTAAAACGCCACATTCAATGAAGGGATCAAATGTCATTTTTTTCATTTACAAATGTGATATTGTTTCTGTTTAGAAAGGAAAACACATTGAAGTCATTATTGGAACCAGATTTCCCAAGTGCTTTTTAAATAAACTGTATGAGAGACTTTGATCTAGTTAGCTGACTGATATCACAGTTCCATGCATATGTCCTTCCCAATTCTATTGAAAGCCTATTACCATTTCAGATCATGAGTTATACTGCCAATGGGTTTGGTTGCTAGAAGTTAAGGCCAGTAGTAAAGGGTCTGCATGCTAAAAAAAAACAAAACAAAACAAAACAAAACTATCTAGCGTTAACTGAAACATTTTACACAAATTCAACTCATAAACCTAAAAGGAATAATTTTTCTTCCCTTTTTGTCTAGCCTCTGTGTATAACTATTGTTTAATGTGAGTGGGGTCAATGGAATCATCATCCTTTAAAAATATCATCATTTTGAGACCAAGCATTTGGAATCTGTCCTGCTTTTCCAACCCCCAAATTATTGGCTTTAGATTGTGCCTGAGAGGCGATCGCCAGCTGACGCATGTGTTACCTCTATGTGCACGGAAGGCTGGTGCAACATTTAGCCTGGTAATTTATCATTTGTGCACAATATCATGTCATGAAACACTCACCAACCTCCTGAAGAGAGTCAGAACAATATCTACCATAATGAAGTACAGTTCCAGTGGGCACCAAATTACATCTTAGATATTTTGTTACTTGTCCTTTATCAAGCAAATGTAAAATTGTAGTGATGTTACTGACAGACTCTATAATTCAGCTGTCTGCTGCTTTATCACAGCTCTCAGTAGGTCTTTAATGAATATTTCTGTATGCATGTTTCTGACTGATAATCAAACTAAGAACAAGTCCTAATTGGGTTTTCCAATGCACAGAAAAGTGCCTATATTACATTGGCAGATATCCCAACCAGAGTTAAATTAAAAGTACAAACATAACAGACTTTCTTTTACAAATTATTTTTTTTTTTTGCAAATCAAGTACTTTTTTTTTAGTTTTAAATGTGCATGGAGTAGAAACAGACACTTACGCATAAAGCTACACAGTGCCCTAGAATAAAAAGATGACAAAGAAGGGGTAAGTTGCACCCAATGAAAGTATATAAATCAGTGACTATGGGTCTGATTCTCCACAGGTTCACACCAAAGCAAACTGAAAAGTCTTCAGTAGAAGTGGTAGAAATGGGATGAAGGATTACATCTTTATCGGACATACAGTGTAGTAATGACTAGTATTTCGGACCCAAATCTGCACACCATTCTTATTCAGGTAATTTTAATGCCGTTAAGGATTTAGATCCATCTTCCAGGCAAAACACACCTCTCTGTTAAGTGAGAAGAACAGATAGTTACAGAATGGGAGATATGCGTGAGTACTAGCAATATTACAATAACAAGAAGGATCATAAGAAAACATAAGGCGCAGGAGCAGAATGGCTACAGTCTCTTTTTACAGAGACACAGTTTCCGGCATCTTTATGGACTTTTGCCAAAGACTCTCTCCCCCCCCCTCCACCTTCCCCCCTACCCCTACTGTCAGTGAGTTGTTTTAGCTGGGGCAGGGAGAGGTAAAGTCAGCCGCGTGATTCGTGTGCATGCTGCTGGCCCCCGCGAGCCTTAAAATGCTTAGTCTGTTTGAGCTATAGTGAACTCCTGACCTTCTTCAAAGAGAGAATCAGAAATTTCTCATTATATCCTCCCATTCTGAACAAGGTGGAATTAATACACTGAGACAATGAATTGAAAAAGCTGTTTTTCAAGGCTAAATCATGCCTCCAGCAAAATGCAACAAGAAATAGATACAGAACGAAGAATAGGTACTGTCTTTCATTCAGAGCAGAACTGCAAGTTTCATTTAGTTCTCAAGATATTTTTCCTTTCCTGTGAATTATCTTTACTGGCCATGGCTGGAGGCAAGATACTGGATAAGGTGGAGTATTCATCTGGTAAATTTGAGTGCTCTTAATTTCATATGCCTGACTTCAGAAGAAAGTGTTTTCTTAGAAAGATTGTTTTCCAGACTTCCTAGACTCGGGTTAGGTTTCAAACATATTAAAAGTCAGAATGATGATGAAAAGGAGCAGGAACTAAGAAATGTATTAAAGATGTTGTGGATGGTGGAAATCTTGAATGTCCTTTCTGCTTACATAGTCGTAAAAGTATTTTTGATCCTAATGCTGAGAGTTAGGGAAAGATCCTGCAGCTTTAGACTGTTACATGTGTTAAGGCAACCAATATCTCAGTGTTCGAACCATGCCTTACCAGCCTTGAGGATGTGTATAACTTTGATTGGCAGAGGCCAGAACTCCTCACGTCTGCTTCATAAAAGCAGTTCTTGAAGAGCAGATATCTAATTATTGTCAAATCCACTACGCAAGTTTACAGTATCTGATCTTATGATTACAGACAGGTGCACTTAGAATACAGAAAATGTCCCTAATTCAATTTCACTGATGAGATAATCAGGACTGACTTTCTACTAAGGCCACGTACTCTGCAGCCTTGAACTTTTTTGTCTGTGCCATTAATGGTTGTTCCTACTGGTTTTTTTTTTGTAAAGCAAACCAAGAAGTTGGTACTGGAATTGAAAGTATGTTACCATTATCTTCAGAAAAAGCAGACTGGGAGGAGAAAGTAAATAAGTAATTATAAGTAACTGCTGAAAGTGTGTCCTGGTAGGAAGCCGAAGAACTTCAAAGCTAGTTCATCCTAATAAAATGAAAACCAGGCCTGATATCTAAGGTCCAGCCAGGCACTTTTAAGGTCCAGAAGGGAATTATTAATTTTACAACCTTGTAGAGCAAATACAGTTTGACTGACACAGTTTTGTTCTCCTCCAAAAATTTTTCAGGGAAGAGTCAACCATAATCTCATGGGACAATGATTTAAGAAAACTTTAATCTATATTGCCCTCTAATATTATGCACTTATTTGAAATAGTTCTGTTGCTATTTAAAACAGATGTAAAGAGTCCAGGGTGGATCTGGGATTTTCATCAAAAAGCTCCAAGTAAGATTAGTCTCCCAAACAGTGAAATCACTGGAGCAGTTATTAATTATAAAGATAATACAATCTTCTTATGTTTTGAACAGCTACACTGAAATTTGATATGAACTAACTCATTTGTATGAAATGTAGCTGAATACTCCTCATCCATTTGGTGAATTTATCCATTGTTATGGATCCGGAGACCACAATATACAGAGAAAAAAAAAACCTTTATTTTAAATGAAATATCTCTTACTGGTATTATTTATTTGACAGTAGCTCCAAGAGGATCCAGCTGAGAGAGGGTTGTTGTTCTTGATATAGTACACATGTGAAACAAGTCTTTCACCTGCTCTCTCCATAAGATGTAACCACTGCTGCTCTGCCAAAACAATCTGTACGCATATGCACATCTGTAATGTAAAATAAATGAATAGTTTGTGAAATGTGTGGCTATCCTTTTCTTACGCAGCACATTGCGCTGTGTGCATGAAGCAAGCACAGCTAGGAAAACCGCAGTGGAGAATATTCTGAATTTTAAGCCACAAAAAGAGCCAGGTTTTCATTTATTCATCCAAATCATTCCCAACACCTGAAGGTCATCACCCAGTCCCACCGTGTTGATTACTACAATCACAGTGATCTCGCCACCTCTATGCTATGGTAGTAACCCAGACACTTCCTCTCCCATCTCTGATGTTTTCCTTTCCCGCCTGGGATGAGCACGCGGCTGACAATTTAACTTTGCTGTTGTTAGGGCAGGATTGTACAGCACGCTGAGCCACCTCTCCTTGAGGGTATCCTGGGAACAATGGATTGATTCATGTCCCTGTGTTTCTTTCAGAGAAAACAGGAACAGGTAAGTAGTAAGTTCAGTCCAAGGTATTGTAAATTTTCTTTGACAAGTTTGGCAATTTTTCTCTCTTTTTAATAGGGACATTTCTGTCAAGCATGAAAGAAGGAAAACGGCATCGGGGCTCATGAGAACTGAGGAAGGGAGTTTAAAAAAAAAAAAACAGAAAAAAGTCAGAAAATGAGTGTGTCACAGAGTCTTGAGGTATTTTTTGCTCCAAGGTTTATGCCAGCTAGTGTTGTCACTGTTCTTTCACCCTGTTCCTTGCCTGTAGGATCAAAAAGCACCCCAAAATCCCACTGCTTTTGTTGAAGTGAAATTTTAACAAAGATGAGATTCATCCCAACCTGGAAAAGGAAATAGGGAGCCTCGCTCCCCTCAAGTCCCTTATGCAAAACCTTGAGTGGAGTGCTTGGTGAAGGATAACAGCAGTCGAAGAATGTACCAAAACCCTCGAAGCAATCACTCCTTACCTTCGTAATTCTCTTCTAATTGTTTGCTGTGTCACAGGGACAGTAGATTTGGTTTCGTAAGACCGCAACTGTTGCTTGCTGCCCTTAGGAACAGGGCAGCCTGTTTTATTGCAGGCTACACAATGTCAGCCTCAAGACTTCAGTTCACCAGTGAACTCAGCTTATCTGAGATTTTTCTAGAGGTTTCATAATTTTTTGCCAGGCCGTGGCACCTTGGCTGTAGCTGGTTCTTCCTACTCAAGCCGACTTCAACAAGGCTGTGTCTTTTGATAACACAGCCGTAAAATTATCACATTTTGCTCAATGTTTTCTTGACTTCCGAGAGGTAGCAGCTTCTCATAAAATGGTGTTCTGGGATAAATTGTAGGTTATAGAGCAAAAATAATTGCAGCTAGTAATAAAGAAATAATAAAAATCTCTCAGCCAGGAGCACATCTCTACATGTTTTATATGAGTTTAAAAACTGCTTCTTAGCAATGAAATCTGATCCTGCATGGATGCCAGGCAGCTCCTTTTCAATTCTTGTTGTCACTGCTGTTGAAAGTACTTCAAAGTGTAAGAAAACGAACTGAGTTCAAATGCATCCTGACATATATTTGAAGCAATAATCAGAGATCCTTATGTATCAATACTAAGTCGAAAATTAATGCAGGTGATGTATTATACCATGTCTCTGTACAGGTGATAGATAATATCGACAGAACTGCTTATTTTTATGAATAATACTTTAATTAACAGGCAAAACTCGCTTTTGCAAGGCATTTCCATTAAAATGCATTCATAATTTCTTTGTGAAATTAGAGTAAGTTTATGTAGCCAACATGACAGAGCACATCAAATGTAAGTACATCTTTCATTTATAGGCAGATTATGCAACCTTTACCTTTATTGATTTGAAGAAGAATACTCAAGCAGCAAGAACTATACTTGGTATGGCTGAGGCCAGTCAATAGGTCGAAGATAACTATATTAGATGCCTCAGAGAAGCAAGGGAAAATGTTTTAAATATTAACAAGGTACTGAGGTCGATCTGTATTCCTTCAACTGAGATGGAGAGAGGGAGTTGAACCCTGCAATTCTGTGATTGTGTGTAAACTATGCACAGACTCACTGCAGGCTTTGCACTTAGTCTTTCTCTCAGTTTGTTATAACTTTAATCCTAAATCTGAAGAAGAGCTGTGAGAAGTATGAAAGCGCTTTTCTAGCAAACAAAGAAAGGCATCTCCATCCATCAGCACACCAGGGACTATAGTGGTTTTCATGTTACGCAGTTTTATACATCAGCTAAATTAGTGTTTTAATCTCCCTCAATTCCTCCTGCAGTCAGTGGAGAGAAAGAATTGGTTTTAGTCTCTGCTCCGGATTACTTCACAGAAGTATCTAGCTTTCTCCTTTGGCTAAGGAGGAAAACCAAGATTAAAATAAATGTTTGAAATGCTCCTAGGGCATCAAAAATAGGCAACTAAGGTAAGTAGCATCATCAAACATTGTGGTAGGTATTTGTATTCTATATATATGTGTATACTTTATAATAATTCTATGAAAACACCATATCAGTGATCAGCAATGGCCAAATAAACTCTAACCGAATGTTAGAAATTATTAGGAGAGAAATAACGAAATGGAATAAGTCTAGAGTATGGCTACAGCTATGAGTACTTTTTGAATGCCTTGTTCTTTTGACTCAAAAAGTATATAGTTTAACTGGAAAAGGTTCAGAAAAAGTCCAAGAAAAAGTCAAAATTATGCACCTTTTTCTGTATAAAGAAAGGACTAAGACCTATGAGGAAAAGAAAGAAATGGCTAAAAGAGGATTATGACAGAAGAAATATAGAATCATGCCTGACCTGGAGACACTGAATACAGAATAGTTGCTTTGCATTTTGCTCAAAGAAAAAGAAAAAAAAAGAAAGCTAGGAATCATCAAATAAAACTTGTAGATTGTATACTCAAAACTAAGAAACAAAAAAGGTTGTTCATCTCCCTTTGCATAGGTTTCCTTGCTACAGTACTCTGTGGCTGATAAAAGGCTAAAAAAAAAAAGGATTAAAAAAAAAATACCTGCAGAAATTAAAGGAAGCAGTGGCTATTGGAAACTGTTAAACGCAAAGAAAACAATTTTTCCTCAGGAGGTCACTTAGCCCTAAATCACTGCAGAAACATTGCTATAGGTTTGCCCTGTTCTTAAGCTCTCCCCTTGCTTTTGGCCCCTCTCCAAGGCAGGATTTGAGGACATTTACTCTGACCTAACAGGGCTTTTCTAAGTCTAATACCTCAGAATTGCTTAGAGGGAAAAAAATAATGTATCTTAAATTGTTACACATGGATTTATCTTGAAATGATATCAAGGGCATTCTTAAAATCTAGGCAGGTGCTTTTGTACCATTTCTCTAAATATTATCAAATAGACAATTTTAGGAGGCTTGATTCTCCTGCAGATGTCAATAGCTCCTGTTAAATTGAGTCTTGCTGGAGCAAGCCCATTGTGAATTATATCGCTATTCTCTTTCATTTCATGGCATCACATGCTTGGAGCTGTTTGGGTTTCCTGCCAGTTTAGCAACATGGTTTTCAGTGATTTTATTTTTCCTTCTTTGTTTTGCAACCTTGCTTAACTGTGAGACTAATGGATGTGTTTAACATTGGAATAAATTAGAATTTATGATCCTAGCTGGCAAGGGAAAAATAAGCGTGCGTGAGGTGAAGACATTTGAAATCAGAGATTAGATGCTTTGCTGAAGTTCAAGAGACACGGAGTTCCAGTTGCAACCTGAAGTAATGCTTGGTTTAAGCGACCATGGGGCCAGGAAATCTACATAATCGGGAATTTCTCTAGGAAAGTACCAGCACTCAAGCAGCAGGACAGGCACTTCTCAATGGATTTCTGCTTCTAACACTAAAGTTTGGAAAAAAATTGAGAGTTATTTTTTCTTTGTGTGTGGAGGTAATTCAAAGTACTCACTTTTAATGGAAAATTTGCCAATGATTTAAACAGAACTATGAGTATGGATACTAGTGGTGAGATTCACATTGCTAACCATGGTTGCTCACAGCACGGCCAATAAAACATGAGTTAGTTACCTGAGGCTGCTGAAACGGTAACTGGAGATTAAGTCAATACAATAAATGTCTGCCAAGACATGGTATGTCTTACCCCTATGTCCTGGTTTCAGCTGGGATAGAGTTAATTTTCTAGCTAGTAGCTACTGTGTTTTGGATTTAGTATAAGAATAATTCTGATAATGCATATTGGTTTAGTTGTTCCAAAGGGATGTTTACATTAGTCAAGGACTTTTCCAGCTTCCCATAGAACTTGGGAGGGAGCAAAGACAGGACAAGCTTAGACAGGACAAGCTGGCCAAAGGAATATTCCATACCACAGACATCATGCTCAGTAGATAAAGGTGGAGTTGGCTGGGGGGCAGGAATCCGCATTTGCTACTTGGGATGGGCTGGGCAACTGGTCATCAGGTGGTGAGACTGTCTTCTGTTGTATCGCTTTATTCCTTCTATTCTGTATATTCTTTTACCATTACTATTATTATTATTATTTTCCTCTTCCTTTACTGTTCTATTCAACTCTCTTTATCTCATCCCACAAGTTATTTTCCCCCCTCCTTTTCTCTGTCTTCTCGCTACTGTACTGGACGGGGGGTGGAACTGAGCGAGCAGCTGCATGGCCCTAGGTGCTGGCTGGGGTTAAACCACGGCACCCTAAAACAGACAGCTATACTTGATGAACTGAACCCTGTTCCAAACCCATCGCCTGTAAAAGAACCCTTGGGTGACTGAGTACCTCTAGCATATACTCCCACATTATAAACATAAAGTAAGGTGACCATAAATCCCATCTCAGGTTTCCAAGTATACACATTACAATTACTGCATCAATTACTAGTATAAGGATATCTCCCTTGAAGTCAGATGTGCCATTTACACTGTCAAACCCACCAGGTCTTAAAGATACTTAAAGTCCTGTGATACCTTCCAGGGTGTGACTGTTTAATTTGTTTATATTTCTTACAAACATTCTGAGATACTTCTTTCTTCAAAACAAATAGCTATATGTTTTAGACCATAGTAAAATTGCTTTAAAATTCTGCTGTAAAGAGACTTCAATTTCATTAAAAAATATTAAAAGTTATCAGGCAAATTCCCAGCTAGTGTAAGTTGCAATTCTTTATAAATTTCCTAAGGATGTACTCAATTGGCACACCAGTGACTGTGAGGAAAGCGTCTGAGGATGGCATAGTCTTACATAGCTAGATGTTGTTAAACTAATCTGCAAATTCTTTCACCACGTTACACCTTCTCTGTTTGTACTTAGCTTAGGGCAGCACAAATATTTCAAAATGTTTCCAGTGACTGAGTTATAACAATATCTTTCTTATAGATAATTAAAAATAATATATCCTCTGACCTCAGATTTGTTCAGAACTGGTGCACAGACTCTTTCTGTAAAAAAGAGCATGTTAAATTTTCTTATTGGCACTCTGTAAACTTAACTAGGCACGACTGAATATTTCATGTCGTAAGCTCTTGTGGTTTCTGCATCCTTATGGTAACGTTACAAATTTGCAATGGGAAAATTAGTCATTTTCAAATTGGTTCTTTGAGTTCATTTTCATCACCTCACCGGCAGAAATAAGTGGCCTAGAGAAAGAAGGGTTGAAACGTGATTCTCCCTTGAGTGATTGTAGAACTACTCTCTAAAACCTACAGGTGTGGATGCATTTCAGTCAGGATCTCAGAAGAAATTATACAGCATTTCTGTACTGTTTTTTTTCTTTTTGAGTTTCATAACCATTTTACCAATTCAAGGTAAAATGAAGGTAGACAGGTTTTCTGTGAATCATTCATTTTGTATCAGGTCTTCCCCCCACTGCCCCCCGCCCCCTTCCATGCCGCCTGAAAATTCACAAATGTATATTTATTATTTTATGTTCAATTACTCTCTTTGTAAAAGTTAAGGCAGACATAATTATAAAATCACAGCCTCATGTGCCATCACCTCCCCAGTAGAATCCCCCATTGCAGTAATCTGACAATTTTGTGATGACTTTAGGTATGACTCAGCAAAATTGATAAACTAAAAGATTTGTCTATTCATTTAGCGAAATACCCACTTATGATGAATTCTTGTTTATGATCTATTTTGTAATGTTTTGTCCACTCCTTTTAAAATTATAAAATCCTTGTTTTAAAAGTCTTTAAAACTATGAATTTCACTGTTTCTTGGAAAGTCATTAGAACAAACAGAAGAAAAGGGGGAGTACGTTCACCATTCAGGAGTTGCTGCTTTACAGCTCTTCTCCATGCTTGTCAAGCAGGATTTAGGCCTTTTTAATTCTCCACTTTTTATTCATTTAATAGCAAAGCCATTCACAGCGTCACCTAATGGTGCAGTAAGATGTACTAAAGGGGCTTTAAACACAAGGGTAAATCAGGAAACAGATGATGACAAGCCTTTAAAACATGAATTAGGGATTTTGCGTGTTTTCAGTAGCTGTAGCATGCATCCTTGAACCATCTGAGAATGAACATAAGAAAGGAGAATTCACCAAACTTTTGAGAGAGAATGCTACCAATTGTTAATTTTTCTTATTCAAAGTCATTTTTAACTTACCTTTTGATCCAAAGCTTAAGGTGAAACTTTATTTCCTCCAGCACCGACACCTAAACAGCATCTGTACTACATGTGACTATGTTATTGAAAAGATTTTTGTGAGTAAATATCTTACTTGTCCATTAACTTTCTTTTAGTCTTGAGTAAGCATGACAGTTACTTCCCCAGCCAATAGAAAGTAGCTTGTGTTAGAGAATAATTGCTATGTACATGAAAAGAAAAATTGAGAACTTTTTCTTGACTCTGGCTGGGTTGGATTTACAGAAAAATTGGATTTGGGGTGTTCTTCTTCAAGTCAAGCAGAAATAATCTGTTAATGACGGAAGAGGCTAGAACTGCAGCAGTCAGATGACAGACTTCAAGCCAACCTCAATCCCATTTCAAGCCTGGGACTAAATTTTGCCTAAATTTAACCATTGTGTCAATGAAAAAGACAGTGAACTGTCAAAATATCTCCCGTGTGCAACTATACACCAACACTTCCAGCACCACCATATTTCTACACCAGGAGACCCGGGCATTTAGGATTAATAATGTTTTGCATTTAAGTGCAAATTGCAATAGATTGCAGATTGTGACATCCTCTCCATCCACTGAGTTCTCCATGTAGATCAGGACTTCAGTTCAGAAAGAAAAATACAGTGCATTTCATCTGCCATAACCAAATACAGATATTTGACTTGACTGTAAAAAGTTGGTATAAATTATTACATTACCGTCATTAATAATCTCCTCCTTTCCTTAAAAGATTCCCCATGGTTTCTGGTACAATCTTGAAATGTAGAACCTTTGAAAGTTTTATCTCCCTAAGGTACTGGGATATTCCTGATTTGAACGTTCAGGATGGGGACAATTTAATATGCACGATCATCTCAGATACAAGAGGAAGAAACTTCTTCTCTCATTAGACCATCTAGTACAGTTGAGAGAAGAGGTTTCTGTTGATGTACTTCTACCCCTACCTATTTGATGAAGTGAAACCGATACAACACAAACATGATAGCATCAAACATAAGATGTAGGGCCTGTGACTTCCTAACTATTCCTTTAGTGCTTGTGAAGTACAAAAAGGGGGGAAAAATCTTTACTGAGTCCACCTTGAAAGCTAATATTTCGCACACCACAGTTAAATGGACTGCAAATATGCACAGGTGTGTAACGCATGAATAGGGTTGACTGAGCTGGTGAAGGGTGTGATGGGAGTATTGTATGCGTGTTACTGTTAGCCCAAGCTAAGGAAAGTCAACAATATACAAGATATTGCAGAGGCTGCAAGTTAATAAAGAGCTACAAGGTGGCCTTGTAAAAAAAGCTGCCTTATCTTTTTTTTTTTTCCTTCCTGCAGAGTGTGGTTATTCATTTGCATATCATCTGTATCAATTAACTACCAGATTATCTTCATCTATTGATAGTGGAAACAATAACTTTAGTGTCAAAGAAAGGGGCTACTTCTCTGAGATTTTGTTTCTTGAGAATATTTTTAAATTAAAAAGCTCTTTTGCATCGTAACCAGAAATACTCACTGAAATGGATGGACAATCTTAAAAATTAGCAATGTGACCCAGCCCAAAATAAGGATTAGCAGAATTAAACACCAGTGTAATGATATGTGATTATACACGTGAATAGTGCCAAATGGAATGGTTCTCATGTGTAAAGCTATTCACCTGCTTAATGTTGAAAGTATCTTTTCATTTTAAATCTGACTTTAACCTTTGCAGAGGTATCAACTTGTGTTCTGCCTGGAACTGCAGATGTGATATAATTAGTGAATGGAGAACTTCCTTGATACATTTGAAATTATTGCCAAGCACAATTTCACAAGTTTGATTTCAGAGTAGATTGAATAATAATTATCAATGTGTTGCCATTTTTAACAATACTTTTCAAAATAATTTATTCAAGTGTCTTTCAGCATTTCACTGAAATACAGAGCAGGAGTTATTATTTGGAGGTAAAGAAGGGATTTCTGATTCAGTTTTTATCTGATCTAGATAACTCCATCCAAAGTTACTCAGTAAGCTTTGCATTTTAGAATGATTTATTTTCATCAGTAAGTTATTTTTGTTAAAATCATTTTATTCAGCTCTTGATGAGATATGGGCCGAAGTCCATACAAATAAATGCAAATAGTCACTTCTCTTTAAAGGCCTTCCATCTCTCCCTCCCTATTTTGGCCTGCTTGTCCTTCAAAATATGAGAGCTGGTTATATGACTGGGATGCCTGAACGGAAGCCTGAAGAACTTCATTTCTTTTCCTGTTTTGCCCAAGTTGCTTGCACGACCACAGACACTTCCTTTATTTTCTTTGTTTGTAACTTCTCCACCTGAAAAAAGCAAACAGCAGGTGCTTTCTCACCCTCTCATCTCTGCTTTTTTTTTTTTTTTTCTGCCTACCTTTTGGTAGAACTTTTTAGAGTTTTTGAGAAAAGGAACAGTGGCTGATCACAGTTTGCGCAGTTGAGTAGAATAGTCCATATAAAAATAAAAAATAAAGCTAGAAGGTGTCATCTACTCTGCATACATCACTGATTTCAGATCGCTGAGCATTTACCAGCTGTAGTTGTGGTTTTGACAGAGTGAGCTGAATACTAAATGCACTTGAGAAGAGAGGATGCTCTCTTGTCCTGACATCCTCCAAAAAACAACCTCTGCACCAAAGGTTAAACAAAGGAAAAGCTTTTTCTTTCCCCATAGACAAACAACAAAAGCTCTAATTTAACAGGGTGACAACCTGGTTTGATTTCATTCATTTATTTAATGAATAAGGAGAATGTTGAGTAAGCCAATCAAACCTTCGCAGCACAAACACTAAGCAGTAACAGCTCATTAGGCCCCCTTTCCACTGCTGAAATCAGCTTGAGGAATTTTTTTATTATTATTAAAAAAAATTATCACAAAGCTCAAGTTAATAATAACAAAAAAAAAAAAAATGCCTTTGTGTTGTCCTAAAACTGTATTCAATTTCTGACACTATTAACAATTGGAGGTTAAGTTTTCTTTCAATTCTCCCCCGCCTTGGGGGCATTAACCAACCAGATACACAACAGCTCGTATCTCAAGCTTAAATTTTAACTCTAGAAAGGGGCCTCAAGACGCCATTACAATATAAGTAGCAAAATATATAGCCATTAATAATGTTGCTGGGGCTTCCTCTGCTTCAGTTTTTCCTTTCCGTCTCTTTTTCAGCATTTGGTGAAAGTCTGTTTTGTAGTCTTTCGTTTGTGACAGATTGCTCTAATTTTGTGTGCCCGGATCCTGTTAGGTCTGTTTATGTTTAGCCTACCCAAACTCTTCTCTTCTACGAAAAGAGATTTCCTTTGTTCTGGATAGTTGAAAATGCTTTGTCTTTTGGATGGAAATCTCTGGTGGGATGCTTGGATCTTGAGGGAAAAAGCCTTTTGTCCTAGCACTTGCAGAAAGACTAAAGTCAGCATGAAAGTAATCTGCTCCTTTCCTTGCTTTACTCTTGCTTCGTCTTTCTCAAAGAGTCACTGATCTTGTTGACAAAGAATCTAAATGTGTTCCTTCTTTGATTTATACCTACCACCTGTCAACACCTCTTATTCAATATCAAACAATCTCCATTCACTCAATTTCTAGACTATTCTGCAGTTGTGTTTTCAAGTTGGCTGCTGATGAAATAGGAGAACTTCCTCTGATGGGATCCACCATCCCTGACTGTGTATTCCCTCTCACCTCCTGACAGAGCATTAATATTACACCTCAGAGAGATACACTTTTGCTATTGCTGTGGCCCACGTGGTATCAATAAACCTCAAGTACACATCTGACTGGATTATAGGTGTTGTACTCTGTGGTCAAAGGCTTGAGTTGTTCAGGAAGTCTAATTTGGTGCAGAATGTTGTCAAGATGTGGCCCACGTTGGCTGTATTTGTGCTGATCGTTCCACACTGGGTACTTAGATAGAGTTTAAGGCATTTCCTTGGTGACTGCAACAGCAGGTTTAGGCTCACAGTGGGTGAACCTAGAGAACAAAGAGGTGCCCAACAGCCCAAATCACCTGGAAATGAAAATAATTAAAGCCCTTCAGAGAGCACTCTGAGCCTTGCCTATGTGAGATTGGTAAGGGTGCTATGACTCCTGTTTTTACCACAGAGTAAATATAATCCAAAGGCAACAAGTGGAATCAGATTTCACCAGAGACAATAAGAACAGTCTTGGATTTATTTTAATGTGCTTTGTTGAGACATGGAGCCTGTACAGTTCTGAGAGAAAGATTGCTCCGATTAAGAAGCTAACAACTGGGTTAAATTGGTTCAGTTGTGAGTAAAGCATCTTGTAAGTTCCCCTCAGAACAAAAGCTTAATGTAAACTGCCTTCTGGGTTGAACATCCTGCTAAAACATGCTTGAAGTAAGTAATAAATAAACAAAATCTTGACTTCAAAAAGCTGAATGTAAGGGTAAATAGAGAACAGATAAATGATGCCTTTGTAGATATGATACTTCCCCCTTATACGTTGCAACTAACTGACAACGATGTGTTGGGATTTGGGGGTCTTTTGCCTTTTTTTTTTTTTTGCCTTTTTTTTTTTTCTTTTTTTAGGAGGGAAGAAAAGATTTGAGTTGGCTCTGATCCCATTGCCACAAGGTGGCTGGAGCCCAGCCATCTGTCACAGCTGCTGCTCGCCGTCGCTGCCACTCTAATTGACAATGAACCCAGCACCCCGCAATAATTGGGGCTGCGCTGTGGCTTGGGCAGGTAATGGTGCCCTTTTAGCATCCCACCGTCCCCATCTGCGTGCCAGCCCTGCCTCCTTCCTTGGGCGCGGGACAGCAGTGGCCCCTCGGCCGGATTCCCAGGTGGGCAGGGATGGCCTCACCCGGGAAGCGTTAGGAAGGCCTAAGGGAAGCCATGCCTACGCTGAAACAGAAAACCTCCCCAAACTTACTAAAAGATTTTAATCCTGTTGCCAAGGTGCACACACATCTGCCATTCAGCCCTTGTTTCTGTATTAAAAGAAAAAGTAAGAAAAGTAACTTCCAACATTGAGGAGTTTATGGACTGTCCCAGTCGGGGTTTCTTTGTTAAATTACCTCTCAACAATATTTTAAATTGAACGGTCTGGGGCTTTTTCCCCATCACAAGCACTACAGACACCAACTGCTTTCGCGCACGGGGCACATAATTCAGTCTGGTAGAAGAAGTCTTTGCAGCAAGGATTTCTTCAAGGATTAGGGACTTTGCGGGGCAAAGCCTAATCTTCACCATTTTTCTTGGTTGCAAGGTGTTGGAAATCTCAGCCTTTCCTTTATGCTGTATACATAACCTTGGTCACAGAATATTTCATCCAGGCATTTCTCTGTCCCCTACAGGCACCAGTCTGCATGATGTGAAAGTCTGATTTGCAAGTTTTCTGTTATTTGATAGTATTCGGGGAGCTGCTGCCTTCTTAACTGGAAGTAACTCGGGTTTCCACAGCAGGTGCACACATGCTATAAAATAAATATCTACTCTTAAATTATACAGCCCTTTGGGCCTCATCTAGAACATAACGAAGTAAATAGAAATAAGTCAGTCTACTCCAGAGAGATTCAGTCTAAGATGGCGAGGTAGTTTAGGACTTAAGGCAATGTTTTGGGGCTAAATCTCATTTCTTTCTTCAATTGCTTCACAATCTTGTATGAATTAAAATACATACAACGTCAGGACTAGGGACTATTCTGACTAGCCTAGAAGGATTGATGACATCGTTTGATTCCTGGAAAATTACTTTTGTTTTAAAAAGGACTATTTAAAGTTGTAGTGATTCCTAATTCCACCTATTTTCTTCCAGAGCAGGCTAGCCCAACTGGCCGGCCAGCCTGGCAGCCTGTCTCCGACGGGAGCACTGCCCTGTGCTGCGAGGCAGTCCTTGCTGTCTGCATGACTTCGGATTTTGTCATACCTTGCTTCAGCATGATTTGGCTGCTACAAAGTCCTTTACTTCTTTTTTCATCATTATTAATTAAAAAAATAACATTTCCACTTTTATTATCATACTTTTTGCCCTTTTTTCCTTTAAACAGAACTTCGATACACTTTCAGCTCCCTTTACAAAAATGACCTTTGCAGAGAATTTAACCCATGTAATATTTAATATTATTGACAGGTGTATTATTGGGAAATTCTGTCTGAGCTAGTTCAAAACCGATTTACCAGCTCTTGTCTTCATAAGTGTGATTTTTTTCTTCAGTTTTTGACAGAGTGGTGTGGAGTGATGTTGTACTAACACTAAGTAAATTACTCCAAGGGCAGCTTGTAGCAGAGAAGTACAGTCTAACGGATTTCAATGTTTTCAATCCCTTAACCACATATCAGCAAAACTTCACCTGAAAAATTAATGAAACTGTGAGCTGAGTGGTGGGAATTGTTGAAATGAGAAACACATTACACATGAGTTGTTAAGTAGCTGGAGATGCAGTTACTGTACACTTGTCTCCTAAATACAAGAAAAGACATTTAAGACTTGGCGTACAAGTAAAGACAGGAAGTATTCCTAACAAAATATGAAATTAGTCAAAATTCGCGTGGTTGCTGACATGTGAATTTTTCCTACAAAAAAATAAATGATCATGGAGAGAAACCGAACGCTCATGGACATCCACTGGCACGCAGAGGAAAGGCCAGGAGGATGTTTCTGAACCTGATATGAAGTGCTTAAAACATTTTGTTGGGTCTCTATCTAGTCAGTTTTCTATAGCACAATATTAGACTTGAAGATATCAATGGATTTCTACTTGGTAGATCTTTCTCAAAGAATTGGTTGTGAAACGGCATATGCTGCAATAATTTAAGCAAGTTTATTGCAGGACATAAAATAATTTGCCAGGAAAATGATAACTCCAAAACCTCTGTTTCTAGTACATTGGCTAGCTTCGTTTTAACTCAGTTTATTTTATCAGCCTGGTTTACGGCATGGTTTCTAAAGCAATGAAACTAATTGATTTCTGAAAACTGTAGCACTGTCACCTCTCGGCAGAATGAATGAAAGAACAAGTGTGATACGCAACCGCGTGCAGTGGCTTGTAAGGACATCTAAAGCTCTAAATGCTTGTGAAAATGGGGTTGAGAGCATTCCTTAATTTTACCTAAGGACTTATATTAAGACCTGATAAACGGGGGACATGTGAGAGGGGCAGAGCAGAGGGATCCTGCCTCCCTTTGGGAACCGGGAGCAGGCTGGCGCGCAGCTGCAGAGCCGGTGCGGGCACGTCTGCTCCTCAGCTCTGTGCCTGGGACACACGGTTAGACACATTTCCTGAGACTTACGGGCTGGACTTGAGATTTATGGAGCACAGGCTTTAATTGCCCGGCTTTTCCCTGAGCTTTAGAGCCGTGTTTTCTAATGTGGCTCCTATGGGTTACTTGCGAATAGAATCCCAGCACTGGAGGCAGTTATTCAAAGTAAAAAGCCTGGCTGTGGCCCAGCATCTAAAAAGAGGGAGATTGAGGCAGAACTCATCTCGGATTCCAAAGGTGTTACTCCAGATTTATATGAGCGTAACCGAAAGCAGAAGGAAGTTCGTTGTCTATTATGCCAAAGACATATGATCTTTCAGACAATGGGCTATAGATACCAGGCAAAATACGCTCATATGTTTTGCATCCTATTTATTGAATTTCTTTGCTTGGAAAAGTTCGTAACTTTAAATGTAATGCTCACATACTGTGAGGGGAGATTGGAATATCTAAAAAAGAAGCTGTGGGAAAGATTTATATCAATTTCCACACAAAAATCTGTCCAGAGATTGAGAAAAGCAATCCGCACTTCAACACTATTTCTAGACCAACTTTAATTGTCAAATAAAGCAATCTCGCCGTTCTCTTTATATAGATATTCTATATGCAAAATGAAACATACCTCTTGCTTCTAGCTGGAATGTCAACTTCATACAGCTTAACAAGTCATCCCGTAACAAAGGATGAACACCTCTGTATTCACGGTAGGAAACTTTACTGTTAGGTTTGAGGTATATGACGTTTTATAGCTGACAATATGCATTCTGAGGGCGAAGCACAGCTTCTGCAAAGTCTTTATGTCTTGATATACTGTATCTCTTGAATAGCTGCTTTTTCAAGGTAGACTTTTGGGTGTTTGTGCTCCTTTCAATATTTCTTTGCTTTTAACATGCTTTTCAGTTTAGGAACTGAAGTTTTGACTTTCTAGGAGAGCGAGGGGCACCCTGAAACAGTTGAGTTACTGTGTCTTTCTCTCCTCGCTTACCACTACAGAAGCAACTCTTCAGCTCACATAATTTACAGGGGAACACCTTCCACAATGAAACCTGAAGCTTTATTGTTGCTTCTTCTAGATCATTATTAAAAATAAGCAATATTACTGTAACTAACAGAGTTTTGTTATATCCTCATAGCAAACACCTCCTGGTTGATTACCAAATGTTGTTACTTTTTTATATCTTCCCAAGCTATGCAGCAGCTCATTCCGGTGTCAGTTACACAGATTTCTCTAGAACTGTCAGAAGAAACAAAAAGGAATGAAGAGACCGACCTGTCTCTGTTTTTTGCCATGCACAGGCAATCCTTCAGACATACCTGCCAGCGGCTTGTACACCTTCTGGGCAGAGGCTGAAGAGAATTAAGAGAAGAAGAAGTGGCTAAGAAGAAGAAGAGGTTAAGAGCAGGAACAAGCAACTGTGTTGGATTAGCCATGACTGCCAGTCTCCAGAAGCAATTTCTCGCAAGGACTGTCCTCGAGAATCACTTGGGTATAAACAGGGAACACTTGTAAAAGCTTTGTCATTTGAATGCCGAGCAGATTCAACTCTGTCACAATATTTTCCTCCCTGAGACATACTTTTTATTACTGATAAATATCAAAATGTCAATATTCTTTCTTCATAAAGCAATTATAAATTTGACTTCCTCAGGAAAGCTCCTTCAGTTTGGTCACAGAGCTTTGAAGAACTGCCTACACAACATCTTTAAGGTGCTCAGCTACTACAACTTGCAAACCTGTTACACATGAAGTGAAAAAAAGTCATCCTAATCCAGACAATACAGGTGCTAAAAAATGTAGAAGTTGCCTTCAGAACTAACCATAACCTTGTAATTTTTCTACCCAGCAGTAAAAAGGTCTAAGCTGCTCCAGACCTGAGAGTGGAAGGGGGATATAAGGGAAGGACTACATTAAGTGAGGTTCCAGGCACAGTTAATAAATCCTTCAGTCAGGTTTATTGCTCTGGATGAAGCAGTGACAGTAGTGTGGGGTGGGAGACTTTCAGTCCTGGCATTCAGTGGTGCTCTGGCTCGCTAATGGTACCCACCACTTGCTGCGATTTGACTTTTGGCTCAGTGGTAGCTACAGAAGCCAACCCAGTCAAGAGAATTGTGGGAAAGCAAACTTTTGTGTGCATTGAAAGGTAGCTAAAAGGCAACCAGAGGCATACACCAGTATTAAAGAGAAAAAAATTGTCATTATATCATGAAGTGATATAATGATAGAGTTCTGACTGATACAGAATCGTTCACCTGGGCTCCCACTGTACCCTGCAAATGTGCTTGAGCAGGCATGGTTTGATCCCTAACACTTAATAATGCTACAGATACTCATCCAACTGAACAAGGAACCTGTCTGGGCAATGCCCATTTAGGCATTTTGGAATAAGAGTTAGGTTTCGGCTGATAGTCACCTGTACCTACGCTCCCTGTGCATTTATGTTTCTAAAAGGGGAGCTCAGCTAGTCCACCGAACAAGTGCTGAGAAAAACCTTGATACCTGGTCCCCGCCTCACTAGGATTAGGCGGTGGCTACATGCGGTATGATGGTTAAGTAAAGTTTTGCAGTTCTAAAGTTTGAACTCAAGAGGCAAAAGTAATGGTTAGGTAGTTAAATCTCTTTGTTCTTCTAGCTCTTTTTTTAAAATCTTCAGTCTGACTCCTGAAGTCTGTCTGTGTTTTGTCATGTAAGTATTTGCACTGTAAAATAAATGGGGACTGTTTAACATTCCCTTCTAAAAAAGTGTGTGTGCATTTTCAGCTCCATTAACAATAGGGGTGTATGCTGGGCAGGAGAGACCCTGACCCCAGGAAATTATTGCCTAGCCGCTGTAATGGCAATTGCTTATCTCTTATTTAAATAATCAAGTTAAACACCACACAAATCTTCTAAATTCTGTTTTTTTGTTAAGTTCAAAGAAATTGTGGTGAGAATGAAACACAAATCCTTTACAGGAATGATTACAAAAAAATCCCCCAAACCCTTCTTCAATATCCTGCTGGCAAGCTATATAGTCCTTCCAAAAAAGATTAATATTTTAAAAGCCAGCAAACCAATTATAAACATAAGATGTCCCTATCCTCCAAATGCCAACCGAAAGGCTAGATTACTATCTGTGTAAGATTAGCAGGAAATTTAAATTATTATTTATTGTGGGCAAGAAATTAGTTTAGGATAAAAACTTCCATTTTGAAACAGCAGGGTGAAATCAGAATTTGTCTGTTAATTAAGCCACCGGAGTTTCATAACAAAGATTTTACTGTCTTCTTAGTTTTGACCTTCTGGTAACTAAGCTGTTTTTATCTGCATCTTGTTGACTGTGTAAGACACCACGACACTGGTGTACTACGAGATCTCATTCACTAGTGAATGTGGCACATTCCCTATCATATAATAATCTGAGACCCCACAAATGATATAATAAAAATATTTCATGTTATTGGGCTTCTAAGATCAATAAAACAGTTAAGCAGCACTAACAGTATCAATAAAGTCAACTGTTAGTACTGGTTTCCTTTTTGTTAAAATAGTCATAGGATAAAATCAGCATATACAGTAACCACGTGCTGTGATCAGTATCTCAAATTACTATAAAGTTCTTACAGCAAGGTAATTAGGGCTTTGAATGTGATCTGAATAGGGTAAATTGACACCAACTTACATTCTGATGGTCAAAGAGATGTGATGGTATCTGCTTTACAGAGAATTAAGTAACACTCCAATGTTTGTGTCCCCACCTGAAAGAAGTGCCATAAAAGGGAATACACACTTTTAAATTCTTGTCAGGCTTGAGACTCTTTTTTCACTTAATGACATTAAGCCTAATTGTCCCCTCAGTATTGCTATTTTATAATGATATTGTCAATACATTTTGAAAATAAAATCAATTTTGCAATCAAAACCAGAGAAACACAATACGTAAGTGGAGGGCTTTTTTAGTGGCTGACATGCCATCTTTGATCTCAAAAGTTCCTGGACCATTTCTTAATCTGCTATAACTTTCTTCTGCTGTACAGCCAAAATCAGAAAGTTTTTTAGCTGACTAATTGCTATTTGTCTAGCACTCAGGACAATCACTGGGAAGAAGAATCCTGTAGGATCCTGGTTTTAGGCTTAAGACATCCACCTGCAGAACAGGAACGCTACTGTATTTTTTCCTAATGGTCAGGATCTAAGACATAACATTACTGCAGCAGACAGCTGACTGCATGTGGTCTAAAACTAATAAAGAATTGGAAAAGTGTGTTCAAAGAGGAAGAGGAGAGAAGGAGGGTTTCATGTGTTGTATTAATAACAAGTATGTGAATTTTGGTGGAATCTGTGTGAATGGGGCAGAAGAAAAGAGAGAGGTGAGAGGTACTCTGAAGTTATGAATTTTTCAACAAAAGTTGCCAGTAAAGGAGGAAAAGGGGTAGAAAAAGATGAAAATGAGGTGTTCACATTTTGTCATGCATACTCTAATTTCAGTAAGAGGTGAGATCGCTGTGAGAAAATACTGAGGAGCCAGGAAGAGTTTGTGGATGCAATGCATGAGAACCATTAACATAAATGTCATGAGTGAGACCTTGCTGTCTGGAAGGAACCAATATGAACCAAAGGGTAAGCCAGTATCACCTGAGGAGCAGCGGGGACTAAGAGAAGAGAGGGAAGAAGATTCAATGAATGTGAAAACTGAAGAGGTACTTACTCCACAAAAAGCTAGTTAAGAGGAGATGGGCAGTGAACTCAGGAGAGAGACTGAAGATAATCATAATGGAAAAGACTGCTTTACAGGCAGATAATAAGGAATTTTTTACTTTTAGAAAGGCAAATTCAATGTAGTGCATAGATTAGAATCAAGGCTAGAGGGGAATGAGGAAGCAGTCGGAGAGCATCATGTCATGTCCTCGGGCAGAGAGAGCCCATTCACAGTGAGGACAGAGAGACAGGAGACATGGGTGAGGTACAGCAATGACAAAAAGCTCAACAAGATACAGATAGGGGAGGAAGAATGAATAGGTAAAGGAAGTGGTTGATAATGTCAGGATCAAGAAAAAAAGAAGGAATTTTGAACTGAGACACAAGGAAGTGGGCTTCAGCTGGGGGGTTTGGGAATGGCACTGGTAAAGAGAAGTGATGGTAAAAAGAAGTAAATCATAAAGGCACAGATAGGCTGTGTATGAGCCTGTCAGTTTTACTTTTTGAGATGCCAGCAAAAGCAAAATCTTAGACTAAGTAAAGGAAACCTGGAAGGTGTAAAGAGCTTTTGAAAACAAGAGTCGGGAGAGGACATAAACGACACCTGAAGACCTATTAGTTGTGTTCGTAAAGAGTACTAGACCCATATGGTCAGATGAAGTATGGATAAGAGCTCTGGCCTGGAGCGTTGGGTGGGCAGGAGTTAAGTTTAGAACGGGGTAAAATAAGAATGATTGACAGACTGAAAAACAAGTTTGGCAAGTGAACAGAGAGGCAGAGCATGAGAGCACCAGGATTAGGACTGGGCAAGGGAAAAGCCAGAGTACATCAGAGAGACGGTCTTCATATGGAGTATGAGGTGGGCAAGCTAAAAAGCATATGTACTTGCAGGGAGACAAATTTTGTAAAATATAGTTTAATTTTGTGTATTAACCCATAAACTGAGCAGGTCTGCAGCACATGGATTTCCTCAGCTACCTTCATGCTTCTCAGACTTGCCAGAAATCTTTTCTCCTTTTTGGAGAGCTATGATGACTGCTTCCCCAGATGCCATTAATGTATGTAATCACCCTGTAGTGCCTTTCATCTAACTTGGCATAATGTACATTTGAAAACCTGTCACAAATGGGCCAGTTTGAAATGATGCTGCAGTGCACAAAAATTAGTTCTCCTGCCCTTTGGCTACTGAACAAGAAAATTGATTTTTGTGCATTATGCAATGAATTTAAATGGTATATTTGAGACAGCTTTGTAAACATAGGACTTTGTAAACAGAGAGACTGGAGGGAATCAAACATAACCAAAAGCAATAGAAACTATTCTGCCAAACTATTAAATCATTTTTTACTGACTGTTGCCCATCATGCCGTTGGAATAATGTGCAGGCTTGTCTCTGTGTTTTATGTGTTCATTAGAAACTCTGGTTCAAAATGCAGCCGGTCACTGCTACAGCTTCCATTCCCCGTGATGGCTTTTAAAGGTGCTTCTCGTTACAGTACTCAGGTCATATATATATATATATAGCGAGTGCTTTTGAAAAGGCAAATTCCTGTGCTGTCATCCAAGCAATCAAAACACTCTTTGTTTGCAGAGCGGTGGAGGATGGAGGCGAGGGGAGAGGAGAGGGGGAGATGTTTGGAGAACCAGCGGTTCCCACTCATTGGCGTGGCCGCTGCCTTCCCATCCCTTCCCAGCTGCCCCTCAAGCTGTTTGTAAAAATCCAGTGTTCAAGGTAAAGGCAACAAAGAATGTGGACCCAGCCCTGGCGCTAATGCGTTTCCTGGCCGGCACATCTCCTCCTCGCTCCGCTGCCTGCACAAAGCCCCCCGGAGCGCTCGCAAGGAGTGGTGGGAGACCAAGCACCGGGGCCACACCGTCGGGGATGACAAATTAAACACTAATGTGTTTGCTAGAGGCTTAGTTGCTGGGCTGGGGTGGCAGATAGGGTAACCCCTCTGCTCTGTGACCTTTGCTTCTTTTACTGGGGTTGGGCGCAGAGAGGTTAAAGAACAAATACCCTGCTTTTGATCAGCAGTGTGACACTCTGCTCCAGCCCAGCCACCTGAGGGGGAAAGAAAACTGTTCAAGCTTTTCTGCCCTCTCCATGGCAATGCGCTGAATGCTTCTGCAGCACAGGCATTATTTTTCAAATGGGATTAAGATCCTCTGCCACCAGGAGCAGCCTTTTTGCACTGCCTGGTTTTATGTCTCACAAAGATCTGAAGTTGGAGCAGATTTTTTTTCTCTGAAAATAAGCAAGAAATTATGTATTTATTAGCAATTTCTCCAACTGAAATATTCTCCTACAAGCACCAGCTTCTCTCTCACTAAGCAAAGCAAATAAGCTATTAATTCTCTGTTTTTCCTCAGGGTATGTGCACGAACAGCAGTTGTAGAAGCTCATCAAGCTGCTGTTTGTTCCTGATGGAACTAGAATCTGTGATGAATGTTTGATTATTATTTTCATCCAAAAAGGAAAAGGAAAAAAAAACGGTCATTTCTAGGAAAATTTATACTCCTTTAAATGACACTGTTAGAACCCTCCCGTTGCAGGTTTGTCTAGGTCTCAGTTCCTCTCTTCTCCGGTATAACATTTCTGGAGTCTGGTACTGAGCGTTGTGGAGAAGACGACCAGGTGACTGGCTCGGAGCTTAATGTCCCCATTTTGGGTACAGTTTTAGAGCACTACAGTGAAGTGTGCCAAAGGCCTCAGCTAGAACAACAAATCGCTTCCCACATGAAGACAGGTCTCCATTACCCAGAACAGATCAGTTGCTCTCAGTGTGACTGATGAAGCTGAGGTGAAAGTACAAAAAACAGAATGATGCCAGCTCAATATTTTATTTTTGGTAATGAAAGTGATCTATTGCTGTTTAACTAGTAATTCCATGAACATCAACAGAGAAGACAGGGTAAAAAATGTTAGTTACAACATTGTTTATGTAGCCAGATTTCAAGATGAAACTAACTGCATGTAGTTCGCAAAGCACTGGCATTTCATCATCTTTTATTTATGGAATTCATTAAACTGTGAGACGCTAATATACCATGCACTAAAAAGAAATCCTATAAACTATTCTCCTCCGTATCATCAAGCCCATCAACCATACGGTAGTAGATGACTTGGAGGAGGAACACCTCACATTCCTGTGATGAGCCCCTTCATCCCTTGCGGACCGTGCATGTGCCTCGGCAATTGTTTTTCAGAGAAGGCCCATTTGTTTCGGTGGCACATCAGGGCAAGCCAAGTAGAGCTGCAAGTAAGCGGCGGGGAGAGAATTCAGCACCTGCATTTTGGCTGTTACATTTTAGATGTAGTATTTATTTTTATAAGGCCCTGGGGGAACAACTCTCCCAGATGCACAGTATCTGCATAATCATCCAATTTTAGAGAGATTAAATATTCATATCAGGCTTCTTGAGTTGTGGTAATGTCCCTCTGGGGTTCTGAGGATCCAGGAAAAGTTTTGCCACAGCATAATGATCGGTGTCTGTTGTTCAGACTGTCAGGGTTAGTCCCTCCCCATCACAGCCTCTTTAAAAGCAAGTATTTCTTGTGAACCTTGAGAATGGTGCCTCATATAATGAGGCAAGATATTATGGATTCCTTAACACAAGCTAGTTCGAGGATGACCAAACCTGCATGAAGGCTTTTGGTACACCTGTTTACTGAGATTTATTATCTGTCTGTTTCGTTTAGAACCACCTAGCAACATAACTATCTCAGATGAGGCTGAGGTGAATAACAGGTCAAGAGCATGGATATAATTAAATTAAATAGAAATATTTGTGGAAGGAGTGGAAAGAATTTACTAGGAGGTATGGACTTTTTTATTCCTTTTTTTTTGGCTTGTTCGTTTGTTACAAGATTAGAATACTGAGTGTAATTTAATTTTTGGCAATTAAATTGTTGATGAATAACTTTAATGAAAAGGAAAAAAAAAAATCACGCTTTATCCCAACTTTAAGTCCTGAAAGTTCTTTGGGTCAGTCAATTGATTCCATTATATAATATGTCTAAACATTGTCCTTGCTCTCCTGCGACTGACAATTTGGAAGTTCTCAGGCACCAGAGAGCGGCATGCTTTTATGAAACTGTGAAAGCAAAGCTTATGAAAAACTACCACCATCTCTCTTTGCAAATGTGACTATGACCAATTTACTGTGCTAGCATCTTAAAATCCAAACATTTTAGAGGGCATGCATGGTTGTTTTTCTATTTGTCATCATTATCGGTAATGACAGAAGATTTAGGAGGCATCACCTTGTTTGCATCCAAAGAATAAGATGTGTCTCTCCAAATTCAGGTGCTTGAAAGATAGGTGTGTACATCACAGCTAGTTGTCTACAGTCTCTCTACACATATTAAAAAGAAAGTGGCATTATTCAGAAAAACTCCTTTTGCCTTAAAAGAAGTACCTAAACCAGGTAAGATGAATTCTTCTTCAAAAGTGTTTTCCCCCCATTACATGTGAAGAAATGTAAGGTGACTGTCTCAGACGTAGACACTTGCATTATAAACATTTGTAAGTTAAGTCAAAAGAATTGCATGTTAGACGTTACAGGCTATTTTAAAAAAAAATGTGGATGATTTAGAATCTGCTTTTATTCTTTATGAAATTAATGCAAAAAGGGAGGGGGAGAGAGGCATCCCAGAGTGGCCAATTTATAGGGTAACTAATCTTGGCTGTATATGGATAGGCATCACATCCAATTGATATTCAGACATTCAAGTTTTATAAGCTTCATCTAAAGAGAATACCTCCGTCACTCAAATGTCTCCATATTGAGGATATTGCATAGTCTCAAAAGAGTGGATTTTTTAGTACTTAAAAATAAGTTTGCAAACTTATAAGAAAAACCCCATTTGAAATTGGTTAATCATATACATTGCAATGCAAAAGAAAATTATTTACGTGGAAATGGTTCTGGACAGTCAACAAATTATTTAAATAAATAGTGGGATTTCACTGAAATGTTGGTATGTTTGCATGTTCAGTAAAATAGTTATTGCAACTGTTAGAAAATGCTGCAATGTCTCATGCTTGGATACCTAAAGCTAATCAACTAATTCATGTCTTAAAATAGACTTTTTAAAAAATGCTGACTATACTCAAATCCTACAAAAGCTTTTAAGCATACTTTTGAAAACCAAGACAATTCATTTGGTTTCTAGGTCCTTAGCTAACAAATTTGGGAAAAATGTGAAAAAAATGCCATGCTAAATTTTAGCAAACTTACATCCTCGATATAGCAGCTTAAAATGTTGTGTAAGTGTCTTTGCATTTTGCTATATATTAACTTCATAGAGTGACAAAATACAGGAGGTTATGATGCAAAATAGGAAACTGCTGCTTTCTTGTTAGATAGACTTTCACCAATTCCACGTGATGAGATGCTGCTCATCTTGCCAGTTCAACACAAAAGGAAACCAGCAGATGGAAGCAATGAAAAGCAGAATCTTTTCTGCGCTCATTGACAGCTAGTGCATTTTACTGACTTTCCAAATGTATAATATACATTACCACATCTTCCGCTCCTCCCATGCCGATGGATGTTGGATGGAGTGTCCTTCATTTAAGGACAAGGAGGAAAGAAGTAAAAACCTTAAGTGGACAACTGAAAATAGGACATGTTGATTCTATTTCTACAAGTCAAAATCAGATGTTTTGGCTCCCATACTTTACATGTAATTAAACTTAGTATAATTATAAACTACTAAGATAGCTCCTTTGCTCTGACTATGCAGAGGCAAAACCTCCTTTGGGAGGAACTAGCTTAATCCCACTGAAGTGAAAAGACTTGACTTCCTGGTCTGCTCTTAAAAAGTGAGCTGCCATGGCAGGTCCTTTTTGTCTAAATAGTTCCTGTTTTTTCATCCTCATATGTTTATTTAAAATGTTTATTAACATGAGTCAGTAAGACAGTCAAATGCAGTGTATAAATCTATGAAAACAGGATTTTGGTGAAATCTGTTTTTCAAAGAAATATACTTAGAGGTTTCTAAAATAAAGGAGTTATTAAAACATATGTAAGTTAAGTCCTTAAGTTCTGAGAGATCTGAGAGACCATCAGATATAAATCAGCATATTTTCAATGACCACTGTGAAACTGTAGATTTCATTAATAAATTAAGTTATAAATAGAGAAAGAAGAGAAACAGAAAGTTTACTCTGAAATTTTTAAGGGCAGCGACCTAGTGGAACAGAAGACAGACTATTTCAATATTATATTCTATTTTCAGTCTAAGTGTAATTAAAATCTTCACTGTGAGTGCTCAGTTATGGCATCTATATTTTACTGGTAGCAAGGAAAACTGTTCAGGAGGAGTTTAACAAATGTTTGAAATTTATTTCAAATTCATTACCACATTTCCACCAGCTGGGATGTAGCCGTGTCTGCTTTCAGTCTCACACCAAAAGCATGTTACATTGCTCCAACTTTTATATGGGAAGATGAATTTATAATAATTTGGAACATATCAAAGATTGGAAAGTATTCAAGCCACAGTGGCAGAGAGATGAGGCTTCATGCACTGGTTGCCTTAGAGGGGAATGGGAGAAACTGAGCAATGGGTTTGTTACGCTCTGGATCTCTTCTTTCTAACATGCTCTGGTGTACCTCAATTCCACAAAAGCCTTGTGATCACTCTCCCTAACCACAATCCTGTCTTCCTTCACCCCAACCTAAAACAAGCTGTATATTACAACCCTGTTTATTGTTAGAAAGACTCTGAGTCCTGTCTATTTTGTTTTTGTTTTCCTTTTACTTTCACAGTTCAATAAACCTAACCCACTCTCAACACACTAAGACAATTTAACTTGTCCGTACAAGGATAGTGTACTTTAATATAATGTATGTTTGTACGGAGTTTTTCAAATGCCCTGTAGTCAAATCTTGAGAAAAGTAAACCAACTTTGTCTTCTTGGTATATATCAAATTCCATAAACACAGCAGAACCCAGAACAGCGGCAAAACCTCAAATTGTTTTTTTTTTTCCTGATAATGGGTATTAATGTCCAATATAACTTTTTAATTTACAGAATGCGCAGAGTTTTTTGATAGCATTTGATAGAGTTACACATTTCAAAAGTCTTCTGAAGAATACATCCTGATAATTCCCTCGAGAGAAGCTTGAGTTTTGTTATTGTTGTTGTAACCAGGTTGCTACACCTCTTAGGAAAAAAACAATAATCTTTCTTAAGTAGAGTTCACAAAAGGCTACTGAAGCATAACTGCCCTCTTAGCAAATCCAAAGGATTGTGCTTATATACAGCATTATGTTTACATGGAGTGTGAAGGCAGTAGATGTGGGAATAAATCTGGCAGCAGGAGGTAACTGTCAACATGGGAAACATTATGCCTTTCACAGAGGGAAACCATTCATGGTGATCCAGACTCATCTTTCTCAAGTCCTTCTATGTCTCCTTCAATACCTGTGTCTTTCCACCACCTCTGTGTGATCTCAACTTATGTCCTTCCCAGACATCTCTCATCAAGGTCACTCAAATCCTGTGTTCCCTCTCTTTCTCAGTCCTGTTTTCATCTCGTTGTCCCTGTCCCGTCGGCCCAAGGCTGCTAACACTGTAAAACATAGCCGCTTCTTCAACATTGCCCAATTTTAGGGATGAGAAAATGGCCCCTCTATATAGATTTCCACAACACCTTTTTCTCTCCCTGCCTCTTTTCCCAACAGTTCTCTAGGGAATATTTTTAATGTCAAGTAGCACACTAAAAAACTTTTCTCATAAATTAATCAAATTATTCATAGTTTGTAAGAGTTAAAAAAAGATATTTCCCCAGAGTTTAATGACAAGAATCACAGAATCACAGAATCTTCATGGCTGGAAAGGACCCTTAAGATCATCGAGTCCAACCAAACAACCTACAATCTCTGCCACTGGCGCACGCCCTGAAGTGCCACATCTAGACGTTTCTTAAACACCTCTAGGGATGGTGACTCAACCACCTCCCTGGGCAGGCTGTTCCAGTGCCTGACCACTCTTTCAGTAAAGGAATTCTTCCTAATATCTAATCTAAACCTCCCCTGCCGCAGCTTCAGACCATTTCCTCTGGTCCTGTCATTATTCACCTGGGAGAAAGGTCCAACACCCACCTCTCTCCAACCTCCTTTCAGGCAGTTGTAGAGGGCAATGAGGTCTCCCCTCAGCCTCCTCTTCTCCAAGCTAAACATGCCCAGCAACCTCAGCCTCTCCTCATATGACCTGGTCTCCAGACCCCTCACCAGCCTGGTAGCTCTCCTCTGGACACGCTCCAGCACTTCAATGTCCCTCTTGTACAGCGGGGCCCAGAACTGAACACAGCACTCGAGGTGAGGCCTCACCAGTGCCGAGTACAGAGGCACCATCACTTCCCTGGTCCTGCTGGCCAAGCTGTTCCTGATACAAGCCAGAATGCTGTTGGCCGCCTTGGCCACCTGGGCATACTGCTGGCTCAGAAGTTTGAGAAACCTTTAAAAATCTAATTTGGAAGAAAATTTTCCCTGAAAATTGATTTGCAGTGGTTAGTAGTGAGGCAACATAAATAATTTATGGGGAATCTGTTTCATTCTGGGGCAGCTGGCAAGTATGGCAGGCATGAGTGGCCAAAAAGTTTCTAGCAGTCTCAAACACTGTCCCAGATATTCTCTATAACAGCATCAAGGAGGTGTTGACATGTCATATGTACATGTTCAGCGTACTTAAAAAGGAAAATAAAAGAAAATAAACCCATAGCAAAACATCCTATGCACCAACAAGAACGAAGTGGCATGACCACATAGCATATCCCAGAGGTGGCTCTTGGGAGACTATGACTGACTTTATGAGCACTGGGCCTATAACAAAACAATGGTGGTGTTTTGTTTTAATTATGGGTATGAATGTGTTTCATTTATTCTTTCAGTGGCTTCAGTCTCATATTGGTCACTAGGGCCATAAGATAGGTAGTATGGCTTATAATGCACAGTGTTCTTTGTTGCTTGTGGAGTAATCAGAAGGTTGCTCACACAATGTATTGTGCAAATAGGTACGGTAATCCTACTGTTACATTACCAAAAACTGTGGTGAGTGTTTAAAATACATCCTGTTGTGTACTGCTGTGTTACTATGACTCCTCCAGCAGACAAGATTAAATTCCAAAGCAAATGCTTCAGCAGGAGCAGTATGCAATGCGTGCTCTCTGTCACCTCAGCTGATAAGCCGCTGCACCTCTTGGCACCAAGAGAGCACCACATGCAGAAAACGATCCAGACCATTTACTTTAGAGACCTAAAGTCAGGTTCAGCAATGTTTGAAATGTAGTTCCTTCACCTTAGCAGGGCTGCTGAAATTGTCTGAATTTTATGACTAGGTTCCAAACTCAAAAAACTTTACCACGGTAGTTGTAAAGGCAATTCGACCTGTTCCTGAAGTGGTTATTAAAAATCAGCTCCAGGAAACTGTATTGTTGCTGTTCTTTTGGGATCAAACAATTCTCCATTGGAAAGGTTTTCCTCTAGAACTGCTTGTTACTGGTTTTACCGTATGTCCCTGACGTGGATTTCTCAATATGGTACTCTGTGGTATGTTTCTGGTTATGAGTCCTTGGGGTATTTATGCATTTTCCTTGAAAACTGGGGTATTTATGCATTGGGGTATAAATACCTTGGGGTATTTATGCATTTTCACTTAAGTGAAACCAAGGCATGCCTTGTGCTGGCGGAAGAACTAACCACCAGGCACCAGACCCATGGTCCTTCTCGTTTGTGGGCTTTCTGGCCCTGTTTCTAGTTGGATCCTGCAGCTGGATGGTTGTGAGGTGCTTCACAGGTGACTGGGAAGTGTAAGAGAGCAGCAGGCAATGTCAGGTGGGAAAGTGTGAGCAGACTGCAAGCGCTGGCTGCAGTTGTTCATACTAGTCAGTGTAAATTCAACCGCCCACAGTAGTCACTAGCTACCTTTAGTTGACCGCAAGGTTACATGTCATCTAAAACACGAGGCTAAGAGTAACTATTTCCCAACAGTAATTACAGCTGGGTTTTGCCACCATTAAGCAACTGAATTTAAAGGATAACACAAATGTTCAGGTGAAAGTTGCCCTCTCAAAAAGATTCAGAAACACTGCACTGGGCAACCACCTGAAAGAAGAACCATTGTTCCTGCTGATCTTCAAAAGTGGGAGTAGCACTTAACATGGAGACTGAGTCCTGCTTAGGCACAGTCCTCCTCCTTGATGTCCCTGTTGGTTGGCTCCTGAATGGGCTGAATCATCCCACAGGGTTTCTCATAATTCCCGAATGGTCAAGGAAAATAAGTTGATCCTTCAAAACCACGCTTTTGTGCATGAACATTGTGCAAGAAACTTTAGTGCTTTCCGTAGCTGTTCTGAACCACAGCAGTTTCCTTGCTGTGGCCTTGCAGCTTCATCCTCACACCTGTAGGGTGGATGGTCTAAATGCTGGAAAAACAATCTTTGTTTATACATGTAAGGAGTTTGCCCAATACCTTTTTCTTTAATTTGAAGAAACAATTACAGATCAATTGCTTCTTGCTTTTGTTGTTGAAAAGTCCTATTTAAAGTTGAAGTCAGAGTGACAGATCCACGAAAAAGTTAGCAAATCTTGGTAACCTGCTCAGTACTCTATAATGATTCAGATTCTGTTTGCCTGCTTCTGTATATTACCATTTTAATTGCTGTACATGAGACTATATAATATATTCAGTAAGGCATGATGCCGAATAATGAAACATTTCATTACAGAAGCATAAGCCTCTTCATTATATTGTCATGGGAATAGATTTGTTCTATTATAATTGTTTTTATATTTACAAAAAAAAAATCTCAAATATATTAAGCTTTAGTACACTAATTAGATTGTACTTTACAGTACCTGTATGTGTGATTGTCTTTCTGTTCACAGCTGGCAGATGGTGTGGAGCATATAGTTCTGCTATTAAGAGATGAGGAATTTTAGAGGTGAGCACAACTGTGTGTATTCTCTTTGTTGCCTTTTCATTATGTCTGCAACATTGGTCTGTCTTCTGTTATTTTTTTTTTCCTCCTTTTTTTAACTTTGTTTAACTTCACCTTTTTATATTTAGCTGCTTTTGCACTTTAGGTCCGCTGTACCACTTCCAGTAAGTCAGCATTAACTTCCTTAACCATTGCATTAAGTTTTGTATGCTTGAACACAGTGAATTGCCATCCATATTGTTTTTTATTAACTTCACTGGATTGTAGACACATATAAAGTTAATCATGTTGTTAAATGTTCCTTTGAATAAGCCTACGGACACAAAAACAGCCACAACAGGGCAGACAAGATTATGCATTCAGAGGCTGTCAGTCAGTTATTCAATAGTGACTGACCATACGCATATTCTCTTTGTATAATAAATTTATAGTCTCAGTATTCAACCATTTAATAAAGAGCACTTGATCCACGGGTAATTTTTATTCTAGAGTGCTACGAAGTAATTTGTATCCCAAAAGGAACTCTCAAACTTATGTGAAAGTGGTGGTTTTGCTGAGTCTCAAATTTAAACAAAACATAAGGGATATATGTTCCAAGATATGATCTTCTGGGTAAAAAAGATAATTATCATATAATTAGAATATACTGCTTTTCCGCAAATGAAGTAAAATAATAACGCAGTAGAAATATAAGCCCTCTGAAGTTTCATAGATAGTCATTACAAAGTGTGTACCAATGCAAATGTGTAATTACAATACTCCTAGTATTTCCTGGGAATTAATTCTAACTTGAAAAATATTATCATATTCATAATAAAAATTATGATCTATTATTAATTATTACTGGTAAACATGTTACCCAACAAAATCCCTTACAATTATTAAAAAAAATGAATACATATACAGTATCTCATACTTTGGAAAGCAGGGATAATAAAAGGCAGATTTTACATTTTTAGCCTGAAGAGTTCTGTGTATGTCTTGATTAGATTATTATCATGAAAGATTACCTCCTGAGGCCAATAGCTCTGCCTACTGATGGTCTTAATGAAGACCAGAACGAAGAAAAACAACATGCTTGTAGTCTACTAAGTACTAGTTCCTAAATTGTTTAAGAATAATCCAACTGCAAGATAAAGTGTCTAAGACCAGGAGTTTCAAGGCCATATTTTTAATGGTAGGAGCTTAAGTTAAATAACCCAATGAATGAGTAATCTCAACACGGCACCTTTTTTAGATGTTCAGGCATTTAGTCAATCTAGAGAAAAAGATGTCTCCAGATATGAGTCCTTTGCCTCATCTTCCTCCCTCAGCCATGCACAGATCCCACGTACCTCTGTGGGGGGAGAGCTGAAGAGGGTGAGCCCATGCACTTTAGGCACCATGGAAATGTTGAAGTTCAAAAGAGAACCACCACCTTGACTGAGGGGGTTGCCATTTCTGAGTATCGTGCCCTGGCCAGTAGGAATGAGTGAATGATCCTTATCCATCTAAGCATTCGTTGTGATGGGTAACTGCGGGTAACCCAGGGTAATGCTAAGTGATCTGATGCCCAATATCAGATACAGCTGGCCACCTTCCCTGGAGAACAGACAGAAGACCCCCTCACCATACAGTCTGCAATCTACCTGAGATTTGCAAAAGACTGTGGTCATTGTCAGGAAACTCCTCTCTCTCCAACAGGTGTTGGAAATCGCATCAAGTCCCAGGAAAAATGATACTATCAGGCATTTTAAGGGGAGGAAGGATACATAGGAAAACAGCTATCTATTTTTTCTGGTGAGGTTGGGTAGATGACAAATGTCCAGTGCCTCTTCCCCATTCATTTTTCTCTTAACTAGCCATGAATTCTTACGCCCAGAAGGAACTGTCATCCGTAATCTACTATTGCAGTCCTTGCAATGCACCTAAAAGATCTTCAGTGCTTGAACGGATAGAAAAGAAATTAATTCAGAACACTGTTTACTTGATTTCTTTGAAAATTTTCTTAATAATTAGCTAGTGGATAGAACATTCCCAGCGTTTGCTGTGCCTCCCTCAGCTTCAAATTCGTAAGACCCTGTCGTAAGCTTAGTACTTTCCCAGGCAAAAATGATATCAATTTTTCAAACAGCCCAATTAAAGGAGTTCCGCATTTCTAAATAGCAGGAAATATAACAAAAGAGATAACAAAATGAGACATTGAACAATTTTCACATAACAACCAAATCTCTTACTCTAAAAAACTACAAAATCAACCTCCATTCAAAACTATCCCAAAAAACAGCATCAACAACAACCACCATTTTCTGTAAAGAACTTTGATTAGAGTGCACATTATTCCCTCTGTTGATTAATTGAACTGCTATTTTGATTACATTTAATTGTACACATTAAATAAATAAATGCTGCGCAGTGATACACCAGTGCATATAGAGGGCTTTTTCATTTAATGTAAACAATTATAGCCTAAATCACACAAAGCACTGAAACATTGAAACATTCACCTTTTTTTTTTTTTTTTTACTCAGTAAACAATATTTCCCTTCATATATTTTGAGAATCATGGTTCTGACTGAGGTTATAGAAGCACTCTTACAAAACAACTTTCCAGGCTTTGGATTGCATTGCGGGACAGGCTTCTCGGAGCTCCAGCTGTAGACTCTGAATTCAACCACCTTTCTCCTCGAGCAGAGGAGATTAATCCTCTTGCCAATGCTTATCTGCCCCAGGAACTTTTACAGTCAGGAATGAGGAAAGGAGGAGGTTGCAATAGTAAAAATAACGAGAGTGAAGAGTATTTTTGAGATCTATTTTGAAACTTTCAGTTTTACACATGTTTGAGATCAGATCAGTCGTTTACCTGGGAAAGTGGGAAAGAGAGAAAGAGTTTAAACGTGAGGGGTATTTTACAATAAACAATGATGGTTTAAAATCTACTGGCTATTATTTTCCAGATTTTATCAACCAATATAAACAGCTAAGTTTAAAAAGTGCAAAGCAGGTCCAAATTTGAAAACCACATTTTGCTTCAGTTTTGTAAGATTAGGGCTTTACTTTGCAGACTATTACAAATATTCTACTTTCTGCTATAATGCTACTGAAAGTAAAAATATATTTCTCACCTAGACCACAAAAGCATTTTGCAAATATATATTTATCTAAATGAAATGAAAAGTTAAAGGCTGGGAGAGAGGGATAATGTACAAATATAATTGCAAAATGAGAAAGATATGGAAGTTTAAGGCTCAAGTAAACTGGAAAATGCCTTTGTTAAAGTCTGGAGATGAATCATTGAATCACAGAATCACAGAATGGTTTGGGTTGGAAGGGACCTTAAAGATCATCTAGTTCCACCCCCGTGCCATGGGCAGGGACACCTCCCACTAGACCACGTTGCTCAAAGCCCCATCCAGCCTGGCCTTGAACACTTCCAGGGATGGGGCATCCACAACTTCCCTGGGCAACCTGTTCCAGTGCCTCACCACCCTCACAGGAAAGAGTTTCTTCCTGATATCCAATCTAAATCTACCCTCTTTCAGTTTGAGGCCGTTACCCCACCAGGATACATGTAAACAGAGCTGGTTCTATAGTACGTTTAAAACTCAAGGAAGTAAACACTCTTAAATATTATGTCTGATTCAGAAATAAATGTTAATTTGTAATTAATAAATAAATAAATAAATAATTTTCTAGAAAGCTTATATGCTCTCTTAAACAGAAGTGGAACAAAGGAAAAAACATCTTGAACTAAAAACTGCTTATTAAAAAGTAACTCGGGTTTTTTAACAAGATGAAAAAAAAGATAAAGGAATATAGAACAGCCGTCACAACAGGCACTACGCACAAGTGCAAGAATGAGCACGCCGTGGTAGGAAAATATCATAATAACTAACATATTGCTAGGGCCAACTTACAAAACTGGTAGAAATCAATTAATCACTCATAAGGTAACTGATTGTTTCAAAACAAACAAATAATAATTCTAAAAAATGTTTAAATTAGTTTTTAAAAGACTCCTTAATGACCAGACACGTAGTACATCATTGCTAAAATTAAGCTTGTCAGACTAGCTTGGTGTCCCTTCCTAGATCTGATAAAACAGTTCTGTCAGTATCTAGTGAGCTGCAGTGCAAAAAGGCAAGAAGTGGAAAGAGGACATATAGCGCATAGGAGGGATTCAGAAACATTGCCTGGACATGTAGGAAGGTGTCAGGAAAGCCAAAGCTCAGCTGGACTTGAGACTCAATAGGTATACCATAAAAAGAGCTTGTACATTATTAGTAAAAGACTGAACAAAGGAAAATGTGGAACTGTTGCTGAGTGGGATGGATGATTCAGTGCCAAGGGAGAGAGATAAGGCCAAGGAACTCAGTGTCCCCTTTGCCTCAGTCTTCTCCAACTATTAAAGAGGATTTCAATCATTTTTTCCGTGTCCAAGGGAACAAAGACTGTATTTATATTTTCATTAGTAAAATTACGGTTCGGAATTTCTTGTGAAGACAGGAAACTGTTTCCCAAAGTCTTAACCCCCTCCATAATCACCCTTTCCTTATGTGCTTTACGATAATTCTTGTACCCCAAGGTTTGTGATGCATGGAGTTAAGAGCTGCTTGGCAAAGTTAATAAGGAGAGTTGGGTTCTCTGTCTGTTCCTCTTCTCTGCAATAGGAAATTAGCGAATTCATCCTCATAGTTTTAATGGGCAAAAATCATCCATATCTGAAGCTGTCGGCCTTCAACTAGGGATGTCAGAAGAAGAGGTCAAGAGCACACCCAGGGCTGATTTTGACAGAACCTTGTCCCAGGACCAGATGAAGAACCCCAGTGAGGAAACCACAGGACTTATGGAAGTCGATGGGGAAGCACTTTCCCAGTGGATGGGCATTTCATTAACACCTCTTTTTGAAGGGTAAAATGACATCCTGGCTACAGTATGCTGAGGTCTTGACCCTCCTCAAGAAACCATCTAATTACTATCCTCTGTCAAGCCTCCCTTTTTGGAGAAGGTGATTAAGGAGGCAGTTGCTAAGCAACTTCAGGAGCACCTGGACAAAGTGGGATTTTTAGACTTCTTCCAATCTTCAAGTAATGGTTTCCAGACAAGTTTTTGTAACTGCGTTAGCTTCATATTTCATAATACTGCTCTTGGGACACTAATGAAATATTGCATTATATCAACTCTGTTAATGTCTTTCACATATATTTCAGTTATTGATGATTCAAGTCATCTTATGCTGAGTAACAGAAGGATCATGTTATTACTAGAATTTTATAAAGAACATATGCATGTAAAATCAAACATATTTTACTTATATTCATGAGAAGCAAAGCTCACCTTGAAGAACAGATAATGATTTTATTCATATTCATCTCCATGTTTCTCCCTAAATCCCCGACATCAAATATACAAATCCCTTAGCTTCAGTCAAGAAAAAAGAAAAACTGAAATTGTATCACCATCAGGACTTCAAATAATGAAGCCATGAATATAAAGATCTGTGATAAATGAATTTCTAACAACAACGGGGTTTCTAATAACAGCAGGAATCAGATTATGAGAACATAAAGTGGAAGTTTCATGTATGAATGGTTTAAAGAACTACAACCTTAAGTTTTCTTGCTTAAGTTTTTTGCTTAAAATGAGGAATGATGCAGACTATAGCTGTCAGAAGTTCTTCTGTGGACCTGCCAAGCCTCCTGCTTTCACCGAGCCCAGGGCTCAGCTGCAAAATTGTGGCTAAGTAATTAACTAAGTGCCACAAAAATCAAGCAAACAAACAAACTGACATAGAAGCTTCCCTCAGAAAACCTGAGGGAAGTTGGAACCAAGTTGGAAACACTCTGGTGATATTGTTTACATAACTTTATAAATATATATTCTGCTGATGTGAAAGAATTGGTTGTTTTTCATTATATAATTAACTGAAGCAAAGACATAAAGAAATTTTTGTTGCAAAAGGGTGGTGTTTCTAGAAGATTATTCTGTTTGGCTCCAATAAGACATGGTCAATCTGGCGTTGTTCCAATAGCAAGAAAATCCTCTCCCTAAATTCAGACAACTTGTCTGTGAGAAGCGGCTGAGGTGAACTGTGAAAGGGTTAATAAAAGGTAGTGCCAGTGTGTAATTTCAGCTCTGTTGCCCTCCTGTATTGACTTTCCCTGTTATCAAGTTTCTATTACATACCCAGATTTATGCTGCAGCTCTGAGCATCGCGAGCGTAAATCAAGGGGTGGGAGCAGCCAGCAGAGGCAGACAGGGAAATTGTTTCTAAGTCCCACGGACATTCGGTTCTGAGGCTGAAACTCTAGCAATGCTCGTGAACTTATGACCGTGGAAAGCAGTGTCGGAGGGGGAGCTCAGCCCCTTTCCTGAAGCATGCCAAGCTCTCCACGGCTTAAGCTGCTGAGGAAGTCGCAGGGAACACACAGGAGGATGGAGCAGAGTGGAGGGAAACAGGAGGCAGCCAAGGCACAAAAGCACCATGGAACAACTCTTTCTTCTATCACAGCTCCCAGTGTGGAAGGTGGAAGTATCTGAACATTCATTGTCCCTTGAGGAGCCTGGCAAAGCGATCCTTTTTTCTCTGTTCAGCCCTTTTTAGCAATGAATTAGATACTGAGAAGGAAACTTAAGCTGCAGAAAAGCAATTTTTTTTTTTATTTGTTTTTCTGACTAAACATAGGAAATAAGGCTATTTAGGCAGTTTCTTCAGTACTCAGACTAGGAGCAATACAGTCTTCTTTCTGCTAGTCTTTCTGTTTGTCTTCAGAGGAGCTCTTTTCAGGCGACAGGACACTTGAAAAATATCCACTGTTTTCTGGGGGAAAAGTGACAATGAAGACAAGCTGTACGTTTTTCTGAGTTAAATGTGCAATTCCTATATACTTGTTTGTTAATGGTACAGCGTTACCCATTCCTGATTATCATACCTTCAGTAACTTCTAGAATAACTCCTGGCCAGGAGGGTGCTAGGCAGATCAGTGGTCCTTCCATTCTGAAGAGCTAAAAGCCATGGGCTGCTGTAGAGCATTCCTATCTACCCAGCAGGAAAGGTCCTCTCTCCAGCGTGTCCCAGCAACCTGGTACCCCAACTGTACAATACAGAGATCCACTAGAATGCAGCATGGCTGCACGTTGGCACACAAACATGGATTTCTTTTGCATCAGATTCGGGATAGCCTAGGGTACAAGCATGTCCCTGAGTCTTTTCCTGCCATGGACTCCAGCCCCAGCCGTCGTAAGCACTCTTGGCTTCCACAGCAAAAATGGAAGCACAAATGTAAGCTTAGAAGGAATCTTCACTGTCTTGGAGGGAATGAGAGCAAGAGAGTGATACTAGCAGAAAGGTATTTTCACAGACTTCACTAAAGGTAAAGAGATTTTCCTTGGATCTTTGCAACTCCCTCTGTTCTTAGGTGTTCTGAACACTTCCAGCTGTTGTGCATGACCAATTTCCTGACACATTATATCTCTTATCCACCATTATCATGAGGATACTTTCTGATTGTCTATGAATTAATTCCAATTTGACAGAACGGATTTCATTTTGGGAAGGAAGCGCTGCTTTGGGGATGTTGACGTTTGATGTTTCTAAGTTGAAATTAGCCCACATTTCCTTCCTGGGCCAACACACCTGCTGTCAGTCCCCAAATGCACCTGCATACCGGGTGGTTTTCTTTCTTTGTTTTTCCAGAGAGGAGCTGCGGCATTTTCCACAAGCAGGCAATTGCCTACTCTATATCTACAACTAACCCTAATGTTAGTTGACTACAGAAGGCAAAGAGGCAAGGTTACCTTCAGTTCTCTGGTGATTGTGGAGCCAGAAATAATTCCCTTTAAATAGAATAGCTCCAGACAATACCTGTGGTGAATGATCTAGCTGCCCATGGAAGTCCAGCCAGGAAAGCACTTTCAAATTCAACTTGTTCTTATGTTCTTTTGCCACTTTCCAGGTAGATATTCCAGCTGGTCACTATTGTACGGTGCCATCCCCTTTAAACAGTCTTTCTAAATAGTAAGACTATCAAAACCTGCCAAATTCTTAGAGGAAGTTTGTCTTCAATTAATTACCATTTTTCCACCTAAGGCATTTTTGCAAATAGCACTCATCTCTTGGGCGTCTCTGATTTACTTAGGTAAGCACTTTAGAGTCATTGTGCTTCAATTTTCTTGAATGAAAAAGCAGCAATGCAGCATCTTGTTTTCTGGGACCACTGCAGAGTTTATACAACATTTACACCCAGAAGACATAAAACTCTGTAAGTATTAAATATATGGCCTTACATTTGTAATACTTGTTCTGGAAGTGACATTTTCTTCTTATTGCCTTCCAACATCAGGCTGAAAACAGTTCTTAAAAATTAATGGCCTATGCTAAATAGATACTGAAGGATCAGTGTCTAATTTTAGCTAGACTGTATTATAATAAGTAATTACTTTCTCTCATATCATGTTTATATAGCATGACCAAGTTTAAATACCTGATTTAGTAAGGCCCTGAAATGAATAATATAGCTTCTTGGAGGAAGAGTAAAAAACCTTGCGTTACTCATTGAAAACTTGCACAGAAGTTTCTTTCAGTTTATTCACGCTCCATGTAGATGAACATGGAGCTTGATGAACTGTGCTAATGCACTGGGGAAGTATCTAAAGAAAACTGTGTCCTTTAACAGTCCTTTTTTGTCCCGTTATGTTTTAAAGCAAATCACCCCTTTCCCTGGAACACTTCTCTGGATTTTCTGTATGGTCGGTAAGACAAGCAGGTTACAGTGGTTTTGGTGCCTTGATGGGGAATGGATGTACACGATGGTACTGAGAGTCCATACAGCTCAGGACCCGGTTCTGCTCCCCTTTCCAGATGAGTTCACTAGACACGTACGCTGCCAGCAGTGAGATCTCGTTTCTAGAAGAAATGAGATCAGATGTAAAATCCAGTAGGGTGTAATGGGAGTGAAGGTTTCAGTGTCTGTCCCTCAGACTCTTTTAAAGGTCTCTTGGCATCAGATTCTCCTTTCCTCTAAAGCGATGGTTCTTGAAAGCTGCTCTTGCTGTGGTAATTCCTAGATAAAATGCTAAAGAGCTGGCGCATGGCTGTCTGAACCTGTATCAATAACCATTCATTGCCAAGAAGTCTAGAGCATTCATAATGCCTTTTTTGATCTTGTTAGCTTCAAAATGCCTTGTAATGATACTATTTTTATGTATCAGTGCACAGAGATCTTACCACAGAGCACAACTCCGATATAAAATGCTCTATTCAAATACAGAGCAAGGAGACGGTTTCTGCCCTAAGGAGATCACATCTGAATATAACAGATAAGTGACTTACAGACACAAATAAAGGTGAAATAAAATATTTTTTAGAAGAAATAGAAGTTTGTATTCCTACAGCATTAGGAGCTTGATCACTGTTTTGGGAGGAGGGAGGAGGTGTAGTGGATACAAGCAGTGTTTACATATATTTTCTGCATTTTTCCATTTGCATCTAACCCCGTTTATAAGAAATACATACTTTGTACAATAAATTTTCTCACTTGTGTGGTTACATTTTTATATTTCCCTTTGAGTCTTTAGCAGGAAAAAAAAAATCATGGATGGTAGCAGAACTGATGCTAAACCAAATAAAGGCAAACATACCTCTGTATGCAAGTATATGCATATTCAGCGTATATGGTCTTTTATACAGACTGCCAGTGCAGTTTTCTCTTCCTGAACAGCTTCCATAAGTAGTTTCATTGGATTTCCACTACAGTAGCAGCCAGTCCAAGGCAAGTGACATTATCAGTCTCACAGTAATGTGAATGAGATTACATGTGATAATGTCAAACAGCAAGCGTTGAGGTACCCAATTCAATCTGGTATAACTTGATTTTGAGAAAAAATACACTTGAATCAAAACCTATGTCTAGACACTATAGCCAAAAGTCTTTTTTCTTTGATTTTTTTTTTAATCTTTTAAATTGTTACAGAATAGATTAAGTGTACAATAACCATAGCATCTATGTGAAATCCAGATTTGAAACTGAGTGCTATTGAAGACTACACCTAGTTCTTAACATTCTGGCTAACACAAATGTATTGACTGTATAACACTATCATATGAATTCTGACAAAATATTGTTATTTTAGAAGTGTTTTGCTTAATTGCGAAATTGGGAATAATAACAAAGCTTTTGAAAAATTCTCATTTTCGGAGAAATTCTGAAGCTTTAGTACTTTTGGTAGCCAAAACTCCAAGATGTTGGCAAAACTTATAATCAAAGTGAAAGAATATGAAGAAAAATGTTGATTAGGAGAAACAAAATCTCATCAAAATGCTTCAAGGGGAAAATTGGTTCTTGTTATCTTGATCAATGTGAGAGAATAATTTAGAGCTAGTCATACAGTTCACATTGGCAAGAGCTTTTAGGGCTCACGTAAAGAATAACATACGCTTCCTTTCTTGGGCTCATCCACAGTGACCAGTAATGATGAATTCATTTGTTTCAAATTTGTTTCAACCTATGATTCACAAAGAAAACTTTTCTATATATGATATGATATTTGTCCCAGAAGAAAACACAACTTTTTTTTTTCATGCTCTTGGATGCTGGGACAAGTGGAAAAGACAATAAAAACTGTGATATTTTGAAAGGAGACCTATAATACTGAAAGGTTACCACTTTTTTTTTGCTTTCCCCCCTCCAGAAATGCCATATAAGTCCATTATATGGCCATATAAAGTCCATATAAAATAACATGGACTTAAAATTCTACCTGTACAAATAAGACAAAAAGTAATTTGCAGTTGAAATGATATCATATTCATTTGCTGTTACGCCAAATAAAATATTATAAACCAAACAATTTGTGTTAAATGCAACTAAAAATTAAATTCCTTTTTCAGTAGAAACTCCAGCATAGATTTAACTACAATTATCAGTGGTACTCCTGTAATGTGGCAGATGTTACTATTTTTTTGCGGTCCTATCTTGCCTTTTAGTAAGATACTATCCACAGGAGGCATATCCTGCTCATTCAGACATCAGATATAGGTAAATAAGTCTAAGAAATTTTGATAAGAAAAGACCGGAGGAAAAAAAAAATATATATTTGTATACACGCACCAGACTCCACTCTGCACAGAGAATTTCTTGCAGAAAAACAGCAGTGTACACCAAAAATCTCTGCTCATCCATTGACTCATCACCAATTTTACTGTCAAATGTTAAATACCTTAAGGGAAAGGAAAAACAGAACAAGGACAGAAATGTCATAAACGCTGAATAAAATGAGAATTGCTATTAGCAGTGTTTTTCCCTTCATTCCCAGAACAGGGAATATTTTTAATCCTTTTTAAGGATGAACTCATGCAGATCTAATGATGCTGATTCACAGACACACTGAGGTAATGCACTTCAGATAAAAAAGACATTGCATCATTTCAACAGGTCTCACAGTGTAAATATTAAAGGGAATTTCGCCATGGCATCAGCTTTTACTGTAATCAAAGACTCCAAGGTATGATTACAGTTAAACAGGTCACACAGTGAGACTCACTGAGGCATTAAGGTGGTCCTGATCTAAAGAGCGTAAGGCAGGAGACACAAGCCAATTCTTTTACTGTACAATCGCACATAATGTTATATTATGTCTTTAAAAAAAACAATTGAAGTTATGGTCCAGCCAACTGTTTCTGGTTAAGGGGAAAAAAAAAACTAACATGAGGACTGCACATATTTATATCAAAGTTAAACACTGTGGAAAGAGGCTGTAAAATGAGATTTTTCCTCACAGGACAGCATAAGTAGCAATTAACTGAAATGTGCAAAACAAAGTGCATTGTTTAAAGACCTGTGGTTTTTTATGTGCTACATTTCATATTTGGAAGGAAGCACAAAATCCCATGGTTCTGATCCTTATTTTTAAAAAACGAGCTCAGGAAGAGAATATAGCATGTAAACATGTGCCTCTTTCCTTGGGAGGGCAAAGATAGCTCCTGGAGGTATTGTCTGTTTATCTATTTTATAGAGTCCTGACCTGAACCTGACACAAGCTGCTTCCACCAAGGCCTGTGGTTCCTGCCCTCTCCCAGGGGACAATCGGGTGTGAAATGGAGACTTTTATTTATGTAGGGTACGCAGCTGTTGTGAAATATAAACACTGCTCCACCTAGAAGTTAAAAAAAGCAGCTTAAAACTTAAGATAGTGAGATCTAGGTCAACCCTTCCTCCCTGTGGGCATCCCTCTAGGCCAGGCTTACACACGCTATGCTCCAGCATCCCTGCACTTGAGCTATGGCTGTTGATGAAGGAGACCCATAACCACCACCCAGGCACAGGCACCACTGGTGGGCCAACTCACAGGCAACTTGTTTGTAAAGTGAGGTTAGCATGATGCTTCTCAAACTTCACTTTCCTTTTATGGGTTCTTTATTTCATCACATTTATTGTCTAAAAACATAAAGTTTTCAAATGTTTGAGAAAAACCCCATAAAACCCAACTGACTCACTGGCTGAAGTGAGATCGTCACTTGACTGCTTGCTTGTTTCCCCCCACGTCCCCCAGAGGCGTACAGTGGGTAAAACTTAAGGAACTACAGCCAAGATTTCCTGTCATAGATTAGTCTTATTCTTGTCAAAAAGTCCTAAAATTTCTGCGGATTTTCAATGCGATGGCCATACACACGCTCTTTACCATTCACTTTGCATATGGTAGCCCACACGCTCATGGTGGTCATGCACTGTGGTACTGCAGCAAGTCTGAGGCATTTTCAGCAGCGTTGGGCTTGCTCTGTAGGTTTATACAATGCCAAGTTGCATTTCATAGCCCTGCTGAGGGAACCATATATTCCTATGGATTACAATCCCTTCAAAAACAGCATACCTAAAGAGTTGAAACAGGGTATTCATGTAGATTCCAACTGGTTCAAATATTTCTAACACGTGGGGCTGCTCTGGACAGACTTTCTGCGCACTATTTGTATAGGGGAGAGTAAAATCTGAATCCAAATTTTTAACTTGATGGTTCACTGCTATGATTCGTATACATGCAACTCCACCGTTTTGCTGGGCCAGCCCTTGCACTAGCTTGTGCATCGAGGGTGAAGTCTGGACTCTCCTTTCTTGTGTTTTGTGAGTGGTTGGATCTTGTGCCTCCTCTTCACTAAGTATTCTACATACTTCTAGTGCTGCCCAGTGTATTGGGTAAGAGGTTTTGGCTACACACTCTTCCGGTACTCAGGAGCCCTTTCCCAGATTATCTAGAGCTGCGTTTTGTAGTGTAAGTAGCTGGAACACAAGAATGACTGATTCCTTATTCTCTTATTCTCCCATTGTCTGCAGGTAGAGGATTGTCCATCGTCCAGCTCTTCATGGTGACTCCTGCCTCAGTAAAGAGCTCAAACAGTTTCTGAGCACCGTAGGAATTCCTGCTTCTCACTACAAAGGCTCGTCTTTACTAGTTTTATGAAACATTGAATTGTGTAAACGGGGCAGTGTTTTGATTATTTCTTTTTGCCTGTTCCTCGAGGAAATACATACCTATGGAGAGAAGAGACACTTAATATGTTTGTATCTGTGAGAAATTTTAATTTATTTTACTCAGAAAGTGAAATCCCGTCTCTTGAAGATCTTTCCCAAAACCTTCCTTGTTTTATTTCCCCAAGAAAAGCTCTGTGTATCTGTTTCCAAACTTCATCTTGGTGATGGTTGTCTATGAGAAAAAACTGGCCTGCTTATTTAAGCTCTGTCATTGTATACGAAATGAAAGCTTTTATTGTATCACGTTACATATATGGTGAGGTATGAGTGAGAGTGTATAAAAAGTCCAGTATCTACATTTGTTCATTCAGTGCATCACCGTATTTAGTTGCCTATTCACAGGAAACAATAATGCTTTTGTATAAACCTGATGTTTAAAATCTAGCCTACCATGTGATTCTTATTCTTTTTTATTTTAATTTTCTTAATGCTTGCTTTACACTTTGCAGAGATACGAAAGTGTCTCACCGCTTGACTTAACATCTGGTTGGGAGAGGCTTTGCTAGGGAAGAAGGGATAATAACATAGTGTGAAAAGAAACGTGTACGGATGTCACACACCGAGCTCTGGTAGAAGTGACATGTTTAATGCCACTCAGCTTTATTTCTTACTAGTGTGACAAGGGCCCTCTTTTGTGCGCACTGAATCCTAGCAGTGTCAATGTATTTATCTAAGTGCGCTTGTATGCCAGAGAATTACACCGTGGTATGTACTTGTGATAAAACTGGTTAGACTCTATATCTGAGCCTAGTTAGAAGTGATTTTGAAAGTTTCTCCTTTTTTCATTGGAAGAAAGTTTACCTAAGAATAAAAGTTTTGATGATAATTGCAACAGGTATTTCCTATCAAATTACTCCATAACATAGAGTTGCTAAATAAGAATCATGGTCAAATACCTGTGTGTCAAATTTTCCTAATGTAAAGGAACTTAAAGTAAAAAGTAGAGCTGCTTACACTGTTCTCCTGCCTTCACTACATCTTTCATTGTAACGTATTTCCCTCCGACTGTCCCCAGGCTCGTCCTGCCTGCCTTCCTCTTACAAGTTTTAAAGCTAAAGAATAACACTGCCTCGAGAGGGCTGCAGAGCCCGGGCAGCTAATCTGGCAGAGACTGTCCTCAGGGACACGTCTTCCAGTTTTTAAAGCTACTTCCAGATTAAATGGCCATCCCAAGCTGGCTCTTTTCTGCAGTGTCATTGCGGACTTTCAGCTACCCCAATTAGTATCATTAAGTGTGCAGAGCATGTCTGGATATACTGTCAGTTCAGTGTACATCCTGATGTCTAGGTTGTCACGTGTACTCCAGTATCAGAAAACTCATGTGCCACAAATCTACTCCTAAATAATTACTTTTTTTTTTTTTTCCTTTTTGCTTTTTATAAAAAGCAGCCTTTTGCCTCCGGAGGTTGCTTGCTAAGCTGCGAACTCTAGCTCCCCTCTGATATCTTTTCTCTGAAAATCAGCTGTTGGCCTCCTGGATCAAAAGCTGAGCTGGTGTAAATTGGTGGAGGTGGCTGGAGCTGAGCCGGCGGCATTAGCCAGGTCACCCTCATGGAGGCAGAGGTGCTCACCCATGACACAAGCCCAGCGCTCAGGCAGGGGTACGCCATGGAACAGCATCTCCTTCTTGATGCTTTTTCCCTATCCGCTTGCTTTTATTGGAGCACTACGTAGATATACTGGTACCTTAAGCATATGACTGCCTTAGAAGAAGAACAAAACTCCCATGTATTTATATAAAACACAAGTTTGCGTATTCACAGAGGAAGAAAAGTGTCCAAAAGAGCATTCGAGTGAATTGCTAAGAAGTGCATACACACACACATTCATGCACGGGATGCCCAAGTCAGTAAATAAGGCCTATGCACAATTTCATGTGTCTCATTTTGCCATACCTCCATATAAACTAAATATGAGTAAATATGCGACGTAGAACTTCATATAGATATTAAAGGATTCTGATAAGCTAAAAAAATAAAAAAAAAAGTTTTGCTTTTCTGTATTATAGGCAATTATCTTTTCTGTATTGTAGGAAATCATAGACCCATCAGCATAACTTCAGTCCCTGGGAAAGTTATGGAACGAATCCTCCTGGGGCCTATCACAATTCAAATGCAGCATGTGATTGGGAAAAGCCAGCACGGACTCCCGAAGAGCAAACCGTGCTTGATAAACCTTATCAACAAAATAACCTGCTTGGTTGATGCAGGGCGAGCTGTGGACATTGTCTACCTGGATTTCTCCAGGGCTTTCAATACAATTCCCCACAGCCTCCTCCTAGAGAAACTGGTGTGTTATGGTCTAGACAAGTGGCCTGTGCGGTGGGTGGGGATCTGGCTGACAGCCTGCACCCAGAGGGTGGTGGCAAATAGCTTCTTTTCAAACTGGCAACCTGTCACAAGTGGGGTCCCCCAGGGATCGATATTGGGCCAAATGCTGTTTAATGCCTTCATAAGGGATCTGGATGATGGGATCAAGTGTATTATAATGAAGTTTCCTGATGACTCCAAACTGAGTGGGGAAGTGGGCACTGCAAAAGGGAGAGCCACACTGCAGGAAGACCTGGATAGGCTGGAAGAGTGGGATAACAAGAACCTTACGACGTTCCACAAGGACAAATGTAAGGTCTTGCACCTGGGAAAAGATAATCCAGCATAGGCTGGGATCTACCTGACTGAGGAGCAGCCCTGAGAAAGGGACCTGGGGGTCCTGGTGGACAACAAGCTCAATATGAGTGAACAATATGTTGCTGTGGCAAAGAAAGCCAACAGGCTGCTGAGTTGCATCAACAAGGGCATCACCAGCAGAGATAAAGAAGGCATCACCCCACTCTACTCAGCACTTTTCAGGCCCCACCTGGAATACTGTCTTCAGTTGTGGTCCCCACTATACAAAAAAGATGTGGACAGGCTGGAGAGGGTCCAGAGAAGGGCCACCAAGATGATCAAAGGACTGGGAAGCCTGCCATATGAGGAAAGGCTGAGAGAACTTGGATTGTTTGGCCTTAAGAGATGGCTGCTTAGGGAAGACCTTATCATCACATTCCAGTATTTAAAGGGTGGCTACAAGGAAGACGGAGACTCCCGTTTTACAAGGAGTTAATGGAAAAGACAAGGGGTGATGGGTACAAGTTACTCCAGTGGAGATTCCGATTGGACACAAGAGAAAAATTTTTCGCAATGAGAACAATCATCCACTGGAATAATCTCCCTGGGGAAGTGATGGATTCCCCATCAAAATGATCCCCTTCGCTTTCAAGATTCAGCTGGACAGGGTGCTGGGCCATCTTGTCTAGACCATGCTTTTGCCAAGAAATGTTGGACCAGATGACACTTGAGCTCCCTTCCAATCTAATATTCTATGATTCTATGTTTTGCTGTGAATGATGAGCTGTGGAAGAGTGGGATTATGGACTTTCAGGGAGCAGTGGGACCAAGGACTAAATGCTACTGGGGCAGGGACTGACAGCCCCGAGGTTAGCTGAAGCAGGGTCCTGGGGCCAGAGGCAGGGTGGGAGGAGGCTGGTCATGGCCAGTTAGGCTTCTTGGTTCCTTCAGGACCCTGGGGCACATGTCTTTGAGCAAATATCCAAGCAAAAAAAGACTCAGCAGCAGTTTGAATCATACCAGTAAATACTTAGTTTTTAAATTGCCCTTCAAAATGCATGGGGAGGGTGAGTTTTTCAGGTGACCATCCTAAATGTCTTGCACACACGCACGCACAAAGGAAGACAATTTTAATTATATTTTCGTGGGAGTCCTGCTGTCAGCGTAATCATAAACTCTGATGTTTCTCATCAGCTGAGCTCTAGTTAGAAATGAAACATCTCAGTGTGACAGCAAAAAGATTTCATGAGCGCACCAGTCATCCCCTGGTAGTAAGCAAGCTGGTACAGTGGATTATAAAAATGTTCTCACTACACAGGTGTTCGATTCTTCTGATTAAATGCATTTCACAGTGAAGGGAAACATATCATCTGGCTCCATAGGTTGTGACAAAATGGGGGAATTTAAGCAAAACGGGAGGACTTACTTACTAAGACTGAGGTAGTGTCTTTAAGCAAACCTGCAATTACTACTACACTAACTGTCACGGCCTTTCAGAAATGGAAACAGTATTTTGCTCAAACCCCGAAATTCCAAGACTACCTGTATCTTGTATTACCCTACACAGTTCTTCAGCTCTGATCTCCTTGTTCCAAAATGACTAAAATGCAGCTTTCCCCCCCATATTTCTTCAAAAAGCTGGCAAAAGTTTAAGAATTTAATATGTTATATTTTGAGTCCCTAAAATGCTAACAATGTGGCGGCTGTCACTGCATTCAAGTGGACAGAAGCAAGATGAGAAGTGCATCCTTTCTTCTGCCTCCTTGCGCTGGCTGAAGACCCACAGCCCAGGAGATCAGAGAGCGCAGAGCTGAACCTCGACCACCACACTCACGCACCAGCCAGATTTCCCATGCTGCTGCTGCTGGTCCATACAACAGCAGGAGGAAGAGGAGGAAGACCGTAAAATGATTGCAAAATCCTCCCCAATGTCCATTTATATGGACTTTCTTACCACTGTAAGAAGGTGCATGGATAACACGGGAAAAAATATAAAAGTAGTAAACCAAAATTTGCAGTTGTTTCTTTTTTGTAAATTGCAAGAGAAAAATTATCCAGTCTGCAACCCACAAAATAGTCACTTTAAAGTTGTTCTATCATTTTAAAGTTGTTCTATCAAGGAAATTGTTAATCCTTGATTACAGGGAGGCGGGGAAAGAACGGGTGATTCTTTGATTAAAAAGATCAAGAGACAGTATTTTAAATCTGACAGGGTTAAAGATTCCAAGGAAATGCTTGTAGCTTATTTCCAGCTACAGAGTTTGACAATAACACCTGGCACAATTTGGCATAAAAACAAAGCGACAATAACTCAGAAGTCTCTTCCCCAGCTTTTCCTGCTAATGACAATGTTATGTTTCAGAAACTTGAAATACATTTTTTATATCCGGATTCTTCTCTGGGAGCGTAAGTTATGCTAAGGAAAAATTTACTCCTGATAATAATTTTACAGAGATCAACAGAAGTATTTCCTTGAAAAACTTCTACTTAGCCTAAATAAAGGCTGCAAAAATAGGTTCTAAATTTAGTGCTTTCCTTGCTGTTAATATTAGGAACAGCATTGTACACACTTCTTTATTCCTTGAGGTATACTATTCGATCATAAATCAAGTCCTTGGCCCAAGTATTTATTCTTAGCCTAATGTCATTTTCCTCACCATCCTGTTGTACTGTTTTGGAAGCTAGTCTACCCTATTAAAATTACTTCTTTAAAATACTTGATGAAAAAAGGTCCTGAAAATCTTCTCTTCTTTCTTGTGGAACATTTTTAAACAGAAGGCGGCACTTAGTTCCCTGTGCCCCTGTTAGTACTCTTTTATTTCTTATTTTTCTCTATAGGTTTTAATTTAAAACACGCACTATTATTTTTGTTGGCTCGCTCTGCTATACCCAACTGCGACATCCTTTTCCAAAATGCCCACACAATAAAAGCTACTCAACCATAAAAAATTTAATTTAAGTAATGTAAGGTTGACATTAACATCAGATTTAAGAGTTTGGCTTAAATTTATAAACACAAGGAAATTCCAGGCACCGTAAATTAAAGTTGAAAAAGGTTCATTCATTCTTTCATTGAGAAAGATTACAATGATATCAGTCTATTTATTTATGCCATCAGTCCCAAGCTGTGAATATTCTTCCTTGCTCTGAGTCAAACAGTCAGTGTTGTCAAAAAGAGTTTTGTGTGAATGAATAATTTTGAGGAAGTGCAGTTAAAAAAAATATTATTTTTTTTTTTTAATTCAAGAAATTCTGAAAGTGCCCTGACGTACTTTGGTAACCAAAGAGTAATTGAAATCTGCTACATTACCAAGATTGGAGTGTGCTTAAAGACAGCTTTATTGACATGACAGGATCTTTACCTGGGAGAATAAATGCCCAAGGGAGGACGTGAGCACCTTCCTTGCCTCCAGCTGGACGACGGGTTGCAGAACCAGGCCCCCAAGTGGGTGCAGCCTCTCATGCCCAGGTTTTCCTGGGACATTGCAGTTCACAAATCATTAGTGGATAGACTTCAAAGCCTTCTAGGGAGCTGCTGCAGTCTCATGGGTCAATACAGGACAGTGGTGGCTCTTTTCGAGGTAAAAAGCTGCAGAGAAGGTGAGGGACTCTTTTTACTTACACTGATAGATGAACAGATGAACAGATGAATAGATGAAAGATAGATAGAGAGATAGATAGATAGATAGATAGATAGATAGATAGATAAAGAGTGGTTACTCAATGCTCCTGAATAACCTATATATTGATTTGTTTTAAAAGCCTGCTGAAATATTCACTCCCTGCACATCCATTGGAAATCAAATCTCTTTATAGCATATGCATGCTATACACCTTATACATCAAAACACAAACACAGACAGTTTGGCAGGAGGAAAAGTGGTGTTAATGAAGCAGTTAGATCTAAAATAAAGTATTTCTTTGAGACATTATTGTCATATCAGGTTTTATTCCAGGAGAACGTTGCCTGCTTTGAAATCACAGGTCTAGTGAATCTGTAATGGCAGGGATGACAGACACACAGCGCTCCCTATGCAGAAACCATGGTGGTGGTCACCTTATACATATGAATAAGTAAATCAAGTATATTACAGTAACAACAGCTAGGCTTTCAAAATATAAGGGTGAAACAGAATAATTAGCTAATCGAGATTTTGGAAAAATAAGCATTTTTTATTAGGTGTATGATTATGAGGAATCAGAAGCTTTGAAGCTTTGAATCTTTTAAAGCTTTGAGGGATGGAGACCTAAGTGGAGAAAAATAATGCCGTTGTGGCTGTAATAATTAAAAATAACCAAAAGAACAAATGAGTAATACTATGTAGATCAGCTTCTTTTTGTTGTAAAACAAAATACTCATGTACTTACACTAAACAGTTTTAAGCTTTATAAATGTTCATTATGGCCCAATTCTTCCAGAAATGGCTACGGTTTTACTATTATTTTATTAAAAAAAAAATAAGTTAATGAGTTCCCAGTGGTTCCTGTGGCTTCCTACGATATCTCAGACTAGAGACAGAAATTGCAGTGATAAGGCAGAAAAGGAATCTGGCAGGTAAGAAGTACATAATGAATGCTTATTTTTCATATCTGTTTGGTTTGATTTTGGTTCTGGCACTGAACCTTCTCCAGCTCTGACCTTTAGCGAAGCTGGCGTTCTCTCTCTCAGACACAAACAAACCACGATATGGCGACCTGAACCCCGGGTGCCTTCACCGATGCCTGAACTGCAGGCGAATAGCACGTCGCGCCATGGTTTCAAGACACTGGAGGAGACGCAAACTAGATGAAATCCCCAGGAAGGATTTGCCGCACCGGTTTTTCCTGTCCCCATCTGTGCCGGCGGGGCAGGAGCGGGGCTGGAGGATGCCCCTGCACCCTGCTTCAGCCGGCGGGAGCGCTCCCCCCTCTGTCCCCGACGCCCCAGGGTGAAAGGGGGGTGCCACGCCGCGTAAATTCGGTCAGATTGCCAATGTACCCGTCCGCATTCTCCGTCTCGGTGCAATGCTCCATGACAACAAGGTGAGACGGCAGAGGTTACCCGAACAGCTGCTTCCTAAGCCAGAAATTCCAGGCATTGAAAACCATCTGTCTATACATTCACAAATGTATATAAGGGCAATCTATCAGGCTGCGGCACTGCAGCTGCCACTCCATCAGGCCTGCTTCCTTTCTCCAGGCTGAACAATAAGAGCTAGTTCTTCACTTTGTGTCACACAGAATGGCTGATTTGATTAAGTCCCCAACTCTCATTATGCTAGGTAGGGGTGTAGAATTTCAATGATAATCCATAATGCATGACCAGTTTGTCGCCATGGCAACATAAATTCAAGGTTACTAGCTCAGACGCATAATTGGGTGTGCATTGAGTGCTGAAGAAGGGCTGTTAAAATTCTTGTCATAGAAGAGTAGCATCCATCATACTGTCTGAAATTGCAAAGTACTCATAATCAGAAAGAAAAATCCTTGGAGAAAAATGTTAATAAAATAACGATTACATCTAATATAATTGTTTAAGTTTAAAAAACCAAAGTGGTTAGAGTATTTTAGCTAATAAGAACGGAAAAGGCAACTCATTAAACGCAGAAGACTTTAGTTGAACATTCCCCACCCCCCAATATTTGCATTGTAAGATGGACCCAAAGCAGTTCAGCTCTGACTCTGACTGATTAGCTCAGGATCTAATCCATATGATACAGTAAAAGATGACGCTTCGCACGCAGACGGCACACTCGTATAGGCATCGTTTGTCCAGTTTGATCTTTTGTGGGTAAACATTATCTTCAAAATTAGCTGCACTAAGAGGACTTTTGCATGCTGATTTTTTTAATTTTTTAGATGTTGCCCTGAATTATTGCACTATACAGCAGCCATTTTAACTACCCAAGATGAAATAGGTAAGGTCAAATTGAACAGATGGAAACAAGACATTTAAAATCAGACTGAGACAAGGTCTAGCATGTATATTGTAGGGAGTGATCTTACTCCAGCAGATGGATGGAATAGATGACCTAGAAAGGCTTTTCTTTTTTTTCTTTTTTTTTTTTTATTTTTTTTTCTCTCATTTCTATGCATTTGTGACTGCAGCATACCTGAAACCCGGCATTCACTATATTATTTTAATGTGGGGAGGGGACTGGTTTTTCCTTTTTTTGAAAATATTCTATTATACATCCCTTTTCCTCTAATACTGGCAAGATAGATGTGACGTTTGCATTACTTATTCCCAAACAAGTCTTGTTTTGATGACCATCTTTGCTATCAAGGAAGAATAGGCAAATGAGATTTTACACGATCACTACCAAGATGTCAGGGACTTAAACCTGGCATGTCATTCCATGAAGAAAGATCATTACTAAATGAATATTTTCCTCAGCTCCAACCCCATTTTCCTTGATATTGTCTGACTTGTATGTATCTGTTTTATAGCCTTGGTGAATTCTAGCTAAGATGCTTCAGCATATGGTTTTATTTATTATGATTTCTAGTAGAATTTGACATTATTTCAATGTATATATCTGTAGCAATATTAGGAGAGTTTCTTCAAAGGAATGAAACCTCCGTTTATGCCTTTAGAGTCAAATCTGCCTCTTGCTTCTGGGATTGAGTTTTTATCTAATTCTGTTGAAGATGCTGAAGATGTTGGGTGAATTGCTTAAAAATGACAATAGAAAATTCCCATTACGTGGAAGTGGAAAGGCTCAGTAAAGAAACCATTATTCCAGCATGAATTTTCTGCAAAGATTAAACTAATCACTTTGGGATTTCCAGATTTCAGATTGCACTGTTTTCTAATCTGCTCTGCATTTACATTTTGCAAACAGAAATTGTAGGGAACTTAGCATAAACATAATTAAAACTGTAAAATTATATGAATTTTAAAAGAATGTTTCAAAGGGTGTTTGGTGTTGGCTATTTTTTGTACTTCTGCAGTTTTATTTCTGAAATTATTATATTTTGAGAAATGATGATTTTTATTAACAAAATTGCATTGTTTTTATGAGGTTAGAAAATATGGGCACTAACTTGTAATTTTCAAAAATTAATTTTTGCGCCGATCTGTACAGCTTCTTTTCTGAAGAAGTGAGTCTGAAATTCATGCTGGCTTGTCACCATTTTAAAATTGTCCAGATCATCTGCAACTAATTTCCATTACAGAAAAATGTGCTGGATCATAAGCCTATATGTACCTTGTAGGCAGTAGGATTTTTCACATGAGTGAGAAACGGCAATATCAGATCCTACAGTAATGGAAGCTATGGCTGTATTATACTGGATTCATTTTGTCTGTGTGTAAGACCTGTTTTTGTACATAAAACCATATATTACTATTCAATATCAAGATAGGACTGTATGTTCAATGATGTGTTTTATTTCAACACAGCCTGGCTTAATATGAAGCTTGCAAATATCGCATCTGGAGGTGTATTCTCCTCTTGATGTGCACATGTAATTCCAATTAACATTAAGAATGTTAATGAGAATATGCCCCTCTAGGGGCTGGAGAGGGGGAGGTGAGGGAGCAGGTTTGTAGTTCTGATTTAAATAACAAGTGACTTTTGTGGAGAATACCAGCATGTGGTCTCATGCACTTATATTGTGGAAATGCAGTGGCTCTGAATGAGAGCGCAGGATTTATACATTGATGCTCAGTGATGCTTAGCCAAGTGAACCCGTTGTTGGGGGCAAATATTAAATCCCAACGTGCCTTCTCCAGGAAGGAGTATTTTTTAAAATGTCTAGTTCTGTATTTGTGCACAGGCCCAAAAGACTCTACTGCGAGAGAATGGGCCGTGTTTTGTGGTTTGTTTTTTTTTTTTAAAGACTAGCGTAGTTTGAAGGAGTGAGCCATTTAATTACTTGTTGTTTCTCAGGTATGCAGAATGTACAGAATAGCTTCCAAGGCCTTAAGCAGTAATGTGCTCCTATGCTTTGATTAATTTACTCGATGTTCTTTTAATATTCCAAGGAAGAATTACATTTAATATCAGATTTCAAACCAACAACAATATCCAACTAAAAATGGCTATTAATTCATAATCTTTTCTTTGAAAGTGTGATGTCATTGGTGCTATTTTGAGGAATCCCATTTAAGCAGAGTGAGAGTAACTATAGCACTTCCATTTCTGAAAACGGAAGGTAACAGATTGTGAAGTGGTTTTAAGGCAAGAAGGTATGCAATATATATCTTATAATTGCAAGAAAACATGGTTAATAGATTAAATGGAATTACCATTTTATTTTAACGGATGAAAACAGAGACGGTGTTTATGTGTGGCTATATTTTCCCATGTTATTTAGACAGAAGATAAAACCATAGTGCATCAAACAAGGATAACATGCAAAATGACTGTGAAAAAAAATAGAAAAAAGAAAGAAAAAATCCTTTACTGTACTAAGAAATTATTTATCTTTTCTTTTTTTTTTTTTTCCTCCTGATAATGGTTATTGCAAAACATAAAAATGACCGAGAAATAAAAAGACATATTACTCTTTGATGCCCCATCCAACTCTTTTGTTGTCAGTGACAGAAAAAGATATCCCAAACAATATAATTTATCTGTTTTGTCAATTTTTTCTGCATAAACTTTCTGCATGCCTTTTCAATTTACACATGGAGAAGTGCTGTTCATTTCATTGATCTGACATGTCACATTTCATTGTGTTGATTTCAATGCAAGTGCTATCACAGGATGCGCACCATGCAGCCAGCAGGATACATTAAAAATGTAAAGTGAAAATGTGTGTTTTGTAGATTTCTTTCACCGTGACATTTTTTAGGTCAAACAGTGGAAAAGCTGTTATTTGAATAGCTATGTCTCATACACTTTATCAGTTGGATTTGGTATTTGTAAAACGTGTATTTAGTAAGTACACAGTGGTATATTTGAAATGATAAAATACCATGTGCCCTGATGTTTTAGCTTATTCAGGGCCTGATCATACAATCTTGGTTACTTGGGTAACTCATGGCTTTTAATAAGACTATTATGGACAATAAGAAATGTCCCTGTGTTTAGGGAGTATAATCTAAAGCTTAGATTTGTCCTTCTCCCACCTCAAGTAATTCTGTATGAAATCTGGGGGGGAGGGGGGGGTGTTATGAAAAAGTTATTATGCACAGACTGATGTCAATGCTCATTCAGTCCCATCTCTCCGCATGAAAAACCTGCATGTATACAAGATAAGAAGAGGTGGGAACAGTAAGAAGGCATGATGGGAAAACCAGGACTATTATTAGCAGATGCAGGTGAGTGAATCTGTTTAGGAAAAGCAAGGCTAGAGCAATTTTTTAATCAGAGGTTTTTACCCCATTAATCTATATCTTCAGGTTTGAAAAAGAGGAAAGCGTTCAGCTGCAATACCTCCACACATTTATTTCATAGCAGCTGGGGAAGGAGCTTTGAAGAAAAGATCAGTCATTAAATCAGATGAACAGAATAAAGAAAACAAAATCAAATTAAACTGATTAAGCAGGGCGTGGGGCGGGGGGGGAGGGGAACGACACACGACTGAAACACCAAGTGTAATAGTTGATTAAATGTTAAAGCTTTGTCCACCCCATATCGAGAGGGCACACACTTGAGCAGCAAGAGCCAGGAAACAGGCTGCTCCCAGTTCTCATAGTGCAAATCCAAGGAAATTTCATTAGAGTCTATAGAGACATTACAGAAAAGATAAGAATTTGTCTGTCTGGTTCTATCAGCCACGTTAACTTAATTTCATTAGACACAAAAAATATTAATAACGTATCTCCAGAGAGAAACAGGAACAGAAACATCCTCAGAAAAGAAGCACTTGTGAAAAAATATTTTTAAAATCAAAACAAATGACAAGTTTTTTATTAAAATAAACATAAGAAGTTCCTTCTTCTAGTGACATTTTGTGATGCACAAACAAGCACAAGTTAGTTTCCCACCACATTTCAGAGGCTAAAGCAAAAGATATAGTAAAATATTAGGGAAATAAATATGGAAGTGTACCAAAAAAAAATGACACCAGTATTTCCTTTTGTTCAAAATCACAGCCCTGAAGATGACAAATTTTTATCAAATCAGCTTCAGTCATAATTTGTAAAAAACAACAAGAGGAAGGTGTTGTGGTATTTTTACAAACTATGTGGTCTTTTGGACTGAATATAGGAAAACAGACCTGTAGATCTGACGATGCTTCTGCTCTTGGCTTGCCTCAGACTTGCCTGTTAGTATATCGCTTTACTGGAACTATTTCATTGTTTCACAATGTTCTCTAAAGAAGAAGAAACTGCTGAATGAGAAAAAGGCATGACAAGGATGAAATTCTCTGACCTGTGGTCTGCAGAAGGTCATGTTGGCTGGTCATAATCTATTAAATCAGTAACTGTAATAAACATTCTTTAGGTGTTTCAAGGATCAGTGGCAATGTGATTTCCAAAAATTTACAGCGGTACCTTGTGTGCTGAGAAACGATCGCAACCCCTCATAATATTGAACTTGTCTTGAGGTGACTGAAATGGGTCAGTAAGTTAAACACTACGTCCACAGAAGGTCTGAAAAAAATCAGAATAGTTGTTTCAGCTCTTAAAGACAGCACTAGTAGCCTATCTTTACTGTTTGGAGGGTCAGGGAGGGAGAGAAGTATCTTCTTGTTTTGTTTAATCCTCTTAAAAGTGTTTTCTAAGTGTCAAATCAGTGGCATATTCACCAGAAGCACCAATGGCACTGCAATAGTCCCATATTTGATCCCCTCCACTTTCCTGTGCTGCTGCTAGTGGTAGTGTTCAGGGAAAGAAAACCGAGCCTAAAATAGATTTCCTATCAAAACTGCTTTCCTATCAGTTCAACTGCTTCAGTTCAGAATGTGATTTATTTTTAAACATTATGCACAGACCATTTGAACCTTCGGTGTAGGTAGAATCATACCATTATGTGCATGATAATACCAGTATAGCTTGTTCATTTCCCTTTCTGCACTGGAATCAACTATCCTGATATAATCACTTTATATCATTATAGCTGGGTTTGAAAAAGGGAAGATGGGATGTGACCTGCAATTTTACTACTTTAAATGAACCCGCATATTTAAAGCAATACAAACTCTGTGTTTAAACAGGGCTTCAGGCCTTGGAGAATTATGAATATGAGTCATTTACTGTGTCTTTTGCGCAAATTGTTCCAAGAACAAACCCCAGTCCTTGCCCAAACCCCTAATTAATGAAAACTAGCTAACCCTGATTATCATGTAGGGCACAGCAAGTGTGTTGAAGGGATTCTACTCGGATTTTAGCTCATGCGATTGAGCACCTATAACCTTGTTTTCCCCTTGCCGAGCTCAAGCAAAGGTGTTTCATCATAATGGGAATTATTCCCAAGTCAATTTTCACAAGTTTTTGCTCTGTCCCCTTTCAATCCATATGATCACAGTTAGTTTTAACAATGAGGGGAAAAAAAGACTTCGGTTTACTGTGAGTACGTTTTATTATCTCCTGACTGAAGTGACTGAAAATATTGTGCTCTGCCCTTACAAAAATCAAGGGCTGTTCTGCAGAGAACAAGTGGGGAGATGTTACACTGAGGAGGCAGAGGCTTTAAAAGTCTTGCACATGACAGAATGCAATTAAAATGAAATAAAAATAATAACAACACAGCATTTGAATAATAATACATATCCCAAAGCACTTCTCAAGTAGGTCAATATCATTATAAGCATTCGATTGTTGCTTACTTTAACGGGAATCGTTTAAGAACGAAAAACAGTTTGGCACAGTCTCCTTCTCTTTGCGGCAGTTCCACAAAAGTGACTGTTTCTATAGAGTTCCCTAGCACTGAACACCCAGACACACAAAACCTGGCCGATGCTGAATTTCATCTCCAGCTGCGCAGAAATATCAGTGTTATTTTCAGTGTTATTTTTTTTAATAATGTAAATATTGGAAACCAGAATAAAATGCAGGTTGGTTACCAGCATTCAGCTTATTTTCATCACTAAAGTCACTTCAAGACCTGGATGTGGTATTAGATGCGGTATTCAGGTCTCCTTGAAGCTGCGAGGTGTTGGGGTGGGATGGGTGGGGGTGGGTATGTACGCTTGGCAAGACTGAACCAGTAATGAACATAAGAAATCATATAGGGAAAAGTTTTTCATACCAACATCAGTATTCCTACCCTACCAAGAGCTTTCATTAGATGATATTTATCTCAGATAATTATCTTTCTAGCTGACATTATCCATAGGAAATCACAATTTCACTATGCCAAAAAGAAGCTAAATGGCTAACTCTATTTCACTCCATACCCTTCAACCGATTTTTCAACTGATAATTTAAGGCAGAATATTCTTTCCATACAAGTGTGAATTTCTGTGTGGACGGAATCCTTCCTTTGTTTTTACTTGATTCTCCTGGAAATAGATAAAATTATATCCTTGAAGAAGCTGTTTATCAGCAAATCTTTTGCTTTTATGCATTCCCTGGGTCTCAAATTCATTAAATTCAGAGGCGTCACCTCTCCTGTTAGAGTTACACACTCTGAAGTACCGGTTTCACTCATATGTCTCCAAAGAGAAGGGCCCCGAGCTGGGACAGACCCTCCCTGCTCTGCTGGAGAACCAGAACGCTTTGGGCTGCAGGTGCCCCACTCTGACGTGAAGATACTGCGATGTATTGCCCCGGTCCGTGGGCACCAGGGACCCTCTCTGCTGCCAGCTGCCCTTCCCCAGGCTTTGGGCTTCACTGTCTCCACTTTGTCCGCATCCCCGCTTTATTCTCAGTTCTGCTCTGGCTGTCCTCCCCTCCAGCCTTTCATCTCCAAGGTTCCTGAGCACAGAATATAACTCCCAGGCTTTCTCAGAAGATAAATGTAAACAAGCTTTGCCTTTAGGAAGACTTGGCGTTAGCATGATGTGTGGCTGCTCTGTCACGTGTAAGCTCTTTGGGGCAGGAACCAAAAGTTTTGCATTGCAGTTGCCCAACGTGGAACCATCATCCACTTCAGAACTTTAAAGTGTTATTAAAAAGTAAGAACATATTTATGACATTGTTTATGCTTGTGTGCTCTTGTGACTAAGCTTAGAGCACTTTGCCGTCGGATTTGTAAACAATTTTTTGTTTCCAGCTCTGGCATTTGCTATCCCAAACAGCTTATCCCAAAAACTTCATGTCTGCCTCTCTCTCTTCTCTGGTTGCCACTATGATACCTGGGGCTAGGACAAGTGTTAATTTGACTAGCAAATAATATTAAGCTTTATACAGGTTTGAGCAGAAGATCTCCAAGGGAAACACTGGTCTGGTACGTAATGAACCTATGTGGGTTAGTCTGGTGGATGTCTGACGTCCTTGTTACTAAAGCAGTGTTCACATTCACCACAACTGGAATAATGCAGGGTTAAGAGCTTGACGTGTAAACTTCCCTCAGTTTGTCCTTTTCCCTTCACATCATCAGTTGCCTGCCTCAATTTTAAGGGCATCCTGTTCAACAGACTGAGTACAGTATAAACCACGAAACCTGACTTATATCTACTTTTAGCCATAAAAAAATGCACAAGGAATTTTTGAAACCACAAAAGCAATAAAGATGTGTCCCAACAAACCTAAAATTGGATAACCGCATATATTTGATTAAAGGACAGTATAACACGTACTTACCAGATAAAAAACAGCACACCAGGTGATTTCCATTGCAAATTTTATTCTTTTTCTCTACACAGCTCCTGAATATTTCTCAAGTCTTTTCTGTCGGTTCACACAGCTGAAAGTATTACACAAAATCATGCATTATTTAGCCTGCCTTTTTCATCATAGAATCATGGTGCTCCTCTTTCTGAATTTCTCCCACTTCTTGTTTTTTGGATTAAGCATAAAGGAGATTGAATTCCTTGTGCATTTTCTGCTGTGCCCCTAACTAATCTTGAATCTTTTTCATATTTACGGTTCATTACACTTGGCCTGTGACACCAACCTCACCCCTTGCTATATTTTGAAAAATAACCTTTGTAATTTTTCTGATGTTTCCCGTCATGTTTGAGATTTGTATTCTTAAAGTTCATGTCTTGGTTTACTTTGTTCTACTGCCCTAAAAAATCAAACAAACTTGGGCAACTGACAGCTTCCTGGTATGTTGAAACCACTGCCTAATATGATATTGTTTTTTTTTTATTTTTTCCCTCCATGCGGTTGTATTGTCTCTGGTATTACACTTACTTTGTGATCTTACCAGGACAGGAACCTTCATTAACTCCATATCTGTACAGCAACTAGTACTACAAGGCGCTGATTCAGGTCTGAGACTTTTCAGGTCTGTAATGACAACATCAGTAGCAAAAACCAACAAAACCATTGTAGCTGTACGTTGCTCAAATAAATTTTTTTATATAAGATGTCCAAATTTTTTTGCTGTACTATGCACAGGGTCCTGAACAAAAGTGTATCCTTTCTCTGTACACTGTGATTGCACCCTCTCCCTTTCCTCCACTTTTCAAATGATGAGTTGCTTCTCTCTATCATCTCTACTCCTGGCCAGTTTTTTTATCTTCTACTAATAGTACCTGTCACACTTGCATCCAGCCACTTCTCTGACAAACAGGCAAGTTTGTGCCTTCCTCCTAGATGTCCCTTTCCTATTCTTTATTTTCTAGATTTAAAGATTATTCTCTTCTTTGTAACTTCCCACTTTGAAAACAGGCTTGTACCGTGATGGTCTGAACGGAATTAACCAAAACACCCATAGGGAAGGGAAGGGAAGGGAAGGGAAGGGAAGGGAAGGGAAGGGAAGGGAAGGGAAGGGGGAAGGGAAGGGAAGGGAAGGGAAGGGGGAAGGGAAGGGAAGGGAAGGGAAGGGGGAAGGGAAGGGAAGGGAAGGGAAGGGAAGGGAAGGGAAGGGAAGGGAAGGGAAGGGAAGGGAAGGGAAGGGAAGGGGGAAGGGAAGGGAAGGGAAGGGAAGGGAAGGGAAGGGAAGGGAAGGGAAGGGGGAAGGGAAGGGGGAAGGGAAGGGGGAAGGGAAGGGAAGGGAAGGGGGAAGGGAAGGGAAGGGAAGGGGGAAGGGGGAAGGGAAGGGAAGGGAAGGGAAGGGAAGGGAAGGGGGAAGGGAAGGGAAGGGAAGGGAAGGGATGGGGGAAGGGAAGGGAAGGGGGAAGGGAAGGGAAGGGGGAAGGGAAGGGAAGGGAAGGGAAGGGATGGGGGAAGGGAAGGGAAGGGAAGGGAAGGGAAGGGAAGGGAAGGGAAGGGAAGGGAAGGGAAGGGAAGGGAAGGGAAGGGAAGGGAAGGGAAGGGAAGGGGGAAGGGAAGGGAAGGGAAGGGGGAAGGGAAGGGAAGGGAAGGGAAGGGAAGGGAAGGGAAGGGAAGGGAAGGGAAGGGAAGGGAAGGGAAGGGAAGGGAAGGGAAGGGAAGGGAAGGGGGAAGGGAAGGGAAGGGAAGGGGGAAGGGAAGGGAAGGGAAGGGAAGGGAAGGGAAGGGAAGGGAAGGGAAGGGAAGGGAAGGGAAGGGAAGGGAAGGGAAGGGAAGGGAAGGGAAGGGGGAAGGGAAGGGAAGGGAAGGGAAGGGAAGGGAAGGGAAGGGAAGGGGGAAGGGAAGGGAAGGGAAGGGGGAAGGGAAGGGAAGGGGGAAGGGGGAAGGGAAGGGAAGGGAAGGGAAGGGAAGGGAAGGGAAGGGAAGGGAAGGGAAGGGAAGGGAAGGGAAGGGAAGGGAAGGGAATCCCTATTAGTATTTATGTCTCATTTATCTTAATAACACACCTCTTGGTCTTTATACAAAACCTGATTTAACTTTGATGTTGTCCTTGCTGTGAGAAGGGGCTTGTACCAGATGACATCCACAGGCCCTTTCCAGTTTACCTTTTCCTGTGATTCTACAATTGAGTGAAAAAACATGAAGATGTGGGTCTTGCTTTTGTATGAAATTTTAGGAAGGATGAAAATCATTGTTTTAGCCTCCAGGAGCAGGTTTTACCTTTAACACACTTAAGAATAGTTTCCATGCCTAAGCCAGTCATTCTTTTAGTCACTGGAGAGAAGGAAGCATTTCCAGAATGACTTTTGTCACTTGTCTTAGATGCCTAACGTGAGCTGAAATGGGCACCTGTTTCTCTCCAGTGGCAATATGAGAACTCCATGCAACTTTCTGATACATGAACTGAGAAAGATGAACCTCAGCATATTGGAATTACCTATTTTCATTTCCCAGAAACATACACCCCTTGGTGAGTTATATTTTCCTGGTGATAACTTTTTACCTTCAAGCTGACTGCATCTTCACCCAAAATTTGAAAGGAACAAATCAGACATTTGAGTAGAGATGTAACAGAGACATTATACTAAGACGTAAAACCTAGTATCAAAAATGCCAGCCCATATTCTTTTGTGATAACTTTTTCACTGACAAAACTGAAGGGAAAAAAAAAGAAAAAAGCTTGTTAGTAACAAGCCCAAAAATCTCTCTAAGGAAATGGAAATGTTATTTGAATGTTACAAGTCAACGCTGCATTGTTGACAGAGCCTTCCCTGCCAAGCATTCACTTGCATTTATTATGTTTTTACAAATGCTGAACAAACCATCCAAGATCATATTGGGACTTAGAGCACAAGGTTATCATTAATAGCAGGGAATTAACAATGTGTTAAAACATTGCAAAACTGCTGAAACCAACTCGTGACCTGAGTGTGCTCTGGGTTCAATAAAAACATTAAATTCTTCACATGGTCAGGCACATGCCATTAATAACAACAAGAAACCGTGGCTGAATAAATTGTTTGATAAAGAGGTTTCTTTGGCTGTAGGACATAGGAAAAACATGGCTGCAGCCATCTATGTACGCTGGCAGAGCACAGGAGAGCTCTGACTCAGGTAATAGCTGTCTGTTCTATATTTGGAATATTAAATATTACAAATTTTGGCCCACCAACTACTTTCTTGCCCCAGAAATTTTCGTATCAAAAATGCACTCAGGATCTTCATATGTTAAACTACTGTAATTTCATTTTTTTTCTCCTCTCAGGCAGCGCTTGGGAATCAGAGAATCACAGAATAGTTGAGATTGGAAGGGACCTCTGGAAGTTGTCTAGCAGGATCAGCGAAGGCAGGTTGCTTAAGATGATGTCCAGTCTCATTTTGAATAACTCCAAGGGTGGAGACACCACAACATTTCTGGGCTGCCTGTTCTTGTGTTCAAAAAAGGCTATAGACAAATAAAAAGATGAAATTATTACCTCTGCTTCAAAAAGAAATACATACGCCACAACTAGAGTTTCAGTCTGTATTATGAAGTGGAAGAGGCAGCTAACATGTCCTCCCTGAAGCTGAAATTCACTTTGCAACTCATTTACCCATACTAATCACTCAATAGATTGCAGAAACGATGTGTTGATTTTCCCTCTTTTTAATTTAGTCATTTCTGTTAGCTGCCAAAATTAATTAAATAAAGCACAGCTCTGAGAGCTGACATACTAATCAAAAATTGCAGGTGCTTTCTCTCAAAAATCATGTGAGGAGCCCAGTTTCTGGGCCCCCCGTGGTACGGGAAAGTGACTGTGCAACTTTTGTTCCCAGAAGAGTCCCATCTTACTTGGGAAATATCTAAGTGTTGCCTGGGAAGCTGGACAACACCAGTGGAAGAGAGTGAAGAAGCCCTCGCCATACCTTGGAAGTTGCATCAGGCCCAGACACGCACCCGGCAGGTTAACGGGACGTTGAGCCAGCAGATACCTACTTCTACACCGTGGAGCAACATCAGCTGCAAACACCTTCCTTGGGGCCACCCTCCAAGACAGAAGTCTGTGCCTCTCCTCCGATGCCACCACGAACTCTGTGAGTCCCTAAGCTTTTTTGCAATTAGATAAAAACACAGAGATTCACAAGGTTTGTGGATTATGTCCTGTTTTGGTTTGTTTTTTTCCCAGATGAAGCTATTTAAATGAATACATGTCAAATGACAATTCAGGGAAGCCATTTCCAGCTGAAGTTTCAAAGAATTTGTTGTTTGCCAAAAAAAAAACAAAAAAAACAAAAAAAACAAAAAAAAACCACCAAAAAAACCAAACAAACCCCAAAAACCCAAAATGACCAAACCCCACCAAGAAATGTCTGGCTCTAATTAAAGTTCTTAGTCATACGCAGAGCTCATTAAGATTATTTTAATCTTTGCTATTTTTTTCCAAAGACTTTGTTGAAACTCTCAAAATTTTGAAAACAAAAAAGTAGGTTTATTCAGAATACTGAAAAATTGAATTAACTTAAAAATTGTCTGCATTAGCAATAATGCTTGGTCTCCACATAATATTCATACCTCAAAACTTACTGAGTTTGTTTTTTCAGTTTTGTTTTTGTTTTGTCAGAATCTACAGATCTATCTGTGATGCATGTAATTTAATAATAATCAGTAAAGATGTACTAGAGCTGGAATTTAAGGACTGGCATGTGAATGTTAAACTGGCAAGCTGTTGAGTTTTTCTCCTTAAATGATGACAATATAAAGAGGAGGAAAGTGAATTTAGCTTGTACAACTCTTAGTGGTCTTTATACGTATCTTTTAAGGTAAACATCTTTCTTCCTGAAGTGAATCCTTTAAAAATAAAAGTAATGGGTCACTTAACAGACTGAAAAATAGGTGAACTAGTATGAAAGAAATAAAGAACTATCAAAAGCAATAATACCGCATATTTAAAATAGCATGAAGCACCAAGGTAATACACATAGCATTCTTCACCCCACCTTCCAATCAGTTTTTTAAAGGTTTTTGATGCACAAATGCTAGTTGTACAAGCTGACTTCCATGAAAATTGCCTTCAGTAATAATCTTGCTTTGTGACAAGATGTGCCTGGGAAGGAAAACACAAATCTCGGCATTTCAGAAGTTCCCATTCACAGCACTAACCCTGGAGGTTGCTAACTCCCTTGAGCTCTTCACATGCCTGGCACAACGGAGCACCAATTATTGGCCAAATTCTGTTCTCATCCTTGACCATCAAAGCAACAAAAAGGGTATGTTTTAGCCCCACAAACTCAATGGCAAACTTACCACTGTTTTCAGTAAAATCAAAGTTTTACTGAAATTTAGCCCTTTTTTCTTTTATTCTTGTTCAAATAAAAGTGTTTGTGGGTCTGAAAGCATGACTATGTTTCACAGAATTGTGATGCAGGTAAATACTGTTCAGGTTTCACTCTTTAGGTTTCTCAGAGCTTGTGAAAACCATCCTGGGTCGTGAGTCCACAGCAGAGCCAGAAACAGAGCTCTGAACAACTGACTTCCAGATTCGCTCATTAAAAGGGAATATGAACTATTACATGTCAACACTATTGCCTTTGATTTATTAAGGCCTAACTGCTGACTCTTTTTCTTTTTTCTTTTTTCCCTACACAGATACTTTCCTAGCCAGTTTTACAGAACTTTTCCCTACCAGGTACCACGTTGTGGTAGGTTGGAATTGATGAGATTAGCAGTCGCCTCTGATTTAGGTTCCTTCCGAGAAGTTACAGTAATTTTGGAGGTAAAAATACAAGTGTACATCACCACTGGAATTTAAAGGCATACGTGAATATACTTAGAAATTTGACCTATTTGGAAAGACAGCTTCACTGAGTATGATCGAGTAGGTGTGCTTATGTGTTAGAGTGGGAAGCACAGTAAAGATATGAGAAAGGAAAATTGAGGCAAAACCTGGCAAGGCTAGAAGGTGGCTGAATGAAACAGAGAAGGGAAGAGGAGAGAGAGTTTCTTCATGGGATGGTAGAAGGAACATCCTGCGCTGCACCCCAGGCTCACATCCTCCCAGGGAGACAGGATCCTGCACTCTTTGTAAGCAGAAAATACTCAGACCTGATTTTATCATCATTTTTTCTTCTTACTTGCAGCAGGGTAAAGGACTCTGGGTTTTGTCCAGCAGCACAATGTGACTCTGGAAGATTTAAAGCATATGGCTTTCCTCAGAATACAAAGTGAAGTTCCCACACACAAAATAAATGAAAAAGTCACATTTAACATCAGCCTTTTCAATACAAGTGTCCCGAGCATTCAAATATACTATTTTTACTACCAAGTTCCAGTGAAAAACTTACTGGAAGTCAATTAGGTTTTGTTTAGTTTTTCAAGATGTCATCACTGCTGTATTCAAAATACCTTTAAAAATATTCATTTTAACCACCAGACCATCTGATATATGCCCTAATAAAAAGGGCTTTACTAAACATGAAGCAAATCCTCATAAATCTAAACTGATGTTTATTTTGTTCCTACAGCTGAGTTTCAAAATTGCATTTTTTCACATTTATCCGCTGGAGTCTTAGATTGTGCTTCACATCAGCAATAATTGCCACAGCTTTTGCTGTAGCTGGGGAAGACAAGAGGATTCTTTGTATGTCTCTTTTATTACATTGTCAATATATTAATACAAGTTATATGAACAAACCTAAAGAGACAAAGAGCTGTTTGTTATATTATTATCCAGGGGTGAAAGCACAAATCTTAGGGAAAAAAAATCCAGCAGGGACTGCAGCTGAACAAAAGGTCTAAGGAAGGCAGGCGTCGACACCTGATTATATGCAAACCCAGCAGCGTGGCCATGCAGGGATTCCCTTCTCCTGTTTGCAGGCACGGATTGAATGAGAAGTGGTGAGATAACAAGGGAGCGTGTAAGCTTAATGATATGCCTATTTTTTCTATCAGTTGCTAATCTGTAGCTCTGGTGATGATTACTATTTCATCTCCAGAGAGATGCTATTCAGAAACATCAAAATGACATACAATTGAATGCCTTGTGTTTCTTTAAGTATAGGGCCAGATTGTCAGGGCAGACAGCCACAGAAGGGAGAAAGTCCCCCCATTTTATTCAGCTCTTTGCCCCTCCCTGGGTGATGCCAGCCAGCAAATGGCAGGAGGACGTAGGATCAGGCCTGCTCACCTGATATGCCGTAGGAAGAGGGCCCGTCGGCAGGAGGAGCTGGGGTCTCAAACCTGGATCGTCCACACCAGAGTGTATGGCTGCACACACGAAAGCGGCGAGCCAGGGAGCGTTGGCGATTCGATTCAGAAGAACAGAAAGAGAAGAGAAAAGCTGCAAATGAGGCCTTGCCTTTATTTTCTGGTGTGCTCTTGTGATAAAGCAGAGCAGAGATGCCACCCACCCGTGTCAACCTACAGGAACGCGAGGGCACTTGCCACCCTCGCTTGCCGCAAGCCACTCTGTTAGTGTCAGTAGCCCTGCTGGAATCAGCTCACTGTCTGCTGTGCGCAAGTGCCGCTGCCGATACGAACTGTAGAACCCACTGACAGTCACAGCTTTATCAACATGGCTGCAACGGTCTTAAACCAGCAACTTCAAGAACTAGTCGCAGGGTAGCCTTCTCTCCAGCCGCCGGTGTCCTGCAGGAGCATATTGCTTTTTCTGCCATCACTACCCTATGGCTGGTCCTGGATCTAGGTAGTTTAAATCCAGCTTACAAATGTTTCTGTGAGAAGCCATCACATGTCTGGCATGTAGTACAAACAGCCCAGTGGCCCCGCCAGTTGTCACATCAGGCTCTCCCGGTGCAGAAGCTCAGATCTCTGACTCAAGTGTCAGTTACTGGAATTGCCAAAACTTCCAGAGAGAAAATGCCCTAAAGATTTAAACATCTGCTTTGAAGAAAATCTAGAATCATTCCATTCTGGTGTGGAACAACTTACATATATGATTCAATAATATCTGCAAGTTTTAAATCCTTTTCTCCAAGCAAAAGAGAGAAATGAACCCAATTCTGTACATCTTGGGTGGATTCCTGATGTAAGCCATGGATTATTCCTGCTGATAAATAAAAGTTTGTTTCAAAGACACTTTGGAAATCCAGTCTGGTATCAGATTCTTTGTGAAAGTTCTCATAACTTGGGCACGTTAACACGTCTTCTCTAGATGGCACTTCTTTGGGCAGGAACTCTCTCTCCCCAGTTCTGAAGAGCAACTCCCACATCTCCTATACAAGTGCACCTTCACATAGGATGCCTTAAATTCTTTCCAGTACCCACTCATTGTGTGGCTCAGGGCACGCAGTTACTGCCAGAGTCAATCCAAAAGGTTTGCACCTACGCAAGGACATTTTGCACAGTCGCTGCACACGTAGGCAGTGTGTGCTGACAGACTTCCGCGGTGAGGCTGAAATGGGATGTGCCGCCATAGCATACAGAAAATATATTAATTCTTTGCATTAATACAGAGAAAAGTCATCAAGAGGTACAGAAATCACCACTAATCATCCTAGGCTGAAGCTTGGTAACGTGCATGAAGACCTCATGCCTTCCTCTGAGAGCGGACATGCCCTGGGGGTGCAGTGGTCTGTGTCACTGCCGCTGAGCGAACCAGAAGTCCCTTAAAGCTCAGTGGCCAATTAATCGTGCTTTAGTCACCTGCCAGTATAAAATCAAACAGAGCGTGACTTCTGCGTGAATTGCACATGAAGCACAGATGCTATTCTTATGTCAATAACTGCGTGGCCTTTTGCCTTTCTTATTTATTCCCCGTGCTTTGTCCGGGCGCGAGCAGGTAAAGTGACCCCCGTTCTCCTCTCTGACACACCGCTCAGGGCATTGCCCAAGCACAAAGCGTGCCATCAATTTCCCGCCCCCCCCCCCCCCCGGCTGCATACAAACACATAGACAACCTTAATCGCACCGCCTGGCGAAGGAGCAGCCTCCCCTCCTCCTGGACCATCTGGCAGATGGCACAACAGCAGCGCAGCTTCACAGCTCCAGGACCGGAGTAACAGATGTTGGATTACCACATGCTTTCTAGAGCTTTAATCTTCAAAGAAATTCTGGATCTTACCTGGCTTCCCCTTCCCTCCTGTCACTCACAGAGAAGGGAGAAGCCTCGGAAAACAAGATTACGCAGGCCCTTAGCACAGCCTGAAGCCACAGTGTCAGCAGGGAAAAGATGGTGAGAAGAAGGTGTGGTTAATGGCTGAAATATGTGTAAGGGTGCGATCCTTCAGAATGAGGAGTTTTGAAGATAATTACAGGGGGTGCAAAACTGGGTTGAGAAAGATTTTAACACAGAAAATATTTTAGCTTCTTAAAATGTTACAGGACGAGTTGGTTGTATCTTATGTGCAATCTGAAAACATGGAGAGTTGTTTGAAAGATTATTAAATAACTGTAGAGAAGGAAGCATGATAAAACCAAACGATCATCTCTTCTCCTTCTTCCATATAAGTGACTGCCTCTTTTGGAGCTGATTTAGGATTAGACTAAATGGTTGTGGACAAGAAGCATCTTTCAACACGTCCCATGTCCAGAATGTATTTCCAGTGGGCAGACGCAGTAGAGCAGAATCTACACTCACATCTGCAACTCAGACATGCCTCATTCTGTTTGTAACTCATTTTTATTTATACCAAGGGTTAGACTGTCATGAGTAGTGTAACCACAGTATTATATTATCAATGGGATTTACATTGTCAGTGGGCTTTAATTATCATTATGGATCTTGGTGTCGTTTGATCCGGAGTAAATTCATAGTCACCTTAAGGAGTTTGAATGAAATATTCCAGCATTGCATTTTTGCAGATGTATTCAGGATCATGACCTGCCTTTAAACCGGGCTGTTTTAACCCATGATAGATTAAATAGATAGAATAGATAGGACAGGAAGGAAATCATTTGTTTGGAAGCTGGTAATATTTTCCTGAGTGAGATCCAAGCAGGACCTGGTGGTGTAAATATTTCTAATTTTATTATTAATTATGCAAGTCCTAAAAAAAAAAAAGCACTCCACTTTATTTAGTTTGCATTTCATTTTTCTCTTACACACCTCTTAATTTAAATGGCAGTGCTGAACTTTCCTTTCTGTTACAAATGATTTCAAAGTATCGAGTTGTAGTTTAACTAAATTATTCAAAGTTTGTTATCAAAGGCCTCATCCTAGTACTGAGAGATTGATTATTTATTTCTGAAATGTACAAGTAAACTCCAGAAACCTGCTGGATCGGATCACCGAGTCTTACAGACCATTTCTGTAGCAGCTGAACTTCAGCAAACGCATCCTTTTCTTGTCTCTTTACAAATAGCAATAGAGACCTGAATATCAAAACACTGCTAAAGCAGACAAAAAGAATATATTACAGGTCCAGCCACACAGCCTGAGTTATGGTTTCACCTGTCTACTAAGAGCCACATTTAACCACTCTCTCCAAGAAAGTAGTTTTAACATGTGAGAATTGCCCTGAGAGTACGGCAGGCAGATTCGGTGCCTGTCCCTGTTTCCCTGAATTGAAGGAGGCTGCTAACAGGAAAATTTCATTTCCTTTTCGTTACGCAGCTGCTGGCTGGCTGAGCCGGCTGATACAGGGAGGATGTGTGCAGGGATGCCTTTGTGAGTCCTGGGGAAAGTGCTAACAGGATATACACGTTATCAGAGGATCACTGAAAGTTCAAGAATGAGGGAGGGACACTTGCATGTTTGCTAATATAGGTGTTATCATTGGCACCAAAGACAGTTAGCAAGGTCTGTAGCTAGTTTTCTTGTTATTTCACCTAGTTTTCTTGTTTTCTTATTTAAAAATAGACACATAATGATTATTAGAGATAGCTGAAGACTGGAGACATTTTCGTGAAAGGCATGCCCCCATTTAAAATAATGAAAACCTTGAACTTCTTGTAGGATGCTCTAATTTTGATGTGCATTTTCCATCTGGAAAGTTCAACATTTTGTTGTCATCTACATTTGCGATATTCTGTCACGCAGCTTTGGGTTCATTCTGGAGAAGGTGGCTATGTACTATATTTAAAGAGTCGCCTACATTTGGTACTTGTTGAAAGGTTAACTGGAGATGCTTTGCATTAGGATGCTATGCTTCCCCAACCAATGTCTGCTGTGACTCGTGTGGCATGCAAATCCTCTTTGGAATGAGGTGCTAAACATGTTTACTCATGGAGTAACTGATACATACAGATATGCATCCCTGCCCCATAGGAACGAGAATGCATCTGTCAAGCCCTTCTGCTGGCATCTCGCACCTCTTTGGTGCAAGAGGTTGGGGTCCGTCTCTTCTCCCAAGTAACAGGCGATAGGACAAGAGGAAATGGCCTCAAGTTGTGCCAGGGGCGGTTTAGACTGGATATTAGGAGAAAGTTTTACACTGAAAGGGTTATTAAGCATTGGAAGAGGCTGCCCGGGGAAGTGGTTGAGGCACCATCCCTGGAGGTTTTTAAAAGATGGGTAGACAGAGTGCTTAGAGATATGGTTTAGTGATGTTTTTTGTCAGAGTTAGGTTGATGGTTGGACTAGATGATCTGAAAGATCCCTTCCAACCTAGGCAATTCTATGATTCTATGATTCTTTGACAGATAACTGGGTTGTCCATTTGCTCCCACTTCGGGGTCATCCTGAGTGCATGCAAAAGCCTCATTCAGATGCTGGCACGCCGCCACATGCTGTCCTGTGCGGTTCCGGTGCACACGAAGATCATGCATCCCATCCTACTCTCGTCCATTGATTGACCTGCTCATGTGTCCTGCATCAGCATGGTCTCACACTGAGGTCCCTGAGGTCCCAGCCTGCAGGATGCAGATGTACGTCTGTCAACTCAGTGGAGGAGCAGAGGGAAAAATGGATAGAGGGGAGCCACTCTCTAGCAGAAAAGAGAGGTGGCTCAGCAATCACAGAATCATAGAACCATAGGGTTGGAAGGGACCTCTGGAGGTCATCTAGTCCAACCCCCCTGCCAGAGCAGGGTCACCTTAGAGCAGGTTGCACAGGAACGTGCAACGGGGATGTTTGTGAGATCGACTGCGTAATTCTGAGATCCCACTGCTGTGCTCAACAGGTACCGTGGTGCAGTGACACCCAGGACAACAGCGACACTGAGCTACGTGACCTCTTTGTCCTAGCAGATGCAGCGGAACACAAGAACAAGGCAGATGATGAAGCTTCACGCTAATCTACATTTATTAAAAATATTGAATTTTGTTTTCAAAAAGATAATTTTGTGCAAAGTTTACAGAACCATGCAGGTTTTTCTCACATCTTTAGGAGTCCACAGCTTCTTTCCTCTGTCAAAAGGAACTGTCCTTGCACATTAGCATTTTACTGTTGCTAACGCATTTTTCAGCAGAATTCTTCCCCATTTGAAACCATGGCTCAGATATCTTCTCCAAAGGGAAAAAAAAAAAGCAGTCGATAGAAACATAGATCTGGAGGGGATATCTTAAATCATTGATCCAGCTGCTTGCAGACGCAGAAAGCCATGCAATAAATGTTTAATACAAAAAGCACAGTTCACTCACAGCGTCCACAGAACACTTCCCAGCACTCCAGAAACAGATTAAAGGCTGTATAAACTTCCAAAGTCAGAGGTAATGTTCAAACACCAGCCCACAACTTCTGCCCCCTGCTTTAACCCATCTTCTAAATGTCAATTCTACCACAAGCCTGTGAAGCAAATGTTCGATACGTAGCCTTTGTTTCACCTTTCATTTACAAGGTCTTTCCCAAAGTTAAATCCCTGTCTTTCCTTTGCATTATTTGTCAAGGATATATAGAGAAAGGAATCATATAAAATCATCTTAGTTTGGAGCTCACTGAGAGGTCACTGGGAATTCTGGACATGTTATTTTTGGCTGTTGAAATACTGTGTGTCACATTTGTTTTCCATGTGGAAGCTGAGACCTTGCAGCATCCATGGGGCGGGTGTTTTCACTAAAGGAACTAACTCATCTCTATGGGAGCTCTATGGGAAAAAAAGAGCTCAAAAGTTTTTATCTCCAAAGAACTTATATGGAAAGAAAGAGGGAAATACAAAGATGAGGAAGGATGAGATTTAGACAGCTGTGAGAAAGAGACAAAAATGGCCTCACAGTTATGTGTCATAGCTATTGCGTTAGTATGTGTACAACCAATGTGATGCGAACGTCTTCATGTGACCACCAACCCAGAATTCCAGTTAGAAGAGCAGAGGAGCAGGACACCACGGGGTATCTGACCTCCTTTTTTTCAAACATGTGGAAATACTTTGAGGGCTGCAAAGCTGTGAGGCAAGAATATTATGATCACAGAAGGACAATGCAGTGAGCATGTACGCCTCATGCAACAGCTGTAAATCATTTGGTTTCACACACAAAGCTCGTACAATGTAAAGAAGCACTACCAGCCTTCCAGCTACAGTTACCCTCCAGCTACGTTGAGGTCCTTACCTTAAGTATACTGTAAAATAGCACTGTGAGTATGTCTCTGAGTCCAAAGTGGTTTCTCAAAATGAGTTGCAGCCTCAGAAGTACCTACCACCTCGATGAGGAATTCCAACTGCGCTGATTTAATTGAGTTTGCAAATGCCATACTTCCTTTTCCTGAAAACTTGACATTGTTGACTGGGGAGGGGAGACCCCAGGAGAGTTGATTTACTTTTTTTTTGCTTTTTCTTTCCCTTTAAACACGCTGAGAACCACAATGCTTGAGTCCTCAGCAATTAAAGTTACCAATTTACAGTTATTTAATAGTGGCTGGATTCTGAGGGGGTGTGTATCGAGAGAAATTAGCACTCAGCAGTGTAGAGAGGGATCTGCATTAAGTGCCAGACAAACATTCCTCCCATGCAGGAGGAGGAGGGAGGCAGCGTGCTCACCGCGAAACCAGCTTGCGTGGCTTTGAAAGTGGAGTTAGTCATCTCTCCTCCGCTACATAGTACGAGCTCACCTAGGAGTTGGTGCCCAGTTTCTAGAACGCTGTGAACCCACACACTTGTTTAGGCTGCTCTTTTGGGACATGGTGGCTTCCAGTATCTCCAGCCACTGTCCGTTTATATTTGACTCCAAACTGTGTTTTACCACAATGCCCCTTCTTCTGCTGATGTAAGTTATAAGGTATTTTTCATCTGTAAACCGAAAAAATAAAGTGATTCAACTCAAAAATGAATCTTCAAAAAGAAGGGAGTAGTGTTTTCTTGAATGGGTTTTGCTGAAACACCATTTTTCCTGGGAACAACGGGGTAAGCCATGGAAAGGTACGATTCAACATAAGGCAAGGGTAACACCACGGCCTTAATATGCCATACCAGTTAATAAATCAGTTGAAAATATAATGAAAATTAGGTTTAATCCTAAGCAAATAAAATACTTGGCTACTTTCAACTGTCCTCAATATATTCTGACTTTCTTACTTTGCTCTTTGCTTTTAATTGGCTAGAACCCCCCTACAGTTACCTAGAAATCACAGGTGCAGTGAGGAGAATAGCCAGGCGTCCACAGTAAAGATCAGATTAGTCCAACATCTTTCAAGAATGGTTTAGAAATAATTGATTCTCCTTTGGGACCAGGGAATGGAAAAGAGGCCCTCTCAAGCTCTCTTTCATCTTATTATCTTGTTTATTGTATTATCTTGTAGTCAGTTCAGATGTAGCAGAAAAGAAAACAGACTCTGTCACATTTCACTTCTCCTTTGCTACTCTTGCAACTTACACTCAGATAAAAGCAGCTGAGACTACAAGTCTTTGATTTTACTCTTAAAGATCCATTCTTTAGGGGCAACTAAGCACCAGTGATTCTTGTTGTTAAGTTTGGGGTTCATACCCCACCTCTCACAGCCATGGCCTGCTGGTGGCTGGAATAACTGGGTGTCTCCATAAGAAAGCCTGGTGTCTCCTGCCTGCAGCTGGGCATGAGCCCGCAAAGCTTAATATGGGAATTTCTCTTCTTCCCATCCAGTGCTTTCCTCTAGTTCAGCCCAACCCATGAGGGTTGGAAGGTCCTGAGTTATGCTGTGTCCAAAAAGAAGTCTGAAGAAGAGGGCTGCCAGGTGAGAAAAATAGGTAAATGATGTGAATTAAGAGACATGAACGGATGTTGATGGGTTTCTCTTCTTGCTCTAAAAATGATTGAGGAGAAGAACCGCGTAAGGGGGTACAGCAGAAATCACACAGAGACCATTCTGTTGCTGACGAAACCTGGAGGGCTGAAGTGGGAGGGTTCGTTTCAATGTTTTAGAAGAAAAGATAAAACTACTATCATTATACTTTTGGGGAGGTTTTATACTGCTTTTTTTTTGCTGTTGTTCTCATTACTAATATATTGCTCATGGAAGCAAACATGAGTGAGTTTCCAGCCTGTCCTCCTGGGGACAGATACGGCAGTGGAAAAAGAGGGAAGTTCAAAAGATGTCTGTACGTCTGCAGAGAGACCCAAACCCCAAAACTGCTTGCTGCTGCCATGGTAACTACATTTATAATAGAATGAAAATGTGAGATACAGATAACATTTCCTCTGTTTTTGACCTATTTGCTTTTCCTATAGTACCTCTCATCTCAGGAAGGTCAGACCTGCCTGCGAGCACCTCAGCCCAGATGATTCGCCCTCTCTGCAGGGCATCTGTGTCTTCTAGAGAGCCTGCCCTCCAACCCAGATATCTCCTCAGGGGGGTTCCTCAGCCATCCTGAAGCATTTCCACCTACGTACCTTTAATTCTGCTGCAGTGAAATCATCATACTGTGACGTTCCCCTTCCTGGCACAGCTATTTCTTGGCTACGCTTCTGTCAACATGTCCTTTCCTTTTGAACAGCCCAGGTTTGGGGCTTTCAAAAGCTGGAAGGAGGAAGGGAGGGATTTTGCGGGTTTTTTTCTGACTGTTTATGTATAGGTAGTTAGCTGAACCACAAGACACCAAGAAGAGTTCATTTTTGCTTAAGGATGTTGAGTTGAGGTACCTCTGTACCATCAAGCCTTAAAATGCTTCTGCCCATGTTAAGTGCAGAAATATGTGGTTTTAGCTGAGGCAGGCAGGCAGGAGAGGCAGCAGAGACCAGGGCGAGCATACATCTATGTAGCCTTTCCTTTGTCGCTGAAAAATTGGGACCTTATTGGGAAATGGGGAGTCATGGTGTGACGTGGTGTGGGGATGTGACCCACAGCGAGGGAAGGAAGCAGCGTCACTCCTGACCGTCAGCGCCGCACCGACTCCGTGCCAGCAACAGCCGCGCGGCATCCCGGCAGCAATGACTTCTCCTGGCACAGGCAAAGGCCACCAGGAGTGAAGGACGAGCGGCAAGACGGACCTTCCCATCTCTGAGCTTTGCCATGGGCTACTCTCAAACCTGCCTGTCCTTCCCGCACTGTTCCCCAAGCCGCAACACCAGCTGTAATTAATCTTCTTTTACACACCGCTCTGATCTCGCCGCAATTGATCTTGCAGGCTACAGAAGACCTGGGTAACTGTTTTTCAATGAAAATATCATTTAAAATCAGCCTGATTACTGTCTGTGGGCTGGCCTCCCATCTCATTCGAACCTCAACTTCTAAGTTTTAATGTCACGGGGTATTTTCCTTTTCAGCTTTTTTTTCTCTATCATTTTTTGTAATCTACATGCAGAGCTCGCTCTCCATTTCCCAGCTGCTGCAAGAGGTTATTTGGGAAAAGCAAGCAGGGCAGCCTAATTTCCTTAATCCAGGTCTTTTCCTTGTCCATCCAACCATTAAACCAGACAAAATAAAGACAGCTAGTTAACTTGCTCTATGATCAATTTTATTCCACAACATAAAGGTCTCAGAAAAAAAAAATGTTTCTCTGTTTACCAACCTTATACATTTAATGTTGTCAGAAACATGTCTAAAAGATTATGATGAGAAAAACTATACCAACACTCAGTAAATTAAGAGTTCATCAAAATTAGAATACAATGAACTTATTGCAAAGTTTTACGTCGAAGAAATTGAGAATAACTCCTAAAAAGCTGAAACTCCATTTTGATATATTTTTAAATAAAATGTTTCACTTTTTTTAAGCTTCCTGATATCTTTTATTGGGGGGTGGGGATTTTTTTTCCTTTGAATGAGAAAATAATACAGGAATTAATAAATTGAGAAGTTTCGTTTGCTTAATGTTAGCTTTTGAGATGAAAAAATAATTTTTCTCCCAGCTATAAGTAGAAGTTGAAAGAATGGACTGAGTTCTCAGGCAAAATTTTAAACTAGGTGACGATATCAGAGAAATCAAATACTTGCAAGTGCAAAATTTGAAGCTATGTATGAAAAAAAAAAAAAAGAAAAAGGCATGTGTTCATATTCCCGACATAAAGACGCTGTTGCACTGCTGCTTTAGGGAAATAATGTACCCACGTGGGGTGCAAATTCTGGGGGGGCAGGTCAGGGCAGCCGTGCAGAGGAATAGAGCCCGCGTGTGCTAAGGCAGGAACCTGCCTCCTGCCTCTGCCGGGAGACCTGCCGCTGCCCTGGCATCTGCTCCCGCCGCGCTCCCGTGGGGCCCGTTCGCGCGCCCTTTGCGGGGCGATGCCAGGTGCTGCGGTGTTACGTATCGCACCAACACACCGCCCGTATTTTGTCTGGGGGAAGAAGGGCAGCCTTGACCTGCAAGAGTGCTTTTCCTCAGACTTCCCAGCTGCCGGTTGCCCCGTCCCCGCTTTGGCTGGCTGTTTTCTCCACCAGCTTCCCGACACACGCCACAGCCTCCGCAGGGATTCACTGCTTCCCTCTCAGGCTCCGGATGCTTCCCCCACAAACGTCACACCAGCCGGGTCTGTCTCTTCCAAATGGTGAGTCTCTTCCAACCGCTTCCCTGCAGTTTCCTTGCTGCAAGAGGAGAGGCTTTCCCGAAACTCCGTTGGCATCTCTGGGGAGCAAACAGATGTTGTGCTGAAATCCCACCCTCGCCAAGCCGGCGCGGCTGGGCGTGCGCAACCCAGACCTCTTCCCTCCGCCTCGTGGATCACCTGCCCTTCTTTGCACAGGCACTTCTGCTTCTCATTGGCTTCGCACACTGGTACCGTGTTTCTTTACTTTGTTTTGTTAACTACAAAGTCTAGCCTGTTTCCATCCTGTGGGAATAAGCTATTTCAGTAGCTGTACAGTGCAACTATTTTTACATGAGGATTTTTTTTTCCTCCACAACAGAAGACAGCGTTAAAGAGATTCTACTGCCCACAAAACGCACTGCAGCAAATTTCTGTGTCTGTGCTCTTAGCCTGGCCAAATGAACATTAATGTAATTTAGCCTCTTTCTCTGAAGTTTAGATTAAGGCCCGTTACATCACAAACAAAACTGACTAAAACTGATACAGACGTTTATGAGCAGTTATGGTTATCATCCACCGGCTGACAACTTGTTCTACCTCCTGAACTCAATTTTGTGTCCAAACTCTAAAGGAGGGGGGAGTGTAACATTTTACTTGTAGCACTGCGGAGAGTTTAATACAATTTCTGTCAGTAGAGTAGATCTGACAGACTATTTAGTTCACCTCAGCTGGGAATATACAAATTGTCAGGGGTCCAGTACCCTCTGATATAAGTCATTTGCAGTTAAACACACATTTTTCCCATTGAAGCAGCTCGCTGGCTTCACTGCTATTTGTGTGGTTATCTGGTTTTGGAAGATGTTCCTTTCATTTTGTTGACTTTGGCAAATGTTAACCTAATTGCTTGTCCATGTTCTGAGGCATTTCCATGAGCCAGTCCTCCTTTTTTTTTAAATTTGAGCTGGATGCTCTCGTTCAGCGGTACAGGATTTAAAAACACTTGCTGAATACCGATTATGGATTCCTGTAGCCCACTCTGTTCATTTTTGTTGTTGGAGGCTCTTATGTGGTTGAAAAACAGACAATCTAACACTGAAAAAGTAAAATGATCACACCAGCAGTAGGATAATTCACTTTTTTATTGTGATTTCATTCCACACGATGTTTGGGATCATACCTAAACGATTGCCAGTCATTAAACTCCATGCTCCAACCCAATTATAATAACGCAAACCTGAAGAGGAGGCTCAGGCATTAGGTAACTTGGCAACCTGTTTCTTTTTCCTCTTTTCTCAAAGTCTCTTTTACAGACTGATGCTGCTGAATACTGGTCTTAAAGCTCATCACTTCAATCAATTTCCCTCTCCTTCACTTCAGGAGTGCGTTTTTGAAGCAAATCACCTGCACTTACTGTACTTCAGCTTATATTGTGAGGAAGCCTCTGAGCAAAAAACCTTTCCCCCTTTTACATAAAATAAAAAAAAAAAAACAACAAAAAAACCCCAACAAAAAAACCCTGGAAGACATTGTGAGAAGCAAACCTCAGGTGCTGCAACAGCCAAGGAGTATTCATTTAACCCTTATTAGAGCTAGTCCAAAGTAACCACCTCAAAACGTGCACGGGACAGATGCGGGGTCCTCAGCACCATCTGTTTTGCTCTGCAAATACTGTCCTCCTTGGCTGCAACACTTGGTAATGACTGAAGAAGTCAATGTTTTATGTGTTTTCGTGTTCAACTGTAGATGCCAAAATGTGGTATTAAAAAAAACTATCAGCCTGTCTTTGCAGATGTGGCTGCTAAAGGCATGAAAAAAAATAAAGTATGAAAAATATGCTTTGTCCACACACAAGTGACTAAGCTCAACAAAGGCAATTTTATGGGAAAAACATTATGGCTTCTAATGCGTCAGAAATCAGACCATATAACCTTACAATCCCTCTGGTCTTAAAAGTTATGAATTTATTTAAAATATCATTTTCATTATACTATTTTTGTTAACACACATGTGCCTGGGGTTCTACAGGTGGGCCAAAAACATCCTAGGGTGAATAATAACCTGTTTCCAGAGAACAGTGAGAACCGCCCCAACATCAGCAGAAATGTATCGGCAGGCGATGCTTGCAGCATTGGCTGTGGCTGGGTATTTAGAAAGCACCATGATATTGCCTACTGCTGTCGAAGACGCTACTTACGGGGATACGCAAATGCCTTGGCCAGACCCTTGTTACGGCAGAGACCCCCAAATGCATAGTCCCTGCTCTGAAGAGTTTCCAAACCAAGAAAGAAGATGTGGTGACACTGGACAAAGGCCATGGTAGATATTTCAGCAGCTGCCCAAAATGTCACAAGTCTTTGGAGAAAAAGCTTCCAGGACTTTTTTTAGTCTGTGCTTCATGCCTCCTCTGTAACCTGCTAATCCTTCCTTCTTGAAGGATTTGGCGGGGGGCTGGGATATCAAGAAGAAAATGAAAATACATCACATTTATCTGCACACTAGTATCTTTAATTATGTAGCGTTTGGTATTCATCCTTCCTTGCCATCTTGCTAAAAATAGTTCTAGTCATCCCATCAAAACCCAGAAGCAGGATCATGAAGCTTGAGGACCTAAGCACACAAAAAGATTAACCAAGACGAACAAATTCTAATACGCTACTTGCTAATTTAAGTATTATTTTACCCAACAAATAATTTCTTTGATCAAGAAGGCATTTTTTGTAATGAATAATGAGCCAGTATAGAAAGCAAAAGGACTAAAGACCCCAGACTCTACCAATGACACTATTTATGGAATAGATATTATTCATCAGGGATAACAGCTACAGAATGGATCTTGGAGTGAATATTTGAAGTAACGACTCTCTTACCCAGAAAATTATTCCCCAAAGCGTAGGAAGGACAAAAGATATTGTTGATTTTTATTTTAAATTTTAATTGTGTGTATTTTAGACATCACTTCTCTGCCAGGTGAATCTCTGTCTTCTTCCTATGAAAGCTATGATATCATGCAGCAGCTATTACACAGTAGCTGTTAGTTTTCACAAGATCCCAGCTGTTTCATTGTAAGAGTAAAGAGATATTGGGTACCTGCCAATTAAATAAATGGAATTGCCATTTTCATTTATTGCGATAGCCAGTTTGACTTGTATTCATAGTGGCTTTTTGTTAATGTAGATAAAATTACAGTACTGGCAAGCAAGAGTAAGTGTTTTTATGAGCAGAATATGTGTGTTAAAATATTCAGTCTTTTCAGTGGATTCACAGCTGTTTTGGTTTCAAAATGCAAGTTTTGAATGATCGGTAATGCGCTGGTGTCTCCTACCTGTCCACAGACATAAGATCCCCCACCCCTCTGCTCATCTTCTGGGTTTTGGTGCATAATGATCAATAAGAGGGAGGGTTCCATGGGCATATTTTCCCACCTACTTCCTATTCCTGCTTTCCAGTTAAAATGCTGAATACAATTACAAACCCATTAAGCGGTGTTAAAATGCACTAATATCAGAGTGCTCTTTTTCAAAACTGGATCACTTTACAGCAGAGCCACATCTTCCTTTAGTGTGCATCAGGAAGGCTTACGGAAAGCAGATATAATCAGCTGCAGCATTTTATTAAAAATACTTCCTGTAGAGAATGAAAGGCATCACATTTCTGTTACCTACAGAGATTCTACCATAAGAAAAAAAGAAAGATTAAAAATAGTTTTTAATTTGTTGCATTTAGTATCAAAAAGTGACGCTATCTCAAAGGTGCCATAAATGCCTGATTGCCAAGCTCAGAGAATCCGCACATAGAGGACGTTTTTTGGGACAGATGCATAGGTTTGGGACAGAGGACATGTTTGGAGTGTAAGGCAAGGAAGTTTGTGAAGGGGCCAGTGAGTCTTGAAGCAGGAAGGAGGGTTCAAACATGGCTTTGTGCAGTGCTCAGTCATGGGCTTAATGTCCGGATTAAGGAAGGTGTTTAAGGAAACGGTAATATTGAGCAGCCTGGTCTAGTGGGAGGTGTGCCTTCCCGTGGCAGGGGGGTTGGAACTAAATGATCTTTAAGGTCCCTTCCAACCCAAACCATTCTGTGTTTCTATATTCACCATGAGAATGTGCAGAGCCTGCCAGAACAAAAGGCCCTTTTAACAGAGCATCCCAAAACTGAGTCAGCTGGTGTCTCCTGTCTTTGTATCTCCCAGCAAGCCTCACCAAGAGCTGGTGTCTCCTGTCTTTGAATATATATGCCCTTGAGGAAAATAAGTGTGAAGAGCAACAAGGAGTGGGGGAGAGAGACTGTTATTGTCTGGCCATCCTCCTCCCTACGCTGATGCTGACGCAGTGAGAGAATGCTCCACACACCGCTGAGTTACCTGGGCTCTGGGGTGCTTTACTCGGTACATGCCAAACTTTTCTCATGAAGAAACGAGTTAAACTAAAATGAACTCTATTTGAACTGACTATTTAAAGTCTGAATTAGACTTTCCCCAAGGGGCTGTTGTGTGCTTCTTCACAACAATAGTAAGAGCAACAACTAGGCTTAAAAAGCCGAGCCACAACCAGAAATCTCAGCTTCTCATTAATTAGAAACATACCCCTTCAGAAAAATTACAGACAGAGGCAAGAAGTAAACACAAAAAAAGTAAAATTATAAAGCAAAGCAGACAGTAATCATTTAATGCACCTTAACTTTGTATTGTTCTGTTTGCAACCCCCTGAAATGTTTGTATAGATGTATTGCGCTAATATCCAAATATTCTTGAATGTACATTTCCTCAGAGCCCTTCACGTCAGGGAGAGAAAAGATGGTTATCCCCATTTCACAGGTGGAGAACTGAGGCAGGAAAAGTCCATGATCAAAACAAGAATGAGTCCCCTGGAGAGGCAAATTCTCCAAAAACTGCCCTAAACACTGACTGGCTTGCCTATGCTTCGTGACTCTCACTGGCAAAGATAAAATAATCCTAATTGAGCACTGAATTGGTTTAACGTCACAGGATTTGAGTGAATTTTGTAAAGAAAAAAGGCATTTTTATTTGCATTCTTACTTTTATAGCCCTTCATGTGCATTTGCTTTCCATTGTCAATGTTCTCTATGCAATTCTGAGAACTAGGAGATATATATATATAAAAAATGCATATAATATCCATTATATAATACATATTATACATATTTAATGAAATATTTTCTTATGCAAGATTGAAATTCAAGGAACTGGAGATTAAAATAATTTAATTGTACATTTATATATAAATAGTATAAGTAAAAAATAATTAATTTTTATCTATTTATCTGTTTGTTTATGTTTGCATGAATATGTATATTCTGACCTTGTAAAAAAAGAATTGATAAAAGTTGGCAGCAGTCTTTTGGATATAGGTGAACAAAGTGCCATTTGAGGTAATTACAGAGATAAATGCTAACTAATCAGCAACTCATCACAAAAATAAGTTTATATTAATGCAAAGATGTGGAAAAAAATAAACTAATGTACAAAAACAAAAAGAAAAGTTGGTTTCGCTTGTTAAAATCTCCCCCTTTTTTCTGTCCCTCCACCTCTCACTGCAACTTCTGCGTTCCCATCCCTGTTGCCATGCCCTTGGCGAGCCCTTGGCAGGCAGGCGGTACAGCTCCAGTTCTCCCAGCTCCATGCACAGGATGGCCTGTCACCCCGCTCCCTCCGGCCCCGCTCCAGGACGCTGGGGCTCGGGAAGTTGCCCCTTGGTTGCTGAAGGAGGCAGGAGGCACCAGGAGGAGCAGAAGGGGCTTCGGATCTGCCTCCGTTGCTCTCCAGACCCTCTGGCCAATCCTTCCACAAGAGACCCTTACTTCAAACAGATTTAAATAGCCGCTTTCCAGGTGTCTCCCAGCTGGCTGGTAACCCAATATCCTAAGGGTTCATGTACCTATTTTTCTTAAATTTCCTCAACTTCCCTTTCCTCTGCATCAACATCTGGCATCAACCTCACCACAAGCTTGAATACCTCTTCAACCGTGTTCAGGCCTATTTTTCATTAGCAGTCAGGCTTTTTTTTTTTGAAATCACAGTCTCTGTAAGCGTATTTTCATAGCACTCAAATCTCACAGACCTTGCTGGAGGCAGGATTTTATTACTCTTTCTACATGATTAAGATTGCTTATGTCATTCGTGGATCATCAAAAAAAAAAAAAAAAATCAAAACTCTGCATCTCCATTAATTTCAGTAGACTTAAACTGGGATAAACATAGCCTGTTATGCCACGGCATCTCGGAGAAGAGCACTAACGTCAAAGCACTGCGAGTAGTGACTAGATTACCTACAAATGCCATCCAGAAGCGGTAACCTAACTGTAGTTTCTTTTCTTCCATTTCAGCACAACTTTGACAGTGCAAACTTTCACAACGAATGCAATCATTTCTGATGGCGGATGATAGCAAAATATCCTAGAAAATACTTAGGTTAGTGTTTTTTTTCTAAGAGAACTTTGACTGGTTGCAGACTACGGACGGTTGATTTAACAACGCTATTTAAAAGGCTGGGACGATGCGCAGAGCTTCTGTGGGAGGAGGATATAAAGGAGAAAAATATCCTGGTAGTTGGTGGTAACAAATCTGGACTTAATTCTAATAGTACGAACTGGGGGCAAACCATCTCTGTTAATTCTACCTCAGTTACCCAGATGTTAAAACATATTTGTCCTTTTCAGGGAAGTTAAGATACATCCACTTACAGATGGGAAGCACACAGTGACTGTCTCAGAATAAAATAGAAGTGTATTAACATAGAGACAGCATGACATCATTAGTGTAAACTGGTAAAACAAATGCTTTTGCCAAGATTTTTAGAAGTGACTAATGGTTCTGGATGGCTTCTAAGTGCTTTGCTTTAAATCCTTTTAAAAGGGCTGACTTTCTAAAGGTGAGAGCTCAGTGTGAGAGTAACTCCCTTTTAACACGTCTGACCCCGCGCACTCTGCTTGAGCTGAGTTTCCCAGAGCCCCAACCTCTGAAAACCCTGATCTTCCTCCTGGTTGTTCCTGAAAAGTATTATACGAATGTTTGCGGTTATTTAGTTACACAGACTCAAACTTACCATAGTCAAACAGGAAGTAACTCAAGTTTTCCAATGTATTTGAAGATCTTAAAGGCAATTAATATGAGGTTACCACGAATGAAATCCAGCGATGCTTTCAAGATATATTTTAGGGCTGCCGAGCTTACATGTTAAAGTCAGGCATTTATTTCTTTCCTATGAATTGAAGAGTCTCTTTCTGCTCTTCTTTGAAGTCAACGGGAGTTTTATCACTGTCTTCAAGGATGGGCAAATTAGAGCCCAAATTTGCATCTGGAACTATGTACAGTAGGGTGTTCAAGTGGCATACAACTTGTCACCACAATTATAGTAATTTTAATCAACCTCATTTGCTGTTTGCTTCTCTGAGATTTCCAGGAGAATTTGCTCAACTGCACTTCAGTGTTAATATCTCTCTACCCTTTCTGTTTTACAAGTCATGCTTTTATTCTGTCATTCCTCCTGCAGCTGAACCGGAGCATTTTAATAAACCTCTTGTTACCCACATCTTCTATCCATATGTCATTGACTTAAGCAGAGCGGTTTGTCAGGTTAATATTTTATACATTTTGTATTTAGACTATTACTTAGCTGATCCATAACAGGGGATTATAGTCAGGGATAGGAATATTGAGTGGCTTTTTTTTTTTTTTTTTTTTCCCACGTGCCTGTCTCCAAGACAACTAGATGGCTGTATTTAAAAGAGCACAAAGACCAGAACGAGTAGCTCATCCAAGTCTTTTAGCAAGTGAATGCTCTGTGGTTTTGCATTTTCAGGCAGGCCTTTCACTCTATCCCCCTGACATCTTTTACCTCGGGCCCCGATGGGTAGGAACTCCAACTGGTAGCCCAGCTGATAATTGCAGCTATTAAGCTGCTGCTAGTGTAGCTCCAGTTCCCTTTTGTTTCTGGCTTTATCTAGTCTAGCTGGAGAGTTTCACTACCGATAGTCATATTTAAAAGCCGCAATGATATTCTTCCTTTTTCCCCTTTCAGTCAAGGCTGGCGATTATTAGGTACATCCGCTTGCCGGTTCAGCCTGCTTGCAGTGATTTTGCAAAGCAACCACTAGCTTGTGCTTTAATCTTGGATTTTACAATATAATAATAAAATAAAATAAAATAAAAATAAAATAAAATAAAATAAAATAAAATAAAATAAAATAAAATAAAATAAAATAAAATAAAATAAAATAAAATAAAATAAAATAAAATAAAATAAAATAAAATAAAATAATAAAATAAAGGTAAATAAATAACGTGTGGCCATAACAAAAGAACCCTGGCAACCATAAATTTGCAATAGAAAATGCCCTGCAGCCCTGCAGGCAGTCCTCATGCTGTGGCCTCAGACAGACCACTAGCAGCTAAGCAGAGGTTGCAGCTCACTTTTAAGCAACCATGATCCAGCATTAATCTGAATCTGCTTCTGGAATTCAGCTCAGCACTCCCTGGATTTCCTTTCCCTCCTTGGCTCTGTCAGGAATAACACCGTGCACTGGAAATGCAATGTTTGAGTGGTTAAGCTTCATTGCTTCCATGTATATTTTTTGGCCTGATAATTGCATTAGGGATGTAAAATACGTAACGTAAGGTTCCTGTGAGAATTTGCCTCTGAGCAAAGTGCTATCACATGTCGTGGGGGTTTCAAAGTGTGTTCAATGTAAAACCCCAAACCTGTCCAAACAACATATTTAGATGGGCAGTATAAGAAAGATTGTGCTGTTCAGCTTTAGGCGAAGCTCGCTGCAGCTCCTGCAGACAGCTGGTTGTGACGCTTGTGCAGTGCCAATTTTTATTAAGACTATTTCATTCCTTTGAACATGAGAGGCACAAACTTTTATGATTCAGATAACCTTTCAGGGGTTGCATATTCCAGAAGGATAATATCTTTGTATGGACTCAAAAAACCCAGCAAGCCGTTTCCATCCTCTGCCTAAAATGATTTATCTTGCTTCGTTTCAAACAACTCCTTCTGTACTTAACCCTCTTTGTGAGCTCCACGTTAACCAAATTCCTCAAAGGGGAGAGCAAAGTACCCCAGTCAAAATTTAAACAAGATTTCCTGTGCTGGCACTTCTGAAATCTCCCATGCACTTCATATCAGTCAATCTAGCTGTGACGGTAAACTTCTGCTGTTGGATCCACGTTGCAGACTCCTTACCGGTATGAATCTCGACTGTAAATATTCCTACAAAAGGGACTGTTGTCTTGATGGGATTTGCAGGGAAAGAGAAATAGTGGCAATCCTCAGTCCAGAATTTTGGTGCAATAAACTGAGAGCCCAAGTCCTTTGTAAGTCTCAGCTGATGCTCTTCAGAAAGTTTTAGAAAGCTAAAATACATTAATTAAATTGCCAATACAATTAAGTAATAAAGGTAAATGTATCAAAAATGTCTCCTACCAACCATTTTCATGAGCTTTTCTTTCTTTCCACAGCTAACATTAGCAGATATAAATAAGCAGTGCTTAGGTACACCAGCAGCAATAAAATATTTTTGGGGGGTTAAGAGGAAACAATGAAATTGTCCCATCAAAATCTGTTTCTGACAGAAAATACATTTTGTAAAAAGATATCTTCCTTCCTGTTTTCCACAGAAGGTATTGTTTTTTCTCATGTATATCCAGTAAAATCTGCATATCAAAAGGTGTTCCTTCAAAGAAAATCTTCCAATCTCACTTTAAAGGGGGATAAAGATTTGAAGGAAATCCTGGGAACAACAAACAAACATCAAAAAAAAAAATATACAAAATGCCTCCCTTTTCTCTTACGTCATTCTGTTTGGGAATAAACATATGCCCAACCTTTAGGCCGGTTCATTAAAAAATAAGTACATAAAAGTGGGCCAGTTCTTCCCATTTCCACCAACTTCTGTTTCAGACTCTTGTCCGAGGGAGCGCAGCTCTGCACTGGTTCAGCAGGAAATAGGAAAGCTGAAACCAAACCAGAAAATAACCTGATGCAGGGAAAAGGGAGATAAAACTGACACAGAAAATAAATAAATAAATATATAAATTAAAAAGATGGGAAAGGGTTGTGCCTGCCTTTTCTGTTTTCACTCAAGATATAAAACAGGGGGGTGAGTAAAAGAAAGATGAAGGGAAATAATGGGGGTGTCCTTAGTTAAGCTGTCTCAGTGACTCCCAGTGCACACGAAGGACGGGGCTGAGCTGAGCAGTTCAGAATCAGGATGTGCCAGGAGATGGGCTGTTCCTCGGAGGGTCACGGTCCTTCATGGATGTTCTTGGACACGGACAGAAAACAAAAATTGTGAGGTGCAGCCTCATCCAGCCTTATCCACTTTCTCATCCAGTAGAGGATGAAAAAGGCTGGGAGATTTCTTCTCCCCATCACTGTTGCTCACATTTTGTCCCTGGTGATCATCTATGGGGCTGCCAGAAATTGTCATGGACCACAAGGATCACAAGCATGACAGACTTCCGGAGGAGTCTTGAGTAAAGAAGACCTTCTCTGCACTGCTCATTATTGTTCACGATTCTATAGGGATGTGACCTTCATCATCTACACAAGTGAACATTTTGAAGCCTTTTCCCTCTTTTATGTGGAGCTCAGAATGTATATGACATTAAACCTTGGCCCAGTGTAAGTCAATGGCCAAAAATCCCTTGGATTTCAGAGTAGTTAGGATAAAAAGGCATATGCATCTACACGCATTTTTTTTTTCTTACAGATCAACAGTAAGAAAATATTTTTGGTATCAAGCACCATCATTTTTATTATCCTATTCTCCTTTTTCTCACTTTTACAAAGAAGCGGAAGGATTGTTTTTTGGGTTTTTTTTTGTGTTACAAGGTTTTACAGCTGCCATCAAGCTGAGTAAGGGAAAATTCAGACTGAATACTAAGTAAAACTTCCTGAAAGCAGAAGCTACTAGGCTATGTAATAATATCCCAAGGGAAATGGAACAGCTCCATCAGTCGTGACATTTTAAACTAGACTGGACAATGCACTATTAAATATTCTGCGGGGACAATTCTGCATTGTCATGGGGGTGGATGAAGGGATCTACAAGGTCTTCTCCACATGTAATTTCTCCAATTCCGTGAAGCAGAAAAATGTCATGCAGTTGAAAAGCTCAGAATCGGAGCAGTGCTGAGAAACACAAACCGTCAGTTTATTATAGGATGAGTCTTCAGCGGTGTGAATTTTTTTATAGTTCTGGAGCCCTGACCTCCAAATTCATTGTGGACAAAAATAAGTTTTCTAGTTTCACAAACTTGCATCACTGATATGGTCAATTCAGGCCAAAAAGGTCATTGGTGACATTTGCGCTGCTCCCATTTTTCTAGCTAGAATCTGCTCACATTGATCAATGGAGCTGAACTTCTGCTATTCATGTACGCAGAGACTCACTGCACTATTTTAAATTAATTTATGTGCAGAATTTTCCAATAGTGATATTACTTAATCATTACAGAAGGAACACACTAAACCCCAGCGTTTTAAGTGCAGAGTGTCCCTTAAATAAGGTAATTCTCACTGTTTGTTTATCATACGGTGCATTTGATTGTTAGTGTTTAACTTCAGCTTCAAAAAGATGTTTTGCTCCATGACCACTTTATGCAGCAGCTTCTGCAAGTGTTGTAAGCCTGGGAAGGATGCGACCAATGCAACCACCTTCCTTAGAGCTACCAGCCCTAACTATTTGTCAGCAAAATAATTTTTCCTTCAGCGACCTGCTGGTCAGAGCGGTACTGAAGTGCATCGCTCTGAATGACAAATGAGGAGAAACAACGAGGGTAGAGATGTAGCCAGTGGGTACACACAGAAAAAAAAGCCGCTCGTTTATCATGAGGCCTGCTAGTCAACTTTTCTGCAAAGCATTTGAAGAAACGTGGCTGTGAGCTTGTTTCAGTGATCAAAATTAAGTAGCATCTTGAAATGGGAATGAAGTTTCCCCTAAAATGATAAATTATTCAAAATTTTCTGCAAATCCTGCGTTCTGTGTGTTCACAGCTATTGAAAACATGAATGCAAAGAAATGTCTGTCTCTGCAGAGAAAATTAAATATCTTAACTTTTGTTAGAAGATATGGAGATGGAAAAGATGCCACTAGTTTCTCTGCAAATTAGTTTCTGTCTTAAATCCTGCAATTTCAAGATTTTCAGGTAGGCCTGTTTTAGTCATTAGTATAGAAAAGCATTTTGTAGTTCCTATTTAGGTGTAATAAATCCAAACTGTAAGGAAGAAAGATTGAGGGACTGATTGAGTTTGCTGTATTTATCAAAACAGCCGATCTGGTATCACAAGCACAGATCATTAATCATACAAAGGGACGTAACCACAGCCTTGCCGGATCGGAACAGGCTGAAGCAGGGACAGCACTATTCCCAGTGTAACAAATGTCACTCTGGAAAACTCGATTCTTGCTAACTCTTTGCTAGGGACGTGTTCCTTCTGTGCCTTGGAACTAATTGCTCAGCAGTTTTACGAAATGTCCCAAAATAGAGGATGACCTTACGAGCTTGATGGCAGAGCATCTTTCTTTCCTCAGCCATTTCGTAGAGACATCTACCTGGACTTGAAACATGCCACTTTGCATATTAACTGGAACAGAGGCTGTTGAGGACAAATTCAGATTTCTGGAAAGCCAAGTTCAGGAGCAGGATGTCCAAATATCTATAAAGGACCGGATCCCACCACCACGTAAGCTTCCCTTCTTCCTTTTGTCACAAAGACTATTCAACATTCTTCCTATATTTCCGCATAAAAATATGTAAAAGCTTCTGATCACCCAAAAAGTGCGCTATTGGAATGCAGCAAAAAAAGCATCCCAGCCTTCAGGACCCTGAATGAAGAATATTTCTCGTTTAAACTAAGGGATGTAACTGCAGGTACATCGGTGACTGTACTAGCAATGGAAATACTGCACGGAAATAAGTTAATCTTTCCAATAGTTAGGAGTTCATACAACAGAACAAAACTGTCATCTTAAACTCTACCCAGAAATCATCTTGATGGCAGTACATGTCATGGAGCAGAGATAAAACATGTTGTCCCTGTACAACATCATATTATAAGAAAGGAGCCTTATCCAACAAGAAATGCCATTTTCAAATGTTCTTACACTAAGCACCAGGACAGGATATTATAGTAATCCATATTTGAGGCAATAAAAACATGTCACAAGTTCCACATCTTACAGGAAAAGCTCCAGTTTTCATGAAGTAACACATAATTAAAAGAAACAAACTTGTCAACGTTTAGTACCTGCATATCCACGAAGCTGGTAAAGAAGGTGGATAGACTATATTTTTCCTTCAAGAAAACTTAACTGTAGTTGCACTTTTACCTATTTGGAAAAAATATGTTGCTTCATATTTGGGTTCAGCTGTTCAGTGTAACTGGTGGCAGTAGCAGTAATATGGTAGGAAACGAATAATAATAATGCAAAGGAAAAAATAAATTAATCTTATGCAGAAGTAGAAGGAGCGAGAGAAATGAAAATAGAGAGCTTTACGAAAGAATATGTCATTAATTATCCAATATTTTTTCTCACTATTTTATAGTACAAATAGCTGAAAAGGTTTATATAACCATACCATTAATGCTAATAAGCTTGTAAACTTGAGCACTGTAAAACATGGATTTGAATATATTAAATTCTACTTACGTGTTTGACAGGATGCTAAAATCTGGCTGTACTACATCTCGTTATGAATTCACACATTACAGCTGGTCAGAAAACCCTGACACTAACCTGCATTGCTAATTGTAATGGGTATGGGATATTTTAATAATAAAAGTGTTCATGCTCGTTGTTTTTCAGAGGCAGTCTCTGGAAAACAATTCCAAATTTAAAAATATGGCAACAAGTGAATACATTTGCATTAGGAAAATATAACATCTCTGAAGGCTGAAGGAAACAGTTTCAGAAGCATTTGAAAGAAATTATATGTGTAACTTCCACAACAGTAAATGTGAACTGAAATACAAAAGATCAAAGATTTCAGTGCCGTGTATCAGGCACAGCTACACTGAACTTTTCACCTAGTAGCTGAATGGCAATAAACCTATTTTGAAGTCAGGTGTTCTTCCCAAAGCTTTCAAGCCCAAAAAGTTGCACAGAGCCAGAGACTCACCCGAAAGCTGCAGTATCAAGTTAAGCTTTCGTCTCCTTTCCCAAAGAGGGAAAGGAAGCAGGGAATGTTGGTTTAGCCCTGTTTCTTGTTACGAGAAAAAGAAGTTAAAAGATCAGGACTTAGAAATAAAACCACACACTTTTCAGTGCTCATGGTAAAAACATCCTGCAAAATATTACCCACGTGTGCCTCTTTTCCCTCTACAGGACTCGTGGCTTCTACATAAATGCTGCTGCGCTAACGCTGTCACCTCTCTGGTGACTATACTTTGGGCTGCAGCTAGCGCAGAAGATATTAGCAGTTAATAGAGGAAATAGCAAACGTTGGTTACGGTGGGCGTAAGGAAAAGAATCCAGTAAAGATACAGCCATAGACAGCAATTCTGCAAACAGTCTCGAGAAATCAGCTAGACAATTCACCCGTCCCACGGCAGGATGTCATTCTCGTGTCACTCCTAACCTACGCTTGCCAAATATGTTCTTAAAAACCTTTGCTGGGTGCGTATTCTTCAATCTTTCCAGGCTATTGCTTTTAATGCTGCACTGTTCCTAGAAAGTTTTTTTTTTTCCAAATGCTTAACCGTATATCCCTTTTACCTGTTTGCCAAGGGCACAAAGAAATTGATTTTTCTCTTTCTTTTCACAGCAACCTATTACACATTTCAAAATTGTTAGCAGGTCTTTTGCAGATTAAGCAATCCCATTTCTTTCAGGAAACAGTTGTAAATCATGCAACGTTGTCATAACTGTCATCATTTCTGCTGCTCCCACTTGAGCTCTCGGTGATGGGTACCCGTCTTTCTTGCAGTCCTGCGGCCAAAAGTGAATAGTTGCTTGGTTGAGGTGTTAGCAGTCCTGCAGAGAGCACCAAGAGGATTTCATCTGTTTTACAGATGATGCGTGCTTCTGTTTATACACTCTGGTGTAACACTGGTTTTGTTCACGTCATGATGTTAAAAGTTTCCCAGCTATTTGTCTTCGTCTTTCCCTGGAATATAATAGCTGGAGTATTTGATTCCCCATGTTTTAATTCAGATAAGAAAGATTTATTATGTTTTGCATGGTCTTCTGCTGGAAAGCTCTCCAAGTTGCCATGAGTTCAGAGACCAAATCACAATACTATCATGTTAGCTGACCCAGTCCATGTCATATTTGTTTGCGCTTGTTCCCACACTGGAAAACTATGACCACTGTGCATGCCTACACACTGCTTTACTGATAAACTCAGCTGACTAGAGTAGCTGTTGCAGTCACATTCTTTAATAATATGGATATTTCTGTGTTGTGTGAATAACTTCTGAGAGTTCTGAATCTTTTAAAAATATTTGTTATTCAGATATATGTAGTGGTGACTTTGAACAATGTGCAAATTATGTTTTCTTCAAATTCAATTTTTTTACTCATTCACAACTCAGGTAAGTGTCTCATTTGCTTGCCAGTTGTCTCAAGGCAGCACTTAAACATTTTTCCTCATATCCCTCTGATCTGAGAGTGACCTGGCACACTCAATGCAAATCTTGGAGGATGGGTGTGAGGGAACAACAGCCTGGGGAAGTCCCACAGTCCCTATTCCCACTGCCTCCCCCAGAGGATGGACACCCCTTCAGTGGCCTCAAAAGTAGCTGGAAGAGATGGTCACACAGAACATCAGACAGACCCCCATGGAGGAGAACGTGGCTATAGCCATCCTGGACTGTACGGTGGCAGTGGCTCTTGCCTTCTGCCATGACGACCTGGGAGGGCACATATCACTTTCCCAGCACACAGTCGCAGCAAGCCCATGGCCTCAGCTATTGCAATCCCTGTCTCTGCCATCTCTCTGGAGAATGGGATGACCAGGTATCTGGGCTACACGAAGCATCCTGCATGAGAAGGAAGGATGGAGGAAAGTCAGTAACTCATGGCATGTGCTTAGCAAATCTGTCAGCCACTGCCACTCCCCTGAGCTTGAGTGGGCACTGAAGGATTGTGGGGCTTGGTACTTGCATTTTCCTTCTTCTTTATTTCCTTAATTTAATCCTTCAAAGGTGTACGGTCTCCAGTTTGAGTCACGTGCATTTTTTTTATACTTAGACGGATGATGAAGCACTTAAAATAGAGGGACTGTAAATAAAGAGTAACAAGTACAGTGCATGAACAACATGATTCCCCAAAAGCTAATAAACTAAACTCATTTTGCCAATGTAGTTCTTTATAAATATAGAAAATCAGGCATTTCACAAAGGGTTTTTCACAGTGGACTTTTTCTACAAAGAAATGTGTCCTTTTACTCAAGATGATAGGTGAGCAGTTTAATTTAAATTGAAATAAAAAAACAGAGTCGAAAGTTTCCTATATGAAGTTAGACAGAATCTGGATCTGATTTATCTCAGCGGATGACACTATCACTAGGAGAATGACCCTTTTTATTCATCTGACATTCAGAAAAAAATAAATGACACTATGGGTTATAAAAATTGCATTAATATTTTTTCCAAGATGTGAACTCTCTGCTACACTTCATGAATGAGCTTTGAAAGACAGACGGATTAAGACTGTTCAGATTTGCCAAACCTGGAGTTTTTCAGAGCAGAGTAAGTTTCAATACTCTAAGGTTTTATCTATATTTGTATGTATTTCAGCACAATAAAAGCAGATCAGTGGATCAAAGCCTGTGCTGCTGAGGCCCCTACATCTGCACTACATGTGGTCCAGGGGCTTTACTTTGGACTAAATTTAGTCTAGACTGAATATCACCACTACACATATGGTTTGAAGCTGTCCAAAGGGCCAGTCACTACTTTGGACCCTCATGACCCATCAGAGTTTGGAGCAGCTCGGTGCACGCCTCCAGCAAGGCTTCCTGTGTCCTTTCCTCCTAAAGGAACCTTATGGGCTTGCCCTGGAAACAGGACCAGTGCACGCTACATGGAGCTGATAAGGGGTTTCAATTCAAAACCTCACTGCTCCATCCCAGCTTGTTACTGGGAATGCAGCCCAGTCAATGGAATCTGCAATTAGGCAATTTCAAGGTGTTTATTTACAGCAATCTGGAAAAAAAACCCACAGTAACAGCTAAATGTCCAAAGTACCTCTTTGTTCTGGAGGAATGCGTGCTGCTGAAACCTTACTGCAAATTGTATTTCTGATTTTGCTGCTACTGAAGGCGAGGATCAGCTGGTGTGAGACTCTGAAAAGCCTGTGGATCCCCACAGAGGGGGAATCTTCCTGCCAAATTTACCCTGGAATTGTAAATTTTGGAAGACTGACCCAAGACTTCCAAACGTGGGAAGGAGACTGAAAATCAAGACAAAAGCAGAGTTTACAAGCTCCTGATCACGTATGTGAGACTATAAAATCCCAACAGCCCAAATTCAGCCTGGGGGTTCCTGGGGGGTATAACCTTCTTGCTAGAGATCTGGGAGCTACAGTCAAGTCAGATCTGGGGCTCATAAATTATCGAGCTTGCATCGCGTGCTGCCGGGAGGTCCTGGGTGTGGAGAGGATTTAACAGTGACCCAGTTGCAAGTCCATGTCACAACACTGCAGATCGTAGAGCGAAGCAGTCCTTTGTGGGAAGGAAATGTAAAAAAGCCCTTGCTCTACAGGCTCTACAGCTTTGGAAAAATCGCACTGAATGTAAGAAGTATCAATCAAGAGTATCAGGTTGCCATTTTCTAACAAAACACACCTTTCTGATTTTTATTTTTATTTACAGTGCTTTATGTGTTTCTATGGTAATAGGGAAAAATTAATTAAACAAAAATCACAGCCAGGCTCTGCATTTAAAACTGTTACTCTGTAATTTTCCTGAAAGGACCCAAATTGTATATTCATACCATCCCTTTGCTACTTTAACTCCCCACCCGCATACAGTATGCCAAGCTGTTCCTGTGTAGTGATGTGTGCCTGCCTGTGCGCTGTATGTCTATATTAATCCACAGGCACATATATATAAGAAATGGCTGTGACGGTTGCAGCCAGGGAAGGGAAGTTTCATGCCTCCACAGAGCTCTGCGGGGAGGGACTGCTGAGAAATGGTCCAGAAGGTTCCTTACGACAGTCAAGTTCAGGAACTGAAATTAGTAAACTGCCATTTATGTAGCAGCAAAATGAATTATTCAATCTGCTGTGTGGACTGAAAGTCTAATTTTAAAAGTCTTGCTTGCCTAAGAAGCCCCGTGCAAAGCGTTCCTTAAGTGTAAGGCAGTACTAAGCGTTCCTGCATGGCTGGATGTCTTGGGAGGGGTTGTCTGATACTGACTGCAGTGGCTAATCTGTCCCATAAATTATGGGTAACAGACGAACAAGAATAATTTTCCCTGTTTTATAAATATTTTGGAAAAATTGAGGGTTCCCTCCTTATGCCACATGCAGAGCATTTTCGCAGGGACACTGCCGGGCTACCCAGGGGGGTTATCCCTGGAGTGCATCCAGCTGCCCTGCAAGGAGGAAGGCCCTCGGCCAGACCCTGCGGACTGAGGGAGGAGGGAGACTCCTGCTCCTTCCTGTGGCCCTCTCCCTGTTCCCAGTGGCCAGCGCAGGCACAGGGCTTACAGGGGCCAACCCATGCCCCGAGGGCGAGGGAGGGTGAAAGGACAAAGGTTTGACTTTGACAAGACTCTAGAGCGCACCTGAGCATCCCTTATCACCAAACCCGTCTAGCTCAGCATTTCCCTGCAAGAGGCTCCACTTCAGTGCATCAGCACTTTTTTGACACAAAAATATTTCCCTGAAAAATTTCTGACTGGCCAGTTACTAGCACGAGCATCAGTAATGAGCCCCTCCAAGCCAGTGGTGATTGTCTTTGTGTGTATCGGCTAGAGAAAGGGGTAATTTGTACATTGCATGGCAGTTTGTCCTCCCGACACTGAATATATGAAGCAGGACTTCGGTGGTTAGCAAAGCACCCTAGCTTGAAATTAAGGAAAGGTGACTTGTTTTAATGCTCCTCTGTGATGTAGGGGCCTTTTCTGTCACCTTCGTGTCGTGACTCAGGCTCTTGTCCTGTGGGAAATGCTGTGCAGGTCACCCACGAGCTCCTTCACAGGCTAGAATCAGAATCTGCACTGTAAGAAATAAGTGAAATAAAAGAATAAAATACTGTACGGTACTTTCTATTTTGGTTGTCTGGTTTTTAATATGTAATGCCACTCTGAAATAAATAAAACCAAAATATTGTAATATGTCCATAGAATGCAAACACATATAGCCATCCCATCAGTCAATCCATTATTTTCTAAGTCCATATATGCACATGTGAATAAACATTTAGATTATCCAGATGAGCAGCAGGCTCTGAAAGAATTTTGAAAACCTTAGCTAAGAAGCGCCTGCTGCAGTAAAAGCCACCAGATGCATGTGGGAGGTGCCCCAGTGAGATCAGGTCCAACCATCTTTAGTCTATTTGCTCATGAATAGCAAAAGAAGGAGATTTAAATCTTCATTGTTACTTCAGTAGAGTCTAATTAACTTCCCTGCTTCCTCTGAGAAAAACAACCACCCCCCAGACAAACACACATGGATAACATCGCCCAATATCCTGAAGAGCTTTGGGGTTTTTCAGTGATTTCTCTGCTCTCAACCCACATCATACATCTTAGGCAAACACCACAGGAAAAAAAAAAAAACAACAAACAAGCAGGATGACATTCAGAGATGTTTGCATGGCTGGCGATTGCGAGGCGCGGAAGATGACTGTCAGAGATACACAATACCGCAGTGTCTGGTGAATCACATTAATTCCCTGGTCCTTAAGGTGAACGTTTGTCTTCTGTGAGGCGTTGCTGGCTCTGAGAACAAATTCCTGACTTCATTCCTGGCTACCACTTACCTCTTTGTGCCAGCATCCGCTGTGCCAATTGCAAGTGCATCTCCCTTTGAAGGGAACCAAACCAGGAGCTGAAAATACTTGCCTGACAGCGCAGTTTGGCATGTGTAACTGTGCGGCTCAACACACAGGCCATGCTCCTCAAATCTGTTTTCTTTCTAACCTACTTTTGTGCCAGAAAATGTTCACCTGGAAGTCAGTAGTGCATGAAAACCTGCAAATCAGCCTGCTGCAAGGGATTTATAGACTGTGTTTAGCGCAGGGAAACTCACCAGAGAACTTGACCTCAGGCACTGCCACTGCAACTCCTCTTTCTTGCTTTCCGCTGCGTCTTGTGCAGTGAAAAGATAAGCAATTTTTGAGTTTTCAGTAAGGAAGGCCTCACATGTGGTCCTATAATTTACTGCTTTTAAGATCCTTGGCTGCCATAGAAAGAGCAGAACTATATTAATGAGCCTAATTTTAAAATCTCATGAATTTCGTATTCCAGACCTAAAAAAAATAGCAATTCTGCTCATACTGTTGCTTAAACTTTACCACAGAAGCAGTTCTACAAGCAGAAAATAGCTCAGAAAGCAGAGTTAGTATTATGATGATTCACAGAGGTGAATCTTAGGGATTTTTTTAAAAATTTGTCACAGTTAAATTATCTTGATCCCAGTACTCTAGCCTTTTCATTTTCAGCAGGGTTTGACTACCCAACTCACCTTTTGTTGTTACTCCCCTTTATACTGCATAGTCATGAGTAAAACCCAGAAGCAATCAAATGTCTTCTCTTCTGCTTTCCCCCTGATCTCTGGCTCTTACTAGGAAGGAACCCAGTTTCAGTAAAGCCTCTTTTCAACAGATTGGACGTGCACTTGTTCATAGTTATTCTGGTATTCCCCAAAATACATGTCTTAAGACCTGAAAGCCATACATGGATACATCTTGGCTGCAAAATCCATCCTTATGACTATTGCACAAAAGATGGGCCTGTGTCAAAATGACCACAGCAAGAATTTGGCAGGCTCAGAGCACAGCTGGTGGGCTGCATCCCTCAAGGAACCTGTGCTGCGATTCCCTTCCATGGCAAAGCCTGCTCCCCACCTTTGCATCCCTCCTGCCGTCTCATGCCTGCTTTAGCATCACAGACTTTTGCCTGCTCAGTTTTTTCTGATGTAATTGCACATGGGGCGAAGCTGTAAGCCAGACCACAAGTGAGCTGTATTGAAACACAGTTATTTTCTAATTTTTTTTTTCCAAAGAGGGGTCATTTAAAAAGTCCCATTTCCAGCCAAGCCCTGCAGAGAGTTGCAAGAACGCAACTGAGGAAAAAGCAAGTTGTGATGTGGGGGTGGGAACAACAGATGGGGAAGGAATCTTGTCAGCCAGCTGTGCCACCAAATTAAACAAAAAACACACAAAGCTGCAGCCCCAGGCACTACTCCTCCAGCTTTTCATCACAGTGGCCCTGAAGCAGGAGTCAGTGCCAACTCCCCGGCCAGGTGCCCTGAACAACATGTAGGAACAAAAGCTGAGGCACCCTGGTAATTTTCACGCTGATCAGGAAGGTCCCAGTAAGTTTTAGGCATCTGCAGGGTTAGGCAATATAAGAGAGAAGCCTTTGGCTTTCTGTGATATTAACTGGAGACAGGTCCCTAAATTACATGGGTGGAATGGGGGAGATCTGGACCTTGCTTTTTTACCAGACCCTCACTGAAATCAATACCGAACCTGAAGCAGGATTTCACCCTCATTTTTATGGAAGTCCACATACTAGATGCCATGTGACGCACCTGTCTGATACAGAATCATGCAATCACGGAATTTTTTCAGAGTTGGAAGGGACCTCTAGAGATCATCTAGTCCAACTCCCCTGCTAAAGCAGGATTGCCTAGAGCACATCCCTCAGGACTGCATCCAGGCGGGTCTTGAAAGTCTCCAGAGAAGGGGACTCCACAACCTCCCTGGGCAGCCTGTTCCAGTGCTCTGTCACCCTCACCGTAAAGAAGTTTTTTCTCATATTTGATCGGAACTTCATATGTTCCAACTTGTGCCCGTTACCCCTCATCCTGTTACTGGGAACCACTGAAAAGAGTCTGGCTCCATCCTCCTTAAACCCACCCTTTAGATACTTATAAACGTTAATAAGGTCTCCCCTCAGCCTTCTCTTCTCCAGGCTAAAGAGTCCCAGCTCTCTCAAGCCTTTCCTCATAAGGGAGATGCTCCAATCCCTCAGTCATCTTCGTTGCCCTACGCTGGACTCTCTCCAGTACTTCCCTGTCTCTCTTGAACTGGGGAGCCCAGAACTGGACACAGTAGTCCAGTTGTGGCCTCACCAGCGCAGAGTAGAGGGGGAGAATGACCTCCCTTGACCTGCTGGCTACACTCTTCCCTATGCAGCCCAGAATTCCGTTGGCCTTCTTGGCAACAAGGGCTCATTGCTTGCTCATGGATAATTTACTGTCTACCAAGACCCCCAGATCCTTTTCTTCAGAGCTGCTTTCCAGCAGGTCCACCCCTAACCTATACTGGTCTCTAACTTGATCTTCCTCTACTGGGGAAAACTATTCCTCTCTCCAGACCTTCCCCCTTGCCTCCAGGGCCTGGTATTCATGAAGGACAGCTTTAACAGTGAAGACTGAAGCAAAAAAGGCATTCAGTAGCTCTGCCTTCTCTGTGTCTTCCACCACTAGGGTACCCATCTCATTCATTAGTGGGCCTACATTTTCCCTAGTATTCCTTTTTCTATTGATATACTGAAAGAACGTCTTCTTGTTATCTTTAACCGCGGTGGCCAAGATGAGTTCTGATTGAGCTTTGGCCCTTCTAATTTTCACCCTGCATGGCTTCACTACATCTTGGTAGTTTTCATAAGTAGCCATCCAAAGATCATAAACTTTCCTTTCTTTCCTGAGGTCCAGCCAAAGCTCTCTATTTTGCCAGGCTGGTCTTCTTCCCTGTCTGCTCATTTTTTGGGATTTGGGGATGGCCTTCTCCTGAGCTTTTAAGAGTTCATCCTTGAAGTAAGAGCAGCCTTCCTGGGCACCTTTGCCCTTCAGGACAGTTCCCCAAGGGACACTCTCAACCATACTCCTAAACAGGCCAAAGTTCGCCCTTCGGAAATCCAAGGTGGCAGTTCTGCTGGCTCCTCGCCTTGCTTCACCAAGAATTGAAAATTCTATCATTTCATGATCAGTCTGCCCAAGATGACCTCCAACCTTTACATCCCCCACAAGACCTTCTCTGTTAACAAACAGCAGGTCCAGTAGGGCACTTCCCCTAGTTGGCTCCCTCACCAGCTGTGTTAGGAAGTTGTCTTCCACACGCTCCAGGAATCTCCGGGACTGTTCCCTCTCTGCTGTGTTATATTTCCAGCAGACATCTGGGAAGTTGAAGTCCCCCACAAGAGCAAGGGCAAGCGATTGCGAGACCTCTGCCAGCTGCTTATAGAATATTTCATCGGCCCCTACATCCTGGTTGGGGGGTCTATAACAAATTCCCACCACGATGTCTGCCTTGTTGGCCTTCCCCTTGATTCTTATCCATAAACACTCAACAATGCCGTCATGCACATTGTTAAGTTCTTGGCATTCAAAACTGCCCCTGACATAGAGGGCCACCCCACCACCTCTCCTTCCTTGCCTATCCCTTCTGAAGAGTTGGTAGCCATCATTCACTGCACTCCAGTTGTGCATGTCTTCCCACCACATTTCTGTGATGACAGCTATATCATAGTTTCCCTGCTGTACAATGGCCTCCAACTCTTCCCGTTTGTTGCCCATGCTGCGTGCATTTGTGTAGATGCACTTCAGCTGGGCTAATTGCCTTGCCACTTTATTGGGAGGACAAGCCATTATTCCCACCTGTCCACGCTCAGACATTTCTGCAGTTGCCAATCTATCACTACTCCTCATGTCTTTGCTAGCACATGGGTCATCATCTCCCATCTCCACTGCGACAACAGGCTGCAAGACCTTGCTAGCGCTTTTGTGCACCAGCACTGGCATGCTGCTCCCAGGCACCACTTTAGTCACTCTGGTTACATCCCTGTCCCCCTTCAAACCTTGTTTAAAGACTATGTCAAACACTGTCTTGACTGTTTTAAAGATTCCAACTACGACTCCTAAAATTTCCTGTCAGCATGGTCTTTTTCTTCTTTCCTTTAGTTTTTGATGGGTTTTTTGGTTTTGTGGTTGTTGCCTTCGATATTTTGGCTTGGTTTGCTCCCCCAAGAGAGGTCCTTCTATACTTTTCTAGCTGAAATAGGAGTGTTTGTGATGTGGACAGATATTTAAAAAAAAAAAAATTAATTATCATATTGGTCTAATTTTTTCCTGTTTTACAGGAAGCTCTTTGTGCAGGCACCTCTATTTGGCTTCAGATAGTTTCTAATAGAATATCTTTTGGGAGGGGTTATTTCTATTGAAGTATGTATAACGTGAAATATTGTGAGCACTGACATCCTGTCTTTCAACTGAAATCTACTGAAATTTTGCCAATGGCATTAATGGAAACCATTGGTTTCCGATTCTGACTCTGTGAGTTGACAGTCCTTTCTCTGGAACGTAGTTTTTCATCTGTAATAACAACACTAAATGTGGCTTTGCTGTATTGAAAACTTTGGAGGATGCCTCTGAAGTGCTGCTCCCTTTCTTTCCATAAAAACAAGCCCCTGAACAAGCCTGCGTGCTCACAGCAGCCTCCACAAGGCTTCATGCTCTTGCTTGTGCATTTCATAACCTCCCAGTTTCTGTATTCCAGTCTGCTGGTGGGGTGGTCTCACTGCAGAACTTTCCTCCTCCGCTACCTTCAAACAAACGATATTCCTTGTTAGTGGCATTTCATCTACATTTTGAATCCCTGTCTTTCTAATCCTTACCCTTGCTAGAGTCAAAGCACAGACGTGTCTATAAAGATAAGAATTTCAAAACATGAGTTACACAAACAGAATATTTTTGAAAGTCTAACAACTCTTGTGTTTCATGATTAAATGAGCTCTGAACTCTTTTGAGGACATGGGTAATTACATTGCTGGGTAAATGCTGAGTGTCTTTAAGAATTTGGAGAAAGATTGGTGTAGAGGAAAAGAACCAAGAACTTCTACATGAACAAATTTCCCTTACTTGATTCTGGTCTCTACTTAGCAGTAGCCAGGAAAAGCAAAAGGATAAGAACAATTGAAAAAGACAAGATAAGACAGTCAGAAAACTATCAACCAGCTCACAAATGTGAATCCTGTGAAAGACATCGGCTCACATTTTTCTCAATATCCTCATTTTCTCAAAGATCATACCTTTATGAATGAGGAACTTTGATAAGTATAAACTAGCAGCTGCGCATGTCATGAAAATCAGAGATAATTAATCATATGATTCTTGTGTACCATGTATAATGCCTGATGCATTATTTATGCAGGAAGAGAGAGATTTTTAAGGCCAGAGGTGTCATTATAATTATGTAGTTTGACCTCCTGCTTGACTCAGTCAATACAATTTCACCCAATAACTCCTTCTTTAGCATCAATGCCTGCCCGAACTGCAGTCTTCCAGAGAAGTCTCCACTCTGCATGTTAAAGCTCCATGTGATGGGCAGTCTACCTCATCCCACCAAAGATCTCTTACAGTTTCAGAGAGTGGAAAAATCTTCTTAAGACAAATCGAAAGGAAATTTATGTTGAAAAAACACAATTGCAATTGATTTTTTCAAACTAGGCTGACTACAGGTTTAGCTTGAAAAACTTAAAAAAATAATTTCATCTCATTAGACTTTTTTAAGCAACCCTAAATTACTTCCTACATATCATTTAGCAAAAAAAAAATCTTTTGACTTTTTGTCAGAGTTCTTGCTACTGTGTTTTTTCTTTCAAAAGTAGCTTTTCCCTCACAAGAAAGAAGATAATTTTTTGAGAACTCTATTTCTAGTGATTATTAATAGAAATTAATAGAAACACTGAATAGTTTAGTTTGGTAGGGACCTCAGGAAGTCCTCTACAACCCACTGCTTGAATATCTGTGATTAAAGAACAAAAGTAACAAACGAAACACTTGTGTCCTTAGAACACAAATATATTTCATGACTGAAGAAACATTTGTTTTCATATTTGTCTGCCAAAAAATTCAGAAGTTTAGAGTGGCTGTGGGATTACCTATGGAAATATAGGTTTTGATCCATTACATTAAAATTTCGGCCCTTCAATGAGATGGGTTAAAAAGGGAAATTGTCAGCTTGGTCTCTCTGTCTTGTACCTGAAGAAATAAACTCTTCCAGAAGGCTATGCACAATCACAGCTGACCTGTGGCTTCCAGAGAGCCAAGGTTGACTGTCATCGTAATACAAGTGCCTTAGCCTTTGGCCTAAATTTTCATGGGATGAGTCTAACCTACAACCACAGACTTTCTTCTGCAGCTGCAAGTACCTTGCCAGCTCGCATCCCAAGTGGAAGCTCTAGCTACAAATGAACAAGACCCATGAGGAATTTCCCCATGAAGGAAATTTTCCTGATGGCTGAGTCCAGCTCTTAAATTTCCTTCAAATTTCTGACCAGGCGTCTACTGAAATGACCCTTGAACCATCTTAGATTTGAACAATCAGGCTAAAGGCAAAAGTTCCCCCAAAAGTCTTATGATTACACACACATAATATTTAAGTTGTTAACGTCAAAAAATTAATGGCTTTCATGTGTGAAATGCAAGAAAGCTATTGGAGACATCTATCTTCAATTCAGTAAAATTATTACAAAGGATTATGTCACCAAATGTATGAACATTTGTATGTCTTTACAGCTGCATTGTGGGTAGCTTCTTTTGTTTGGCAGTGACTACTATAACGTTGCCTTGCTTATTAAAAATGGTGTTAACTCTATACTCACAGAACTGTACATACATGTAATAGCTTCTATTCAAGTATTCCTTAAAAATAAATGGTTAAGCTTTGTTTTTCTCCTTGAGGGATATTAAATATCCCTACTTCAGCAAGGGACAAATGAAACATCTTAGGGTTAACTGCAAAAGGTTAGCATTGTCTCAAGAAGGCAGAGGCAGGATTCTTCTGACCAGAGATATAGTCACCTCTCGGTCATGAGTCATCACCTCCCAATACACATATCTGAATTAGAAGAAATTAATCACAATCAAAAAATACCTGTTTCTTCTCATTGCTAAGATAACAAACTCAGATGCCTCTGTTGTAGATACCAATGTTTAGTCAGATAAACCTCTCAGAAAAGACAGAATTTACATTTTCTGTATCCTTGAAAAAGGCAGTACCCCCTGTGTCATTCTGCATTTTACAGTCAAACATTTCCTGATGGTTACTTACATACTTTTAAAAATTCAGCCAGATCACTTCCAGCCCCCCTGGCACACCTCCCCTCTGTGCTTCCTGCGCATACCATGTAGAAGGCTTTAAGGTTTTCATCTGTTTTTTACATTTCAGCCGGCACTGCTTAAAATATTATGTTTGCTTTTTTTTTTTTTTTCTTTCTTATTCCTTTAAAGTGCTGTCTCCATGTATGAGCTAGATGAGGAGCCGGGAGGCAGCACGCTTACTTTCCTCTGCAGCTGCTCTTTGAGAGGCTCCACAATGAGATGCCAGTCATGTGCAAGAGCGCTGTAAACCCTCGCTTCTCCCCTTTTGCTGATGTTTCTGTCCCGCTGCTGAGGTGACTCAAGGAACAGAAATGCCTGGCAAAGCCGTCAACCTCCAATATATGCCCATGCATTAGTATAGAGGAAAAAAACTCTCTACAGTGCTGTTTACACATTTCAAAACTGATTTTATTTACTATTGCCTTTTTCCATCCTTTGCTTTCTGATATACTGAATTTCATGATAAGATTGAAGCTTGCCTTTCAGAAACAGTGTGTATCTGTTATTTGCTGCATCTGAAAAGCAGGTGTTCTCAAGCCAATCTGAATATTTTGAGCAAATCCCTGCTTTGAAATGCAAATGAATTTGCAATGTCTGCATAGTTTGAGATAAAGCAGTTAACAATGAATTAATCCTTGTTTTATGCAGTTCATTATCAAGAGACTATGACCAGGCCAACAATGTGTTTAGAACGTAATAGGGTCTTGCCAAACAGGTAGAGGCTCTATTCAAACTGAGCACTTACAGTTACAGTGAGTCTGGGTTTTGAGCACTGCATAAAGTAGCACAATGAGCCAAATATAATGTTTTGTCTTTGCCCCAAAACCTGGTGCGTAGGTACTGTCTATCCATTTTCCAGAATGAAAGTCTCCCAGAAGGTACTCAAATTTTGTTATGTGGAGAGTTCCTAGTAAATTGAGTTTTAAATGGGAAAAGCTGCCTTTCAGGGGAAGGTGACATTTTAAAATGAAAAGGTCGTTCCAAAACCATGCTATTTTCATGAGAAATTCTCTTGCTCTGGTAATTTGAGTCATTGAGAATAAATACATAAGAAATATTCTCCAAATCTGCTAAGGTTTGCTTCTTTCATTCCACCAGGCAATGTTTTTGGTTCAGGCTTAGCCTTCTGTGCTTCATGGGACCACGCTGATGCAGTAACTGCACCCGAGCTCCCGTGGCAGTTGCTGTGGATGATGGCAGAAACAGTGCAGAATCAGTAGTTCACCGGTATAACAATACTGTGCAGCCCTTCATCTACACAAAAGTTGTAGCTAATGATCCTCTGCCATGCTGCCGCGTCTCTGCTGGGAGTCTGTAGAGAAAGGGATAGCACTGAGCACCTCTCACATCCCTGCGTGCAGAGGACGCTGCACGCTGTGGGGTGAAGCCTTATTCTGCAGGTGTGGGAATGGTGTGGTGGGCTTGAGCTTGTGGGATGAGCTGTGATGTGGAAAAAGAGGAGGTGTGTATTCCTAGAAAACAGGTTGCAGGTGACCCCTTTCAGCCCCCACTCCCACTGGGGCTTTAGGCATGGTGCCCCTCCTAGCCCTAAGCCTAACCCAAAGCCTACCCCAGGCTGGGCTGAGCTTTAGACAGAGACCCCCACCTTTAGCGTGATTGAAAAATATCTCAGGGGAGAAACCTGACTGTCGGCTGCACCTTGCCTTGGCTGAAATTTAAATTAGAAATGCACCCATTCTCCCATCCTGGTATATCGCAGGTTAATTAACAGAGAACTAAGTCTAGATAAATAGGTGAGGGGAAAACTTTCTGAGTAGTTCGAAGGAAACGAAACTTCTTTATAACCCCCCCCCCTTTTTTTTTTTTTGGTTTAACAGTAGATTGCTGTTATACCTCCCCATAACTCTGTATGGCACTGTCATAAGTGAAGGATTTGTTCATTAGATTCTGTTTTATATACTGGAGCTGTTTGGTTTTAGCTACTCATTGTTGAGATGCTATACAATTATTTACTTGAACATAGCAGTTTTCTTCCCATTAATGCAGGTTTTTTTTGCTCTGTATGTTTTGATGACTTGTATTCATGATTTCCAGACTGCTGAAAAGGAGGACTTCAGTTTTGCCTGTCTCTAATCACTGTAGTACATAATAACAGATGGCAGTATTCCTAAACTGCCATACTCAACAAATGATATGAGATCAGACATCTCAATGGTTTCGTTATCCCTATTAATAATAATAATTATTATCAAGAACTAAGAATGAATCTTCAACTTCATATGATATAAACGTCTTGACCCGCATTTTCAGAATTGCTAGCAGTTCTGGTTGCCTCCATTTATGAGTCAACAGAGAACAAACTGAAAAGACTCCTGAGTTTCAGACCAGGCTTAGCAACATATATTTGAAGATTAGATGTCTTTAAGGGATATTATGTCAGACTAGCAAAATTACTAGTTGCTTTTTAACACACCCCATCACTTAGCCTGGGTTTCATTCAGTTCAAGTGTTGGTGGTTTTTTTTTTCCCTTATAGCTGCTAGAGACAGAAATAAAAATTGAAAAATTTGCATAATATTTCAAAAGAGCAAACAATAATTTTGTTCATGCTTTTATCGTGATGTATCTGAACTAATTATGCTTAAAATGAAGGGAGTCATTTCCCCACTGTCTCAGGACACAACTGAGCAGAGCAGCAGTGCCAAAAGGTGAGGGAACACTTCCTTTCTGTGCTGACTCTTTCATTCTGCTCCGGTAATATACTGTATTGCTGACCTGAAGAGACTTTGGGGGTCCAAAGGTTATTGGACTGCAATCTATATTGGATTTGAGGTCTCCTTTCCAACTAAGAAACCAGGATTCAATAAAAGCTGAGCTGAGACCAGGTCTTTACTATGGCCTCTTGGGCTGTCAGAGCGATTATTCTAGTTTAAATTGCAAAGCAGTCTCCTGTTCCAGTATTGATACATTTTGTGAAAGACAGAGTTTGCACATTGTCTTTGTTCAGAATAACCTTTAAAATATGAAAAAAAGGAATTACTTTAAAAAGATTCCCATTCATGACCCACTGCTCAAATCATTATCTTGCTGCCTGACAGTACTAATGAGACCTAACATTCAATTTTTTTCAAGGTCTTGAAGATGGTGTCCTCATGTACGCCAGAAGGAAATAATCTCTTGTTTAAAAATTAATAAAGAAAAATTAACTTAACTTCTACAGGTGCTGTGTCAAAGTCCTTATCTAGCTTTCAAGAATTTCAAAGCCAATCTTTTTAAATTTCATTTTAACATATTTTCATCACTGCTAGCAGAAGGAAAATAATTACATAAATGTAGGAAAAAATAGTGCTCAACAATGCTTCAAAAACTTTTAAAACCAAGGTTCTATCAATATTTCTTAAAGATGTTGCATATCCATGTAGCAGGCCGAGACAAGTAAGTGTAGGCGAAAGGGTGGCATAACTGTAAACAGCACTCTGTGATGTAAAAAACTTAAAGACCATTGACCGTGCCGAATGTGAAGATGGCTGTAAGGTGCTGGAAAAGCTTCAGGCATAATTCACTTCCTGAAGATATATAATTAAGGCAGTCTACCAAACGAAGGAAGTCATGGTGCTGCCACGAATACTGCATTGACTGCTAGGAATCATTCACGTTGGTCTTCTTATATATACATATAAACAAACGGAACAGGACTATCTAAGTCATCAAATTTCAAATGAGTCATGGATGAGTAGTCTTGGATACTGCCAGTTTTGAGTGGTTTCTTTCTTCATTCATTTAAGGAAGCCCTGGGTGTCAGCTCTTTGCTCCACAGGTAGCAGACCTATGGCACTCCTCGCTGAAGAGTGCTGTGGATGCAACTACCTCACAAGATTTCAAGAGGAAACTGAACAAGTACTTGGAAGAATGATCTATTGAGGGTAACCAAACAGACAAACTACAATGGGCTCACGGTACTCCCCAAATTTAAGAGTAGTCAGAAGCCAGAAGAATATTAACAGGAAGATTTATGTAGGCTCAGTCTTTTTTATTCTTATTCTTTTATTCTTATTCTTATTCTTATTCTTATTCTTATTCTTATTCTTATTCTTATTCTTATTCTTTTTTTTGTTATTGTTCTTACTTTTCCTCGGGCTTGTTTGTAGTCATTATTATTTTGTTATAATTATTCTAGTTTACAAGCTGTAACTGATCACTTTTGTTATGTTGTCTACAAGCCTAGAAGTACAATACATGGGTATCCACAAATAAAGACCATATTTTTTTGACCCTTGGATTAAGCTCTGCATTCTCTGAAAAATCAGACACCCACTCCCTCTAAAGCAGTTGATGTTAAGGAAAGTATTAGTATAAGTAAGGATACTTGGTCTTGTAAAATCCAGACAATGGGCAACTTCACAGTCTTAATTGTCCCAACATGAGATGGTTGGTTGTGTCCTCTCTATGTTGTGACAGGTTCCTAAGTAGCTGTCATGGACTGGCCCATCTCTGGTCTGAGACAAGGAGGTTTATATGGACTCAAGGTGGCAAGACTAGAGTCTACTTTTCTTTCTGAGCACCATGGTCTGAGACGCTTTGAACACATGGTATCAACCTGGCACCTCAGAGGCTTCACATGCAAGAGGATCCCTGGAGATAGCTGAGTATTGCTTCCAGCATTGCCTTCCTAGGGACTACCCCTTTGGCCACTCAACCACTAAGCCTTTAATTATTTCTGTGTGTTCTGCAGGGTGCTCTTGACCAACATTCCTCTGTCCCTGCATTTAACAGCCTCTTTGAGTACAGACAAGGTTCAAGTGCGACATCCTGGACTTGTTTACTCTGTATATTTTAGCGGGCAGGCCCTGAAGACACTCACAAAGCTCCCCGTGGCTCCCCTGACAGCCCGGACACAGAAGCTCAGCTGCTGCACAGGGGGCTGCAGCAACTGGAGCACCCCCCTACAAAGGGGCTGCATGCCCCAGACATGGAGGCGCCTGCAGTCAATGACCAGGATGGCACTGTTGTCTTCTGAGACTTGGACAGGACATGGGATAAAGTGAGCCCTTGGTCTGTACCTAGGTTGTACCTAGTGCAATCATCCTAATAGTTTTGTGGTTTTAGCTTCTGGTAGGCTTTGTCAATGCTTGACTCTGTTTTACCTTTCTTCTAACTCAGATACAATTTAAGACCATCCACTAGGAATCATGCCACCCAACCAGTTCTCTAAATTTGCATCTGTTTTCTCACAGAGTAGAGCCAGCTGTTTCCCTGGTTGTTTAGAAGTCCCTTGTTCTCTTCTGGACCCTACTATCAGCATGTGTTGGCACAGGAATTTGGGAGGGAACCCTTGGAAGTACTTTTTTGTAGTGTGTGTGCCAGAGAAGTTCCAACTGTAAACTGTTAGTGCCTCTATGACTATCAGGCTTTCCAAAAGACACGGAAAGACCAAAGGTGAAGATTGCATTCTTCGGCAGTTTTATGAATACAGTGGCTTCTTTAAATGACAAAAGTTGCAATAGGGAATAAACATCCAGACAATAGATCCGTATTCCTTAACTGCCAGAGATCTTATGAAAATCAGAAACATCAGGGAAAATACAATTTAAAAGTAGAAGATATTGTGCAATGTAGTCAATCTTTGAAAAACCCTTCAGGATAGCTGCTTACCAGAATTTGATATCTTCCTGCTAAAAATTATGGTTTTGGCATCTACTGTATTAACTGTGTTTCTAATGTCACAGTAAAGAATGGAGCTTTCTAATTTGATGCTCTCAAGAACAAGGGTGCTTTCTTCTTAGTCTTAAATATGTATTATATTCCAAAGCTCCATGGAAGTTTACAGACATCTCTTGAGGTTAACTTATTACTACGTTGTTATTTATTTTTATTTTCACTAGGTGCCATTGTGGATCTTGATACTTTCTGAGATTTTTATGATGGAATTTATCATCACACTTAGATTTCTGCAATTCCATCATTGTTGAAATGCCTGGAAATGCTTAAAGTATGTGAAGTTGAACTCATGCATAAATATTTGTAATTTCATGCCATTTTGGAGTCAACATACATCAGATTAGTTACATATTGCTTTGATTCCTTAGATGAGACTCTGATCTAAAGATCGTAAACTCCTGTCGATTGCCCTGAGCTGTGGCTCAGGCAAAGGAGCTCACAGACTTTTGCTAGTAAAAATCACCTGCATGAACAAGCACAAAGAATCATAACCTAAGTCCTATTTAAGTCAGTAAATAATGTCTGTGAGTTATGTTTCTAGTCTTCTGGCAGGAGATCTGACTAAAAGGGTGCTGGTCCGTCTATCCCAGCTGTTCATTCTCATCTCCAAGCATAGCCGCTTCTGTCCATGGAGAAGTTGCTCAGGGAGAGGAAAATGTGAACCTTCTATACTTGATCTGCCATCTACACAGTGGAATTTCAGAACACGTCTGAAATTTTTTAAACAGATAGAATTTTAGGTATGATTGATCCACCTTCTGAGATTTGTTATGTTTATGGAAACATTAGAACATCTTTTCTGGTTTCCTATACATTACAGGCTACTATGGATTACTTCTACGCTTAATCCAGGAAGAGGTATTTGACTAACATACTTCTCTTGGAAATGTATTTCAATAGTAATTAACCTAAATGTTGAAAGTCTCTGCCTAATTTTTCTAATTTGATTTTGCATGACTTAAAATGTTCTGTCATTGATTTTTGTTTTACCCTCCTTTCCCAGATTAAACTGTCTTTTAGGATTTATCTTCTTTTTCCCATGAAGATTCGTTTGCGATGAAATCAACCCACCTTGAGTCTTCCTTTCAATAATCTAATCAGAACCATGGGTCTTGCAGAGCAAATGTCTTTCTCTGAATATCTTGTTCTCATTGTTATTTATTATTTCACTAATCTTTGTGGAAAACTTTGTCATTAGTAATTGTATATTTAGAATCACTGGCAAAGTTGTTCTACAGAACCAGGTTTAACACTGATCCTGGCAGAACTCTACCACCAAGCTCTCTCTTTGATGATGACTTGCCATGGACAGTCATCAATGTCATTTTTCAAATGACAACCAATTATGAATTAATTTACTGTGTGCCTCCTTGACATAATTAAACACTGTATTACTTTTACTCCAGGAATTAAAAAATCCTGGCCTAACTCTAAGCACATCATGTCTACATAGGTTCTTTTTCAACCAAATTTATAATCTCATCAAAGAACGAATTCAGGTTTTTGTGACAAGACCTATTTTCCATTAGATCATGCTGGCTGGCATTAAATGTATTCTGATGCTTCAATTCTTTATTAATTGAATTCCATACAACCCTTTCCATTACTCGGCTCTCACTGGTATCAGAGAACAGACTAGTAGTCACCTGAGCTACGCTGCTTGCTGTCTTTGATAAAATACTGACTGCTTTTCATACTTTTTATGAGAAACATTCTGATATTTTGTCACTGAGAGTCTTGCCAATTTTTCCTTCAATTTCAAGCTACTTAAACTCACTTTCTCTCTCCTAAGCGCTTGGTTGAAATCTGTTCAGCAATGCAAAGCAAAATGTAGTAAAAACACATTATATCTGACATTGCATAAAAGCCACAAGACATTGCAAACACTGCTTGACTTGCAAGGCAAAACACAAGGTGGCAAGGTTGACTCATAATGCCAGCAAACACTAGGAAAACTCTTGGCAACACAGGCCTATCTTTTTGACTTTATAATGAAATCCCCAAAGAGGTCAATTTTGTGCTGTCTGGCTTCATTGCAAATGCTTCGCACAACTCCTCTATTGCTAATTCTCTACATGTCATTTCCATACTGCAAAGGATTTTCCAGGTTATGGACAGTGACCTCCATCAAATCTCCAATCCTAAAAGTAGGAAATCCATTTACAGCTGGTCTGCCCAAAGAAATTGTCCATTGAAGTGTCTTTATTCCAGAACAATTATTCTGTTCACAATGCAGAGCAGAATAAAAATGATTTTCAGTCCAGAAGACAGTACTGTCCAAGAGCAGTAAGAGCGGGGCTTCCCTGCAAGAGCAGAGGCACCATGAGCCTGGGAAGTCAGCGAGGCCAAGTGGGTAAGGTATGCACCGACTCGGGCCCCATCTCACAGTCCTCAAATAAGGTGAGCAGAACCGGGCTCAGTGATGTCCAGGCAAATCTGTAGTGGCAGGATTAGTCCAGGATTAAGCCAGGAAGCGAAGCGAACAAAAATGGGTCAAAATCAGCAAGGTACATGGCTAGGCACAACACGCCTCCACCGTTCCTCACCAAGGTGAGGGCCATGCAGCTCCTGAGCCAAGGTGGAGTGGCTCCCGACAAAGCTCCTCATAGCCCTTTCTCACACTGACCTTTTTTCCAAAGCTGCAGGGCTGCGTGGTATGAGAGCTGACCATGCCGGAGGGCATGAGAACACAGGGCCTCCTGGTGGGCTCAGTGCTCTTGCAAATACTTGTACACCAGGGTATGCTGTAACAGCCGTTGTGGAATATCTTGTTCTGTGACAGACAATTTCAATATCAAGGCAAAGTCTTACTTATTAGCTAGCTGACATTCTTGTAATTCTTTACTTCTGCCACTCTTACAATGAAGATGTCTCAGTGGAGAAGAAGATTCTTTAGGTCAGTGCCCATGGTTGTCTAATGCAAGAAGAATTTAATGCGCTATGTCCAGCTCTTGCTTGTGTAATGTGTGGCTGTGTCATTGGATTTCAGCCGGAGCAAAGAACTCCGTACCAGAGTCCTGAGCATCTCACCTAATAGTTTGTTGTAACATTGTTACAAAGGGAAGTTTTGATTGGGATTGTGAAATTTCACTGAATTTTCTAAATCTGTTTTCTTAAGCATTCTGAGAAGCTCTGCTTTCATGTGAAACAGAAAAAGCAATACTTAGCATGCTTCCATCAACAGGCTAAAAATCTTTCTTTCTTTCTCACTGTAAAAAGATTACAATTTCAGGAAGTTAATTCTTTACTAAAAAAAAAAGAAAAATATTTAAATATAATTTTGTAACATAAAAGGATTTGTTAGAGACATATTTGGGGTGTGTTCAAGCCATTGTGAGTGATCCAGTTGTCAGAACTTAACAAGTTACCACTTGTCATCTGAGCTACAATAATGGCTCATCTGCATGCTTCTTGTCCTTGCGAAAACAAAGCGAAACCGAAGTTTATGCTAATAGATTTTATTTCACAAATGCAGCAGGAACAAGGCAAGCAGCTCACATAGACTCATGCACTGTGGATGTCTGATGAGCAATAATTTGCCAACTTGTGGTAACCGAATTAATTGTAATTGTAAGAACATATGCTATTTTGTACGTTTGATTTTATCAGTATATTGAGCATTATACTTATTTCAAACTCCATAAGGAGACTTTGAGGCAACCTAATTATTCAAAAGCTTCTAAACATGAGGGTTCAAAAGTGCTTTGATATATTGCTCCTTCCAGATTCACATTTTACTGTGTTTAAAGTTCTCATAAGCAGATGGTTCACTAACTTAAGATTCAGTGATATGTAGTAAAGCTTAGCGATCCCAAACTCAAGTGACTGCTTGAAACAGTGTTCTCTTGTGTCAACAGTAAATATTTTTAAGCAGCAGATTAGTTTTAACTCCATCAACTTTGGATTATCTGATTTTCTGGCAGTGCCTTTCTAAATGCTTTTAGTAGGAAAATACACAAATACCTACTGAAGTCCTTCAAAAAGGCTCTAAATGCATATGAATTGTCCATTTGCCTTTCCTAAGGTCCTGTGTTTTTGCTTAAATGGACTAGATACAGGCTTGTTTGTTTACTTCGATATGTGCCAAAACCTTGAAATTTGAGTCTATCAAGGTGAGAGCTTCCAAACACCAAAGAATCAACATTGCAGCAGCCCTCTTTCATGGTTCATGTATCTCCGTGCAAGAGGAGCATGACATTTTAACAGCAGGTTATTCATTGAAAACCAAAAATAGTTTCCTGAAAACAAATATTTTACAGATGTTTGTACTGGGATGCTGAAGAGTCAATATCTTTGCCTCCTCATTCCATTTAGAGTCCAGGTTCAGTCTGTCATGTTTAAAAAACGTAATACAATTTGTCATTCCTAAACAGTACCCACTTGCATCTGCCTTTTTTCCTTTTTTTTTTTTTTTCCCCCCTATTTGGAAACTCTAGAGCTAGTTTAATACAATAATAATGTTCCTAATGATATTGTTCCTGGCTGTAATAGATAAGTGGTGAGCTAACCACTTTAAAACAGCTGTGTTGTATCACTGACGCTGTCAAATCTGATTCTAATATTTTAAATATACATGTCTGTTTCTTGCTGTATGCAGATATGTATAGGCATATGTGTATGTATACATATACATGGTTATGCACAAACATATATGAGTCAACACACACTGAGATTCCATACTCTGTACATCTTTGTCTAAATATATATTACATGAGCACACAAAGTGGAAGATAGGTGTGATGAACAGATATATTACTTCTACACACACATAACTTTGTTAATACTGAGATAGTGTTGATAAGATCGTATCTCATCACCCATACAAACTCACAAATAAGTAATCAAAATATTCAACACCTTGTCAATTCTCTGCTTATCTTTTTTTTTCTTTTCCCTTCCACTGCTCACATACCTATATTAGGCTTGACCACACCTCAAAATTTTTGCCTTCACAACTGTGGAAGACAGAATGAGGATTTTTATTGTTTTAATATTTTTTATTTTATTTTATAAGCCGCAAGCGATTCTCATTTTTCAAAGATATGTGCCTCTTTTTCAGGGTTGAGGAGAGTAGGAGCTAAATGGTCTGTAGGAGCTCAGTGCTTGACTTTGCTTGATGTGATTCTTCCACCAGGAAGAATCATTTGTTTGAGACTTTGTGGAGTCTAACACAGCCTTGAAAGTGCACTTGCATCAGAAGACCTTGGGTCCTTTAGGAAAGAAAATAATATAGCTTCTCCCTCTCTCTCAGTAACCAGCATATAGCACTAATTTGGCTAATAACCATAGAGCACTGGTGCCTAAGCTTTGACAAATCTCATTTCTATGATTTCTTTATAGAAGGAGAATGCTATTTTTAAATTCCTGACATAGATTGTATTGACTTTTTTTTTTTTTATTCTATATCACATCAAGACACTCATTTAGAGCGCTGTGGGCTACTTCAAACGGTAATTTGTTTGGAGCAACTCCATCCTATATTGTTATCAAGTCCCATGATTTCTAATCATTATGCATATGCCGTGATTAAGTGTGCCTGTTGGGAGAAAGGCATAACATAAGTGAATATCCATGGAAAAGAAGGTTGACGGGGCTAAGCGACATAGCCTGGGTGTGCAATAGGGTTCAGGATAAGCAGACAGACCTGCTTATTTCCTTGCTGTTTACATCTTGCTCTGATGAACAGTTAGCTGAGTTTTCTTACAAGCGCTATATTAGGTGACCCACACATATACAAGCTAATGGAAAGCAGACTAGACTTACTGAATTCAAGGAAGATGAATCAGTTCAACAGTTTTCACGTACAAAACATTAAATACACACAGACTTTTTAGGTTACTCAGAACTCCAGTGAAACATCCACTTGGGAGCCTGTACTATACCGCACTGAGGGAATAAAGATCTTAAACAGGGATGTAAAACTTTAATTATTTATATAAGCAAAACAGTTCTGAAGCAAGTGACTTCTTGAGTTAATACTTTACCATAAATATTCTGTCTCTGAAATCTTCATTTTCCTCCTTGCTCAGCTCCCTCTCCCCACCCCCGCTCCCGAACCAGAGTCAGCAGCGCAGGCTGCAGCACATATCCAGCTGAACTTCTGCACTTCCTTTTAATAAGGACAGATATGCAGGGAACCAGAAACTGAGTAATCAGTTTACCCGGCTAGAGACAGGCACTCTTCCTGTCTGAGAAAAGCATGTTATTTGCTGAGGTAGAATGTCACCATTACTAGCATTATTTTATACACAATTTTTTTACTTCCCTGGTGTTGCCATGTCTCTCATATTTCACATAGCAAAGTCTCACATTTACAGTGGTAAGCATTACACCCTACTTTGGAATACTTCTTACACGTTGGGGTTATCAATATTTTTAAATTACGTAGCCTGACTTTAGTGAAGAGATCACCAATGCTGAGTCACCTTGACTTGGAAGCAGCATTTTAAACAATTTTACAAGCCCGATAATAGGATCAGCAGGATAAATACACAGATATTTCACCACTTCCAGTAAGGATTTCATAATGTCCTCCTCTATGAATAAGTGATTAAGTCAATTTGAATTCATTAGTTGTATTTACACTGTCTGTTTCCTTAATATTGAAAGAAAAATGCGTGGTGTACAAGTCTATCTTTACGCCGAGAGTCAAGCCTCAGGCATTCCTTAGAGACTTTTTCTGGTATCTCAAGAAGACAGCACAGAAGGGTGTATCCGTGGCAGCAATTTGAAATTTGCACCCTCTGGCAGCTCTCTTTCCATCCACCCACACTGGAATCAGCATTTCCCAAAGTAGACATGCCATCGTACAAAGTATGATAAAGACACAGCAGCAAGACCAACAGCGGGGGTGGTGGGGGGGGACGGGGGAAGACGAGAGAGAGAGAAAAACCCCACACAACATCCTCTGCCATTCACCGTCAGAAATGTGGTCTGGGAAATTAATTGCTCAAACGCCACAAATGTTCATTGCTTGGTATTTAGGTGTGGCCCGAGCTATTTCTTATAAAAAGAACAGCAGCATAGTCTGCTCTCAGATAAGCTCACACGTATTCCTTAGTGGGAGGAAATTTGGGCTTGGTTTTCTCTTGGTTTATATTGAGAAAGGCCAAGCTATAGAAGCAGGAAATTACACGTAAGAGCACTATACTTCTGTTTCCACGTCCTGCCAAAGGCTGAAAAGTCAAACTTTGTCCGAGTTTCTGGGCCTTAGCTTACCACCCTTTGAAATGATGACATTATTATCTTTCTACACCATAAAATGGACAAACTTTTAGAAGCCCGGATGGTCAATGCTGGAGAACTGAGAAGTTATTTTATGAAATTCCAGTGGCACCTTACCTCTGTAAAAATTAAAAGGACTCAGGTTTTCCAAATGGAAAGCTGTTTACCATTCTATCTTGATTTACATTTTCTTTCCTTTATCTACACTTCGAGTGTGGTCAAAGGTTGTCTGATGTAATCTATTTTCTATACGTCATCCAAAGGTGACAGTTTTCCCCCACAAGCTAAAAAACCGAATTTATTTATCTAGAAACATCTCCACAAGAGCTGGTTATTGAGCAGGTATAAAAGAGCGATACTGATGTTTTATTTGCAAAACTGTGGCTACAGTATCTCCTCACACGCAAATGCCTGCGTTCATGGTATTTTCACCATGGTGCTAATCACCCAGCTGTGGAAGCAGCGATGTTTGCCAGTTTGGATGCTGGTTTGCCCTGGCATGAAGTGCAGAGCCTGCACTCCTCTAGCTAATTTTAAACCTACAAGGTCCACTGAGATTCTAGTATTGATTCTTGGGTGTTAGAACAGGATTAGAAGACTTTTGCTTTTGTGGGAATCTGAAAAATATACGTTTGAAATTGCTTCCATGTTGAATTATATCGATATCTATTTTCACTTGTTGCATTTAACACAATTTATTTCCATTGCATGCATGAAAAAAATAATTGCTCTCTTAGGCACGCTTATGTGCTTATCCACGACTGAGGAATGACTTTATTCAGAATCTTTAGAACATTTTGCATTGTTCTATCTAATCTCCTACTGAGATCAGTCAGGGTTTTATACCACGTCCTTAAAAAGAAGCACAGAAGAAATAATCCCAGTTTAAAACGTCTGATAACTCATTATGTCGTTGTCCACGCTCGTAACTTCGGGGAAAGAAATAATGATTTTTCACCGGCAAATTCTTTTTCTTTTCAAGAGGCTTTCAGCCACTGAAACTTGCAACTCTTGCTGTAAATATAGCACACTAATTCAAGCAGTATGTATGCTCTCCTCTTGACCCTTACTCCGAGATAGCCTATTAATACCTTTTCCGGAGTTCCCGTCAGGCCCTTGCAATGCGGTGGGTGGACAGCCGGTGGGCAGGGGCTGGGCATGTGGGAATGCAGCCTCCTTCCCCAAAGCCCACACCAGCCCAGCCCAGCCCAGCACATCCTGCCGGGGCAAAGCAAAGCAGGAGCGACCTGGGCGGCACCAGGCATCAACACAGAGATGCTGCGGTCCCCTTCCCACGCTGCTGCTACAGCTGCTCTCCTTACTTCTGGGAAGCAAAACTCATTTTTCTAGGTGCATCGAGGATGCTTTGGTACTAAATTAGTGAGACCACAGGAGCCGAGAAGCTACAGGTTAACATTTCAATATAGGCTGAAAATTTTACTTCCTTGAACTTCCCTCTTCTTTCTTCTGTCTCAGAGAAAAGCGATTGCGTGGATCAAATCCTAGCTGGGTTTTGTGCAGCTATGGAAGATCCTCACTCAAGCTGAATAGTAGAGTTAAAATGTACCTCCGAAAAACTAATGAACTGTGTGCCGAACAGGGCAGTATAGCAGAATGTTCATGGTTTAGGCTAATGTCTTTCTGGCTCTCTAAAATGAGGTTTCTAAAAATAATGAGAAAAGAGACAGCGAGACAGTGTCATGTTGCTTGTTACTCTAGCCAGCTTACCAAGCTTTTCTGCTTAAAAGTAATATTTTCACAATACCTTGAGTTAGTGTGCTACCATGCCAAAGCAGAGGAGTTCAGAGTGGCTGACAGCATTTCTGATTCCAGCTCTGGCTTTGGCTCAGCATAGCTGTGAAGATGAAATCTCACTTTTCCAGAGAGCTGTAGCCCATTACAGCACATCGGGAATGGCTGCCAGCCGCTACCCTTGGCTAGGGACATATGTTACAAATGTTCTTGTATGTGACTTACGGTAGGGGCGTAGAGAGGAGGGGCGTACGGTAGGGGTGTACAGAGGATCACTGAACACACTCTCTCTGCTGGATTCTTCTTGTCTTGGCATTGCCTTTTTCTCAATGTTTTCACTAATGAGGGAGGGAGAAGGACAAGGAGGTCCTGATCAGACATCTGGAGCCTTGCTTTATACTCCTTCCCAATAAACAGGGTATATGCTTTAGACAACAGAAAAAATTATTTACACTAAGAGCCAAACAAAAGATGCTGGAGAGAGGGAGGAGGGAGGGCAAAATTTTAATAGGAACAAATACTATCAATTATTTCCCTGTATTTAGGTCATCACTGTATCATTACTGCAAATTAATAATGGTCAGGATATCTTTCCTGAGGCCTCTAATGATTGTTTTATGCAGGTATGGAAACCAGATGGTGCAAACGATAACATTTTCTCCATGGCTACTACTTCTGTTTGCAAGAATCATAACTATAAATATATTTCAACTCAACGGCTTGCACCAGAGATGCTGGAGGATGCATAAGCCCCAGACTAGGAGGGAGAGCCCCATCTGGTCGGCCAAGCTCCCAGCTGGCCGGCTGTGTGATCTTGGGAAAGGCACTTCACATCTGTTTTCTTCCCCCATTTCCTTTGCTTATCTAAGCACTAGTCTCACTGTATGTAACAGGGTGCCTCCCGTTTGGCCTCCAGTTGTTACAACAGAACAAACTTCAGCTTCCTCTCCCCAACCCCTTGCTTTCATTTGTGTCTTTCTTTTCGTGTTTAGGAAAACTTGCCCCCCTGATCCCCAGGGGTGCGATGGTCGTCAGTGGACAGGGTAAAGAAGAACGGTAGTTCTCCTAATGACACTTAAACCTGATACAAACTTAGGCACCCCAGAATGCAGTTCTACTTGCAAGGCCCAAGTGACACCAGGCAACACCACCAGTGGTGGGCCTGATGGAGCAGTGTACCACGCAGCTCGTGCAAAGGCTCAGGCATAAAGGGATTCCCTGGAAAGCTGTTGCAGACCTCCCACGTCCGTTATTTCACTGCGTGCAAGTCCAGAGGGATGCACTCCAACCTCAATACTCTGAAGCCACTGAGTTTCATCCTCTTATACCTATCTACTCAAGGCTGAGAACTTGAGTAAGATGAAAGCGTTTCAGAGGAACAGGACAGACTAAAATTTCCATTAATGCCTTGCATCCTTGCAATAACAAGGAATCCATTAGAGAGCCTGTAGCAAATGCGTATGCCAGTCCTCTCTCTTCAACATTTCCCACAGGCTGCACAATTTCTTTCAGAAGCTGGATTAATGTGTCCCTGTTTTACAACAGTGTTTAAACTAATGGTGAATTCGCCATCTTCATGTGAAGCAACAGCATGTTCTGATCTTTAATTACTTTCTCTGTTAAGAAATTGCTTCTTATTTCAAGATTGAATTTGTTTAACTTCAGCTTCCAATCACTGGAAAGCTTCTGACTTACAAAAGGAACAGCTTCCAGACACCGGCTGAAAGTTGAGGTTAGATAAATATACACTTGTCAGTAAGGCTGAAAAGCCCTTGCCTAATTATTTTCAGTTTCCAAGCATAAGTACGTATACACTGTGATCAAGTTACTTTTCATCCTTCCCTTCATCTAGCCGAACAGGTTGGGTTTATTTGCCCCCTTATTTTCCAGTCTTTAATTTATTTGCCCATCTGTTGCCAAATGCATTATATCTCCAGTGGACATTGCATTTCAGTACGGATGCGATGCAGTAGCTATAACTCTAAGTGTAATGACCCATTTACACAAAATAATGATGCGTTATTTTAACTGCTGATACCTAGACAGCATCAACTTTTAGGTCACTGATCAGCTTTTAAATGTTTGTAAATACCTAAATATTTTAAAATATACTCCCTGTGCCTTATCTCCTGCATCCCTGTTCTTTCAACAAGAGAGAGGACTCAGTCTGGAGGAAGGCTTTTAGTTCTTGAGCCTTGAAAGTCTTCTACCAAGGGTTGACTGTTATTTTACTTTCTGTTAAAGAAATTTTTTTAAGGCTATATACTATTTGTATTGAGACTGATTTTGTGAAGAAACATATTTCTGAAGAGAATGTGTGCCACATAATTTGGAAAATAAAATGGCCTCTTCAGGTCTGTTGGAATCATGTGCCCAAATGCAACTCTGATACACTGCTGAAAAGGGTTCCTTTATGTGGTACACTCTTATAAACAGCTTCAGTTGCTCTTTCTTCTTTTTTCTGGTAATGGGTGATCGAGCCAACTACAGGCAGGCATCACCAAAAGATTCCTAGAAGCCACATTAGCCACACAGTGAGTTTGTGTACCAGCTTTTGGTTTCTGAAGTATCTGACTTTTTTCTAATTTATAGTAGAAATGTTGTAAATGAAGAATTTTAACAGTTAAAGTATTAAAATTGGCACCCTCAATTCATTAGTGGTGAAAGCAAATGCACACATTAAAGGAAAAGTGGAAATATAATCCCAAATGTATTATAAATTCTAAAAACTGGGCATAAGAGATTAATTTGGCAAAGCTCAGTGAATATTTTCAAGGAACACTGTGCATTTACTGCCTTTCTACACCTTATTCTAATTAGTTAGTGCATGCAACAATTCTGCTAAAACAATATAAGAGAAACAATACCAGTCACTCTAGAGGAAAAAAATATATCCAGGTGGCCTTTGTGACTTTAATTGCACAGTTCTGCTCTATCTCACACCATGGAATACTTAATTATATGATTCCATCCCTGAAGATTTCAAAACCTTTAGGTGCACTGGACCAAAAGTAGAACTGGACCCTAGATCAGAGCTCTACCTATAGAATGGGCTACTTTTCTTACCTCCTGAGTAATTTACTATTTAATAGTAGCATAATTTCTTTCATGAACTAAAGGCCCTGTTCTGCTCAGTACAGAACATACTGATTCACTTTATGTGGTTTTATTTGTGATTTTTTTTCCTGTGAATTCTTTCTGCATTCTATTTCCAGTGTAATTTCTCCTTTTTTAAATAAGCAACAGCCTTCTGGGTTGGATTCACTACACCTATCTTTAGCTGCCTAAAAATTAGTCCCCTAGTCTAAGTTTGATATCTAAACTTCTTCTTACAACATTATTAGATGATTAAAATTAGTTTTCAACTAAGTGAGCAAACATCCACCCTCAAAGCCACCAGCAGAATCTTTTGGAATTGAGGAGTATCTTAAGGAGGTCTTTTGTCTTCTCTTGCTCTCCATTACTGAGATGATCCTCTAAGAGGCGGTCGGATCCCCGCACAAAAAAATCCAGTGACTTGAGGGCTAGACACACCAAAATCTATTCAGAAAAAAACAAAGTAAAAATGCGGTATCAGGGGAGCAAACTTGTAATGTAAATGCTTAACCTTTCTGCACAAAATATCATTTCTGATGCAATGCGAGCATGTCTATGAACAGCCAGCTCTGCAGCACGTGCTCTGTAGACTATTTGCAGTAGTACTTGCTGTGTGAAATGAAGATGAACCATGGCAGTGAGTGGATTTATGTATGTTGCTGCTTAAAGGATAGGGCACCTTGAATGTGTTGCTACGCACAAAGTTAGTCCATCAAGTAGTTAAATCATTTTCTTCCCCTTATTTAGTGCCTCTTACACACAAGAGAGCTCTTGCTCCTTCACCTTATGCCCATACAGAACTTATTATGCACACATAGGCCCCTCATTCACTCCATATGCTCCATAGTGCTTTCCAAGAGAATTATAATAATGTGGTTCCAACTATCATGCCAGTATAATTAACCCCTGGTCTTTTTACTGTATTTTGATACACTTGAAATATTACCTACACTTTAAAATCTCTGCGTATTAAACAGGCCCTTCCTACAAGCATTTTTCCTTTCACTTTCTCTAGTTCATTTCAAAATAATCGCGGACTTATCAATGTGCTCAATTTGCAGAGTTAATGGAATCTCCAAGGACTCTTGAGGATCATCCCTTTCATTATTTTTCATCAAATAAATAAATCAAGGCAAGACATCAGAACGTCCTAGCACCTGCCCAGCGTGCCCATGCTGGGGAAGAGGGAGGGAATAAGCTTCTCCTAACACAGCCCTGCAGTTCCAGAGGCTCCTCACTGGGTTTCTGGACACCGCGGCTCATAAATCTCCTGAAGCTGAATTTCCTGCTGCTGCTTGCAGTCTGCTCTTTTCTCGGATAATGCACTTCCAGACTGCCATGCTCCCTGCTCCTTTCCCAGGAGGATCTGGGGGTCCTTCCCACCTTTCACGGCCGAGGACTTCAGCAATGCAAAAGGTGAACGCTGATTTCTCCTGGTCTGCTCGGCTTTTGCTTCCATTCTCACCTCATTCAGTCGTATACTTTGGTAAATTGCGCATCTGCTGGAAGGGTAGTCAATGGTGCGTGCTGTTGGCATCTCTCCAAGTGGCAGCTTGATGCCCGTCGTCAAGCAGTGGTAAGAAAAACGATGGCTCTTTTAATTGCACTCAATAAAGGAGCTCTCCTAAGTGCGGTTTTGCTCTGTGAGGACCTCAATTTTTGTTACTGCTTTTTCAGCTGGGTTTCTGTGCTGATAAAATTGTGCAGTGTAACACAAGGTTCCCATAGAGTCACTGTGATTAGCAAAACCAGAAAAATAATAATAAAAGACAATGAAAAAAGAAATAAACAGTTCACTAGAGAAAAGAAAGGTGAAAAAGAAGGAAAATCCAGGTAAATAGCTCCATTCAGTAATGAAAGTAATAAATATTTAATTTCTTTAAGTGAACAAAAATTATGCCAGAGTTCTTTATTCCAGTCAAGGCAGCATTTAAAAGCACCAGTGAAAATAAGGGGTTTAATAAACTGATGTACAAGTAACACACTTCCTGCACTCAATTTCACCTTTTAATTTGAAACATTACACAGTGGGTGTATGTGACAAACAGTGAGAGGGACGGGGAAAGAGGAAATACATGCAACTTATTGAATGAGTTACGACTTGATGGCTCTGCGCCATTAAATAATTTTCATTGGAATAAATGGCATTGATTATTGACTTAGAGTAATTCTGAGTAATTATGAAATATAGATAGAAATGAGAGCAAGCATTTTGCTGTTGCTTTTCTAAGATTGGCTCTTGGATACTATCTCATTGCTTTTAGATGGCATCAAGGAAAATTAAAGCATCCTTGTCCTTAGAGCTCTGGAAGAAGAATGAGGTTGCCCTTTTGGTCTGATGACACTCTTAAAGAAGGAGATAAAAGGTTCCCCAATATCATCCATTATTGTGTTTTGTAAGGCTGGTTTGCTGGCTCCTTTATAATAACACATTGAAAACAACCTTTTGAATATAGAATCCTTTCTGGGAAAACTTTACATTTTTTATGATTTTATTTTTTTTAGTCAAAACTGTAAAACAAAACAATTTGCTTTTGGAGACTTTAATTTTTGTAAGTTGTCTGCTTTTCGCCTTTATTTGTGTGCCATTTGTGTTCCACAATTTATTTTTGAGGCCAAATGGAAAAGTTGAAGAAGCAAAGCTATAATGAATTAGAAAAAACCTTTTTAAAGGGAAATTTTGAAAGCCAAACACATAAACAGAATTGTGTTTACAGTTACTAGGTGGAAGGTCTTTCCATTGTTGCTCCCTGTCCTGGGCGTTGGTGCCCAGGAGGAGCAGACAGAGAAGGTAGATGTGCCCCAAAGGAAGCTGCAGCCCATGGAGAGCCCACACAGGTTTTTCCTGAACGACTGCACGCCACAGGGGACGCCTGCACAGGAGCAGGGGAAAGGTGGGAGAGGGAAGGAGGAAGCGCTGTGTACTGACTATAACCCCTTCTACTCACACTGTGCCCTCGGGGAAAGGAGAGCAGTCTGGACCTGAGCCTGTGAAAGGGGGGAGGAAAGGTGTTGGCTTAATATTTGCCTTTGTTTCTCACTACCTAAATCTATTTTAATTGGCAATAAATTACATTATTTTTCTCTAAGTTGAATCTGCTTTGCCTATGGTGGCAATTGTTAAGTGATCCCCCTCTCTTTATCTCGACCGAAGGGCTTTCTCATCCAGTTTTCTCCTCCTGTTCTGCTGAGGAGGGGGAGTGAGAGAGCGGCTGGATGAGTGGCTGGCCTATGTCCGAGGTTAATCACAGAACTACAGAATCACAGAATGGTTGGGGTTGGAAGGGACCTCTGGAGATCATCTAGTCCAACCCCTCTGCCAGAGCAGGGTCACCTGGTTGCACAGGAATATGTCCAGGCAGATTTTGAACTTCTGCAGAGATGGAGACTCCACCACCTCTCTGGGCAGCCTGTTCCAGTGCTCTGCCACCCTCAAAGGAAAGAAGTTCCTCCTCATGTTTAGGCGGAGCTTCCTATGCTCAAGTTTGTGCCCGTTACCTCTTGTCCTGTCCCTGGGCACCACTGAAAAGAGCCTGGCCCCATCCTCCCGACACCCACCCTTTAAGTATTTATAAGTGTTGATAAGGTCACCCCTCAGACGTCTTTTTTCAAGACTGAAAAGACCCAAATCCCTCAGCCTTTCTTCATAAGAGAGGTGTTCCAGTCCCCTAATTATCTTGGTAGCCCTTTGCTGCACCCTCTCCAGCAGTTCCTTGACCCTCTTGAACTGGGGAGCCCAGAACTGGACACAGTACTCCAGGGGCGGCCTCACCAAGGCAGAGTAGAGGGGGAGGATGACCTCCCTCCACCTGCTGGCCACACTCTTCTTGATGCACCCCAGGATGCCATTGGCCTTCTTGGCCACAAGGGCACATTGCTGACTCATGGTCACCCGGTTGTCCACCAGGACTCCCAATCTACCAGACTCCATTTTTTTAAACAGTTTTGTTACTCAGTTTATATGTAAGACCATCATGTGAGATAGGAAGGTGCCTGGTGCATCAATAGGGACACCCATTTTTATGGCTCCCTTTTCATCCCGTTTTTTAATCTGCTCTAAGACTTCCTAGGCCCTGTTTTTTTTGGTACATAGAGGTAAATCCACAAAGGGGCATAGATATCTCAGGGCTCAGAACTGCCACTAGATTCTCAGCCCTAAATAAAATGCCGGTTTGCCTGCAATGCAAGGAAAGACTTAGCTATTGGCAAACAGAAGCCACCACAATGATGTGATGAATGGGGACACACCTAACCTAGATAACAAATCATGCCAAGAGAGGTATGTCTTAAAATCTCAAACACAGTAGTATTGTCCTGCCCAGTCTTTAAGTAAACAGATGTTAACAACTTCTGCTCTGAGAAGGCCATTTATACTCTCTTCTATACCTAAAGGAGGGCAATCGGCATCTATCAATAACAATTCATACCATCTACTGCAACCATGTTTTACTGTCTCCACTAGCTATTGATGACAAGCTTCGATGCCAAGCTTAGATTTGATGCCTAACTTTTAGACTGCAAAAATAAGGTAGGAAGAATCCCAGCCACACCGCTGTAAATATGCAAATAAGCAATAGGCTGCTTAGGCAGGACAGACAGGCTTGTCCAAATATGTTCAAAATCATAAATATTGGCACTGGGATGGGGACCTCTAAGTGTGAGGTACCCAGAGACTACTGACACAGATGGGTAAAGAAAGTAGTCACCTGAGGGTACCCCGGATTCCTAAGTGCTGATGGTCAGGGGACAGTGGCAGTCAAATGTGAGGCTGCCTTTCCACCTATGCCTGGCCAAGAGACTTATCTTTTAAAGTTGTTTTTTGTCTCATGGACACGTCTAAGTTTCATTATCCAAAATGCAGTATATGCAAGTCTCCATCTGATGGAGGCCCAAACTTCAGCTGCCACAAAATGCAGCAGCATCCCCATGCAGGGGAGTCCATTTATGATATAGCTCCCTGCTCTTCTGGTCAACCTGTAGGTGCAGTCAAAAATGTTAGCTTTTAATTTGTAAATCCTTATAAAGTTCGAATCCTGACTTTTTGTCCCTTCAGCACTACAACTGAAAGCGAATAAGGGACCATTGCCAAAATACTGTGATGCAATTGGATCCAGCTTTTAGCAAACGAGCTAATGGCCTCAAGTTTAGGCTTGTTTTTGCAACCTGCCAATTGTTCCTCTGAATAAGAAATCGTACTAGGTTCCTACTATATGGCAGTGCAAACAGGCCCTTAGAAACATCAGGGCAACTGCTCAGCTGGCAACATCAGCAGAGCATGGCTGCACCCTCCTTTCAATGCAGGCGAGATCCTCTACTAACGTCTTTCAAATTAATTTTTTTTTTTTTTCCTCCCTTGAAATTTCTGTCATGACTCCAATAGCAACACGTTCAGTGAAACTTACAGTTCTCCAGCATCTGATACCAGCTGTCAGGCTGTGTTTCATCAGACTGAACTCTTTGTCCAAGTGCTACCAGCTGGCGTTGCTTCAGCCATCTGGGATCGCAGTACTCTAACCTACGGACTAACGCAGCTCCAGCAGAGTCAGGGCTCCCTATCCTTTCCACAAACAGGATTTATTAGGAAAGTGAAGTGAAGCAAAAGCCGCTGCCCCTAATCAAAGCTTAAATCTTTCCAGGGCTCACAACCTCCGAGCATCCACCCCTATCACGGAATTCAGTGCTTTGCAGCTCTGAGATGTTGGCTGCGAACTGTTGGCATCATGTCTGTTCCCAGACCCTGTTGTTGGGAAACACGCTGTACACCGAGGACAGTGCAGCAAGGTTTCCTCTTTCTCCTGCCTCCCCATTTGTGGCTTCTTGTGTAATTCAGCGTTATCCATCGCTTCCCAATCCGCACACGTCCAGCCTGCAAACTTTCACAAACTTTCTACTCCTACCTCCCACTTGTCCCTCACTTCTATTAATTGTATGTCACACTGCTTCCCAAGCTTTATTTTATGCAACCACCGATCTCGCTAAAATTACATGAGAAGGCGCCAAAAGTAGAAACTTTGAAAAGCTGTATTTAAAATTACCATGGGAAAAAAAAAAAAACAAAAATGCCACCTCCTTTGATTCAATATGATTTGGACATCTGGCAACACAACGACCTTCCCTTCCCCACCAAATTTTTATTCTTTATTTGATCTCATTAGTTAAATTCCTCTCGGTAATCTTATTATTGTTATTGACTGCCAGTAATATAATTGGCACTGCAGAAGAGCCTGGGAATTGCCACACTGGATCAAGCCAGCGATCCATCTCTCCTAGTACCCTGTCTCCAAGAGTGGTCAGTACCAGCTGCTTCAGACAAAGAAACGCTACAGCTGGCAGTTTGGAGATAATCTGCCTGGAAGCTAAGTTTCCCTTGTTTAGCATTACAGGCTGGCTTATGCCCTGAAGCACGGAGATTTATATCCCTCCCAGAATGCTTGCTTATGAAGTCAGGTACTGCCCTTGCCTCGTAAACTTACGGTTTGGGATAAAAACCGAAAAGGCAAGAAGGGAATACAAGCGCTAAGGTCAAATAGGCAACAGCTCAGTAATCGTTATCCCCCTCGCTGCAAACTTTCCCAAGGCTACACAGAGGGCTGGTAGCAGGGGCTGGAATAAAACTTGGGAACTCCTGGCTCCTCACCCTGAGCTCATCTTAGTAGATGATGTTACATCTCAAAGCATTTAAGATGCAGTAAATGTTAATTTTGTAGGACTGACCACTTACCCAGTCTTTTTTTTTTCTCTTTCCAGAGTACTTTGCAGAGGTCAGTACATTCCTGAATAAGTACCTATGCTTTCATCCAAGAATACTAAGCATCCAAAAAATGATAGAAGATGTTAATTTTGGTAGTAATAAATCAAAACTGTAGGACTTGGTTAAAATCTATGTTAACTTTGGACTAGGACAGTATAGGAGACCAGCTCTCCCAGTAGGAATTGCTTTGGATATATAGGGAAACTCTTGATTTCAAGCTGTAAATGGTAGGCCTCCTATACATCTTGTACAACCTGATTTTTGTCACATGCTTCTTGCTTAAAATCTCAAACAAGACTTTTTCTTTTGGCTATAATTTTTGGCTGAAAAAAATATCCATTAAAACAGAGCTAGCTAAATTACCTTTCTGCTGTTAGCACAATGAAAATACATGTATTTGGACTTCAGCAGATCAGTTTGAAAACTAGCGATCTTATTGTCAAAACAATTTCCAGTGTCATTGGTGTCTGATCATGGAAACAACAGGGCCTCATTCTTATTCACCGTATACTTACAGCACATCCTTATTCAATACCTCCCCCGTGTTAGATTCCAATTATTTTTCAGAATTAAGTGCCACTGCATTTATGCTTCTGTTACATACATTTAATGGTATATACGCTGCCTTTTGGTAAATAGCACATGTTAAATAACCATTCATTTCCCATATATAAAAGACCTCATTATCGTTATTGTATACAGGATGCCTTTCTCAGCCTTTTCTCTTCTGCACCAGCATGTCCTGTAAATTAAGGGCATGTTCAATTACAAACATTTTCTAGCTTTCGTGAGGTGGAAGACGTAGAAATCAATTCAGTAGCAAGCTGGCTGATTCAGCAAGAAATCACCCAGCCTGCAGGAGTCCCTTTTTAAATGTTTTCCTCTCTAGTAAGGTAACAAGCCAGAGAAAGGTAAAAAACAGGCAGGGAGGTAGGGAGAGCTTATGCAGATCAGCTGCTCCGCTCCTGCAGGCTGCAACCCTTGATTTGAGGCAATTTTTATTCAGCATCCATGGCTGCCCAGTTAATTTGTCGTTAACATCTTCTGTGTCTTCAGTACTATTCATACGTTGCAGCAAGGCCTTTACATTTTCTGTGTTCCACAATGGAAAGTGCGTTCAATTTTATTCGTTTCTTTTCAGCTCACAGTTCCATTTGCGTGAGGCTTCATTCTCAACAGTTTATTCACCACTTTGAAAAACAGGCACCGCTAATTTTTAAGAAATGATATAAAATAAATAAAAAAAGAAAAAAGTGGATATGAGAATGCAGAAAAATTATTTCTGGAAATCATTCTGGCAGTCGAAGAACAGAGTGCATTTTCTCTGTTTTCCTCTTTTCACCCTCCATGCACGTTATGTCCAGGAAAGAAGAATTGCTGCAAACAATAAAAATTATGTAATATTAAAATGCTTAGACAGAAAGAGAATAAACATGGGGCTATATCACTGAATTCATGACAACTGGAGGGTTTTATTTAGTACGGTCTTGTTCGCACCAATATGTTTTACTAGTTAAAAGGCATTATTTATTCATTTTTTGCAACATTTGTTTCCTTACTCAGTAAGGTGAGCTCCTAGCATCCATCTTGTTAGCCAGCTTTTCATTAGAGTCTTCTCGTCTTATTTTATTTAATATAAAAACCCCACAACAGTTAAACATGTAAGATAAAATTTGGTCAGTTTTGTGTTTTCTTTTTGATTTAGTGAGGCAGGGGTGTCTGTATTACATCTAGCACTGCCATTAAAGTTTAACAGAGCCCCAAATGAGAGAGATCCATTTTCTGGTTTTTGATTCATTTCTCATTTGCCTAAAAAGTTACAAGCCCTTGTAGAAGCTGTAAATTTGGCTAGAAGTGGTACTACCTTTTTTTTCTCTTTTAGTCCATGCGGTAGCCGTGCCTCCTTTCATCCAAGTGTGTGCCATTGTGTTGTCCCGAATTTGGAGCCATTTGGTACAGTGCTAATTTGTTTTACTGACTGAGCACATGAATCCTCGCTTCAGAGGAGCACGGATGGTGCTTTGGCTCAGAGGGAAGCTTGCATAGCAAGTGGAAAAGGGGTATCACTCTGAATGATTAATTGTAGTCCTCAGAAGGGTCTCAGAACATGATCATTCTTTATAGAAAATTGGATTAAAATTTGACACTTCTACAATTTTTTTTCTTTGTAGTGAAATTTTCATTTTTCATCTGTTGGCCAAATAATTCCATGTGCAGTCATCCCTAAATTAATCTTGAATTAATTTTTAAATCCACTGTCCTCTAATATATAATTCACCATAAGAAAACCCAGAGCAGTCAATCTTTCATTAGACATGGGGTGAGAAAGGGTCAGCAGACACTCCTGCAGTACTAAAAATAAAGGCACCACATCTGGTATGGAATGATGTCTGGAATTGTAATGCATATGCATCCACTTACTCGTTCTGCTGAAAACACAAACTACAGAGTGGCTGCATGTTGAAACATGAACCAGTGTAATAGGAGCTTAAACCCTGGAACAGACTGTTTGTATATGTAGTCAGTTTATTAGCAAATGTGCAGGCCTGTAGAGTACAAGAACCATCGTTTCAAGCCGATCTGTCACACATTTAACAAGCTGTTTGTAATACAGTCCATTTCATGTATAAGAGAAAAATCTTCCCCACAGGTATAAGAAATACATGATACTTTTAGCATATGGCGAGCTCTGGTTTTGCAGGTATCCTACACATTAGGAGCTGCTGTAACATGTTGGGTTAATTTTTGTTTGTTTCCAAAAATCCCCCTTCCCTTTGCGGAGCGTGCTATAATAAAGGACGGTACAGCGGATGTTAAAAATGAGATTCCGCACAAGATGTGCCTTCTAATGTCAGGCACAACCGTGCTCACCCAGAATAAATCCAGCCCTGGTGCAAACGGCTCACGCTAAGCCTACTTTATATACCACGGCGGGGCTGAACGGGCAGAAATCAATAGCAAAGGGGCTTCTACTACTCAAGCGCAGCTGTGCCTCTGTGCCTTTCCATCAAGGAGCAGCAAGATGCTGGGGTATCTCCCCAAAAATGTACCCGCTGGCAGCAGCCAGCGGGGTGGATAAACACCCTGTGGTGTCTGCGTCGTGCCCCAGCTTCTGGCAGGATTTGCCAATGCTGCGGTGGGATTCAGGGATTTTGCTTAAGAGAAAGCTGCCAATGCATCAGTTCTTCCTGATCTTGCCTCCCGGCGGGAGAGTCCAGCCCGGCTCTGCCATGGCCCAGGGGTCTGGCTCCGGAGAGGAAAAGCACAGAGTCCTGACAGTGAGGAAGAGGAGGGGAGGTTCCCCCATGATGCGCAGCCTGCCAGTGGTGCCCAGCGGAGCCAACCCCAAAACCTTCATCCTGGCTGGGTCTCTGTGCCAGGGGGGGAGCAGTGGCTTTGGGCAGCCTCGACGCTGGGGCCGTGCGTGGCCCTGCCTGCCTGCTGGCCCTGGGGAGGATTTCATGTGACACCCCGATGCAGGCAGGTGGGAAGGACACTTCCCCCAGCCAAATCTCCAGCTGACCCCTGCCTTGCAGCATGTTTTTTTTGGGAAGAGAGCGGTAGCCGGGCTCTATGCTGTCCTTACTCCAGCATCTTCCCAGGCAGTCGCTGGGCTCGCTTCAGTGCAGCGACTTCATTTAAGCCTTTTCTAGCCATCATGGACAAATGCCTAGCAAAGAGGACTGGAGTTTGCAGGCTGTACCCAAACTGGGCTATAATTCGAACCAGACTCGGTAATTGCATTGCGTTTCACCTCCAAGTCAGAAATTAAATCTAGCGCATGTCAGGTGCTAGTGATTAGGGGCTGGCTTCCCCAGCCGGTGCCAGCCGCCCGGCGGGGTGCGAGGGGACCACAGCTGCCGCCCATCACCCCCAGGACTTCTCTCCTCCAGGAGCAAAGGGAAACTCCTCATTCAGCCCAGAATGGCCCAAAGCCGCTTCCAGCACCAGCTGCACCCTGCTCCCTGCCTCTCTCCCCAGTGAAACCAGTGAAATGGTTTCAGCTTTAACCGCAGATCCCACAGTAACTACTGGCCCTTGTCAATAGTCTCGGGGGAGCAGCCAAAGGCTGTTCAGCACGACTGCGTTAGTGGGAATATTTCCATATATTTGAATGGGTATTGTCTCAGACCAGGAATGAACAAGACTGTTCTGCTCCAAGTCCGTCCGTACGAGGACAGTGGGGCAGCACCGGAAAGGTCCCGCTCCCGACACCGCGGAGCTGCTCCTCTTCTCCGGAGTCATTCAATTTGTTGGCAGACGTCCTCCTTCAGGTCCAGCTGTGCAAAGGAAAGAAATTCCTTCTCCCCGGTACCTCCCATTTACTCTTCCCTTCCAGCCTGCCAGAGACATTACCCCCATAGTTTTGCTGGCAGAGCAGTTGGTTTTAGCATTCCTTAATCTGTTTCAGATAAAATCGATGGGTTTAGCTCCTACAGCTTCCACGGGTGATCTGAGCCAGCCCAGCTGATCTTACCTCACACAAAGGGTAATCTCTACCACTTGTGCGCCTGGATGCAGAAGAGGATGTCTGCTCCCGCCGCAGACTCCAGATGATGCAAGTTTTGTTCCTTTCCTCCGGTAATTCCAACCAGGTGAAAATAGGCAGGTACCCCAGTGAAAATTGCCAAGCAGTGGAAATATTTAGAAAAACAAGTTTGCAGGATATCACGCTGAGTGATATCAACACAGATCACGTGAGTTGACCCAGTAATCTGTTGCCATCTGCGTGTCACAGAACTTGAAGGCTTCGTACAGCTTTGATTACAAAAATGTGCATTTTCTCTCATCATGGTGATTGAATGCAGAGGGAATGGTTTTGTCTTTAGGTTTGTTTATTTTTCTTTTTCAGGCATAATGGAGTTTTGAACAGTAAAATTGCTTTCTGCCTTTTCATAGCTGTTTGGCTATTTGAGAGAAAAAAAGACACACCAGACAGTGCGGCACTGCTGAAGGGAGGGGTATAAACACAGTAAAAAGCAAGTTTAATGAGCATGTTTTAATATTTAAGGAAAAATGTGTTTTCACTTACACTACCTGAAAATCCACAATGAATCCATTCAAGTTAGTGGCATTATTTACCGTATGTTAAAGGTGGAGAACTTACTCCTGAAATGTCATTTGAACTTTGTACTTTAAAAATAAGTAAATAACAGCATTGTCCTGTCCCTCTCTCAATTCTTCAATACATCTTTCATTGCTTGAAGATACCTAATTATGAAAATTACACTTTCCCTTAATACTGAAATCACACAATGAGCGAGATAGACTTGAGACATCCTCAGAGCAATTTTTGGTGTTGATAATTTTTTTTTGCATATTTTTTATATTTGCTTTGGGTACAGAACCTCAACAAAATCAATTCAGGCAATCATGGAAGGACAGGAACTGAGGCAGAGGAGATGATAATTAAGCTGGGTTTTGGGAGGGTTGCCAAGATATGGGGAGGAGTCTGTATTCTTCAATTTGTTTATTTATATTAGTAGCTACAATTTGACACTTGGGAATTTTTCTGTGCAAGTTGGCAGCTATGACAATAATGGACTATCGTTCATGGTGGGGTCTTACTGATGGCAAAGTAAAACCATCCATATGTTTCTGAGACCCAGAGGAAAAAAGGAAAAGGAAAAAAGTACTGGTGCTAGCAATTGAAAAGGGCAGCTCATTGGAGGTCCTAATCGTGCACTGAGAGCTCAATAAACTTCAAGGGCCCATGAGAGTGGATAGGAAGAAGGCTGGAGCCATAACAAAAACTGGAGTTTTTCATGGTGTCATCAGAAAGTCTCCTTTTTTTATTCACATAAGTAAACAATGGCGAGTTGTTTTTTTTAATTGCAGAGCTATTTAGGGATGATGAAGAGGAACACTCTGACAGGGCAATTCATCTTATCTGCCTGTATGTTTAACTTGCCCATGCCATCTTTCATTTCAGCTCTAAGTGTCAAGCAACTATTATGCAGAAGTCATAAAAAGGTCCTAGAAGGCATAACCCTGCCTTTCGCTAGTCTTGTTTTTATTATTTGTACTGAAAAATGTTCAAAACTACATTACACTCCAAAAATACCTGTAAGTTCTGGCTCTTAAAGCAGCTGTGATTTCCATGGCATTTGCGGTTTTCAGCGAGGGTGCCATTCGCTGTGAGACTTTCTCCCAAAACTGCCACGACAAAACTGAATCCCTTTACATCACAGTCAAGTCAATCTGGGATCTGAGAGTGAGGGAAAATAAAGTGGCAGCCAAATAACATGTTACTTCTTGCTTTCCCTAGTCTGACCAGAAAGCTAGGACAGGCAGCGAGGGATAAGCCTAAAGGCTCTAGGTCTGGTTGAAACAATGATCATCTTGTTTTGCTTTGCCATGGCCCCATAACTGCATGGCAAATAAACAACAATGTAAGTATGGCCAATTCATTTGCTGTCTAGTTTTGATTTATGAAGGCAATAACCGAGTGAACAAGGGGATTCAAACCTTTTGGTTGCTTTTTAATTTTAGTTCCTTTCAGTTCTATTTTAAGTTTAATTTGAAATAGTTTTGAGGGGGAAAAGCGGCAGGGGGGCCCTTTTACATCTTCATAAGGAGTGTAATACCTAGTTTTTACTTTTTGCCTTGTGTCAGGAAGTATTTTTGCTTCTCCCTATTGCTTGATTAACACATTCTCATAAACATGATGTTAATACTCTAATTTGGATCTTTACCTTTTAGATATTCAAACTATAGAAGTTGAGGGACTGACTTTTCAGACCAAGAACCCATGGCTCCAATTATAGCTTATAGAAGCTATCTGTTCTCAGTGCTTGTGTAAATCAGCCTTATGACTGATTTGTGAAGCTAATTGCAGCTCTAAAATTCAAAACTACTTTGCCATTTTTCAAAGGAGCTTTGGTAAACCCTGAATTCCTCAAGGAACTGCTTATGCTATTTTACTGTTAATGAAAGGGCTTACCAGAAAAGAAAGAAAAAGTATTAATATTGTCCAGTGAAACTAGTATCTGTGAACATAGCAGGCATGTGCTGAAAGAGTACAGACTGGACTTGTCATTGCCCTCAATCTTGTGTGCTCATTTACATTACTGCAGAATTTTAAATGCTATTGAAAGATAAAGAGAAGCCTTCCTCATCCATGCTGCGCTGTGTAAGCAAGCATGCAAGATGTAAAGCAGCAGAAAACCTGGCTCCATACGTGTACATGCAGTGCTCCGAATAATGTGGTATGACGCCAATCTCAGCAAGAAGCAGGTTACCCAAGAGCTCAGAGGAGCTGAGGAGAGCTGCCCCCCTCAGAAAAGGTCTGATGTCTGTAGTTGGTACGAGGCTCTGTTAATTCCCTGCGTAGCCACAAATTCCAGTTTTATGTCAGAGCTATTGGAGATCAGTATCTGCTGCCTTTTGAGATGCCCCCAGTCAGCTGAGCAGCCTTATCTTCAGTTGTGGGGGCAACAACCAGTGGGGCTCAGTTCCCTCCCAGTCCAGTAGTCAGAGCTAAATGGGGGCCAGGTGACCCTGCCACTGGGGGACTGCTCCCAGTACAAGGGGGTCTCGCAGCTCCTGCTGGTTTGAGAGCCCTGACTTTTATAGGTGCAAAATCTGGGCCCCTCTGTACAAGAGGGACATTGAAGTGCTGGAGTGTGTCCAGAGGAGACCTACCAGGCTGGTGAGGGGTCTGGAGACCAGGTCATAAGAGGAGAGGCTGAGGGAGCTGGGCATGTTTAGCTTGGAGAAGAGGAGGCTGAGGGGAGACCTCATTGCCCTCTACAACTACCTGAAAGGAGGTTGGAGAGAGGTGGGTGTTGGCCTCTTCTCCCAGGTGAACAATGACAGGACCAGAGGAAATGGTCTGAAGTTGCGGCAGGGGAGGTTTAGATTAGATATTAGGAAGAATTCCTTTACTGAAAGAGTGGTCAGGCACTGGAGCAGCCTGCCCAGGGAGGTGGCTCAGTCACCATCCCTAGAGGTGTTTAAGAAACGTCTAGATTTGGCACTTCAGGGCATGCTCTAGTGGCAGAGATTGTAGGTTGTTTGTTTATGGTGTGGGTTTTTTTGTTGTTTTGATTTTTTTTTTTTTTTTTGGTGTGTGTATGGTTGGACTCGATGATCTCAAAGGTCCTTTCCAAGCATGAAGACTCTATGATTCTATGAAAATACCACTAGCCAGCTCTGAGAAGCCGCATCTAAGGCTGGCCTCCCTCTCAAGAACTAGAGAAACCGGGCAGCAATTGCCCTGGGCTGGTAGCGTGTCTACCTTGTCACAAAACATCCCTCCAAAACCGTGTCTTTTTGTGCTCTACCACGATAGTGGATGCTGTTGTACCAGCTACAGCAGGCAATTTGCAAACAAGCCCGTTGCAAATAATTGCTGGATAATTTCAATACATTTAAAATTGCTTTTCTCAAATTGCAACTACAGAATAGAGAAAAGTCTATGTGAGAAAGATCTGTTATTTAGTTGCAAAGGAAAATACCAAGGACTGTGCAACAGTAAGTGAACTTAAAATCAATAGGGTTAAAAAAAGGTAGAGTGCGGTAAATCATTGCACACCAGATCTATTTCCATGGAGGCAGCTGATACAAACCTCATTCTATAAGAAAGGATGTAAACCAGCTCTTTGTGAATAGCTCTTTGTGGACTCCTCTCTCTCATGTGAAATTGAACGTACAGTTCAAACTCTGTACACGGTTTTCATAGGTACCAATGAAAAATCAAAAGATTAAAATATATGCACACTTAACATTTTTTTACCGATAACATTATGTATCAATGTTGTAATTTCAAACATTCAAAAATTATTAATTGGGTCTCCAAAATTTCTGAAACTGGTCTAAAATATTTTTCTTCCCTTCCAGATTTTATCAGCTTGCAGCACTTGATCACCTAGAGGAAACGTTTTCCAGCTTTTCTCTTTGATAAACACAGCTTATTTTTTCATAAATATGCAGTGTGAGATTCTCATGTAGATCCCAAGGGGAAGCCTCACCTCCAAACATCACAAGACTTAGAATAAAGTCATGAAATTTGGCAATATTATTTTATGTACATGATATAGATATGCAAGGGTACTTAAGGTGCCCTCATTTACAGCTGTGGACAGTATAATACAATCAGTTTTGTGCATGACCACAGGAGCTAGGTTTTCATGAGGCCCCTGCTGACACCCCGTCAAGTCGGGCCGCACAGATGATTTCTGAAAAGTGTCTCATTTAGCACAGGCTCCCTCCTAATCTGTTTCAGGGGCTCAGTTCCTTGCTCAACACAGGCCATTAATTTACAATCTAGCCAATCACTGCTGTTAAAAGTCAACACCTATCAACAGTTATTACTTGTATCACCCCGTCGCAGTAATAGTTATTTTCTGTTCTCAACTGAATGAAGCAACGAGACCCAAAATACCTTAGTATGAACGATTAAATGGAAATTGGTGTATCAATCAGTGAATTCAAGTTTCATGAATGAGAGACTCAGACTAAGATTCAGATCAAAGAAAGACCTTAAAAGTCGTGTCACTCAGCTGATAAACAGCAACCCCAATGGCAGCGTCTGCAGCCCCGGGTGAAAGCCTTTGCTCCTAGGCAACGCCTGAGAAAAATCAGGCACCTCAAAGCAAGATTCATAAAGCCAAAACTTAAGCACTAGGATTTGTCTTATTCCCTCAGCTTTCAAGCAGAAAATACACCTTTCCTCTCAGGGTTCATTCCAACTTTAATGCAGTTGACCTGACCAATTATTTCAAATGAGGTGTGGGGCTAAAGTTGTTCTTTCAGAGAGGGATCCACCATCTTATGCAGTGGTGAGAAAACTCTCAAAATGTAGGAAACCTCTGTTCAGTTCTGCCCTCTGCCTGAGGAGCGTCGAACCTCTACCTTCCAAGTTAGCCCATGCTTACAAAGTAATTTATGTATTTCAACTGATGATTAAGAAGCTCGACCACATGGAGCCCCTAAGGGGAGCTAGGAAAAAGGACGCCTAGCTGCTGGATCCAGAGGTGACCGAGCATTGGCAGAGTTGTCAAAGAAGTCAGCCCTGTCAAAAATGAGCAGCTTTCGAGGATACTCAGAAAAAGTAAATGTCGGTGGAACTTCGCTGGTAACAGCATAAAGGCCATTTCCTCACTGATGGACTTGGCTGCACCCAAGGACCACCCTGGCCATATCCGCAGTGTGTACTGAATAGGGTTCCTGCAGCAATAAGAGGCAGCCTGCAAGCCCTTGCGGTGGCACGGCAAGGCCCTGCCTGTACCCCTTACCTACCCTGTGACCTGTCGCCACAGTGTCTTTCAGCATCCACCTTGATTTTTCTGCAGCGTTTCTGTCAGGCTGTGAAAGTAGTGGTCCAGAAAAGGCTAGACAGCACTAGTAGTTGGTACACTGGTACCGACCAGTGTCACTACCAGCCACCTCTGAGAGCAAAAATGGATTCTCACAGGACATCTCCGTTCATCCTAGACCTGTTCTGTTTTGGCGCATGCTACAAGTCACCATTGGTGAGTTCAGATTGTCCTCAGCAGAGTTAGGATACTAAAGAAAGACATTGAGGTGCTAGACTGTATCCAGAGAAGGGCAACAAAGCTGGTGAGGGGTCTGGAGAACAAGTCTTATGAGGAGCGGCTGAGGGAGCTGGGGTTGTTTAGCCTGGAGAAAAGGAGGCTGAGGGGAGACCTTATCGCTCTCTACAGCTACCTGAAAGGATGTTGTAGAGAGATGGGTGTTGGTCTATTTTCCCAAGTGACAAAAGGTAGGTCAAGAGGAAATGGCCTCAAGTCGTGCTGGGGAGGTTTAGATTGGATATTAGGAAAAATTTTCACACTGAAAAGGTTATCAAGCATTGGAACAAGCTGACAAGGGGAGTGGTGGAATCACCATCCCTGGAGGTACTTAAAAGATGGGTAGACGTGGTGCTTAGAGACATGGTTTAGTGGTGGTTTTGCAGTGCTAGGTTGATAGGTGGACTTGATCTTAAAGGTCTTTTCCAACCTAGGCAATTCTGTGATTCTATGATTCTAAAGGTGACACTGTGACAGGCTCGGACACTGGTTCTCATGGGTAGTATATACATCTTTAGAGGTGACCTGAGCTGTCCTCCTGCCAGCACTGATTTTGATGGTGCAAGACCGTACGTACGCTGTCTGTGATGTCTTTACTCCTGCTGCCACAGCACGTGTGGCCTCATGCAGCCACAACGGTCTCCACAAAGAGTTCAGCCACATCTCAGCTACACACCAGTGCCTGCCAGGAGTCGGAAGGGGGAGGAACTTTGGGCCCATTGTCGCTGTCTTTAAGATATTACACTATGTGAGAAATGTAATCAAGAGCACTTTACTGTGATATGTTGTGCACTTTGCTGCTGATGAGAGGAGAAGAAGAAGCCTGTCCAGTCCATTTGGCCAAGCACGCTGAGGACACGGCTGGCGCAAGGACTTGGCTGTCTGAGCTGTCATGTCTCAACCAGCAGGGCCATCTTGAGTTTCCAATTTTCTACCACATTCTCTTTTTGCACCCTTTAAAACCCTATTATGCTTCCTTCCGCTATCCATCAGAAATATTTTCATATTGGGGAAAATAAGAAAAAACCTAAATCATTAGAAAACAGGAGTCTGGCCTCTCCCACCACACATTCTGCCTTACTTCCACATTAGTTTTAGTTGTCATATTAAAATATGGTAATTACTTGAGTATTTTGATGTAAATCATGAGAGATATTTCTCGTACTTCAGTGGCCAAACATAGGGAGCTAGTACTAATCTGGCAGAGCTCATTATCTGCAACATCATATTAATAAAGCCTAAGACATCTGAAAGCTGAATATCCTTTTTTAATTTGCAGTTACAGCTACCATAGACCTAAAAGTATCAAATTACAAATGCCAGGGCTTCATTTTTCAAAGTGGGAAACTGTGTTCAGAATAATCAAATCATGTTATAAGATCATATTTAAACTTTAGAGATAATTCTCAATACTATTTAAAGTAAGCCTATGGTTCAAGGTTAAATATGACTCAGAAAACATATATTCAGTCAAGATGCTTAAAACAAGCCCCTGGCTTACACCTCAGGTTCAGGTATTGAGTGGTGCAATCCTTCTGAAGTGTCTACTTTAGTGTCTTGTATTATCAGTACAAAGAGATGGAGGCCTTGGAAGGCCTCTGGAAAAATAAAAATTAGGGGGAAAAAAATCATATTTGTTTGACTTTGACAGATTAGAAGGCTTCAAAGACAAGCAACAAGCCTCATTAACTGCATAAGAATAATAGACATTAATTTAAAAGGATTACTTGAATAGATGCTTAGGTTTAGGTGCCAGTTAGGTGTTTCCAACCTTATGTTGTAAAGAAAGGGCATCCTTCCTTGTTTGTATAGTCTAAGTTATTCATGTTATGGTTGGGCCTGGGCTATAACCACTTCTGCTGAGGCTACATGATGGAAGAACTAGCTGTTCCTGTTTAGTGACAGCTGAAATAATGGAAAACTACTTTCCAAGGACCAAATGCAGGCAAGAATAGGATATGCTGTCCAAGTGATCTAACACTGAATGGACAAATGGTGGGACTAAGTCGAGTCCAGCTATGTATCTGTGTAGCAGAATGGTCAGAGGAAGTCAAAGAAGACCGGAGAGCATCTAGGAGATGCCTGTGATATGATGCTGAAGCGCAGCTATGTTGGGATTTGAGACCAAGCTGCCAGTCAGAAGAGGTTTAGAAATTTGATTACAGAAAAAGTGTTCCGCTGTTTGATACTTGACATGTCTAGGTGCAAAGAGTCATCCTCAACATTATTTATAAATAAAAAGAAGGCCCTTCAAACAAAAGAAATGAGGGATTATTCAGCTCCACCACCAACTTCTGATCTTGATTGATACAACTAGATCAAAATGCAATATCATAGTGAACTGTAAAATGACATATTTTCATTAAAAAGAAATGGAAATGTTTCAAGGTGACCCCATCTTTCAGAAGTCTTAGTTGTCGATAAATAAATCAGATTTTTTTTTCTCCTTATAGAAATATCTTACATGTAGCCATACCTAGAATGTGGTCAGTTTTCATTTAACTTACTCCTTTCTCTGACAAAATGCATGTATTGCAAAACCATGTGAAATCATGACCTGGTGAATTCCTTCCTGGCATTTCTTTTCCCTTCTCTCTTTGCTCCAAATCTTCTGAATATCTTACTTTTGTCGTTACATACACGAGCAGAAATAAAAAAGTATAAAGAGGACCGGAGAGAGAGCATTATCTTTCTTTCCATGTTCACAGTAATCTGTTCTTATTGCCAGTCCGATTTCCAGTCTCGTAGTGCTAGTTCATTCCTACTTACAGAGAGAAGCTGAGCAGATAAGGCAAAGAAAGATATATTAACATGAGTCTGGTACATAAATATTATAATAGCAATAATAATGTAATACATTTCTATTATGTTTTTCTTTAAGGACCAATTGTGAAAAAAGACAGACCCTCAGTAGTGGACTTTGCGTATGAGGATCCAATTTCTGTGTCACAGATTTGGAAGGTGTTTGCTAAATAACATAAACTAATGCAGGATTGCACCATACTCTGCACTGGTTCTGCTCCAGCCTTGGGTCTGTGTCAGGGTCGCCAACCTTCCGTGTTGTGTAAATAATTGATTTTTCACTATGGCAGTAGAATGAAAAAGAAAAGAAAAATCAGATCAAACCAATTGTTGTTTCCTTAACTCCCCCTTCCCCTTAAAATTGTATTCAAGAAAAATGTTCCAGATTACCTAAAACAGAAAGGATCAAGTTTCCTTCAGAAAAGCAAAAGAAATCGTCTAAAATCATAAAACTAAACAGAAAACAGAAAACAGAAAACAGAAAAGAGTGCTTCCCTGTGTTATCTTCAGGATAAAAAAGGTTGAAGCTAAACTTTTCCATTGCCTCCTAGAGACATCTGAATACCCATCTCCCACTGCTGGGCCAGTGCTCTGTTCCCTGGGCTAGGGAGGGCTGTGCAGCAGCAGGACGTTCTCAGCCTCCTTCCCTGATGCCGTTACACTTAGTGTAGGCTCACGAACACACGGACTGGTACCCAAGCAGCCCAAGTGGAGGTGACAGACTTTCCTTTCCTAGGGTTAGTACATTCCCGTGGTATTTTTAATTTGTCTTGGATACACTTTCAGTGTTTTACAAGAAGCAGAAAAGCTCCAGGCGGCAGAAGTTATTGCTGTAGCATGCGGTGGTTTAGAAGATGCTCCAAGCCACAGCCAGGGAAGGAGGTGACCTGAGCTTTCACCTCCTCCACGAGCTGACCCTTCCACTTCTCCTGCGAGTCAGCGAGCCGAGCTTCGGCCAGCTGGACCCACGCTGAGAGCTTGACTCACATTCAGAGAGGACAATCAATTTTTGGCTGAAGTTGCTATTTTCTAAAAATGTTACACAGTTCTATTAATATGCCAAAACCATACTTGTTTTGTTCCCCACACAGACTAGTTCTTGCTTCATGCTCCACTGTGAGAGGTCTGGCTGCTACAGGCTGGAAGCCATGTGGGTGCAGGAGCCTCAGCAGGAGAATACGGCAGTGGCAAAACTTTGAAAGAGTCCAGCAGACAACTCTTAATGTAGCTATTAAACCCGCAACAGTTCAGCTTAATAACATTGATTTTTTGGGTGAAAAATATGACAATTCTCCCCCTTTTCTAAATCTTTATTCAGTTTTGAAATGCACACAGCAATTTTCATTCACTGAAAAGGATTAAACTAAATTAACTGCTGGTATAACTCTAGTACAGCCACAGTATTTACCCAAGTGATTAATTTGGTTCGCTAAGAATGGACATCGGCTGACCTGCAAGCTTCATCTAAGAATCATATTTAACAATATATATCTTCAAAGCTGCTTTGCCAATATTGAGAAAAACTTGAATATGATGGATATGCCACTGAATCCTGAATGAATTGCATTGAATTTCATCAGCTTGGACCTATTTGCATGTAGCCTGGATCTGATTCCTTAATACCTATAATGCATGGATGTTCAGAACATGTGGATACAATCCACTGTATTATAAAAACATTTATGAACAAAGAGGAGAAACAACCTGGTCACAGTTCCAGGGAAAGTCCGCACAAGAAAAAAAAGCCCCCAAGAATTCATAACTCCTGACGCTGTACTCAGATAACTGAACGGTATCGTGGTTCAATTTCTCAGCAGAAAATCAGAGATTTTCTAAATTACTCGTTAGCTGAATGTGGGGAAGAAAAAAAAAGATTTTTAATTATATTCCTTTTTTTTGATGTTAAAAATTTTCTTCCTGTTTAATATACTGTGCTGTTATTAGCGGATATCTAAAATTAAAATAAAATGGAGAAGAAAAATATGGTTAAAAATGCATTTTCTTAGTATGAAGACAAATTATCGCACACAGTTTTTGTAAACAGAGTAAGACGTGTGCAGGGCTTTCTGTATGTGCCGTGCATTAGCCCGGAGCCCTTAACTCTGCAGCCATTATGCTGACAAAGCTCCCCTCATCTATAACAGAAGTTTTACCTTTCCACATGTGTGCTTAGTGTGTGCACATCTGCGTCCAGTGTGAACAATTCAATGCGCTTTTGGATTCGTGTCGTAAAGTAGTAAATTAGATTGAAATAAGAAGCTACCCCAAAAGAATTCAATCTAAGTGTGTATATTCACAATATGGAACAGCAGCTTTTCTTTTCAGTACTGGGCTTATCTTCTATCTGCGACTAGATACATTAAAGCATGAACATTCATTCACATGAGATGTCTGACGCCATAAATCTCAAATTCTCTCCTTGCTTCCACTCTTGCCTCCATTGTGCTGGCTATGCTAATGAAAAGCAGGTTTTCAGTTTCATATGTACGTGCATGTGTGCAAAAGAAGGAGGGGTTTTGTCACAGGGGCACTCGCACCGCTCAGCACAGAGATAGAAGGCCACTGAAGTAGAAAAAGTATAATGTATGCAATAAATCTGGAGAAAATCACCAGCGTGTAGATGCTTTTTCTGGCCTCATAACTATTTTTATAAACATGTAGAAGCCAATATATCAATGAAAATAAAGCAGTGCGTTGTATTATATGTCATGGTGTTTACAGGGAAAAGCAAGCTTTTTAACCACCTGGCAAGTATTTCAGGAAAAAAAAAAAAAAGATTTGAAAAAGCAAGGACAAGCATTAGAAAGAGAGGGGGAGGGGAAGCTGGGGACATCTCATTTGCACATGTAAAAATGCAAATTTGATCCAAGTCTTTCTTATCTAGTGGTAACAGACTTGGCTCATGGAGCACAATAGCACCTACAGTTGTGTGGCCAAAAATAATGAAGTTTAAAAGGAATTGATTGGATTATGGAAACACTTCCATACAGCCACGTGTTCGTTAACAGATGCCCGCCACCTACCTCGGAACCGATGGCATGAAAAGCCTGAAAGTAGGATGGAACCCCCTGATTCTGGGACACGGACACATTTAGGGGCAATAAGACTCCTCGTTATGGATCTGCTTGCTAATGCAGAAAAGCGGGGGGACTTTGACAGCAGCTACCGATTTCCTGCTTCTCCTGTTATCACGTAGGTCTGCAGTCTCCTTTAAAGCAAAGCTCATTCCTTTGGCTTGTGCCAGATTAGTTTACCTCTGTGATAGCTGGGACCTAAATAACATTGACATAGCTGCAGAGCTGGACCTGGTAGATTCATTTTCCCTCAATGTCCGTAAAAAACAAGCACGGTATTAACAAATCAGATCAGGTTTCTCTGAATTATCTGAAGTGGTTTTGTCTCCAAATTAGGAGGAGGGAGTTTGCCTCGTGTAAGGATTTTAAGAACTAGACTATTGCAACCGAAGGTTGCCGAATTAGAGGCGATGGTACGTGGTCTGTCCGGTATGGATTCATCTGTCAAAACTTTTCCATTGCACAAAGAAACAGTGGAGCTTTTATAAAATTGGTAAAAAAAAAGCAAAACTCGGAAAAAAAATGGAAAATGTGTTTGCTTTTCCTGTCTCACAAGCAAGTGTGCTGAGGAAAGCGAGGGTTGTAAGTCAGTATAAAATGAGATTTGGGGTGGAGATGACGGTGAGGAAAATACACAGCTGTAGTTTTCTACCCAAAAAAAAAAAAAAAAAAGGCAAAGCAAACTCTCTGCTTTTGTAGGGATAAATCTTTAAACCTTCAGCTGGGGGGAAAAAAAAAAAAAAGGCATTCAGAGTCTACAAACCACTTGCAAGTAATTTGCTGTCCCTCTACCCTTCCATACGAGCTGAAATCAGATACAAACCAATTACCGCAAAGGCAAACAGGAGCGCAGCCGCTGCAGCAGCAAGCTGCCAGCGCAGCCTCCGGCGCTGCCAGATGGGCACAGTGTGACTTCGTGCCTCAAAGAGGGGCTGGGAGCCTGGCCGGGCTGGGGGAGGCAATTTGTAAAGAGCACAGCATATGCCACCTGATATTCAGAGGGGCATGTGTCTGTTGCAGTTTACCTGTCATTTTTGTCGGTCTTTCCACCGCATGGACCCAGTAACTCCATGCTGCGGAGATTCGGCTGCCATGAAACTCCTGTGCGTCACATGCTTCCACATAATTATCCTCCCATGTGCTCTTTTCTATACCCATTCAAGGAAACCGCTCATTAGGAAAACACAGCCTGCTTCTCTGCCTGTGGCCAGCCCGCTCCACCAAGAAAGTTGTGACCATGACTTCACTTCTTCCCCCCTCCCGTCCTGGTTCTCCCCCGAGCTGCCATCTCTGCGTGCTCATCTCTGCGTTGCTCATCTCTGTGTGCTCGTCTCTGCGGGCTCACTGGTGGAGGGGCTGCAATTACTTTTGGCCCTCATGCAGGAGGGGGGGGATTCTTGCACGTGCTATGCACTGAATCCTGATGAAAGATGCTTTTGACCTTACAACTGCAGAAAACACGAGCCAGCGGTCAGCTCGTGGCTCTGTGGATGAGATCAAAATCCCCCTTGATGTCAGCAGAATTTCTCTTTGGGGATCACATCAGAAGCAGGTAATGGGGCCCACCATGCAGCTAACAATGGGGCAACAGGAGATGATTTTCTTCTGTGATTATAGTTTTGCCTTTTAAAACCTGAATAAACCCCATAGCTTTTAATGAACAATCTTTTTTCCCCCTCTTTTTTTCTTCTTTGGACATTTTGGACTAAAATACATACAATGCTAATCCCATCTTTTAAAAGGAGCTTTCCCTGTTCCCCCAAACAAACACTCTTCAACAAATCAAGTCTCCTACATATTCGAAGATGCCTGAGGTGTTTCAGTGCTGTGTTCACTTCGGAGTTTGTAGAACCGGACTGAAAGCTTAGTGTAATGGAAAAGACTGCTGAAAACTTTGCTAAACAGATGATCACATTCCTGAGTTTGTTTTACTTAGTTAGCATTTTTGCCTGCTGTGAGGTGTTTTCCTTGGATGGTTACCTACAAATACAGCACTGACCTCAGTGTGCATGAAGCTGGCCAGCACAGACAAACAGAGCCAATTGGACATGCTCTATAAATCATCACCCACATCCTTCCAGCAGCAAAAATAAAAAGGAAAGGAGGAGGGGGTAAAACAACTGGTGAGTGTTCCACATGAGGAAATGGAGGCTATTTGGTGTCACCAGCTGGAAATACTCAGAGTGCTAAAGAGAAAGGTACCGGCATAAGCTAGCTCTGTGCTGGATAAAGCACTGACATTATAAATAAATGCTATCATCTTACAGACATCTTGTATGGGCAAAATAATAGGCCTAAAAAAGTTCTCTGCTTTAAAAGGCACCCATCTCAAAGAACAAGCACAGAAATGGAGTACTATGACTTCTGAAACAAGACCTTAGTCCAACACAAAAGGCGCTCTCGTAGCGTAATTCACTCTAGTTCTTCAACTCCAAATGCGTCTGAGGTGATTTTTGCTTCTGTGCTGGGCCAAACCCCAGGCAAGCACCTACTTTATCTCCTCCTTTCCCCATTATCTACAGAGGAAAACTCACCATGCGGTGAAGGAGGTGAAGGAGTCCTGCTGCCCTTCTACCACATCTTCAGTCTGGATGAGCCGCAGAGCAAGATCTTGGCACGCTCCGCTGCACTGGTCAGCGTACATTTAGGCTAAGACACTTTGCATTATCTGATTTAGGTAGGATAGATTATTTTCTCAGAAAAAAAAGCTTGAGGAAAACCAGGATTTTTTCCATTGTGGCAGTTCTCTTGACCCTTTGCATCAGCGCATTTGAGGAGGGACTGAAATTTGACTTTCCTGTGTACCTAGTGATTTTTCTAACTGCCAAGTTACAGCACTAAACTTGTTCTGACTCTAGTTCAGTCAAAATGTCTGCATTCTGTGTAAATGAGTATTAGCTAAGGACTGAGATACTAATCTGAATTCTCAGTCTTCTTTCTGGTTCGTCTGCTATTTTGAGTTAAATTTTTGCTTGAAAGTATTCAGCGTGACCCTTTGTAGGAAAAGATCTACCCTAAGGGGCCTATCTCAGCAAGAGGGATCATAGCTGAAAATCCCAAGTGAAAACACACATCTAATTACTTTTGGAGATCTGGCCTAAGTCTAACTCTGCTCCTTAGCATGTCCTGCTGTATAGCTCTAGGAGTTCTTTGATCATTCTCTTTGCTAACACTCCTTTTGCTTTGAAGAGAGGGCCTTGCTGTTTTCCACATATAATTAAGGGTTGCAATACTCAAGTCCTTTTGGCTACATCTGCCTTAGCAAATACAATGGGCCAGTAACTGTTCTCCAGCCCCGAGGCCGGCTGCCATGTCATCGCTCACATCCATACAGTCAAACTGTCTTGTCTGCTCTCCACCACCACCTTCATCCAACACAGGGAGGCTGCGTCCAGGTTGCCCATTGAGCGCAGCCCCTGGCTTGTGCTAACCCCTGAACCGTGCTCACGCACTGGCTCGGATTGCCAGCTGGCCGTGGCCAAAACTACGTCAGCGATGATGCTAAAAGGTAAACTGAGTGCCAGGGCATGGACCCACATCCTTGTTCATTTCAGTTCAATAGTGTAGGCATGGTCTTTGTGGACTTAGCCTTCACAAACAGCCTCAATATATTAGATTCAGCTTCCCTGACTTTAAACTCCCTTAAATTAAAAGTATAATTATGCTAGGCTCCCCATTCAGTCGACGGAAAGATGTTTCCAGAGGAGAATTCAGATCTCCTTATATACACAACACACCCACTCATACACACCAAGATAAGCGAGCAAACAAAACTCAGCTAAACCAAAAATGTGTGATGTAATGATGGGAAGGGGCAGGAAAAATATCAAGACACATAAAGCAGTGTTTCTGCTTAAAAAAGATGAAGGATACTCATGATCCCTTTGTTTTTCATAGGGCTGAAATGCCTTCAGTGGGTAAGCATTTCTGACTCTGTTCTGGGCAGATCACCACATCATAGTTGCCAGGTGGCTCTAACCTAGAGGAAAGATTACAGACTCGGTTTTTTTCATAAATCACTAGGTATAACATTCCAATGCATTCGCCTCATCAGCTGGTACAAGCTGAATATAAAGCTGTCCAAAGAATTTTGGTGCAGGTCATTGGCAAACTCCTCCTAGACACACATATGAGTTGACTGGAGGGAACTTGTAAACACTGAAAAGAATTCTTGTCCACCAGCAAAATGGCTAACATCCAGAAAGCCTCTCTTAGAGACATTTGTGCCTGTGTCTGGTTTGCCAATGGCTGTCTTTGGTTTCACAAATCCATGACTGCTGTCAAACTGGAGCAATTTACAGAGTGAGAACCCTGCCGTACGCCTGCTGGCAGGGTCGCAGGGAAGTGCTCTCACCAGAAGCCTCCAAGTTGGTATTCCACTAGGTTCAGCATAACAAGAAGTATGCTAGAGGGAAAACTGCTTTGGCCAGTAACTTATTTCATAATATAAATTATGTCTTAAATAAAAATGTTTGGAAAATTTTCATTTCCAGCTTTGGAAGGAATGAGATTACTTTGCATTTTTAGTTTTTTTCTTCCAAGAGAAGAAGTAACAAGCAGGGAGCAAAACCTAAAAAGAAGTCTGTGAGCAAAATATATATTTGCTGCTTTCTTCCTTTTTTTTTTTCTTACCCAAACTGTAAGTATCATTTTCTACATAGTACTAGTTTAGGCATTTTCTGAGTAACATACTAAAATCAGTTCCATTCACTTTTTTTGCTATTGCAACTTCAAAATCAAAACCTTGCCTTGAAACTTGGTATTTGCTATTTCAAAATCTAGCTTTTCTGCATGAATCCCTCATATTCATTTCTGGTTTTCTATTTTATGAATCATCATCTGTGTATCATTTGCACATCATGCTTGCACCAAATACTGGTACTGTGAATTCTGCTAATAATGGTAATGATTTTCCCACATAACTCCCAAAATGAAGAAAGCAGCGGTTGGTTTCACTAACCTAGCCGACAATGAAAAGTTAAAACTGTTAAATTTATTGTCCCTTTTACAACAAAAGCCTGGCCAACTGGAAATATTATCATGTTTATATATGTATAAGTTTGTATACATATTTCACATATATAGCTATATATAAGTATGGGTAAAATCGACGTGTGGTTTCAAAACTGATTAGGCATTAAACAAAAATGACAAACTATTTCAAATAAAGAGGCAACTAAGAAGTCAGGTGTAACTATTTTATGTAGAGGATAATAAACACATGGAAGAAGTTAGCAGGAAAGGCGACTCCAGCAAAGCACAGAAATGAGTTGAAGAGACACCTCTGCAGATTTTTTTTTTCCTCTTTTCTCCTTTCTCTCTTCTATTTTCATAGAGGAGGAAAGGATTAAGAAGCACGGTGAAAAAGCAGGGAAGTAGGCTTAAGATATACTAAAAAAAAAAAAAAAAGCATGCATGTGGGGCCAGATGGCTTTTTCCTTTTCCTTAAAACATCTTATGTTCTTGACATGGGCCTCATTTTTAAACTGAACTACAGGCCAGCAAAACCAACTTTTACTAGGAAAATCATCCATGTCCTACTTGTAGAGACAACGCCTTGGTGAGCTGAATCCCTGTCTCCAGGTAAGGCAGCCCCCGCCACCAGCTTGACTCATGCTCCCTCTTTCCCTTCCCCGGCACCTCCACCACGCTCCTTGCAGGGCTCACAACCTGCGCCCAAAAACAGAGCTGTGTTGCATGGCAAAATGCCTCGAAATGCTCATGGCGTGGGTGCTGTGCTGATTCCCTGAACTCCTACGCTCCACTGCTCATTTATATCTCCTCTCCATGTTGGGATTCATCAGCTTGTTCACAGATCCTCCCTGAGATGTCCCTGCTTGTGGCACCTCCCTCCCCAACAGGGTTGGTGTGGGGGACTTTCCCGTTTTGGTGCATCACTCAGTAAACTAACTTATTGGATTCAGCACCGTGTGGAGCTGAAGGTTTCTGAAACGCATGAACAGAGAGTCTCCTTTCTCACAAGAGTCTTCTCATTTCTTAAATCGCTTAAAAATCGTGTGGCAAATGTGGAAACCATGTAGCCAGGGCAGGTTTTGCATTGCTCAGAGAGACAGGTTCTGTTGGCTAAACTGAGGTACCAGCTATTGTTTAGCACAGTCTTTTATGTTTGTTCACGTGGTATTCCTTTAGGGATATATAAATGAAACTGTGTCACTAACTGGTCTGCTGCTATTTCACTGGCTAACGTGCTGTGCACATTCCAGTTGTCGACCACGGGATCAGCAATCTCCGTGGCAAGAGATGTTCCCCGTACGCATTGGATTCCCAGCTACGAACAAGTATGTTTGGCTAAATCACATAAAGGAGTCACAGTCTGAGTCACATTTTTAAAATAGCTGAAAGATTTCATCTTTACCACAGGAGAATTTTCACTGCTGGTAAATTATGAATAATGATATTAAAATACACATTGGTGTAATCCTCATCCCAGATAAGATCTTGCCCATCACATGGCTGCTTCATTCAAGTCAATCTTCATTCCTCAGGAAATCTTAATATAGATAACGATGAAAATCTTTTAAAAATATCGAAGTGATTGCAGACACCTCCAAACAGATTTGAACAATAACAACAAAAACAAAAATTGAAGGGGGCAAATTTTAAGCTGGGGTAAGCTAAGTTATTCAATATATACACAACCGAAAATTATGTTTTAGGGACTAAATATGCTCCAGAGAGGGTGGAACGTGCCAGACCAAACTTTGTGTAAAATAGTTTCCATCCCAAATAGCCTTTGAGATTTTCATTTAGAGAGTCCTACTCAGAGTGAGAGCCACAAAGTAACAGCTGATTATGTCCTGTTTATCTGTGCTCAGTAAAATAAAAATTTACAACTATAATGTTTATAAACTTCAACAACAATGATGGCAATACTGATTTTCTTTCATTGAGAAATTATAAGTAATTTTAGGAGGAAGGATGTTCTGAATGAAATGCCTCCTTATTTCAGAAAGGTAGTGGCAGCAGTCCTTACAACAGCAAATCAAAAAAGGATGACCACAAAGCCACACATGTAACTCCCAGCATCACGTAGCCAGTGGCTATGAGAAAACTAAAAATGAAACCTGTAGTAGTACCAAGCAATTGTAAACCTAGTCTGAAGTATTAAATTAGCATTTATTCTGCTGAATACAAAGCAGACAAAAAAAAATACTCCTGATTCCAATTCTCTGCAACGTTTACTAGTCTATCCCTCCTTTCCCTGACGCCTGTCACCCTTTTTGTCTTAAAAAGTTTAATAAAAAAATTCATCAGCAGATTAACAAACAGCAGCTCCTAACTTGTACTTGAAGTTTGATGCATCATTTTCAGATCTCAAGAAGAGCTTCTGCGTCCCAAAGTTTGTCTGGTTTTCTAACCATACACTGGTCTAAAAATGATAAATTACTTTTCCCTGCAAACCCTGCCTCGGGTGAATTTGTTTAATCCAGGGTCCAATGTGATTCCTATTGAAGTGAATAGAAATCTCGCCATTGCCTTCATTATAGCAGGACCTGGCCATTAAATTGCAGAGAGCTGTTCCTAGTGAACAAGATTATTGATTACTCAACAGCTTTATTTCTGAGTTGGGAATTAGGAAGTTCATAGAAAAATTTAAATGAAAAAATATTTGTGCATTCAAACCAGATTACCCTAATTTTAAGATTAATGGTGACTCAAAGAGCGATATGCAGCCCCAGAAAGTAAACAAATGATCACAGAGAAGTACAATGAGCTAAAATATTATTTACATTTTGATGCAATTGCTCAGTGGAATTTTGGTGGATGAAGTCATCCCATGAAAGGGGGAAAGCGAAGATTTCCCTCCCTTCTCCCGGGACAGAAGACAGGAACCAGGCCCTGCATTTTCAGATGACATCAGTGTGTTCACATACAGGGACTAAAGACAAAGAAGGGGTGAAAAAATCCCACAACCACAAGTAAACCACACAAAATCAAGGCAAGGCTACCTGTAGCCCTCCAGAAAATTCAGTAGGTCAGCAGAGTGCTTCTTGAAGCTTTGTTTCTTTCCTGAGCCTTATATCTATAAACCGTGGGATGGGATGAGTGGATGTTACGCACCCACGAGCTGCCATATTTCCAAAGGCCTTATGATGCTTTCTCCATCCCATGAGGTGAAGGCTGCAGGATGGAGGTGCCCGACTTGCTCTGCCAAACCAGTCTCGTACCGACCGCTCCTCACGCCCACGCAAGGAAACATTGTCCTGTTGGATATCGAAGTCTGGAAAAATGTGAAGTTATGTCAGGGCTTAATCTAGCAGAAGCATCGTTTCATTTGTTTTACACACTGCACGTTAGGTGTTACCTGTTGGGGTTTTGGTCTGTTTTGTTATGTTGTTTTCACAACTGTAGAATATTACTGGTCCCTACCTTGTATTTGTGTAGTTCCCTACTTGACTACTTGACCTTGGTAAAGTATTTTGCGCTAGTCTTCAATGACTTTTATTCACATTTTCCCAGGCTCACCCTCTAGTTTACAGGGATCAGTTTGAATTCTGACACCAGCTTGGTGTGTGGAGCTATTTCTATTACAGTCACCCTCACAATGTAGTAACCAGCCTCTCTAATTTCCATCATCTCCATTACTAATGAAGTTACTAAACCATTTACCAGACATGGGACAGATCTTTACTGAAGTCCTCTTCATACGTCCTTTCAGTTTAAAGACAAGCACTTGATAATTGCTATTAAAAGATATTTTTTTCAAGCAATCGTGCACCCACTTCAGAGTAGTTTTAGTCAAGAGTCAGTGGGGTCGAATGCACAATTCATAACATCCTTAAGTCAGTGTCTAAAACAGGCCAAATGAATCTCACCATTTCTTTCCACTGACTATTCAGATATAGATATCCACCCTGTAGATGTCTAAAACTAGATAAAGTGAATTTCAGCGGGTTGCTCCTTTTCAGTTTGCTGTAACCTCGTCTGTGTTGTGTAAAATGGTCTCAAGCAGCCCCCTATGATTTCATCAGGCTCAAAGTAACCAACTTATCTAGGTACTCTCTCACTTGGTTTTCTTTATTCTGGCTTGAGTTCTTACCCTTTGGGTGCAAATGAGGATTATGTTATCAAAGTGAAGAAAAACAGCATTAAATATTTTTGTCTCTTTGCAACTGTCATTCTAGTCCCCTTGAATAGTGAGCCCGTTGTTTTCTTCATTTTCCATTTGCTGTTAACGTGCTTATGAAATGTTTTATTGTTACACATTTTATTGCTTGTTAATTTAACTCCATTCTGCGTCTGGATTTTTTTTTAATTTTCTGATCTTTTCTAATATTTCAAGAACTAACTATTGCTGCAGTGACTGATCCTTGCAAAAAGGCTCTGGAGGCTGACCTAGTACACATCAGAAGCTAGACTTGAAAAGGTCTGCAGGATATAAAGGTGACAGTTAGCCACTACAGATTGGCTGGAAAAAGATGATTTAGATAACAGAACATAATTTATTGTAGTTACAAACTGATGACATGTCACAGTCCCAAGCACCGAGCACCTCTGGCTCCTTGGAGGATTTGCTTCATGAGAATTACTTCCACTGCTTGCAGTGACATTGCCATCTGGCAATGGAGAATTTCTTGCAAGAAGTAGAGAATATTTCTGCTGCCTATATAAGCATTTTCTTAAACTCCTAGAACAAGACGAAGTCTAAGCAGCGGTATAGCAGAAGTATCTAACACCACTGATCCCTCTCTCTAAGGGTTGTAAAGTCTTCAGGAAAGATCGTCGCTTTGGCAGGTAGGGACAGATACCAACCTTCATTGGATCACCGAGAAGTAGAAAGGTAACTATCTACATAACGATTCTCAAACTAGTAATGGACAAATAATAATGACCTAACACACCTTTTGCTTATAAGACAACCTATAAAAGCTTTTGTATTTGTAAAAAAATTAGCTATAGCCAGCAAAGAGCAAAATATCTGTTGCTTCAGTTTTACATTGTATACAACAGCTGTCAACATTCTTTCCTGGACAATGTGGTGGTGTTCCTCCTAATTAATAACTGCCATTACTCTGTCATAAAGTCATAAAATTGTAGTTTAACGAGACTATAAGCGGAGATGTTATAACATTTAAAATATATTTTATGAGATATTTCACCCTAAATTATAATAGTGGGATTTCCATTATTTCAGCTGTATTTACAATCACACGAAGATCAATATTACGTTTAATTATACACCTGAAAATGCAGCCAAAAAGACTTTGATTCAGATCAAATCAGACAGACACTAAGGCCTAGAAGTCAAAACAATAAAGAGAAAGTAATAGACAAGCAAAAGGAACAATTAACAGCACTCATCATCATAATTTTGCTAATTGTAGGTTAAAAGTGCTCTTCTGGACACTATTCAATGACCTTTTCAAGTCACCAATCCCATCTTCCTCCAGCCAGGTTTACCCTAAATACAAAATTCAGTCACTTTTTTTTTACAAGTTTAGATCAGTAAATAAGTGCATTTGTTTCTATACTTCTATTAAGCAAAGAAGTTTTCTAAAATGAGAATATTCCCTTGATTTGGGAACTCTCTGAATGCGTCATTAGGTGCTAGAAAACAATGTCCCAGCTCTAGGCCTATTTACCAATGCAGACCCGTTACAATGACAATAACGGTTGTTTTACTTCATACAAGAAACTACCTAAAACAAATGGTGTGATCTGTTGACTTCATACTGGATACGTGTCAGAAATACACTGCAAAATATATCTCTCACAAAATATAAGGCCAGACTTGAACCGACATGGGTATAGAAGAGGTCTTGTATTTTTTTTAAAAAGAAATCCATGCAGCTCAGGATTCTTGGGCAGAATCGTATAAAAAGATCTTGAGCTGCTCACACTAGCTAGTCCCTTCTCTGTTGTTAAAGAAAGGATTTAGTCTGTGAGAGAAATAAGTTTTATAAATGTTTACCTCTCTTGAATGCAAACAAAGTAAAAATAAATCAAAACACAAGTGGCTTGAACGTGTTAAGTCTTGAAAAGGAAAGTAAGGCTAGCAGGTTTTTCAATGAAAAACTCTTTCTTGAAACATATATTTAATGAAAAGCATGTTTGATTAAGATGGAATTTACCATGAATAGACTGTGGAAGCCCACTTTCTTGATAGTTCTCTATACATATGGTGTGAAAGTAACGGAGACAGGAAAGGAATGGGCCTGCGTAGCTGTGAATAAAAGATATATTCAATTCTCTTCTCCTGCGTTTCTCAGTAGGTTTCATTATGCTCCTGTTGTTCTGCATCTGCATCTGAACAGATGACTTTTACTGGGAGCAGGTACCTTTTACTGGTATTTATAACATGGCTTGTGTTTCTAACACTGAGAAGTGGACAACTGCCTAAGGAAGCTACCATATCTGCTCATCTGCTACTTGATGCCTACCACGTGTATCCTACAGATACATGTTGGGGAGGTCTGAGGTCTGACAACAGACATGGGAACAAATCCAAGTCCTGAAGCGTTTCAAGGAAATGCTTCAAGAGTTGTGACTGAAGGAAGACTCGGAGATTGCTAGGGAGGTGCATGCTGAGGCGAGCAGTCATAGCATTCTAGGTGTTATATTTTTGCATTGAAAATATGCAGGGAAGAGCTGGACAAGTGCGTACCATAGCTGTAGTACTAGTAATGGGGTGAGTTCCGAAATGTTCTTCCTGGGAGTCCGCCTGGCTCTAAAAAGGTCAGCTCCTTCACACGTGAGTGCTACCTCTTGCAGGAAAGGATCACAGTATTAGAGAATCACAAAATTGTAGGGGTTGGAAGGGGCCTTCAGAGATCATCTAGTCCAACTCCCCCTGCCAAAGCAGGTTCACCCAGAGCAGGGTGGACAGGAACGCATCCAGGTGGGTTTTGAACATCTCCATAGACAGAGACTCCACCACCTCTCTGGGCAGCCTGGTCCTTATGCAGATCTCCAGGAGACACTCAGAGGGTCTACAGTGTTGATTTAAGTGTGCTGTGACCGTGGGGATGCTCACTCACAGCCTTCATCTCTTCTAGTAAATGGCATGCAAAGCCATTCCTTGACTCAGCTGCCACAGCCTGGCCACATCACACTCTCAAACCCTACAACCCTCCAAAACAAGGTGGCCACATGAGGACTTTCTCACGTGTACGGGATCTGCTGCCACATGCTGAAAGCCTGACAGAGACTCTTCTATCAATTTAGCAGTACAGGCAGTTGCTTTCCAGAGCCAGCAGAGACATTGCTACACTATCCAACACCAAGTTCCCTAAGAAGGCAACAGGGAAAGGTGATTGCCATCCTTTAATATAAGAGCATCCCTCTCATGTACTATGTAAATGATGTCAAAAGCAAATAGGTAAGAACCGAAGCCTTCTTTTTACTATTTTCTGGGAATAGTCATATACGGTAGACCCAAATTCTCATTAAATACAAAAAATTACTTTTGGTAAGCACAAAATATATAAATCAGACCATGGTCAATTCTGATGAAATGGCAGCAGAGCTTGTGCATCTGACAAGGCGATGTCTGATAGATACGTGTGCTGTCTCCAGTTTATAGAGGAATCACCAAGGTTATGTTACCAAAAAGCAACATTAAGGGAAGTGATCAGAGGGAAAGAAAACAGTCAGGAAAAAGGAAAAAAAAAAAAAAAAAAGGCAAATGGTAACTTGTAAAATACAGAACAAAACAAGGAAAGAAGGGAATAACAAAAAGGACAGAAGATAGTATGGATTAACAGAAGATGATCAGGAAGGAGAAAACAATGAGACTACACCTTGGGGAAAGAAAAAAAAAAGTATCATACAAGAGTCTGCAGTTACACTCATGGAATTGATTTTACTTGCACACCTAACAGCTAAATATGCAGTATTTCTCTGAAAAACTTTCATGAGTCAGTGTGGAATGAGAACAGAGTGGAAGATGATAACTTCAAATAATAAATGCTGATGTCATTTGAGAAAAATCTCTACTTATTCCTCTGCACAAAATTCAGCCACTGGGCTGTTGTGGTTGAAATAAAAATACTTTCCACTAGACTTTTTTTACAGTGAATTATAAACTCTGCGAGAAGAAGAACCGAAGCCAGTGTGTCTTATGCAATACTGGATGATGTGTGTTGTTCTACAGCTCCTGTTGTGTTTTTAATTTGCTTGAATTGATTTGTCTTTACTTGTTCATCTCCCTGTGTATATGATCTCTCAAAAATCCACTGCCATCAGCCGCAAGCTAACCAAGAACAGAGCCACTGTTATCAGTAGGAAGAATAGATTGTATAAAAAAAGAGCCTTTTACAAAAAGAAAAAGATATCATTGCAAAATATATGACCCAAAAGAGCTTACAGATATCTTACAAAGGAGTAGGTTGATGGTCTAAACCAACCATATCCAAATCCATATTGTAGCAGAATTAAGAGATGATCTTTATGAAGTGAGGACTGACAGGGGCTCACGGGATTTAGCAAATAATCCAACTTCTGGACCACAGGAGATACTCACAGATTTGAAGAACTCACCAAGGAAAAATCTCAAGAAGGGTGATAGAAGGTTTCAGCTCCTGCCTGCTTTTTGTGAACACTTGAACAGTGTCAAGGGCACTGTTCCCAACACAGTGAAACCTGCCATATGTTAGCACCCCCTAAATGTGTAAAGATATTCACCTCTGGCATGAAACATCTTGGGACAATGGGAAGTGTTATAATATCAACTCATCTTGAGTAAAGAGGATTTTCTTTTTACCATCTGCACTTAAAATGCAGTAGTACTTAAGATTTGCAAAGAAGATAAAATAGTAACTTGTATGGACCAGAAACAGCATGGGGCGCCACGGTGTCAGCCGTGTCCTTATACCATTACAGTCTAGAACCAGTACGAATTGTCAAAATCCCAGCAAAATGAGCTTTGTGCTAGAGTGTCTGGATGCAATGGGAAAGATGTATGCATATTTAAGGACCAAGATTAATTCCAGGCTGTAGCTCACCATACCCGGAAATAAGTCTGATACAAGAGTTAGTGCCCTCGGTGTTCAATGCCAGCAGTCACCAACCCTCGAGGAGAGATTACATACTGCATGACGTGTCCACTCTTGAGACACTTCCTAATAAATCAGAAAACACTGACAGTGGGGCAAATGTACAGATGTTAACCTCCTGAACCTGGCTGGATGTTAGTCTGTGCCTTCTGAATTGGGGTCAGCAGGCGATAGCTTCTAAGAAAGAGCCTTATCTCGTACACCCACCTGAGCAAGGCCCTCTCAGAGCCTGGCTTTGACTCTTATTCAGCATTGGAAGACCTCTGCAGCTAGCCTAAATAAAGGCTGACCTGGGACTTCAGCAGCCCTCGTCCTTGCAAAGTACAACCCTTCAGAAGTCTTTCATATGAAGGGACAGATTGGCTGTTCCAAGGGAAGACGCAGTGGGAGCATTCCAAGAGCAAAGCTCCACCAGCCCACCTGAGCCCAGCTCACCGCCTCCCCCACGTAGCTCCGCAGCCCGACCCAGCGCACTCGCAGCCCAGACACTTTCTGTTTAACTCACCCTTCCTTTTCCTGCTTCCCTGTGGTGACGTTCTTGCAACATCTGGATCTGTTCTTAGTTAAAGACAGGAAAGGAGTGGAGTGAAGCTGCTGTTATTAGCCTTACACATCAGTGCCACGGAAGATCACAAAGAGTTTCCCTGTATTTTTATGTTGTCAGTCTGCATTTTCACTGTTTTCTCTCTCTTCCAGTTCCTGCAGATCCCCCAGCTGCAAATAGGTTCACAATAAATCGAGTTTTTCCATCAGCCACAGAACTTTGAAATTTAGAAAACTACTCAGGCTCTCCATTTCCACATAAGCTACAATAATTCTTGCTAAACTTTGTATTTAAAATAACTGTACTGTGTATGTATATTTCCCTGCATTACGTAATAGGAAGAGAGATCTGGTATCTAACACAGGGCTGAGTGGTGGTGGGTTTTTTTCAGTGAGCTACAATAACTCCATATGCCAAAACATTAAAATAGCTCCAGTTTTTTTTTTTTTTTTTGTAAGTGGGAATAAGGCATATGCAACTTTCTCCATATGAATTTTTAACCTGCTATCTCCCAAGTTCCTTATAAGCACTGTGAGGATGTAAAACTTAACTCTTGTTCAAACAGAACTTAATCTTAAGATGATCTCATGAATATTTGCCAAAAATAGATGTTTAACTGGTAACATATATCATACCACCTTACCATCATGTTTTAATAACAAGATACCTAAGCAAATCTTGATATCGGCAAATGTTAAAAATGGGTGGGTTGATTTAGGTAACTGACAATACAATTATGTATTTTGGAGCTTCTTTTCCCGAAGTCCATATATCCAGCAAGGTAAGGGTTTGCAACACAATTTTTCATAATGAAAGTGAATTAGCATACTCCTAGCTAGCGTGTTTGGTTATTGGATTTTTCCCCTTAACCTTGTGCTAGAATATGCCACATGGAAAATGCTGCAACTCTTTAGCCAGCAATTCTTAATTTAGTTTACTTGAGGAAGCGTGCCTGCTTACGGTTACAATTACTACAGTCGTTTTGGCAATAAAACCCAATGGAAACCCTGCTTATAATTTAGTAAGTATCTTCCTCACCCACACCATCTCAGACTTCAAACCTCTTCTCCGACTCTCTCTGGTCCTGCCTACTGAATTCAAAGGCCTTGGTTTTTCATTACAGATTTTATCCAGTTCTTTCCCAGTCACTTAGCATGTGAAGCCAGCAGGGAAGCGTAAGTGTGACCAAACAGGTTATTAAGAAGCAGCTATGAGGCTGAGACTTGGAGGAAGGGCCAAAACAGAGATTTACGGCCCCTAAGCACAAACAGAGGGAGGAGGTGGAGGGTAAAAAGAGCAGCACCCTGCTGAGAAAAGTGCAGGCAAAGGTTTCCCAGAGGAAAGGAAGCCAAATTTTCTGAAAGGCTTTTAGCAGTGGGCTTTACTGCCCTGGATGCACCTTTCTGTGAGCGTCCGCATAGCTTCCTCCACCTGCATACATGTCTTCTCCAAGTTGCCCTCCCACACCCCAGTCCCCAGGTGGCCACTGTCACCTCATTTTCAGCAAAAAGTCAGTTAGTTCAAAACAGCAAATGACAAAAAAAAATATTTATAAAATATGATAATGTATCAGTAAAATATTCCCAGTCCAAAGCTGAGTCACCATGGCGAGATGCAGCCAGACTGGCTTCCATCTCAGCTCCTGGGCTTAATTTCCCGTTGGCCAAGTGCCTTTGCAGCTCTGAGTCAGTTAACGAGAAAACACTGGGAGAAGAGATGCGCACGGACAGAAGCCCAGCTCAATTTGGACAAGCTGCAGTTTTATGACGCTGTCTTCCTGCTGCCCCGCTCTTCTTGGCTTTTCCTTGCCGCTTGGTTAGCTTTTTGTTGTGTCACCTCTGCATACACTTTGGCTCCCCTCCGCTGGCATGAAATGCTCTGCTGCCACAGCTGAAAATGCTGAGCCAGCCTCAGGGGTCTTGTGAAGAATGTTGCTCCATTGCTCCATACAATTTAGCTCAGGTTATTGCTTGTAAAATAATCCTCTTTTAAATACAACCACCTTACAACCACTTTACAGCCTCCCGTGGCAATGAATTCCACATGCTCCTTAAGGACCCCGTACTTCATTTTATTTACCACTCATCATATTCTTTGTATAGATGTTCTGGAACAGCCAAACAGGGAGAAACGCACACACATTTATTTCAGCGTTTTACCGCATCTTCCACATTCTTAACCCCTTCAGACAGCCACCGCTTACCAAAGATAAGGAAAATCACTATTCCTATTACTATTTTAAAATTAACCAACTGTCCTACAAGCATGTCATTAACACAAAGGGTTTGCACAGCCTCCTTCATAGTGTTCATATGATATGTCATATATCTTATGTGTATGCAGTTACGATAACTGCATTCACTGATTAAATCAAGATTCCGGATTTCCCTTTACTGGTAGATTTAAATTACTGACTTACTTTAAATAATCCAAACACATATTTGAATTAGTAGTGTGTGAGATTTATAGATGGCCCAGTGATCTCTCATAAATGTGCCATAGTCCCTTCTCCATTGTATTTCAGTCATCTAACGTGAATATGAAAGCACTGTAATTCATTTTCTGGGGAATTTGTTCCACTAAAAATTTCAGAACAGTTTTTCCTACCAGAAAATCCACCTTGACCTACCTTGCCAAGACCCCTGTTGAGCCAATTTGAATAAATTACTTTAACAGCTTGAGTTTTCATGAAAAAGAGAATTGAAGTAACTTCTAATTTGACAGTATGTATTTACACTTATTTATTTAGACTTACTCGCATTATGTCCGATCTCTTCTTCATTTCCCTCACTTTAACACAACTCGTTTTGACCAGAAAAAAAAGAGCATAGGGGATCCACTAAAAATGAAATCTTCCAAAATGGAAAGTTCCAGTATTTTGGCTCTCCTCTTTAAGCAACAGGAGCTGTAACCCTCTGAGGAACATGTGCCAGTAGTCTCTGACTTGGCCTGTGGGCAGACACCAGACCAGGTAGCCATTCTCACCAACAAGGTGGCCTGAGTATTGGAAGCGGAAGGTGACAGTTTAGGGCAGACGCACATGGCACCAAGGATGCATGTGCACTGAACGGCACCAAGAGGAGGTCACGATCCTCCTAGCCACGTCATTAAAAGCGTTAGAGAAGTGCTTTGCCAGAGCTCAATTTAGGAACAGAGCTTATGTGAGAAATAGGAGCACAAAAAAAGGATCAAAATTATCATGTTTGAAAAGCAGGCTGTGATTTCTCTTCAAATATACCCGTATGCTGCATTTAAAATCTCAGACTCCTGACCATTGGCTTTATAATCTCCTACTCTTTCCACGGATGAGTTTTTACTTTTCTTCTACTTGAATTCTCAATGCCGTTTGGTGTTGATTTTCCTTTTAAGATTGATTACCTTAGACTCAATGAAAAACATAGTCCCTTCAGAGGAAGAAAATCATACATCCCTGTACCATACTGTGCAGCTTCAATTATAGCAACAACAACAAAAGGCAATAGACAGCTCACAGTCATTCAGAGTACATTTTTTTCCTATTAAAAAGACATTAAAAATATTAATTCCCCACATTCTCAGTTTGGTTTCCACTGAAAAGTACAGTTGATTGAAATGTTAATGAGGGAAAAAGGAGAAGAGCAAGGAAAGGATTCTATGAAGACGGTTTTGCAAAGACATAGAAAAAGCTAATTATTAGAATGTCTGTCATCAAACATTATCATGTCTGTCATCTGGTAGTACCAGAAATGCTGTGTGGTGACCTCCTGGTGTATACTAGTAATTGCTCACTTGGCTATACAGGAACTCATCTTAATTTCATAAAGATGAGTAAACTGCTGTAAGGATTTTTTTTTTTATTTACTCTTTTCTTCTTAATTCTTCAATAGTAAAAAATTACGGGGTTAAATATTTATTTATTTAAAGTCATCACTGTTTTCAGGATGTGGGGACTCCCCGTTACTGTAAAATGTAAACACAAGTCATACAGTCACACTGACCTTCTTATAATTTGAATTTTATACCTGCCTAGAGTCTTTTTTGGTCGTAACACGGATTCAGCGGGGTTTTTCTTCATGGCTGTATTTGAAGGGCGGGGGCTCTGATAATATTACAGCTAATTGTCCTAATGACAACCTAAGCCAGCAGCAAACCCTACCGTTTCCTCTTGGTTCACCTCCTCCTTCTCCGGGTATCTGGAGATATTGAAACAATATTCATCTTTCCTGGCAATGCAGCCATACAAAGAGCCAGCCTTTTCTGAGATTTCAGTGGGAAATACAGGAACAGAGGCCCTAACTCTGTAAGGGTAACGGTCTGTAGGCTAGCAGTGTAATTTAGCAGAAGGCAAAGTTAAATGTAGTAATTATGCAGTTACTGAATCGCGGCTTTATTCAAATTCTTCAGAAGGACAGTTGGAAGTGTTATTATTTGAAAACAAAACGAGAGACTAAGCGCCTACCTTTTGCCTTTGCTAAGATGGAATAATGAATTTAAATAGAAGTGTAAGCAAATCAAATTGATCTAACATGCCTCTAGAAAAGAAAAAAGTTATCTTTAATTTGACAAGTATGATATAATTTGGAAGAAAAAATCCACTCCCACTAATAAATCATAGATGTGAAACATTTCCTGTGTTGCAGCAAAGAATTAACATTTTCCTGGAAAACTTAATCTTGTAAAGATATATTTCTGTATGGCTCATGAGTTTTTGATTTCGAGAGCAAACACCCAGAAGCAGAAGAGTAAAATCTTCATCCAAGGACAAATCAGCCAAGAAACTCTTGTTGGCTTCAAAAATGTTGGATCAAAACCTACAGCGGAATCGCATTCCAGTGTACATTAAGTAGTATGATTCATCTATCAAATTTAATAATGAGCAATGGCCACTTCGGCACTCTCCTGAGATCCTATAGTATTGTTTAAGTTAGCAGGGAGTCATGAACCTATTAACAGTAGAGGCTTCAAGTCTTAACTCTACACTGGACATGGATATACAGCTTTTTTATTTTTTTTTCCAAAAACTTACCTTCAAAGTGTTTGTGCTGTTAACAGTCTCTGGGACAGAGCATAACAGTAACTCCCCACCGTCAGCCACTGCCACCGCATATGGGGGGAAAGACAGAGAGTGAGATGTTTGTCCCCCCCACCCCGTGCGCTACTTCAGGAAAGCTTTAAACAGCTTGGAGGTAATAAAAGATGAAATTTTGAAACACATGTAAGTTAATCTAAAAATTAAGAAAATGTGCAAATGTGAGAAAAGGGCAAATGAAAGCTGATTTGCACACTGCTAGTGTTAAGTAACTGATGCTAAACCCAGTTTGAGGCACTTAACGTGTTTGTTTTCTTGCATTATATCTTTCACGTCAGCTAATCATATCCTCATGTTTGCAGAGGCGGAATTTCTCATAATTAGTGGAAAATATAACAGCTTTATATAAAACAGGCTTGCAATAAAAAGTGTTTTGACACTTCCACACAGGTTACAATCCTGATAACTTTATATGGAAACAATCCAAGCCTGGCAAAGGAAAAAAAAAAAATACAACCAAAAAACCAAACAAAACCCATCCCACAAAAAAACTGTTTGAATTTTTTTTTTCTTGGTATTTAGATGTTTTTCTATGGCTTTTCTTGAGATGTGATTTTATAGCCTTCTTCCAGCTGATTCTTCATATACTTTAAGTATTGGCAAATGCTGAACATATGTAGGTCAAAGTCACTCTTTTCAACCATATTTCATTTTTACATGCAATGTCTGTTTATTAAAGTAACAGAAAAGAAGTAGCTTAGGATCATAGAAGCAAGGCTGCTCTGCGCCCCGCAGGAGATCCCTGTGTCCATCAGCCTTGCAGGAGAGCCTATACCCTATACAAACTGTGAGCAACTTATGTTGGGAGAGGCTTTTATTAAACACCCAGAGGTGCACAGAGGTGTGGGGTTTAGACCTGTATTCTTCTATATATCCAGTCCCGATTCTTACAGGACCTTACTTTCCTATTTGCAAATGAGAAATATTGCAACTATTGCAAATCTTATGAACATAATTTGAACATTAATTAACATCAACTCAGAGAGAGTTGTAATGGGTGTGTAACTATCCATGACTGGTAAATTAGAGGTATTCAATGCCCTATAGGAAGCGTTCATCACTTTCCAAGATCAGGACGTCGATGTCTTTTTCTTTCCCTGCTTTTACCTTGCACAAACAGCCCCTGAAAGTTGCCACCCAATCCCACCCTGTTCAAATCCATCTAGGAGCAGTGTTCATGGATGAAAGTGGAAAATCCTTTCCTCCAGCGGACACCTATCCCAACATGGGGAGGACATGCCTTGTCATCACGTGGGCAGGACAGAAACTACAATCCCATTTGTACATCAGAGATCCTGAATCCGTGACTTACCACAGCCCCTTCCCCGAGCAGCACTGATGCAGAACTTACTCAAAATGACTAAGGTGGAGTATGTCTTACTCCATAACTCCAGACACTTTGCCTCAGCAAAGTTATTGCTAATGGTCTCCTAGAGAGACAGTTTGACAGGGTCTTCTAGCAATGCGGAGTTAGAGTTGATTGGCAATTTACATACACCACTTCTACTTTGCCTTTAGAAATGACCTTTCAAAAGAAAATTAGCCACTAGAGTTTCTACAACTCTTTTCTGCAGCATTTGCTTTCAAGACAGGACAAGAGGTAATGGGCACAAACTTGAACATAGGAAGTTCCAGCTAAGCAGGAGGAGGCACTTCTTTCCTTCGAGGGTGGCAGAGCACTGGCACAGGCTGCCCAGAGAGGTGGTGGAGTCTCCATCTCTGCAGACATTCAAAACCCGCCTGGACACGTTCCTGTGCAACCTGCTCTGGGTGACCCAGGGGGGTTGGACTAGGTGATCTCCAGAGGTCACTTACAACCCTATGGTTCTATGATTCTATGAAGGGAATTAACAAAAAATGGCTTAAGCACAAGGAATGTTCAGGGCAAGTGTGAAATTTTCCAGAGTAGTTATATAAAAATTTCAACTTAGAAGTGTCACAAAGTAACACACACACACACACACTTCCCGCCCCCCCCCATCTCCCCAGCATGGGGACCAGTAGGAACCCCTGTGCTTGAAAAAATCCATGCCTGAGGTGCAGAATGTTTTTCACATGGTAGATAAATGTATTTGGCCTTTTTGTAATAAGGCCATTTCTCCATTCCATCAGTGAAAATAGCACTAATTGTATTTTCTTGCTTTTCACAGTAACTAAACTCTATGGACGGGTGTATGAAAATAGACAACTATAACAGACAAATGTGGAAGTCGCACTCAAAACCCGATTCACTTCACTAATTGTAGATGATTATTATAAAAATGTGTTGATGCTTACTGTGACCTGCAAAGAGGAAAATAGTGAATCAATCAAGACTGCAATTATGCTCTGAATGCCCTCAATAATCAGACTAAGATGGGCATTTAGCAGATAATTAACTTAAAACACACAAGTTTGTCTTGTTTTTAAACAGACCCCACAGCAGTTTTCCATCCTGTAGATCACCACCCTTGTGCAAGCTTCCTCCAAGCATTTCTCCAGTAATGCATGACCACCCCAGAGAATTATGAAGCCAGTGAAGGGAACAGAATTTCCAGACACGTCCCCAGAGCAAAGAAGTTAGTAGTGGTTTGCTTGTTTGAGCATTTTCCCTTCAAATAAGCCAGACAAGAAGTAACACCTACCCTCTGCAGTAGAGAGCAGGCAGTTGTGCAAAATGGCCAGCAATGACCTAGAAAACGCCTGGAGGCTTGTGTCCTCCTAATAACCTTTGTGAAGTCCCTAAAGCTAAATTTAAACCTGGCCTCATCAGTGAAACACTTGAGTGCTATTTTGCCCTAGTCAGCAAAATTGTACTTGCATCAACAGAACGGTCTCTTCTGCAAAACAGTGCCAAATAACTGACCTCTGTGGATCTGTACTTTTGCAATGGATTTCCTCCTTTTCACCAGTCAATTCTAAATTCGAAGAGATTTAAATTGTCATACACATTTTCCCTTTTATTTTTTCCTTTTAATTTGTTACTCTTAGGTTGCCACCAAGGAACTGCATTCAACTGTGTTAAGTGGTGGCTAGGTTTTCCCACCTCACTTCTCATTTTTATTTCCTTTAACCACTGTCAGCTGTTCACATGCCTCCTTTGCTCACAAAAGTTATGAAAAAGAAACAAAACGAAACAAAACACTGTAAATTGGCCAAACTACCTTTCCAAAAGTTAATGACTTCTGAAAAATTAAGAGACTTTCAGTTACTGTTTTATTTCTTTCTTCATTTCATACCCCACTGCAAGGTATGAAAAAGTTGAATAGATGTTCAATAGTAGAACGTAAAAAATGGAAAAAAACCCACCAAACACAGAAAGGCCTCTTAAAAAATATCAGGCATGTTTCATATTAATAAATTCAATACAAAAAGAAAAAAAAATACTTTAAGAAAATTTTCTGAAAAATATTTGACAAAATTATCAAGTGTTATGAATTTTTTCTTTCATAAAATTATTTACATGTCATTGTTCGCTGTTCAAATCACTGAAACTGAACAATTGAATTGTTCAGGTTTCTTGTCACCAGAAACAGAATTAAAATTACCTAACAGTCTTGAGGCAAACACAGTGACTTTGTAATGAGTAAATGGAAGACGCAAAAAAGATAGCAATGGACATGCAAATTATCTATTTTGCTTTGCACTTCCTTTTTTGGTTATACATATACCATACATAGAATCACAGAATCATAGAATTGCCTAGGTGGAAAGGGACCTTTCAGATCATCTAGTCCAACCATCAACCTAACTCTGACAAAAACCATCACTAATCTGTATCTCTAAGCACTATGCCTACCTGTCTTTTACATACCTCCGGGGTATGGAGATCTAGTTTAAAAAATTTTGAAAGTATCCTCTCTTTTGGAAAAACACGAGGAAAACATTCATGCTGAAACTCATCTGTGCATAGGTTGAACAGATCAACGGCTCCATGCCTTCTGCAGCACGCAGCAGCTAAGACCTCTGGCAGGTTCCCCAGCCAACGAGACAGGTCCATGTCTGTTCTCATTCGGGTGGGAAGAGTTCTTACAATACCTGAGTTCCAGTTGGGCCTGTCTCCTCTGCAGGTAACAGAGAAGGAGAGAGTTTCCCACCTTCCATATACCTACAAAGTTGGTAGGCAAAACAAGCGAGATTTGTCTTACTCAGCTTCACTATTTACAGCAAATTTTATTTTCTGCTGTACTTTAGTGATGGTACCCTCCTGCTGCCAAAACCTTGCCACATAAATCTAATTCAATACTCAAGTGAGAGAGTGACTTATTGGATGCAAATCATCCAATGTATTTCAGATATTTACTTTAGCACAAAAGCTGTAGCGTTTGATGAATAATATCCCAGAAGCATCTACTTCTTTCTACTGACTATTAAAATACCCTCAGTAACTACTCAGATGGAGACATTTATACGGCGAATCTCTAAAATAATTAAAATATATTCTCAGAAGTCAGGCACTTTCTACTGAAACATTTTCTTCTCTCAACTAATTCATCCCTTTCCAATGGCCTGTTCTTGATAGTATACTTCTAGATGCTTTGTGATGCTTAATTATAAATGAGATGATAGGAGTTTAATCAATTCCATTAAGAGACTATTTCATACTCAGATTGGTATCATGTTAAGATTTGCCTTGTAAGATCTACGCTAAATATTCACCTCGTTTCCCACACTACTGTGAGCATTTTTTTATGTAGTGTAGTTTGCACAGTTCCCTCCTTGAAGTTGCCGAGGGTTTTCAGGTCTTTATGGACCAAGAGACCTAGAGAACAAAAAGGAAAGTAGCCGGTCTGCTTTTCTGTTTCGGTGTAATTCAAAATTGCACTAAAATGACTATTTAAAACTTCTTCAGAATATGAGAATGATGGGTCAGGACTTCAGGAAAACGAGTCAAGTTTTTTGAGGGAATTTGCAGCACCGCAGCAAGAGTCAGTGTGCCGCTGGAGCTATCCCCTTCACGAGACATAAAACTGAGATCCTGGTTTCTTGGGGCTGTTGAAGGCTCCAGAGCCTTTTCTCCAAAAGTGAAAACGCTAGTGGCAGTTTTCCATACTGCCCAAGTAAAGCAATAGCATTCTGGTGCAGCATACATCTGAAGCGTCTAAAATGACTATCAAGGTAAGCAAAAAGATCGTGATTCTGAATTAAAAAAAGGATGGCAGAGAATCTGTGTCTTAACAGCAGCAGGAGGAAGATTAAAGTAGGGTGTGTGTAGCTAAGAGATTTCTTTGCACGCTGACGGTCACATGCACATCTATCATTCTGCAGACAACACACACTTCGTGCTCATACAAGCTTTTGTCACCTTCTACTCTTGTGTGTAGGACAGTCTGAGCTGCACACTATGGGTGGTTTTCTTCAGTGGAGGGGCATAATTTGGCAGTGGAATTTTTTTTAAGGTAGGTAGGTATGTATGTAAACCTGTTCACAGCCACCAGGTGAGAGGCTCCATAGGAAAAAAATGAATCAATTAAGACTGATTTCAATTACCTTGGGGTTACACTTTTAGAACATAAAATCTTTGGCTGAGATGTGAAAAAATTGTTTTGTACCTAAATAGTGGAGTTATGATGTTTATGAACCTCACTTCTTTTTATTAACTTCAGTTACCACTAACTTTTAGAGACAAAGATTTGCAAACTAGGAATTATTGCTCTTACAACGAATCATTATTCTGGATTACAGCATACTCTGAAGGACTGTCAAGCATGTGACAATTTTCATGGTGAGTTAAATCTTTCTATATTTAACCCTTTAGTAGTTTGCTGTAGCTGTAACGGTGTCAGACCGGTGTCAATAAAAGGGTTGTATATAGATGTAATATCTTGTATCAGAACAGATAATACTAAAACAAGCTTTCTGGCATACAGCCTCTGAGAACTGAAGACAATGTCAAAATTTAGTTAAATCATGGAAGTCAATATAATTTACACAGCTACATTGGCTGCAGCATCAGCATTGCCTGTTCTGCAGTGTATTTTGGGGACTTCTTTCCAATAACAGCACTGGCCAGCATAACTGTTGTGCAATACATTATTCTACAATATCTATTTGGAATAGTTTGTTGCAATTTCCTCTGTGGATAATATATTTTGGATGACAGGCTCTTTTTTTTTTTTTTTTATCGCTTGATGAATGTTGTGAATGTGACAATTATACCGGAATAAAATAATTTCTATTCTAAAATACATTGCCCATGAAAGGAGGTATTCCAAAGTCGCTACAGCTGATTAATTTATTCCACTAGAGTTATCCCAGTCCTTTTTCTTGCATGAGAAAAAACTTCTTTACGGTGAGGGTGACAGAGCACTGGAACAGGCTGCCCAGGGAGGTTGTGGAGTCCCCTTCTCTGGAGATTTTCAAGACCCGCCTGGATGCAGCCCTGAGGGATGTGCTTTAGGCAATCCTGCTCTAGCAGGGGAGTTGGACTGGATGATCTCCAGAGGTCCCTTCCAACTCTGAAAATTCTGTGATTCTGTGATAGACAAGTACAGAGACAGCAGGAACGAGTTCCAAATATTGTACCCCAATGTGCTAAATATATTTTATAGCTTTAATCAAAGTCTCCTTTCTGTCTTTTTTTTTTTTTTTTCAAATGAAACATAAGACTAGGTCCTTGTCCTGGGATTGCTTCCCTTGGGCTAGCAACTTGTTGTTATATATTTCATGACATTTCCCAAGAACTGGTGTTAACGTCAATGTTTTGGACAGATTGCAATTCTTGTGATTATATTCTACTTCTGTAAATTAGAAGTTTCCTGAAGCTTCAATTTTACGTTATCCATTTTTCTTCATTATTTTAAAATACTGGGCTTTGTTTCTACGTACTGTTTATACAGCTGAAGTTACCTGTCCTGGATTCTAGTAGTAGGTAAGGTGGTTTAAATAAATACAGCCTGTCTTAAAAGAGTAATATAGAGATTAACTATTAGACTGCTACTTTAAGGTCATCAGATGAAAGATGCAATCGTAGTACAATCTGTTACTATGTTCTCCATCGCACCTTTTCCACTTAAGCACAGCCCATAGAAGTTTACCCTTTTCTTGAGAAAATGCTTTTCTGCCTAAAACATTCTCCCCAAATGTTACAGCAATAAGGTAGGGAGAGAAAAGGGACAATACCCATCAGAATTTAACAGCTTTTCTTGCAGAAATGTTTTTTAATGCAGAATCAGAGCTGCTATAAGTCATGCTGATGATTGTAGATTGTATTGTGGTTGACTCTTTTTGCTATTTCCTAATTTCTGGACTAATGCCTATAGGAGAAGAGAATCTTCCCCATGAATACTAAGAATCTTCTCAACTGAAGAGTTATATCTCTTTCAGTATATATTGGGATGTATTCACCTGGGATGTATTCACCTGGGATGTATTCACCTGAGATGTATTCACCTGAGAAAGAAGAAATGGACTGGCTTGAGCCTTTGCAAGTCACAGTGTTTTACTGCAGAGTTGGACCAGTGTTTTGTAGATAGATAATTTCACCTTCCAAATTTGTTTCATCATTCTTTCCATGGCAAATTTTTTGTGTTGTTCGGTGTAGTAACTGCAAAAGAAATTTGGAACTGGGATTCTGGGTTTAAAACTACATCTGGTAAAAACTAGCAGTGGCGCAATATCTCATCCCTGTTGGTTGCCTCAACGGAATATAAGGACCAAAGGTGAAATCCCTCCTAGAAGACTAGATATTTAAATATCATTTAATTCTGGTTTTGGTGCATGGGCTGTCTTGACACAACAGTGAATTTTACCTCTAACTAAGAGAGGGAGACTAAATGGTTCCCTAGCGAGCTTTTGCAGAGCATAGCTGACGCATTGGCCAGAAAGGGAGGAAACGTGCACTCAGGTGATCAGCATTGTATCTCTTCTAAAAAGATGTCACTCGCCAAACCTGTCAAGATGCCCACAAACACAAAATCCATTATTGAAAATAAGTTCCAGCCAGCAAATAATGTCTTCTGTGGATGAAGGAGTCAAGAAAGTGACAATTGTAACTTGTGTTTTCTCTTGTTTTTATCTCATATTTGTGCTATCCAAGGGCAAGTAAACAGTCTCCTTGGAGAGTGATCAGCTGCTAGAGAGCCTTGTGTTAGCAAGGTGGGACCGAGTGAATTACCTCTGCCGTGTTTTCCGTTCCAACAACAGCAGGACAGAGGTCCTGAATCCGTTCCCACTCTTTAGGCTCCCCCTGGTTACTATGTGAGCAGAGCAGCGATAAGGAGAAGATTTTAATTCAAGATTAGAAATTTCATGCATCGACATAATGGTTCTTCAATTTGCTGTTCAAAACATGAGTAAATGGAGAACTGAGGGAAAAACAGACCTCTAAATTAGGTCTCAAGAGGAAGAAAAATTTAATCCCTGCACGTTGTAAATAAAGCCATCTATTCCAGCCATTATATTTGCTAAACAAAGGAAATGATAACACACACTTCATACACAACTGACTGAGGCATCCCGACTGACTCTTCAGAGCAAATGCTTTGGGTCTGCGCACAGACATTTGATGAGTGATAAGGTTTTCTCCTTGGCTGTGGTACTGTTGAGTTTCATGAACTTGTATGAACTTTGCAATAGTATCCCTGACGTTTGTTTAGGGCTGGAGGCAATTACTTCCCCTCCTTTATAAAAAGAATTTTTGTATTGACTGTGCAGTTAGCAAAGAGGATATCTGCACTGTCCTGGTTCATTTTCTAATTACAGCTCAAGAGGAGCTGAATTTAAGAGAATTTGAACCGCACTTCAGAGAGGACTGATATGAAAGCTGCTGATTTTACTCTGTAAATTTTCTCCAAGCAAAAGGATGTAAAAATTACAACAAATCCAAGCAGTTTATTTGGTGCGGTTCAAATCACAACATCCTTGCATATCTACATTATAATCCTTTTTGGGTCCCACGTTGTTTGTGGCTTCCTGTTCATCTTCTTTCCCCCTCAAATTTTCATCATTGCTTGTAATTTTCTGGCTCCATCACGACTCTTTCTGACAAACCTTCTGTTGCTGCAAGGTGCACAAACATCCATATGCAAGGAAAGAGCACGGAAGAGGCAAGCATTTGTCAGAAGTATGCTAATTGCTCTACTTAATGTATGCGCTATCTGCTTTCACATTAAAAGCATAGCGCCAATCATTTAAATTCAGGTAATCAGTAGGATTGTGAGAAAAAAATAAACACCTGGCAAGGTAGTCCATCAACTATTTTTTTGTTTTGTTTTCCAAAACAAGAAGATGAAGGAAGGGAATCCCTGCAAGGTCACCAGCTTAGGAAGAACTTATAAAATTTGATGACAAAATCCACAAGAAGAAAAGATTAAACACTTAAAACCACAAATTTTGTTCTGGGCTTGCAACATTTTCCTTTTCTTGGCTGCTGGTCTCACTCAGCTAAAACAACCGTGTCAAACATATATCTCAGTGCTGGCAGTTCGGAGGCTGAGTTTCCCTCCCATGACTAAGTGAGCGAGCGAATGGCAGCGAGTTTGTGAGCCTTTCCCAGTGGGAAAAAAGAGACGCTGGCTTACCACATTGGGAATCTGTGGTGAATTGCTTACTGCAGCTCTGTTAATTATTCCGCACACATTTGTGGACTTCACAAATGAGAAAAGAATGTAATTTTCTTGAAAAACCTGAATGGGATCAGTTAGTGATGCTCTCTCACTCTCCTTATTTCTTTCTCTCTCTACATATGTATATATGTATGCATGTTTATATAATTGCATGCCCTGAAGAGGGCTTCTTAAATACACAGTTAAAAGCTTGAAAGACACAAACGAAAATCAGTCAAAACTTTTTCGCAGGAATTTTAACTTTGATAGGAAGCTTGACAGCTACTTTCGAAAAGTGAATTTTAAAAAAGGATTATTTAAGCAAAAAAGTATCTTTCTTTTAGGGAAGGCAGCAAAAACATTTAAGTATTTCCTTCAAGGTTCTGTTATTGTACATTTTAATTATAACCTATTTCAATTTATGTCTACTGAAAAATGTCTCAAACTCTGTGAAATACTCTTTCTTCTGTGCAGATTTAATATATTTAGATACAGTAGGGTTACGCTTATTTTGAACTGGAGGAGGGCAGGAGGAAAGGAGAGGGGAATTTGGGGAGGAAGAAATTCAAAAATAAGACCTTTAAAATAGAATACTAAATATTACTGTATCTTGATACAGACTCCCATCCTTAAATTTCATGTACATCATCCTTCCAAGATAATCACACATTATCATACAAGTAAGATAATTTCTTTTTGTCCCCACTGTAGAACAACTGACATAACGAACCATAGTGGGAAATGCTAAAAATAGATACTGACCAAAAATGTAACTTGGTGCTTTTTCTTTTCTTCTCACTTGTCTTGCACACACATGCCCTTTTCAGTTGCTTGATTATTTTTGCTTGTTGCTTTTTGCTTGATTATTTTTGCATTGTTGTTTTTGAACAGCATGAATAAAGAAATGTTTCCATGGCCTTACTTTACATATACACGTGTACAAACCCACACATATGTATATATTGTAAATAAATAAGTGCTAGTATCTCATTATCGTCATCACAGCCCTACAATAATATATATTCATAGAGAAGGAGAATAATGCTTTGACAAAAACACAACAAGAAGAAACTCTAGTATTCAATCTGAAGGGCTCGGTTGCTTATTATAAAGAAAGCCAAGGTTAAAACAAATATTACTATTGTGATAGTCTTTTTATATCTGCAAATGCCATTATTGGGCTTGGTCTCCAAAGGATATTTCAGGATCTTACAGGTTTTGAGTAAAACTGATGTGGAAGAGGGGGTGTGCAATGGCATTTAACAGAAAGAGCATCCTAAATATGCAGCTGCCTAAAGAATCAGGGTGGGGACTCGACTGTTGTATATATGAGAAAAATGTCATACATGGGCAAAGCCATAACGCTTTTTGGCCATAGAATGAAAATGAGTGGGATTTTATACTACAGCAAAGAATGTACCTTCCATCGGTGCTGTGGAGTAAGAGTTACCCGCCGCATCACAGTCAGACAAGAGTTTTGGAAGCAGACCAAATACAACTTATTTGGAAAGGGTGCAAATGTCTAGAGAGTTTGTTTTCATCATAGCACCCATTTATGCCATTACAGAGCCACGATTCTAGAATAGCTGATAGGATGCCATCGTCCATAATGAATTTGTTGTTTTCGTACCCTATAGAGAAACACGGTCTAACCTCTCTGGCAACAAAAATGACTCCAAGAAAGCACAGGTTTGAACCCAGCCCAGCTCCAAGGCGTAGGCCACCTCCAGTGAGCCATGGCATTTGCCCCAGCATCTCCTGGTTCTGCCAGATCCAGGGGCAGCCTGTGCTGCCCACAGCAGCAGCTGGATGTGTGTCCCCCCCTGTACCCGGTGGCAGGAGCCACACCTGCACTAACCTCCCAACTGCTGAGCAAAGCCCATTTCCAGACCAAACCAACATAGCTGGTAATTGGGAAGGCGACTGTTATAGCCAGTATGAGCGCCGAAAACCATCCATTGGATTTTGGGATGTGCTGACGTGACTTTCCTCTGATTTATGCGGCGTGCATCTTTAGCTGCCCTTCCCCTGACAGATGAGTACTTTTAAAACTAAACAAACACACGATGTGTCCGAGTATGTCGTCAAATGACCTCCTGCTACCATTATTGATGAGTTACACCTGTTTGCCAACAAACACGCTCCTTATCACTGTCATGTGAGTAATCAGGTAAATGCTTGAGTAAACAAGCCTGCCCAGCTCGAGGCCCTGGCAGCTATCTCAGCCGGATGCAGATGAAGACCCTCTACAGCTAATGCAGAGGTAAGGCTCCCCAGAGACTTAAAGTGGCAGAGAAGCTCATCACTGGTGGTCTTACCACATTTCCAAAGGGCTACTGTGAGCACTAAGTTAAATTTGGAAACCGGACTTTCCAGGTCACAGTCATCTCTAATTCAGATGCTGGCATGGCACGAAGGAAGAGACATTTTCCCTCTACCCCGTATCCATGGCCATCCCAGCAATGTGGTCCCCGAGTAGCTGGGGCAGGCTGTGAACAGCAAGATGGATTCAGAGCCCCCAGGCCTGGTCTGTGAGTACTCTGTGCTGGCACGGATGGTGTTAGGGCAACCATAAATGAGTCCTTCTGCCTCCATGGGGAAAAATGCACTCATGTTTGGTGTTCACTCACCTGTGAGGGTACCTGAGGCATGGGAGCTTTACAGCTGTCAGGGCATTCCCTGGAAATGCTGTGGCTGGAGACACTGGTATTTATTAAAGGACTGTCTTTAGTAGGGTCAGAACTAAGGGGTTAAATAATGTTTGTATTTAGATGGTGAATGTTTGTCATGGATGCACAGAATAAAGGAAGGACTTGAAAGCCCAACTGAGCAAAGAGAGGAGTCAGGGTTTGGCACCTCCAAGGAAACACACTCAGAAAGAGGGTGGGCAAGAAAAAAGGAGTAGTGGGGCTCCTTCCCCACCCACCCCCACACACCTCAAGAACACACAAAGGAGCAATCTCTGTCATCACAGGCACTTTGTGCAGTCTTTTTCCAAATATTCCCAGAGGAAGTATGGCTCTGCCCTGCCCCTGCTTTAGCCCCTGTCTAAATAGCACCATTTAGCATAGCATAAGCAGAGTCAAGGTTGCTCTTTTTTTTTTTTCCCTTTCTTTCTCTCTCTCTGCAAATTATTGCCGAGTTCACCACTGAAAATGATACAGCGAAGTGTTTGTTTTGCTTACCTGCTCAAAGAGCAAGTAAAATATTATCTGAAGTTCACGCCACAAATATATTTTGTTCTTATCTTTAGTAAACATTTAGTAACAGTGAAGCTCTCATTATCAACAAGAGCTGTGTACCTAAATCCCTTCCCTCCCACCCCTGATGTCTTTTACTCCAGAGCTGATAAAATGCTTTCAATTACAGAGGTCTACTCGCAAGAAAAGGCACAGACACGTGAAAAACGTGTGTGTCGGTTGTGCGGCAGAGACGCTGTACATTACATTGCATTAGAGGGCTCATAATAAAAATTGGTATGAATGATTGGAATACCGGAATGGGAACAGCTTAGAGGCTAGTGTTCATAATTGCAGCATCTGCTGGCGCTGCTATAAATAAAGGTTTCTAAACAATTCCATATTATGAACCCCTAATTTCAGGAATTTATAACCTAGATGTGAAAAAAAATCCCTCTCAGTTGACGTTTAGAAAAAGAACAGATTTGGATATAAATGCCTTTACTGAGTACATACTCGGACAGATATACAAAATCTCTGTTTGTAAATCCATAGTTTTATATTTATCAAAAATATTGGTCGTACTGTCTTCAGAAACTCTTTTTAAAATCAGAGGGAAGACACTTGAATTTTTAACTGATGTTTTTAATAGGAAAATCCAGCACTGGACATTTGTTTTGTTTACATATTATGTCATGGTGTCGTGTTTTAAAAAAAACAAAACATTTTCTCACATCTGAAAACCTGGAACTCCTTGGTACTTGCCTTGTAGCTCACGAGTGAAAATGAGCCTGTCCGCTCTGTTTCTGCGTTAACACTGGAAACGAGCTGCACAGCGGTAACCGGGTGTTACCCTCCCTGCGAGAGAAGCCCAGGAGTGTTATTATTCTCTATACTTAGAGATTTGGTGCTACAGAAAAGGTATGAACATTCAAACCAAACCACTCTCTTTAAAAGTAAGGGGCATAATTGAATCTCTGGATTTGTGTATCTTTGTCTGTTGTTCTAAATGAGGCAGAGCGTCTGCCGTAAGGGACGTGGCCGCGTTATCTCTCTACTGACTGCGCAGAAAGCCAAGGTCTGTCAGCCCAGGCAGTGGTGGGGACAAACCCTTCTCCGCAGCCTCTGGTAACAACACCTACGGCAGGTGGTGGAGGAATAGGGTAGTCAACATCTGCTCAGATTTCAGACCAAGAAGCCCTTAGTCATTGTGTGGATTGTAGTAAGATCTCATGAGAGCAGCACGCATCCCCAGAGATCTCGGGAGATGGTAGCTACCATGCTCGTGTTGTCTCTTCTCCTGTTCCTGCCTGAGCTCCTGTTTGTGTAAATCAATCTATCTTTGCCACTGATTTCACAGGGATTAGCATTTCATCCTCTCTTAACTACTGCCTTCTCAGCCTACTACCTGCATCCTGCTCAGTAAATTCAAATTTTAAAAAATGGGAGTAAAAGACATACTAAAAAGGTCATTTAATGGCATTTTGATTCACTAGGTGCAGCAAAGGATGCAATGGATTATACAATAAAGTGGTGCAAAAGGCAAACGGATCTCCTGCAATGTTCACTTCCCAAACGCAATGAGATTTTTCTCTGTTTGTGTCTTCTCTTGACACTGGAATCCAAAAACTGCGAGGAACAAGTGTCTGTAGCCTGATTGACCTGACCCTCAGGAAGAGAGTATCAGCAAATGTATGAGAATCATTTCTAAAATCAGCACAGGAATTCAGACAAGTTACTTCAAAATTGGATTGTCTCAAACAAACAGTATGATGTTTCTTTGCTTGGAATTATGTGAGTATTTTGGGTGGCACGTTTTTAACATATCAACTATTCAGAACTATTATTTAGTGTAAAAAATATTTGGCTTCCTGCAACCTTTTAATAAATAGTAAGCAAATCAGGAAAATATTTGCAGTAAAACCTAAGAAAAGAGGATAGGCTTAATAATTCTCTTCAAACTGCCAAATAGCAACAAATCAGTGGGTAGAAAACAAAAAAAAGAGTAGACTGATTTGGGAAAAAAAAAAAGCTATATCAATATAACTTAATTGTTGAAATCCACCAGGGGAAAAAATGTGGTTTAGCCACTAGAATTAGAAGTGCCCTTCAGGTCCCATGTGGAAGGAAATACCTGTGACCCATCAGGATGTGGAGGGTCAGGCGTTCTGATTGCAGATAAGGCTGAGCGAGCCAACGCAGGGTGCAGAAGGTCAAAAGAGGGAGGCGTACTTAGAACTGCACGCTGGTTTAAAGAGCTGCTTGTAGAGGTGTCGATATAAATGGTCCCTTGCTTTTCACACGCCGTCTCCATATCCTGCCCCGGTGCTGGCAGTAGCAGAATGAACGATTTTGTGGGAGGGGAAAAAATGGGAAATGCAGGATTTGACATTGATGTCTATTAAACAACGCAAAGTTGCTTCACAACAGACAAAAAAAAAAATATCTGTGCATTTTACCCACAGATGTCCAACTGCAGCTTTAGTCGTACAGTCAAGGAATATAAAAAAATGATCAGTCGAGCATCCTGGCGAGTCTGAATGGTATGCAATTCAGTTAGGAATGCCATATAAGCAAAAAAAAAAAAAAAGTTAGCAAATGCTAAAATAATGCAGATAAGGGGAATCTTTTCTGGCTGAATCACAAATTCCTCAAAAGCTAACATTTATCCAACGTTTTTGGTTCAGAAAATAATATTGCTTGACCAATTCTACTTTTCATGCTTAGCTTTCAGAGTTTTAAAACACTTTTCAAAAGACAGCCACTTTCCTATACCTCGAGCAGGGTCTATTTCTATTTTGAGCATATGCTTTCCTAGATAACACAGAAAAACTCCTCACAACACTCAAAGCATTGTATTTTCCTGAAAAATGGTTTAAATTAGGAATTGTTCCGCATAAATTAATACAACTACACAGGCAGAGCCGCAGCTCGCATCTGTGTATTCAGACTACATATTACGTTAAACAGTTCTGCCTTCTTCCTCTGCCTACTAGGGGAAGGCTCAAACTAGACATATCTCTACAAATTTTATGCAATAAAGATGGAAAATTTAGGGGAGCAGATAATGAACTGCAGCGTTTTTTCAGTTGGGGTTATGATAGCTTCTCAATTTCCTAAGCAAAGAGGTACAGATCCTATCAAATATTTATTCCTGCTCCTTGTACTTGCTGTTCATCACCTAATAAAACAATTTGTAATAGAAGAGTATTTGGTCCAATGATCATGAATTTTGTATCAAAGTTATCAGTTCATAGCTTTAATGCTCAAACAGTTGCTCTTAGGGTTCTCAGCTAATTGGAGAAACATTTTCCGTTTAATTTAGAAAACTTGTGATTTCTATGACAGCCTCAGAAATGTTCTTTTGAGAAACGGGGCTGTTTTTGAAGCATCAGAGGTAAGGGAAACCCTGTGGCCCAGCAGCTACAGAAGCAATTTTAGGCTGGATAGCATCCCCACTAGCTGGCAGTTTTCTGTGTGCTTTGCAAAAGGGAATTCTAAAGAAAACCAAAACAACAAACAAAAACAACCAAAAGTAATGGGTGCTCACATGTACTCAACACAGGAATAGGAAATAAACTGGGGAAATAGAGGTAAGGAAATTCAGAGTAAGGGTTGAAACTCCTTCTCCATCAAATGGCGTAAAGTTGTTACAACCCCAGGTGAGCACTACTGCAAGACAGCAAATGAAAGCATCCCTATGTCCAACATCTCTTTACTGCAGCATCCCTGTCGTTGCGCAGGATGGGGCTCTGCGATTGTTCCACAGATGTGTGCTCCAGCCAACACAAATCACAGAATCACAGAATGGTTTGGATTGGAAGGGACCTTAAAGATCATCTAGTTCCAACCCCCCTGCCATGGGCAGGGACACCTCCCACTAGACCAGGCTGCTCAGAGCCCCATCCAGCCTGGCCTTGAACACTTCCAGGGATGGGGCATCCACAGCTTCCCTGGGCAACCTGTTCCAGTGCCTCACCACCCTCACAGGAAAGAATTTCTTCCTGATATCTGATCTAAATCTACCCTCTTTCAGTTTGAAGCCATTACCCCTTGTCCTATCATTACACTCCCTGATAAAGAGTCCCCCCCCATCCTTCCTGCAAGCACCTTTTAGGTACTGGAAGGCTGCTATAAGTTCTCCCCAGAGCCTTCTCTTCTCCAGGCTGAGAATAAATCAGAGCACCCAATAATACCGTCTTGTACCATCTCGGTAACCCAAGCTGAATGGGGACGTGAATAACCATCAAGTTGATGGCAATGGGAAGCTCAGCCTGAACCAGTCACTCCATCCTCCTCCCGCTTTGCTGGTGTTACTGGTTGCTCTCTCTGGGTGTGCTGGAGAAGAGGAGCTCAGCGAGCACTTTGGCATTCTGCACATGCCCTGCCACAGGGATTTGGCATCTGGTCGTTTGGCTAACAGTGTTAATGTTAGTGCAGAATAGCGCAGCATGAAAAAAGGTCTGCGAAAATATATGACTATTGATTTGGTAAAGGAAAGTGAGCATATTGGTTAAATAGATACTCTGGTATGCATACTTTTGTGATAACAATCATTACTTATCCCTGAGACTTTTATGGCTTCTTTAGAAATTTTATTGTTGTATAAATTCATACTTGGGCACCTTATAAAAGTAGAGTTTTGACAGCGTAATAGTCCATAAAGAAAACACAGTTTCAAGAACTGGACTACGGATTTTGTGGTTTGCCATCTTAATGCAGTGCCATGCAAAAAATACCCAAACCAGGTTTTGAGACCTTGAATGGCCTTTCATGATACGAAACCAGGCCACCTTCCTTCCTAAAAGCACTCTTTGAAAGTGGATCATTAATTTGATATAAGGTTAATCCAGCTGCTTCCTCTCCATATATACATTTGGTGAATGTGAAAGCCTCTCTAAAACATTACCAACAGAAAACGCACTGTGAAATTCAGAAGATTTCCAGTACGGAGTTTCAGCTCTGCAATTTTTACCCTCAAAGTACAAGAGATAACGTATTAATCATTTGCCAAATTCCTATTTTCAAATCCAAGTTGTTTATTTTTATTTTTTTTTTAGTTATTTGGTTGCATGAGGACAGAAAACGTCTTTTATCACTTTCTAATACACTTCATACCTGTTTAAGATAAAAAGCAGAGCAGGCCAAATGTTCAGCAAATTAGAGGAAAAACATTCGCTTTCATGTTGTTTACAAGGTGAAGTTCAAACCTGCAAAGATATTTTAAGGTAAAAATACTGTCATTCACTTATACCTAGTAAATAGCCCAGGCAGACTACTGTAACGAGATGGTTGTGTATCATTTTGAATAACGTATTAATAAAGCCAGTTGTAAATCGTGATGGTGGCTGTGCAGGATAATTGTGAATCTTAAGCACTAAGACAATAATTAGTATTAAAAGGAGCTGTGGCTCAGAAGATTTACTACTGCACTTGTAATTGGTAGGTAGAGTGTATAACAAAATAATAATAACCTGAACTGAAAATCCACAACAGTCTTCATACTTAATCAAATAATGCTGCACTAATTATGTTTGTCATAAAAAGTTCATTCCTTGGAAAAGCGGTTTAATGTTTATAAAAAAGCATTATGAAGACAACTTCTTAACCTTATAGCATTTTAGTCACCACTAATTGTTGAGTTCTGTGTGAAACAAATATTGGATATTTAAGGGAATTTCTTATACCTTTTCCACAGCGCTCCAAAGTGAAATTGCTGCTGGTAAGATCCCATTAAGCTTATCTGAAATATAGCGACGCCAGCAAAAATACGTGTTTGTGAGTTTTTAGGTACGTGTAGTTGTGGTGTTAGGACCCTTCAAAGAAATTCTTTTTTTTTTCTTTTTTTTTTTTTTCATTTTTGCTTATGCTCCATTTACAAAGGGGCAAATGATTGAATTTGCTTCACTGAATTGAACTTATACAGCTTCCTGCTGGGTTCTGGGGAGCATTTATGGAACACCACCTGGAGGGCAGCTGCTCTTTTCTCCTAGCTCTGAATATCATTAAATTTCAGCAGCAACATGACACACTGTAGAAAATTTTGTTTTAAGGCTGCACTCTTCTGTGCTGTTGTTGTCAAGAGCAGAGAGAAGCAGGGGGGAGTTTCTGGAAAGAGAGAGTGATAGATTTCATTCCTTGTCAGCCAGTGCCCACAACCAGGAAAAGTAGAAGGAATGGAAGGATAAAAGGGACTCTTTTTTTTTATTTTTTATTTTTTTTTTAGGGAGGGGAAGCCACTTGGAAACATGATTTCAAAACAGTACATTGTCTTTGTGTAAATAAAAGTATTTATGGCCTGTGCTGAAGCGTTCACTATATAACTCATATTTGGGCTGCAGAATGTCTTTGCTTGGAAAAGGAGAGCAATTGCTAACCTTATCTTGCACATGTGGGTGACATTGGAGCTGCCCTAAGAACTCATTTTCTCGTAACTATTTGCTTAAGCATTTCGCTACCAGATTAAGCCTGAAGACAACGTTGCAGTGAAACGCCGTCAAACCCTGCTTTATGCCTGTGCCTTCCAAAGGGGCAAGTAGCTGTGGCTCGGACCCTTTACGGGATTTACACCTTTTGAACAGGTTGGTTTTTTTTTTTTCATTACAATTAAGAAACCTTTTGTATCAAGAGAAGAGTAAGATGGGACCGACTTATGGCAGCTGACCTCTATTGCTGTGCTTCAGGTTTTTTGTCCCTCCTCTAGTTTCCAGCCTTTAAGTGCCAAACCCACTATGGAGAGAGGACTGCATTCCCCTGGGAATTATAGCATATGGCCCAGCTATCTGCATGCTTCCCGTATTCCATGAAGTCCACATCAGTCATCTTGCCGATGCTAACAGGAAGCTTGGCACAATGATCAGAAACAACAATCTATATACAGTAAATGTTATCAATGTGATTTATCTGCTCAGTGCCTTGTTTTAAATATTCAGTGTTTTTTCAGTGGAATATGACAATTAACTCCTATTTCTGCACATTTCAACCTCTGCGTTCGCTCCCTCTTTCCAAGTTGCACCTTTTACCCTCACTCTCTTTGCACTTTGCATCAGCTCCCGATTCTCGTCTCTTTTCTCCTTAGTTCACCATTAAAATACTTAATAGCAACACTAGTGTGGTCTCCATAATGAGCTGGAGTGTTGTACAATTGGTCACCAATTAATATTGTTGTGTAATATGAATGATTGACACTCTCTTCTCAAAGAAAAATCCAGAAATATGTGGTTTTGTCAGAATCATAATGTTACTCGAAAAGCATCACTTTCAACAGCAGTGAGAATTTGCTGTTACAAATGAGAAAATCTCAATAAAGAAAATCTGAATAAACTTAAAATTCACATTTCTTGTTGATTTAATTTAAAGGTCTGTTTCAAATAGAACAGTTGACAGAAAGTTGTATCACTTACTTTCAAATTGAAATATCTATGGTCTCACACTGACATTTCTAAATCAGAAGCTTTCATAATATTCTTCGTGAGCAGCATTTCAAACAGCAGTGCCAGTTTTGTCTGGTACTTTTTCCAAATGTGTCCGAGTACTTCTTCCAATTTCCACAGTGACTACAAGTATTTGCACTCTGTGAACAATGAAGGGCCCCTGACCTGGACCAAAGCGTCACTTGTATTACCCAAAGTTTGAACAAGACAGAGGCACCAGGTCATAGATATTGGGACCAGTACTGTTTAATATCTTCATCAATGACATGGACAGTGGGATCAAGTCCACCCTCAGCAAGTTTGAGGATGCCACCAAGCTGAGCGGTGCAGTTGACGCACCTGAGGGATGGGGTGCCATGCAGAGGGACCTGGACAGGCTCAAGAAGCGAGCCCATGTGAACCTCATGAGGTTCAACAGGACCAAGTGCAGGGTCCTGCGCCTGGGTCGGTGCAACCCCCGGTACCAATACAGGCTGGGGGATGAAGGGATTGAGAGCAGTTCTGCTGAGAAGGACTTGGGGCGAATGGTGGATGAAAAGCTGGACATGAGCTGACAATGTGCGCTTTCAGCCCAGAAGGCCAACTGTATCCCGGGCTGCATCAAAAGAAGCATGGCCAGCAGGTTGAGGAAGGTGATTCTCCCCCTTTACTCTGCTCTCGTGAGACGCCACCTGGAGTACTGCATCCAGCTCTGGAGCCCTTAGCACAGGAAGGACATGGACCTGTTGCAGAGGGTCCAGAGGAGGGCCACAAAGATGATCAGAGGGCTGGAGCACCTCTGCTATGAGGACAGGCTGAGAGAGTTGGGGTTGTTCAGCCTGGAGAAGAGAAGGCTCCAGGGAGACCTTATTGTGGTCTTTCAGTACTTAAAGGGGAAGGAGGGGGACAAACTTTTTAGTGGAGCCTGTTATGATAGGACAAGGAGTAATGTGTTTAAACTAAAAGAGAGTAGATTTAGACTAGATATAAAGAAGAAAGCTTTTACAAAGAGTGTGGTGAAACAGTGGCACAGGTTGCCCAGAGAGGTGGTAGATGCTCCAGTCCTGGAAACATTCAAGGTCCGGTTGGACGGGGCTCTGAGCAACCTGATCTAGTTGAAGATGTCCCTGCTCATTGCAGGGGGGTTGGACTAAATGACCTTTAAATGTGCCTTCCAACCCGACACATTCTATGATTCTATGATAAATATTTTGGGCTCCCTAGAGAGATAGTGAGAGAGCGACTGTACCTAACTTGGCCTAGGTGGCTTAACAGTGTAATCAGGACTGGTTTTCCCTCATGACCACTGGAACTGATTAATGCTAAACTTTCATACAGGAAGAAAATTTTGTATTTGAAACAACTTTAACCCTTGAGTATTAGTTGAAGGATGTGATGAGGATCAATGCTGGCAGAGCAGCCCTCATCACTGAGATTACACTCAATAGGACTCCTCCAGTGCAGGACCAGCATTTCCAGTTGATTCAGGATCCTAGATTGAAATATAAAAATATTTTGTTTTCTCATGGGAACTAATATTGGCCATTCTGAAAGCCAGGAGGGGCCCAGGTAGAAAAGAGGCAGATTCCAAGCAGGAGGTGAGGGTGCTAAAACACCCACTGAAAACAAACCATATTTTCCAGAATCGGGCCCACACTTTCCAAGCTCAGTGCTCAGGGAAACTAGAAAGGCTTTTTCTATGTTACAAGAAAACTCATACTTAGTGAAGCCATTGAGTTTGTCTATATTTCTTCTGCCACAGCAATCTTGCTGGAAATGAAAACCTGCATACGATGAACACCAAATAATGGATTTTCAAACTAGCACTGAAATGAAAAAGATCTTTCTGGGTAAGACTGGTGTCTAGGTAAAATGTAAATTCAATCTCTCTGCAAAGCAATTCCGAATAATCAGAAATGCATACAGTCACTAAAATACATTACCAGAATAACAGAGAAATGGAACAACATGACAATGTATTTTTTTTTCCTGCTTGAGAATAGAAGTAGATGGTTCTCCCAAATAATTATCTATTTCAAGAGAAAACTGTTCGCATGCAAAAAAACGCATGCTTCCATTTCATATATCTCGCTCCTTGGGTTAGCTCCAATTCTGGTCTTTGCCCTGGTCCAAAATGGGAGCAATTGCTTTGTACAAGCTGTCTTTTCAAACGTGACTTCTCAGCGTACTTATTCATTTAGTCTCAAGACTGTACGGGGAAGAGTCCACGGGACTGTAATGGGGAGAATGTCAGGGCTATTCCTGTTCTGCCGGGCTTATTGTGTAGCCTTAGATAAATTACCTTAGCCCTGGTTCAGATCTTCCTTTCCTGCTTTGGTTTGTTTATGCCTAACCTGCCAGGTGACGAGCTTGGAGAGCACTCCGAATTTGTGTGTAGCTGGTCACCTGCCCCACTCTTCTCTTGCAGGTTGGGAAGTGAAAGAGAAAGGAGATGCAAAGGTATGTGGAAGGGGTTGAGCAAACCTCCGTTAATCTTGTTCATGAGATGATTCTTTACAGTGAATTTTCCCTGCAAGGTGAGGAACACAGTGGACTGAGTTTGTAGCTGAACGAAGGTTTTGGGCATGCACTCAGGACCTGGGGCAAGTCTGTGCTTGAAAAATGGTTCCCTCCATACACTGCTTAACTGGCAGCGCAGATATTGCTCTGGGTCACACAGCCAGTCACATCAATCAGGCTTTTCCAGGTAAAGAAGAAAACAGAAATCGGGAAGAGGTTTCTAGCTCCCTGTGCCATCCTTTTCTGACCAGTAGTGATGGTATGGGGAGAACTCCAAAACTGCAGCTCCCTTCTATAAATTACTGATAATAATTCCTTATCTCAGACTTCGCCTTGTCGTGAGATACCAACTGCTGTGCAAATCGCAAGTACAATTAATTATTAATTTCTGGTTTATTATTGATTGACCATTTTGTCAAACAAACTATATGATAAGCTGCAATAAACTCTTTTTGTTTGCTGCTCCGACTCACAATTCCTAGTGCGGTAAAACTGAAAAAAAATAATAAAATGAGATCAAGTCTCAGCTGACTTACAAAGATCATTAGTAACCATGTCTTGTATGCAAGAACTGGATTCGGGCCATGCTGACACAAGACAATCAGTTTTCTATACTTGCAGGATGCTGTAATGAAATGCCTGATTTGATGAAGTTAGAGGCGTTATGATATTTTCATCATTGTGTAATAAAGCATCAGGAAGCCTTCAAGCCTCTAATGTTATTGAATACCTTGGTGGTGTTAATACTAAGAGTGTACAGTTTGCAACGTAAGGGAAGGAGAAGGAGGGAAGCGGAAGGACAGTTTGGGCTCTTGGTTTAAGGTGAACAATCTTTTCCCAAGTAATGTGTTCTCCACCATCATTAAATGACTGTCGGGGTTTTGCAGGCACCTGGAACCTCGTGGCATATTCATAAATAAGAAATAGTGGATGGAATAAGTAAATTTTTCTCATTTTCACCACAAAGCAAAGGTTATTAGAGGGAACGGTACGCTGGTTTCTTTGCAGTTACGTATTTTTTGTGAATATTTAGTAATATTGCTGGATATTCTTTCAGGAACCAAAAGAACGCAAGGTGATTTTCATAGGAATTAGCAACATACTTTTATATGCATATACATTTGCAGTTCCGTAGTGTCTTTTATTTTAAGGTTATTATCCAAATTTACAACAAATTAATAAAAATGAAAAATTAAAACCAGTATTAACTGAAGTGTTGCTTTCCCAGAGTCCCAGTCACACTCAGCATATTTAATTCATTGCTGGGAATTCAGCGGGGCTTTGTGTAGGAATAAAACAAACAACATTTCTATGTGCCTTCATTGTTTAGCTACTGTACAATTTCTTGTGACTGCTGATATTATTTATAGCTAGGAGGTTTGTTTGTTTGTTTTCCATTTGGAAAAAAAAAATAGGCAATGAAACATTTGTTAAATTTATTTCTTTTTAAAACAATGGTAATAGAAAGATTTACATGGGCATAACAAAACAAGGACATAAAGAGCTTTGTAAAGATCATCGTATAACCTTTTTTTCTCCAAATATATACAACCAATAGGAATGTTATGTGGTTTGCTGCTTTGTTCAGTAATGAAGCTCTAATTTCCATTTCCACTGTACAGCTGTTGCACTTCTCTCCCTCGGATTTTGCCAGCGCAAGCCCAAGCTCAGGATTGCCAGCAAGAAAAGTCTGCCTAGAGGGAGAAGTCAGGGCAGCCTAAGAAGCCCGCATCCATGGCTTTTCCAAGCCCAGCTCCACCAAAAGCGAGCAGAGGTAGCTGGGATGGGAAAACAGCCAGGGCACCTGGTGGATGCCCTGACTGGATGCTCCACATCGTTCCTGCCTGCGCTCTGAAGCTTCACAGCTCTCCAGGAAGGAGACTGCCCTGCACAAAGGCAGCTTGCACACCGCCAAGCTCATCCGTAGGACAGGTCACATTATGGCCGTGCCCTTGGGTATCTTCAATTTTGCAATAAGGGGATGACATGGGGCCAGGTAGCAGTTAGGGCAAGGCCCTTCTTAGCAAAACCCCTGCAGAATTTTGCAGGATCCTCCTCATTAATTAAATACCTTTCAGGCGTATGCTGCAGAGTGGCTTTTCGCTTGCTCTGTAATAGTATATACGAAGGGCAGCTGCTCAGCAGGTCCCAATCGGGCGAGCACGTGGGACACAGGACTTGGTAAGTGTCTTTTCTTGCAGGTCATGTTGCTGCCTCCTTCAAGGCAGCAGAACCAAAGAAAATACCCTGCGTCCACTTCATCAGTTCAAATGTTATTTGGTTGTAAGTGAGGTGAGGGCAGCTGCAGCCCTGCACTGTTCTTCAGGAGGAAGGAAAAGGTAAATGATAAATCCGTGTGTCTGCGTCCATTCGACTGTGAACATGCTTTATATCTCTAACGGGTATATTGCTGTGATGTCTAATGCATACATTCTGCCAGGCATTTTTTTCATGTCTTTGCTAAATTTTCACTTTCTAAGAAGCCTGCTGGACTAAATAGACTTTCCAGCCCCCTAAAAAAAATAAGAAATTCCAATGCGAGAACTATGATTATAATTTTAGACTTGATAAAGAGAAGCTTTAACCTTATTGCATAAATTAAGTACATAATGTAACAAATCCTACATGAGTCGTAAATAGCTTCCACCTAGGCAGGTTAACTGGCCCACATATGAGTGTGAAATATTATACAGTGAAACCCGTGTGCCCTAAGAGACTACCCTAGGGTACTGACAAATACTTTACAACATCAAATTACCCATATTAAGCAAACCGGCTCTGCAGTTTATCCAGAGATGGCCTATAATTGGTTCAAGGTACAACGCTTTTTCCTAAAAGACCTGCTAAAACACTATGGATTTCAAGGCCAACAATATATACGTACATTATTATGAATAAACTCTGTCGCTTTGAATTGTTTTGAATTTTGTGGAAGATTTCATATCCGTCAAAATAAAAGCTGTTAAAAATAATTGTTTTCTTTTTAATTTCATATAACTGGCTGCTGAATATTTAATTAAAATCAAGTTAAAATTAAATTTTTGTGTTAAATTCACTCATTAAGTTTACATATTTCAAGTTTTCAGTAGAAAGAAGTCAACATTTCCATTTAAACAAGCTCAGTGACAGTAATTTCCAATATCAAATAACTGGCATATAATCTCTTATGGGATTCCCTTCACTTTTTTTTTCAAGTACAATTTTCAGACGCTTTTAATAAGAGACACATCTCTTCGAAATTGTTCTCCTGCCCTAAAAAAGCGATCTGGTAAAAATGGCACTGGGGGGCTCTGGATTCATTATCACACTGGTTTTCCTACCCAATGAGCTCCGCTTGCAAGTAAATTTCTGACTGCCAGCTGCACAAACTCAGCCCGAGTCCTGGATCCCTTCCATCTCATGCATCACCACCAGTAATAAATATCCTGTATGCCAGAATATGCCCTCCATGGCATCTGTGCAATCCCAGTGCCATCCGCGAATTTGCACAGGTGTTGCTGGGGGGCAGACGCTCAAATCAATAGGGTTACACACAAGTGGCCGAGGAAATTATCTGTCAAACACAACTACCCGTACTACAATGATCCATGGGATGGAAGGGACCCCCTCCGACTTGCAGAGACGGGTTTTAGTCTCACAACCAGGAAGAAAAACGTGTTTTGTCTTGCAAACAAAAGTTCTGAGAGGGTTTCAATGTACGTGGAACATCCCCACGTTATTTTTTATGCCGTTTCTTAGAGCATAAAATGGTTTTGCAGCATATGGGATGCCCAAAAAACACATTTGGATTTTTTTTTTTTTTTTAAGAAGCTGCACTTTGCAATCAGGATGTTATTATGAAAAATGGCAAGTGATATCTTGGTATCTTAAAACATCTCCTTGTGTAAGACGGCGTGGCTGAGAGGAAATGGCCCATCCATGTAGTCCCAGTGAGACAGCACTGTTGTCCAACAATGTCTTAGGGGAGGATGGTGGAGCAACAACACACTCCAGGATGCCAGACTTACACACACAACATACAGAGCTGCAAGAATAAGTTTACTTTCTGCCCAGTTTTTAATTCCTAGATTATTTCAACCCATGCACACAACCTCTGTCTTGAGGTGTCTTTGCTGATCATGTTTTTACAAACAGTGGTCAAACGTCATTTCTGGAGGTACCTATGGGCAGCGAGCAGTTCAAAGGCAGTTCTTTTATCAAATTCCTGTTACGTGACCAGGAGGAGAGTTGTGTATCGGCTAACTGAATACTCAGCTCTGGCAGGAGGTGACTAGGAGGAGCTCTTGCTCCCACCAACAGCTTCTCTGGGCTCCAGCTGGACCCCTCCAGCAGCAGAGGCTGCACCTCCTGGAAGGATGCTACAGGCTGTGGTGGGCAGCCAGCAAACCACCCCCCAAAGCTGCCCTCACCACGGCTGTAGCTGATGCATGTACTTTTGGCAAAATAAAGGTTTCAGCACAGAAAATCAAGGTTAAGTACATCTGGATACCTTTGTCTACATTTAGTTTCAAACTGGATGTAAATTGAGTTTTTCTGGATTTTGAGCAAACTAGTTTATCTTCTCGAATGATTACTGTATTTCAGTTAAATGACAGCACTTCACCTCTCACTCTGAAATTCGGTTGTTACGCGTGTCAGCTCCTGGCACCTACATACTTTTATTTTCGAAACAAAACCCTTGTGGAAACCACAGACTCGCGCCATCTCAGCTCCAAAAGCATGTGGTAACTAGCGTTCAGTAGCTGAACAGGATGCCAACCTCTCAGCGATGACAAGGAAGTTGAATTTTTCATGTGAATTAGGAGCTTAAGATAAAAACTCTAGGGAAGGGAAGACTCACCAAATCACAAAAAGGAGAGTCGGTGTGCCTTTTCACTGTTTTACCCTGCATTAGCTAACACGAGGTAAGACCACAGCTTATTTTTTACCTCATGACTGCAAGACTCCAGGAACTTATTCCAGAAAAGATTCCTAGGAAACGTGTCTGTGATCTAACCTCCGGTGTGACCCCCTCCGTTCAGAATTCATCATGTGTTTCCCGTTAAGACAAAACTCTCTCGGCGCTGTAATTCTTTCTTCCTCAATTTTGGATCTACAGCTTGTGATTGAAACCGCTTCCCACACCTTGCAGAAGGTGCGTAACTCCAGTTTTCCCACACATTCTCCATGCAAAGTCATTTCGGGCTCTCCAGACAAAAATCTGCAGCACAATTCAGAACAGGCATGAAATAAATAACCAAAAGAACACTGCACTCATAGTACTACTTGTCTTTGGAGTTAGCACAGTAAAAATCTTGGCTTTTCAGTTCACTGAAATCTAAAAGAGAGCAGGTACTGTAAGGAGAGGGAATGTCCTCTGTTTTTTCTAAAACACCGTTTCTTTGACAGCAAACTTTTTTTGCCCATATTTAATTCTTGTTTGGTAGTCAAAACCTTGCAAGAACGGCATAAGGTCAGCCTCTTGGAAAGATGGATCCCTTCACCTTTTTTAAGCACCGATGGGGGCAGACGTAAGCACATTCAGAGGGCCTATATTCCTGCACGAAGCGGTTTCTGCTGGCTATCTTCAGGCCTTTGGAGGCACCTCACCAGCTTCTAGACTCGGAGATCTCAGTGCTTTCACTGGCACGTATATTCATGCTGCACTGCACTCAGGATAACAAGTCCACTCCGAACTGGAGCACTAGGAAGCCCAGTGTAGAGCCAGACTCACAAAAACAGCCTCCTTCCAAGGGGGCAGGCATAAAAAGCTCTCCAGTGAATCCTGTTTTACCTGTTTTCTCCCACTTCCTGGGGTAGCCCAGCCTTCTACTGACCTAGATAATGAAAAGATGATTATTCATTCGAATTTCAAAAGAATGAGTAGTGGGCTGTTAGCTCTAGCTGTTGCGCTCTAATAGGAATATGCACGCACACATACAATTATTGAACTGCTTTTAGAAAATTATTTCATTTTAACAGTAATATCTACTTATTCACGTACATGTTTTAATCAGATTTCTAAAATCCTCAAGATTTCTTTTTTTCCTGAGCGTGGTTATTATTTATCAGCCTGTTTTCAGCTTCATTATCTTCCTAACACTACCCTTCAAAATAAAACAAAAAACAACATAACATTAACAAGCATGAGAAAACAGTAATGCCGTTTATATTTAAAAAATCACTTTGAGGAAAAAATTGAAATGTTGCCAAGACACTTCAGAAAACGAGATATACCAGAAAAATAGAAAAATGGGATTTACAAAAGTTATGTGATGTCCATAGTGTTAATACGCTTCTTCACAGGGACACAAATGAAGGAGAAGAAACATCCCAGACAAAGTCTGTTGTAATGATGGTGGCTTCAAACTACACCAAAGCAATATTAGAAATTATTTCTCCTGATCTTAATGTGTTAAATGACAGATTCTGTCACCCTGGTGGATGGAGTTCTAGTCACCAAAATGTCTTATCAATATTGATTATATGGTTTCCCTTGGAATTGACTGAAAATTTTCCAAAACAGTTCATGGCTCTTGGAAAATGCTGATTCCACAAAATAACAGTATTTTATGGAATTTTTTTTGTTGTTGCTGTTGTTCCTTTCAGAGGAAATTGAGGAAACATTTAATTTTCATTTCATCAACTTGAATTTTATGCAATTATCTGACATAATGAAATCTCCCATAAAAGTTGAAACACCGACAATAAATTAAAACACTTCAGTGTGTTTCACTTTGCAAAACTACACCATTATTTCCACCTGGGTTCAAAATGCATGGAAAAACCTCAGCATTTCTCACAGGGGTAATCTTTTATTTTGCAATCTGAATACTGATATTTACAGGAAAATACTAATAAATAGGATTAACTGAGATGCTTTGTATCCTAGTATCGTTTTAGTAACAGAGTCCTAGCAGCAGTCAAGCTGCCTTCCCTGGAGGCAGCCAGCCAGCTACGTATCTCCCTAGGCCACACCATCATTATACGAAACATACCCTCACCCTTTCTGACACCCTCACCACACAGACAGCTCTACAGCGTGCCCCATCGCAGCCGGTCCTCACCCAGACGGGGCGGAAAGTGCCAAATTCGCAGCCCTCTCGGAAGGAATGCCCTGCCCTGCCAACAGCCTTCCTCAGAGAGACCACAGCTGACCACAGCTGCGACAGAAACTCGGGCGCTCCCGAAGGTACTGCACCCTCACCTCATGTGGTTTCTCTAAATTGTAACGTTTTATGACAGGTTGAGAACCCTGCCAGGCAGATTCTCCATTTTACCTGCCATCTCCCAAAGGACAGGCATTATTATGGGGTTAGATGGGACCACCAGGTGCAATCGCAAGGGGAGAGAGAGGTGGCAGCAAGCCTCAGAGGAAAAAAAATCCCTCCTGGGGGCCCTCATGGAGAGGTAGAGCAATATTTTTAAAAATCTATCTTTACAATGAAGTAACCGAACCTTCTTCAGCTATGCCCTTTCCTTTCCCTCTACTCTGTGCACCCAGCTGGGGTCAGGCAGGGGAAGCGACACGACACTATGTATCTGCCTCTTATCCACTCCTCCAAACTCCTCCTGGCTCCCGACAAGTGCAGCTGAGAGCTGGGAGCCTTAATGTATCCATAAAGCTAAAAGAGGTGAGTGACTCTTTTTTTTATTATTATTAATTTTGTTCTTGTAACAGCACTAGTCACTCCACAGCCCTATGATATCATACTCACATCATCCAAACAGTAATTTTGCTATGGTCTGAGGAAAATGAACCACTGTGCTAATTAAAGGATGATGTACCAGGGGACCTGCTGCCCCATTAGCACCAGTTCATGGGATGCGCTCTGACAGTGGAGCGGCTGTGCCAGGGCTCATCCCTCTCACTGCCACCATGGTCGCATCCAGCCAACAACCGTCACAAAACTTATTAAACTTTTGCCTTGCTAATAACTGTAAACTGTAGCTAGAAAAACACAAAGGGACCCGCAGAACAGTGTGCAAATTCATTTCCAGCACACATTTTGCAAAGCAAAATGACCACAGATGAGTACACCATTGGCTTTGGATTTCACAAATTCTGCGATGAAAACAAACATGGGATTATGCGGAAGAGCTGGATCTGCCACGGGCGCTCTGCAATAATCGCAGCACTGTTGTTGATAACTGGATGCTTTCTGGAAAACAAACAAACAAACAAACAAACACACAAAATAAATCAGAGGTGTTTGATGCTTTCTGTAAGTTTTCACCCCTCACTTTGGAGAAGCCGCCGTTATCCCTGCCCACACCACGCGGGAGAAGCCTCCAGGTGGGTGCCACGACCTCCCTTATTTGGCTCAGCGCCTGTGGGCAGCCCGGGCCTTCCCTGGGCGGCCGTGGGGGTGGGGGGCTGGCCCGGCCCCGAGGAGCAGCGGTGCCCAGCAGGCCGGGGCCGCCGAGGCACCGACCGATCCCCCACGCCCCGGTCTTTGCCCCGCCAGCCCCGTTCGCCGCCGACAACCCCACTGAGGCAAGCCCCGGGGAAAGCGTGAGGCGCGCTCCTCCGGCGGGGGTGGGGGTTCACGGCCCCCGGCCCCGCTGCGGGGCGGAGGAGAGGGCCGTGGGCGGCCCCGCTCCACCGACGGCGGCGGAAGGGACTCCCCCCCCGAGGAGGGCCGCCCCACGCACCCGCCGGCCAGGAGCAGGGGAAGGCGACGGATCCCGGTGCGGCGGGAAGGCGGCGGGGACGGCACCGTTGAAGCGCTGAGGCGGCCGCGGAGCGCCAGCGCCCCCTGCCGGCCGCCGCCCCTCCCCGCCCGGCCTCCTGAGGGGAGCGGGACACCGGGGAGCCGCCGCCGCCCTCCCCGCCTCGCCCCGCTCTGCTCCGCTCCGCTCCGCTCCGCGCCCGGCGGCGGCCGAGACCCGCGGGCGAAGCCCCCCGCCGCGGCGCCGCCGCCGCCTCCCGTGAGGGGGGACGAGCCGTCGAGCGGCGGCAGCGGCCCCATCCCCCCGCTCCCCACCGCCCCCCGCGCGGGGGGTGTGTCAGCGCGCGGCGGCGGCGGGGGGGGGGGCGGGGCCGCCGGTAAGGCGTGTGGGCGTGTCCGGGGGCCGCTGATTGGCCGGCGGCGGGAGTGATGTCACCCATATGAAACGCTGATAACGAGTCGGGCGCGGAGCCGGGAGTTTCGCAGAAGGGGGAAAGAGAGCGAGGCAGCGCGCGCGGTGCTGCGCGGCGGCGCGAGGCCGGGGCAGAGCGCGCGCGGCACCGAGCGCACGAGCCCAGCCGCGCCCCCCCCCCCCCTCCCCCTCCCTTCCCCCCCGCTCCCAGCCCGGTCCGGCCGCCGGGGCTGCGGGCGGTCGCCCCCCCCGGTCGCCCCCGCCCCCGGCAGCGCGGCGGAGAGCTCGGCTGGCAGCGGGGGCAAGGTGCGGCGGTGGGGAGGGGGCGGCGGCGGCGGCGGCGGCGGCGGAGCGGCGGCTTTGTTGGGCTCGGAGGGGAGCGCGGCGGCGGGAAGGAGCCGTCGCTTCGGGCGAGAGCCCCCCCACCGCCATGGTGCAGCAAGCGGAAAGTACGGAGGCGGAGAGCAACCTGCCCCGGGAGGCGATGGACACCGAAGAGGGCGAGTTCATGGCTTGCAGCCCGGTGGCGTTGGACGAGAGCGACCCGGACTGGTGCAAAACGGCGTCGGGGCACATCAAGCGGCCGATGAACGCCTTCATGGTGTGGTCCAAGATCGAGCGGAGAAAAATCATGGAGCAGTCGCCGGACATGCACAACGCGGAGATCTCCAAGCGCCTGGGCAAGCGGTGGAAAATGCTGAAGGACAGCGAGAAGATCCCCTTCATCCGGGAGGCGGAGAGGCTGCGGCTCAAGCACATGGCCGATTACCCCGACTACAAATACCGGCCCAGGAAAAAGCCCAAAATGGACCCGTCGGCCAAGCCCAACGCCAGCCAAAGTCCGGAGAAAAACGCACCCACCAGCAGCGGCGGCGGCAGCAAAAGCGCCAAGAGCTCCAGCAAGAAGTGTAGCAAGCTGAAAGCCGCCGCCGCCTCCTCGCCCCCCAAGCCGGGCGCCAAAGCCGCCCACCACGGGGACTACGCGGGGGACGAGTACGTCTTCGGCACCCTGAAAGTCAGCAGCAAGACGGTCAAGTGCGTCTTCATGGACGAGGAGGAGGACGAAGAGGAGGACGAGGACGAGCTGCAGCTGCGGATCAAGCAGGAGGCGGAGGAGGAGGAGGAGGACGAGGAGCCGGGCCCGCAGCAGCTGCGGCGGTACAACGTGGCCAAAGTGCCGGCGAGTCCCACCTTGAGCTCCTCGGCGGAGTCCACCGAGGGGGCGAGCCTCTACGAGGAGGTGCGGGGCGGCTCGGCGGCGGCGGGCGGCGGCAGCAGACTCTACTACAGCTTCAAGAACATCACCAAGCAGGGCCCGCCGCCGCCGCAGCAGCCCGCCGGCCTCTCCCCGGCCTCTTCCCGCTCCATCTCCACCTCGTCGGCCGGCAGCGAGGAGGCGGACGACCTGCTCTTCGACCTCAGCCTCAACTTCTCCCAGCACGGCCACGCCGCCGCCGAGCTGGGGGCGGGCGCCGCCGCCGGCAACCTCTCCCTCTCGCTGGTGGACAAGGACCTGGACTCCTTCAGCGAGGGCAGCCTGGGCTCCCACTTCGAGTTCCCCGACTACTGCACCCCGGAGCTGAGCGAGATGATCGCGGGCGACTGGCTGGAGGCGAATTTCTCCGACCTGGTGTTCACGTACTGAGCCGGGGGCGGCGGCGGAGCGGCGGCGAGGCAGCGGCGGAGCGGGAGCGACGCGACGCCGGCGACGGTGATGATGATGCTGATGATGCTTAAAGAAAAAAAAAAAGTCTTGTTTTCTTTTAAAAAAAAAAAAAAAATCTCGAAGTTAGTTCCGAGCCCGGGAGTTGTGATTTTTATTTTTTTTATTATTATTGTTATTTTTGTTTTTTTTTTTTTTAATTTTTATTGCATTTGGTGATCACAACAACAACAGCAAAGGCAAATGGGACTGGGGGAAAAAAAATAATGATACAGAAGGCGCTGTTTGAAGCTTGTCGGTCTCTGATTGAAGTCTGGAAGATGGTCTGCAAAGAAGTCTTTTGGCAGCACAACTGTTACTCAAGGGGGTTTGTGGATTTTTTTAATTTTTTTTTTTCCCGTGAGAGATCTTAAAGAACTGTTCTGATTTTTTGATTTTTTTTTTTCTGAAAGGGACCATTGCAACTTTTTTTGGAGGGAGAAAACTGATGTCTTCTATGCATCCGATTCTTAACAAAGCTGCAGGGAGCTTGAAAAAATGCAGACTGTACAAACGCTTACAAATAACTGAACTGACTTAAAATCAGAGTTTACTTTTCAGATCAAATTGTTTATGGTTTTACAAATGTGATTTCTACTTGCCAACTTTTTTTTTTGTAACTTGTTCCCTTATACCTCCTTGATTGAATACCAGACAGCCTAGACCTCAGTACAAAAAGGTATTGAAACATTTTTGATACATAACAGACCTCAGTCTTTTTTAAAAATTAATATATTTTCAGGCGTATTTTTGTACAGTGAAAAGGGAACATTCTTGCTGTGTTTTTTCAGTAAGACTTTTCAGGCACTTCTTCCCTTTTATTTTCTTTTTTTTTTCTCTGTTTTTAGCATGCAAGTTTGTTGGTACGTTACGTCCTGGTTTTAAAAGGATTAAAATTTTAAAAAAATAATCCTTGCATCTAAAGGCCTTGTGGTTTTAAAAAAAAAAAAGAAACAAACACTTTTTTTGTACAGCTATAGTTCAGATTTGTTCAATATTTGTAGGTAAAGATTTATTGAAAATGGTGATATAGACCTCAGAGCTGTTATCTTAGTTTAAAAGATTGTATATGTACTGTACTATAGTAGGACTTTATGTATCTCATACGCTGTGATATGTGGATGGGGCCCCAGATGGAAGGTATGAAACTGGATTCTCGATTTTAGCAAAAAAAAAAAAAAAAGAAAAAAAGGCACATAGTTAAAAAAGTTTCTCATGTTGTGCAATATAATCTAAAGTACAGACCATCTACATATTTTGTAGCAAATGATGGCAAAAGCAGACTTGTGCACTGTCAACATCATAGCCTGTTTTTTTTTTTTTTTAATGCTGAAAGTCTGTATCTTGACAATTTTAATAAATCAGCTGGAACTGATAGAAACTCGTATCGCTATTAGTGTCTGTAGAAGTAACGCTGGAGATGCCATGTTGTCACCTCTCGCCCGCGGAGGAGCGGTAGCTGTAGGCTGTTGTGCATGACCAGAGCTAGGGAAGGACTGCTTCTTTTCTTTTTTCCTCTTTTTTTTTTTTCCTACCCCCCCTCTCCTGCCTTTCCGCTTCCCCCCCCCGATTTTGCTCGGCGGGTCCCCGCCGGCGGCGGGGGGTCACCGTCAGGCGGGGCCGCGGCTCGTTGCGGGATGGGGCGGGCCGGGCGGCGGCAGGTTGGCTCCCCCCGGGTATTTTCGGCTCTCCCGCCTTTCTCCCCCTCCCCAGCCAGCCGGTGATCGAGCCCCGGCCCCCCGCATGCGCTGCCCGGGGAGGTGGGCTGCGGGCGGGGGGCGCGGCGGGGCCGGGTGCCCGCTCCCGCCGCCGCTGCGGGGGACGCGGCTCGCTCTCTTCCCCCCCGTCCTCCCCCCGCTGCTCTTTTTTTCCTCCCCTCTCCCCTTTTTTTGATGAATAGCCCGAGTGAGGCGGAGATGCTGGGAGTAGCGGTGCTGCATCTCCTCCGCCCCAGGCAGCGCTCGGCCCGGCGGGGCGGCCCCGGGCGGGGGCGGGGGAAGGAAAGAAAGGGGGAGGGGGTACGAGCTTCTGCTATAGGTGAGCAGACTTTGTCAGTGTGCATTTTTTTTTTTTAATATATTTTTGACCTTAGGAGCCATCAGATCTCAGTTGCGCGTTCTGAAATAACCGCTGATGGCAATATAAACAAACTCACAAGGTGGAAGTTTGTTTCTCAAGAAGTTTACTTTTTATCTGATAGGCATTGGTAAATTCTTTTTTTTTTTTTTTCCTCCACTAATTAATGATCCAGCTGTTTACAGGGACAATTCACTGTGCTGGTATTTTGGTGGCAACCACTGCTACAGGCTTTCAGACTTGCTGAAATGAAAATCCTGCATACACATTTGTAAGGCATAATAAAACATAACATTAAAACCTGCATGCATGTTATGTTTAATCAAAGACAACTCTTAGGCATTTAAGTGGTGAGATATCTTACTTTAGGTTAGTTAAACTGGTAGTAAAATGATTAATATAATCTGATCTCTTTCTAATAATAATAATAATAATAAAACACTCATGATTCTAAATAAAAGTTGTTTGGCCTAAATCTTTGCTATCAGAAAACAGATATAGCATATCTGGGAACTCAAATTTATGTCTTGCATTGTGATAATTCTTTATGAGAAACTGTGTTTTAAAACAAACTTAATTACGATATACAAGATATCCTTGGCAATGGATAGTCCTCAATAAAACAGAGTTTCTTGAATTTTCAGTTTTTGGTCTCAAATGATTAGTGTGTTCTCCATGTAATAACTTAGAAATCAGATTGAAAACAAATGACATTTATCTCTTCTAAGGCAAAAGAGTGAAAGAAAATAGATACACTGAAGTGCTCTAGCCTAGCCATTCACTATCCTGCTATCGAAAATCCGTTCTTGGGCTAGGGTGATGGAGTAAGTTGATCAGGTTCTAAGTCTTAAAACTGAGCCAAAATTCTCTTAGCAATTCTTCAAGCTATCATGAGAGTGTGGGGACTTGTTCTTCCAGTCCCTTTCTTCTGATATGCATCCTTGTTTATTAAAGTGATAATAGGCAGTGTCATTAAACATTTGTGCTTTACAGATGTTCAATGAGTTATGAACGATTATGGTCAAATACGGGCTGCATTTAGTTTGCATTGTAATAAGGTCTGTGTCTCAGCCTACAGAAGTTTTGACTTGCATATATTTTTGGAAGATGTTTTTTAAATTACCATTTAAAATATTAGTCAAGGATGACTGATTTAAAGGATCCAAGTATAGAGCAGTCAGGCATATTTTAAAAGAGCAACAGGTCTACTTTAGTCAAAGAATATAATACTCACTCAGAAGTATATCTTTTCTTTCTTCTAGATGGGAATTATACCATACTATATCAGAGGAATATTTTGAGTGAAGGTATATGGTGCAGGGAGACAATTTTTGTCCAGACAGTTGAGTTTCTTTTATTTCAGAGTTTATTGTTGCATATTGCTCAAGGAAAAAATTAGGTAGTGTTCTGTTGAAGCCACTACAATGTTGGGGCTGAAGTTTGATGCTGTTGAATGCCTAAGCTCCTGCTGATCTCAGTGAGAGTAGAAAACAATCTTCTAATCACAAAAAATAGCATCTGCTGAGCTACTCTCTTATTTTTTGCTTTTGATAATATTCATACCTCCTGTTTCTCTTTCCTTTTATATTTTCAGTGTACATAGGAATCCTTGTTGACATGCTAGAGCAGTCCTGTTGCAGGCTTAGTATCTCCTGTGGCCTTTTTTCCACATTCTTTGCATTTGTCTCTGTACAATACTACTCTTAAGTGTAATAGGATTCAGTGATAAAAGAGAGAAAAATGAGCTTTTTTATGTGGAAAGACAATTTACTTGGTAACGCTGAGGATGTCAACTCAATGTAAAACCTAATCAAACATGCTGATTCTTTTTCATTTTAAAGTGAACATTTTCGTAAACTTAGCATTTTTGTAAACTTACCATTTCCCCCCTTTTGTTGTCTTTATTATGTTTTCTCCGCTCTTCCTTTTAAAAAGAACACAACTAAGAAATATTATCTTCCTTTAAGTGCGGTCTTTTACTAATGTGGTAGAAAGACTCATTCCAAGCCTCCTTTAAGTGCTACATGCTCTTTAGGCATTCACTGTCGTTCAGATGAAACTTCTTCAAGTCTCTTGAATGTGATCTGCACGCGTGCAGTCTGATCCTTCACTCATGCCTGTTTGAGAAAGTGCAACTCTGTTGTTACACCGAGGGAAAAACTGGTGTGGGGTCAAAGTCAGGGCCATAGAATTTTTAGGTGTTTAATAGTCAACACAGTTCATGAAGTTCCTTTTTTTACATCTTCACGATTGTTGCCTAGTAAGGCCTTAAACCTGCACTGGTTAAAAAAAAAAAAAAAAAATTCTCATTGAGCTTAATGGGAGTTTTTGCCTCAAGGGCTGCTGGCAGGATAGGTGTCTTAGTTCCTCCTAACCTTCGTTTGTAAGCATGGCCAGGAAAAAAAACAAACAACAAAAACTTAATACAATGAGTTGCCTTACATTTCCCCTACTATACAGTTGTATTCCTTTTCATTTATTTCCTTTCCCCTCACCCACATCGAAGGCTGTGATTGTTTTTTTTTTTGTTTTTCTTAATTTTTTTGCACACTACCTATACCAATTAACTGCCTAATTAGTTTTATCTTCTCTACATGGATGCAGTGAATTTGTAAGAGAATTTCACAAGCAAGTAGTTTTTTAGTGAGTTTAAAGTAAATAGAGTTTTAAAGACCTATTTTTATATTCAATATAAAGCACAAATGTGCAGAAAGTGTAGAATGACTTACAAAAAGGGAAACAAAAGTTCATAATATTTCATGTATAAAAGTAATACCTTCTTTGGGTTGAGATTCTCTTAGAAAACCCAATACTTATGCCAGTGCAAAGATAGGAATATTTTAAAAACTCTTAGAAAATTGTGATTGACAGCAATTTCAAAGGAATGACTTCTGTAGATACAAGGAAACCCCTAAAGCAATATGGATAAGAAGGGGTGAATGGTTTTCAATGATGAACAACAACCTGGAAGTGTGAGAATGGAGGTTTCAATCCTTATTAATTAATCAAATTTCTTCTTTTGTGGTTAGCTACAACATCTGGATTTTCTGTGAAGTGCAATCTTGCAGGATGAAAAAGCGCAAGGGCGCCAAACTTCTAAGACTTGCGAATACTCAGAAGCAGGTTTGATTTAGAATTATTTGTTACTAATTAGGGCTTTAGATTTTGGTAATTCCCACTTCCAAGAAAATCAAGACACCGATTTACCGCTTGAAGAAATTTGATCAAATAATAATGATTAATCCAGGAACTCCCATTGTCACAATTTGTTTTTGTTTCCATCGTCCTGCTTATCTCCAAAACCAACTTGCCTCAACTCCTGGCTGAAGCCAGGGAGAAGAGTTATATGCCATTGTTAGTTCATTTACAATTTGTATCTGGTTTTGCTCTTGTACATATGTTGGCGTTTTGGAGTCTTTACATAAATGCTGTGATACTTTTTTTCTTCTTTCCTTTCATTTTTTTGGTGGGCTGTTTTAAAATGGAGGCCTGTTTTCCAGTGTGGGACTTTTGATGGTTACAACATTTCAATGATGTTGCATGATGGCCACAGGTGGGGGAAATTGAATGTTTTAGAGCAGTTTTTCAAGCATGACACTTTTAAAATATGTAATTTCAAAGACTTTTCAAGGCCACATGAAATTAGTTTTCATAGCCACTCCAGGTCTTGGGGGGAAAAGCTGAAAAGTACTTTTGTTTAGAAGTCTGAGTGATGGTGGGGGGGAAACCTTTTCTTGAGGTTTTTGCATGCCAGTGCACGGCCTGTTGCTGTGAGAGAAGGAAGATGGTAAGGCTGCTTGAGGCAATGCACTGGAGGACAAAGTGTTTTCTAGCACTAGAAAAAGAAAATGCATGGCAAAGTTTTGTCTTCTAGTAGACTATATAGCATGCAGAGTTTAGTATGTGTCAAAACAGTGTATGACATTGCTGTATCAAAGTTGTAAAATTAAGCATTATTTATTGAAAACTATGTATTTTTTTTGTAAAAACCTGATCACCTAGAGGATTAATATCAGTGACTTGTGCTAGTGCTACAAATTTAACCAGCTTCTTTACTACAGTACTTGATATGCAGTGTTAATGCTCAGGGTTGAAACCAGTCCACTCCAATGTCTTTTTTTGCAAGAGTTTTTAAATAAAGGAACAACATAATGCAATTGTTCAAAAGACTCTAATAAAATTGTGTGATCAATCTTCCTACGTGTTTTTATGTGGATTTTTTTCCCCCCCAGCGTTGCATTTGGTAAATGCAGTTCCGCTATTACAGCGAATCCACTTTTCATTCTGTGGGCACCCAAGGCTTAAAGTCAATGGGAATGTTATGTCTTTCAAAAAAACCTTTGACATATAGTTATGGTCAAGGCAGCATGTACAGATGGTGCAGACCCTCTCTGCAGTGCTGCTCTGGGCACGCCTGAGGGACACTGAAACAGAGAATAAGCCAATTAACTTCCTTTTCTTTTCTTGTGGTTAAGACTCTGGATAAAACAATAAAGTATTTTATGATAAACATTTTAGATATTGCTTTAAAGTTGACCATGAAAGAACGAAATCAGATGGATTATACGCCAGCAAACCCCATTTCTCTCTGTATCTTTTTCTACAAACAATTTACCATCTAAATGTATTTTGGCATAGGAAAAAAAAAATCATTCTGTATTAAGATTCTAGTTATGAAAATGTTTTTATGAGAACCCTGTAATCAATTCTTGGAACTATAAAAAGGTGTTTTTAATGTGTTTATGTGGTGAAAGTTTGTTGTATATTAAATATTGTTTTATAGAAATGATGGAATTATATTGTTACAAATTTGAAATTTGCAATTAACACAAGCCATCTATTGCTGAAATTAACCTTCTAGAGCTCCTGCCTGTAGGTATATTCCCATATTCCAAAAAAAGTATACAAGGCACATCTTTCTCTTGCTCATATTTAATGTCTATACTTTTCCAAGTTTACATATCAACTGATATGTATAATATATCAACTGATAATATCTTCCCCCCCACTGGGGGGTTGTTGATTACTCCTAATATCCAGGAAATAATAGAAAAAATCTAATCAACTTCAGCTGTAGCTGATACAAGCCTTTAAACCTGGGAAGTGCCAATTCACTGAATAAAAGGTTCCAGATAATTTTGTGTGACTCCTGAGCACAGCTCTTCCCATTGTTCCTGTTCTTTCCTTGTCCCAACAGAGTTAGCTGAATAGCTCCTCTCTCTAAAAAAACACTTCTTGGATGACAAGTACTGATTCCTGTTTAACTTATCAAACCTATTGAGAACACTGAAAGCAATCTTTATCATTTCAAAAGTCTGTTGTAGTAGTATTTTTTTGTGTGAATGGAGATGTGTAACTGATGTGAAGTAAGGGTTTGAATGTGACATGTCATAGTAAAAATAGGAAGTTTAAGCTGGTCATTGTAAATCAGTGAAATAAAATCTTTATATACAGACATCATACCACTATCCTTTCTGTACGTATCAAAAATGTTTCAAAAAGCATTTTTTAAGGTATTTTAGAAGGCTTTGAAAAAATGCACTGAGAGTATTCTGTGGTGTTTTGTTTTGTTTTTAATTCCTGTAGAGTTTGCTTATTCAGGTCCCATTGTATATAACCAAAGACAAACTAGAAATCTTCTAGAACAGGCTAAGCTCATCCCCGTACTATCTCAAATGTCTCTAGTTGAAGTCTTCTGTTTGGTTCCTCCTGAGTGAGAAGGGACACTACCGCGTTAAAAAGTAGAGTTTCAGTTCTGCTGTATCAGGACTTATTATTGCCCGAGGGAATTTCTTCAGGACACATTGGGAATCTTTCCTATCCAGTGTTTGAAAGTGTTTTTGGATTGGTAAACCACAAGTTATCCCATCTTAAAGCTATCATTGCGGAGGTATTATGCAGCCTGGGTGTTGGCTCAGTTTTGTATGAAAGAAAGGCCAGAAAGACATGTTTGGGGGAAAAAAGAAAAACATTTACTTGGCATTTCAGTTCTGATTAATATGTTCTCAAGTTTGAATGTTAGGTCTAACCCTAGAAGAAATGCATGAAAACATGGAGTGTAGGTAACCTAGACCCACGCAGATACCCAAACACATTTGCATCATTACAGAATTAACACAAGCACGTATGTATGTAGTTGTGTTTTCATTTAAAAGCTTGCTGGCTGGACCACTCTAAATGACTGGAATGTAGTGTCCATTAAAATCTATACTTTAAGGTCCTGAGAACTTCAGAAGATTTTCATCTGTTGTATTTAAAGTGTTATCCCTGGAGTTTCATAAGTTTTAAGATAATCTTTTCATAGCCTATTAAAATTTTGGTAGAAAAGTAAAAAAAAAAACAACAAACCCACACAAATATCTCCAGTTCTAGAAATGACAATTCCCACCATAGTCAGAGTAAAAAGATCTTGGCCCTTTCCCTTGAAATCTGACGTTTACATTTATTGGCATTACTCTGACATTTACATAAGCTAAAGTGTCTGTGATAGATCGCTTCTTCTACAACTCCGCAAATTCACTTAAAAGATGATTATTATCTTCAACCAAAATTGACTCATGTATATACTTTAAAATACAAGTCTTACTTTCTCAAATTATAATGTTAACAAATACTGAAGGGTGCATAGGGAATGAGGCAGGATTCATCTGCACGCAAGCACGACAGGCAGTCCAAGAAATGCATAGCAAAAAAGAAAATCAAGATCTCAGTTATAATTGTTCCATTAAGTTTCATTTTAATGTGGTATTTTGGCATTTCATATGCATAAGTAGTTGTGTTTTTTTTCTCTAAGACACCAAATATGCATCGAGTTAAAACTCTGCAATAAAGTTATGTGTGTACAGATTGCTTTCTTTAAGTCAGTACTATAACTAAGAATTTCTATTTTGTGCCTAATTGTTTGTAAAGTAGCTTGCGCTTGCACCTAGCCTTTACTTGATGAGACTTCATTTGTCTGCATAATCTTATTGTAATAATATTCCCTAAATCTCTGTAAAGCCTGCCTTTCATTCACCTAATTTCATTCACCTTGTTCATTGAGTTTTAGCGCTCGTACTCGTTAGAGATCAGAACCAAACTGCCCCCCTGACAGTAGCATTGCTGTGCGTTGCCTTTCGTTCTCTTCTCAAGGGTAGAAAAAGGGTAGACAAATCCCTGAGACCTGCCCACCTGCCACCCCTTTATGTCCTTGGAAATTTTTACTTCTATCTCATTTTTAGGCTATGGACAGCCATAGCCTAAAATCAGCTTTGCTTTCCTCAACTGTGTGTGGTCATTCATCAGCTGTGGGTTTTCAAAGCCGGTAGTTCTGCAGGCGGAAAGATTCATCTGAAGTCAACTACATTTATGAAAACTGCCTACTTAAACTGTTAAAACGATCCACCCTGATTTTGCCTGAAGCTGATGTGAATTCCTCCATAAACAGAATAGTGGGGTATTAGTCTCTGTAAAAGGGGAAATAGCAACAGCAAAAATACAACACTCACCCCCTCCTGATAACTGCCTCTTTGAAATGTGAATCTTGACGTAGCCGTGATGACCGGTCTTCTCCAGCCCCAAAGAAGAGCTTTTGTGAGTAGTCATTTTCTCTATATTAGTCAGTCAGACAGAAAATACTGCATTTTTCCACAAATGTATTATGCATTTGGAAGACAAGCAAAGATATATACAGTGTAACATACAATTGGAAAGTATTTACTATAATACCAAAAACATTTGAGAAGACTGTGGCAATAGATTTTCGAAAATACTCATCTTTGCTTTCCTTATGGCAATCTCCTGCACACATGTTCTCCCTCCAGCCTTTTCCTGAGCGCGTATTTTATATATAAAAGGACAGATGTAAATATTGATATATATCACAGTCTTTCACTCGCAGATATAATTCGACAAACATTCCTAAAGCTGTTGTATCGGTCATGCAAAGTTAAGGAACAATGTAGGAAAAAATGCATTTTCAACTTTATTCAAATCCTTTTTAACGAATATTCAAATCCTTTTTAATGAATATTCTGACATGAGAGCAAGTATATCAGGTGATGCAGTACCTAGAAGTTAGGCACCTGGCTCCAGCTGGCCATCCATGGCAGATTTCAGAACTCAGCCTTCGTGCTGGGTGAGGAGCTGTCTGCAGCTCGACTGCAATAATGGGATGTGTTTGGTGTCTCCGACACCTGACTCGGGATTTCACGGTAGACATTCTGCCCACTCGAGACCTCAAGCGAGTTCATAGTTTTATTCTGATGACAGTGAACAAACTCTTTCCACTGATACGGTATCCTGTAGGTAAAGCCTTTGCTCAGGAAGTAGAAAGCACGGGGAAGAGACAGAAAGCACATCTAGATTAAGAAATTAAAAGAGAGTCAGCACATAGGCCAGGCACTGGAACTCAGCTGTCTGTATTGTTAAATTGTTAGGGAAAAAAAAAAATCCCTGACATGGTTTTGGCTGGTGAATGCTAGCACTCTTCCAAAAAATCACTGGAACAATTTGGAAATTAGCATGGGCCAAAGATCATTCCCAATAGGCAGTTTGGATTCAGCCACTCTGTTTTGGAAAGTAAGAGAGTTTAATAGCATAGATGTGGCCAGATCATGCCAGCTGGCCTCAGATCCGGGGAACAGACCCTGGTTTAATTTACGAGCATAGATGTAGCTGCAGGTTATAAACCTTAGTTTTGCAGGACTTTGACCATAAAGCCCCTATAATTTTGGAGAATACCTTAGGCTCAGCCTATGGAATAGTCTTGGAGAGAAGCTATCACCACTGTCGACAACTGGAATGCAAAAGTCATGAGGCCAAAGGCAAAGCAAAAAGGAATTTGCCCTAAACCCCTTTCCGCTGTATTACTGATCCATACTGCCTCTCCTCACACGCAGCATCCGTTCTACAACTGCTGCAATCCTCTTTACACGGGGGCTCATCTTTAACAGGAGCACCACAGAACACCACTGTGGCTACACATTCTTTATACTGGGAAATTTCTTGTAGAATTTGGGATGGGGAGAGTGCTCCAGCTAATGAAAATGGTAACTATTTACACCACATGCTTTCACTCCCAAGAATCCAAAAGCACTTTACAAATACTGTTGGCCAATTTTGTTCTCCCCTTGTAGTCAAAACACCTACTGAAATCAATTGTAGAATCACTTCTATTGAATCTCCTCCAACTGCAGAGCTGAGTGAGAATTTTATATGTGGAACAGCTGTAGAACTGGAGCCTTGAAATTGCTATTTAAATTATACATAAGAATCATACAGTGTATGTTCTTCTAGCACTCTCACAGTTAGTTTAGACAATATTTTCACAAGCTTCACTCTTAGGAAAAGAAATCAATCCATCTGGACAAGATAAGAGGGAGTCATTAAGTATTTTTCCTGCTTAAACGTTAACATAATTTAGTAAAATTGATTTAGTGTCCTGAGAAGGGAATGCTCCCTTGATCCGCACAACAGTGTTATGGCCAAACCTCAGCGATCACTGAATCACAGAAGTCCCTGCTTCAAAAATGGATGATTTTTTTTTTCTTTTAAATGCTAAAGATAAGAGATGAAACTAAAGCTAGGAAAGCATAAAGGCAAATACAAGTTTCAGACTCATTTGGGTTACACTAGTATTGAAACAAAATGGTACATCTGCAGTGCACCACATCTCAGTGCCTTTTCTGATGTTCAGTGGTATCTTGCTCCATGCATGTTCAGCTGGTGTAACGGTGTTAATCACAAAATAAATGCCATATAAGTTTGAATTTAGACACAGACTCTACAGGGATAGCAGGAAAAATAGAGTAGAGAAGGTTTTACTTGGGGGAAAAAAGCCCAAGAAAGTTAGAAGAGAAAGACAAGACAGAGAGCTTGCCTCCAAAGAGCTGCCCACTGAGCTCTACACTCTGGTTTTTAGCACCTGTATGAGAGGGTTGCCTCAACAGGATAATTTCCAAAGTGCCCTGAGCACTGGGGAGCTGCCTCTGCTGCTAGGTCTGTTGGGATCAGTCCTCGTTAATTAGCATTTCCAAGAAATGAATGCGCTCAGGGCAGCAGCCAGCAAGATGTGCTGTGCCTGCCTGATGTCCTCCCTGGCTTCATATGGGACGCAGAGCAACCCCAGTCTCCACCAGCCTCTTGTGGTGAGAGAGCTGGCCCCAAAGGGAGGACGCGTTGCCTCTGGAAGTTAAAACTTGGTTTTACAAGGGACGAGGACAGCGATATGCGATCCCACATCCATGCTGGCATTTGTGGACAACTCCTCTCCTAAACCTGTGGAGGTGCTTGGGGGGCTGTGTCTCCGCACTGCAAATTTGGAGAATGAGACCTTGAGCCTGAGGGATATTCCTCCCACCCGACACCAGCATTTTCCTTATTCACCATTTCAAGAGAAAACTTAGTTATGAAAACCGATGAAAAATAAGTATGACATTTTTTTGGATGCAGCTTGATAAAGCTGCTTGATTCCCTGTGATCAGTTAACCAGCACAAAAGTTAGAACAGCAGCAGATTTCTTCTTTTATATCCTAAAGAATTCAATTAACGTGAAAATACCTTTCTCCAGTCACGCCCAGAAAGTCACTTTGTATGAAATTGGAGACAATATCTATCAAATAATGATCTGATATCGAATGAAGATTCCCACTAGTGGAGGATTAGTGGGCTTAACCATTAGCAAGTTTCACAAAATGCTAATAAAATATTTATTTGGCTATTACTTTTCTTGACCTATTAGTTGAGTTCACTAATGGATTCAGGCTTCCCAGACAGAAACTTATACATTTATCTGAAGCTTAGCTAGCTATTTTCCTCAGTGATGAGACGTGCATCTTTCTGTCACATATATTTTTAATTTGCAAGGTTAGAAGTGTGTAAATATATCTAATGTTATGAACATTTAAGAAGTACAACACTAATCAATTTTACCTCAAACATTTTCAGGTACAGAAGATTTAAAAGAGATATTCACCAGTTGGTCCAACAATCATTTGTTTTTAAAAATCATTTGTATTAAAAATCAGAAACTACTTACTGTATACCTTATATTAGGATACCCACTGAATCCATGTTCACTGAATAATTCCATGATTTTTTTTCCTCTGTCTTAAATTCTCCTTTAAGACACTTTTAATGCATCTTGTTTCTGAGAGTGTCTTCTCCGTACAAGTCACTCTAATTCTTATTAATGTCATTTTTGCATGTAAGAGAACTGGGATGTTGGAGCTGATATATATCAAAAAGGATTTTTGAGAAAAGATTCCCAGAATTCAGAATTCTTGTCCTTTGTGGGAAACATAAAGCAGCTACTTGAGGTGCCACATATAAATATATTATATATTATCATAAAAGTTCAATTTAGTTTATATGAACTGTAGTTTAAAGCAGGCAGCTATTCATGACGCCTTGTATGTTACAGTTTTAACAAGCCTTGAAACAGAGAGAATATCTGGTAAGGACTGGCAGAATATCAATGAAATAAGAAATATTTTCTCCAAGGGAAACCACAGCTTATCTGCTGAGGACCAGGTACCAATTCCCAGCTCACAAAAATTAGCAGGGACTGGAAATTCTCCTTGCCTCGCGAGAGGTACTTGTAACGTGCTCGGCTGGGAAGCTAATGCGTGGGATGGATTTCCCAGCGTCATGTAGAGAAATAGATTGCCTCCGAAATACAGAAATATATTCTAATTGCTTTTTGTCTTCCTCCTTTCTGGTGACTTTGCAATGTGATTCAGGGATTTACATATTTCACATACGTAATAAATAGAATCAAAAGTAAATAAAGTAAAATTAAAAATGTAAGCATTGACCTCCTACTGAGAAAACCAGACAGATATTTAGCAACCCTCCTTTCCTCTTCTTTTTATTTTCCTTTGGGAAAGGGGCAGCAGGAGAAGCTATGGTTGCTTTTTTTTTTTTTTTTTTTTTTTGTAATTGTTTGTCTTCTCCAGTCTTTTTGCTACTAGCTTTATTTCATGCTATCACCATTTAGCCTTGGATTGATTAACCTCTCCAAAGCTAAGCGTTAGCCATCAGACATGTAAAGTACTATGGGAATAAGTTGCAAACAAGGCTCAAGTGAACGACAATAACAGAACAGCTTGTCTGCTATCTGAAATGTCAGTAATAGAGAAAACAAACTTGAACAGGCATCTGTAATTTCCTCTCTTTTTCTGTAAATGTATATTTTTTAGTAGATGCGTCAGTGACAAATCAAACAAGTATGTATATAAACTATAATATCCAGTATCTAAGAGGAATGAGAAATAGTAGAAGGTGAGACACAGTGCTGCCTTTTTCCCCAGGGTGTAGCATGTGTAATACATGAGAAAGATGACATCATCCACAGAAGGGACTGGATTCACAGACATACTATAAATAAATCATTCAACAAAATGAAGAACCAGCAAAAGGAACAGCCGGAGTCATATTCTTAAACATGCATTATTTACCCAATAATCTGGATCATCTCCTGCAGTCTTTCCAGTTCCACAGGTAAAGGCAATAAGCATTATCATCTGAAAAACAAGCAAAAAAAAAAACCCCTTACTTGTATTTCTTCCTTTAGATTTACAGCTAACATACACAATGAACTTAAAGAAATCCAACTCTATACAGTCGCTTTCATATATCATTTTTATAGAATCGTACTTGACTATGGTTTTGGTGTTTTTTCTTCAAATACAAGACAGAAATAATCCCCCGGTCCCAGCAGGTATGGAATTACTTGTGGTGTGTAAGGACTCGGTGCTCAGAGGCTGAGCGTGGCTGGACTCCAGCAGTCCAGGAAGGAGGTTACTGTACGAAGCCACCAACTCTAACTCCCTGGGATGCAGGACGAGCCTCAGGAAACCAGCCTTCCCATCTGGTGAACGCTCCTGAGACTGGCCTCAAAAATCATTTTGGGATTTAGATGTCTATGTCTCTTGGACTTTGCAAATTTAGGGTGGGATTCAGGCTCTCTACACCCACCCACGTCCCTGCTGAGAAGGTTAACTGCTTGTGGTGTCAGGCCATTCAGCCCTAATCACTGCAGGTGATTAGAATCCCAGGCTGGGACTGCTCAGCTTTGTCAAGGAAGCTCAGCTTTGGTCAAGGAAGCACTGCGGAAAGCAGGCGTGTGGGTTTTCTGGTAGTTCAGAAAGGTTAAAAAAGAGAGGTCAGCTGGGTCACTATGTTTAGCACAAAGTTACATCATTCATATAGTTCCTTCCTGGCAAGATCGCTTCTCTAAGCGAGAGATCTCTCTCCGGTGCCTTTCTCAGGCGGCAGCTCCTGAGCGGACTCTCTGGAGATGGTCTGGGCCAGGGCTGGGGCCGATCCCCGATTCCACTGCCGGAGTTGGGCCAGCAGCACCGAGCACAAGATCCGTGGGGGCAGACGAAGCAAAAATACACACAGCAATATTTACTGTCTTACAGTTATTTGCATAAATCATGGCAACATCAAGGAAACGTGTCTTCCTCTTGGGGTAGAGGCTGATGAGATTCCTGTTTAAATTTAGTGCCTGGGGAAGTGCGTTCACAGCCGAGGCCTCTGAGAATGCTCTGTCTCCTTCGCAAACGAGCTTCACTGCTATTTCCAGCCTCCAACCGACTGCCGGAGACTGCAAGCTGGTAAATGTAAAGATAAATTGGGACATGCCCTGCTCTGAATTGGGACCTTGTATACCGCTTTTGAGCTGGTCCATAGATCCTGGTCATAGCGAAGGCTGAAGTTATTAAAAAAAATACATGAATAATTAAATAAGTGGAAATTATGTTTCCTTTTTTCTGTTTTTTGTTTGTTTGTTTGTTTTGTTTTGTTTTTACTTTATAGTGCACAAAGTGATATAATTTTCTTTACACACCTTCAGATCTGATTTTCATTCTATCTTTTCCCTATCTTTTAGCCCCTCAGCTTTCCCTTTCTACAAGACATACATTAAAAATGGTGACCTCTATTCTCCCTGTACCTTATTTTTCCATTTTACTTTTTTTCTCCTCTGTAAACTTAAAAACCTCTTTAGCTCTGGAAAAGTGTAAAGCAACAGAAATCTGAAATTCTATAACTCTGTCTCTCTGTTACATTTTAAAAACTTTTTTCACTTTTTTGAAAAGTTATAGAGTGCCAAAGTTACTGAGTTTCATTTTACTTATTTTCTCTTTACTCTTTCCAAAGTTGAGGAAGTTTTGAAAAGTTACAGAGTGTCAGAAGGAAAATGGAAAAAGTGAGAAAACATCCCAGACCCCTTTCGTTAATTCATTCACCCAGGAGAAAAGTGAAATAAATAAAGCAAAATTAAATAAAACAGGGGAAAGAGGAAAAACAATAAATATTTTTTAAAGTATCTAGACAAATAAGGGCATAATAACAGTACAAAAGTTTTATTTTCAGAACAAGTAGGGGTTTTTTTCACTGTAAGATGTTTAAATAAAAATATTTGTCAAGCTTTAACTGGTCCCTGTGGTGCTACACAATGCTTATAAGGAAATAAAGATATGATCTCTCCTGCAAAGAAACACTATCCTTTGGATTTGATTCCTCTCATCCAGGCCCTTCTAAGTGCTCCTAATTCCACTTATAATGTACCAGCCTTTTTTTATTTTATTTTTTTAAACATGGCTAGAGAAATTAAGCGAAGGATGTGCATAAGGCAGACTTACATACAAACTTAAAACTAATTAAAAGAAACATGAACCTGACATATGAGACGACTGGGAGGAAAAGTATTAAATTTAAAAGAAAGGTGAAAAAATCAGGAGAATAACAAAATTTTTTTTAAAGACAAGATGAAATATGTGTATAACAACAAAGCAAGACTGCAAGTCAGCACGTGAGGAGGAAAGTTGTGGGCAAGGATTGTAGGAGGACAACAAGGTCTCAGAGCTGATGCATGCTCAGGAATCAGGACATCTGGAGATAGTCTAGCAGCAGGAGAAGGACAACAGTAAGGAGTTTATGTGCTTGACCTACATGTGATCTCTCTGGAGAAATCCTGGTTATATGCACTCATGTATGGTGATGATAGCTCTGTGAAGGGACAGGAGCTCAATAATCCTGGTTATATGCACTCATGTATGGCGATGATAGCTCTGTGAAGAGACAGGAGCTCAATGCTAAGGCAAAGAATCCTTCCTCTGGAAGATCCCCATTAATTTTCAGAAAAAAAATTAAAAGAAATCAGGTTTTGATAGATTTCAGGGCTCATGTGAATCATAGGTATAGAAAAATAAAAGGGAATGCATATTACCATTCACTTGGGCAGGACTCAAAGAACCATTATACAGGCAAAAATATAACATGCTTAATAGAACCTCTTCCCCAAGGATATCATGAAAAGTGATATAAATGTCCTGCAGATTTTCTTCTGTGTACCAAGAAACAGCTAGGATGAAGCGCTCTGACTGACGTCCTCCCCATATGTCACACATGCTTTTATCCTGTTGTCCCTTCTCTGAATAGGACAGAGCAGAGACCAAAGCAGGTGGTTCCTGCGCAATCAGTATTGTGGTCTGCGGTGGAAAGGAAATGTCTGAGGAAAAGGGTTAGAAAAGAATGGATGAAGGCACGTGAGAAGTGGAAGAAGACTGACTCTCATGCTTTTTCTGTGCTCAGAAGGGTGCTTCAAGTAGTGCAGCCACCAGGAAGGTGCTGGACCAGACTTCGATCTGCAGGTGGGAAACAGAGAACCATAAGAAGCAATCCTTGTTCACGGCAGCGCTCCTTTGAGTTTTGGAAGGCATGGTATATATCTGTTAGATCGATGTTTCCTAAGTTGTTGTTTTTTTTTTTTGGAACCCACCACCCTCCCCACTGCCTATCACATTTCTGTGGGGCTCATGAACCTGCTAATCCTAATTGCTCACAGCTGTGACCTAGAGTTTGGGAATCACTGAGTTGGACAGACATAAACATTTTCCTTGTACTGTACTCAAGAAAATTACTTTATCTACCTATTCTGGGATAAATTATTGAGCCAGGATAAAATTTAATTCTTTTCCATGATCATTTGTACTATACACATCTCCCTCATATACGTTACTTACAAACAATTCTCATTCTTCTTGACATATGAACAATTTGTGGATCTCTCTACTAGGTATGCCGTTAATAAAAACTGTGTAAACCCTTGGGCAAACTTAATACTAGAATTGTAGTGATGAATTGTAAATAATTCAGAAGAATATAATGTAGAGGAGAAAGAAACTGGGAAAATTGTTTTACAAAGAAAAAGGTGAAGAAATATAGATATATTTAGATTGTCCAAATGAGACTTAAGATGGGCATGGTAACAGATCACAATTATTTGCAAAACGGAAATACCATGACTGAAAGGAATGGTTTATTTTGGCACAAGGATTATAAGTAAGCATGACAGGATGAAACTTAACACCAGACCTGTCAACCTACTAGATGAAGGCAGCTCCACAACCACTTCTATTAAAAGCTGGATTTGACAGAGAACTATTCTAGGAGAACATTCTCTACTGGCATGAACCATGTCCAAATACAGCTCTCTTTGCTTTAATTTCAACAGTTCAAGTTGAAAAAATGTTAGCATATTGTGCAATATTATGTGTGTTAACAGTACGGTACGGTAGTGTGAATGAGATTGAACGGTCTGCTTAAGAATTTTATATGACTACTTTTATTCTGACTTTTAGCAAACTGAAGAGGGGTAATGAACCTGTCAAGGTTATCAGAAAGACAGGGAAACAATTGCTACCAATTTTTTTTAGAGCAGGGGAAGAGGTGCTGAGGGCCAGCAGGATTGCTAGTGGGATTCCCTGCGGTTTCCAGTGATCTCACGGTAATCTGTAAGGGGCATTTAAATCCTAAATTGAGCACTGGTGGATGTAAGTGGGAATAGGAGGTTCATGCTGCACTCCAGCTTCCTTAGTTCTTCGCAGTGTGAGCTGATGAAACCACACTATTGCTGTCAAAGGCCAGGTTAACATTTAATAGCCCTGTAAAACTTTAAGCTTACTTTAAGAAAGTCTTAAAACATTGTTATAGCCTGGATTAAAATTCAGTGGAACTACTAGGCTTAACCACTACCTTTCATTTAAGATAACTTTAAAAAGTCATTAACCTCTGTTATAAGAGAAGGAAGTTGAAGTAGTAGAAATCTCCAAGAGCAAAACATAGTGAGAAAGCCATCCAAGCTGGAGGCAAATGCAAGGCGGCTCAGAAATCTGCTTTATCTGAATAGAAGTGTTTGGATTTTCTCCTTAATGCACAGACAGAGGCAGGGAAGAGAGGTTGGCACAACCTGAATGGCCACTGCTCCGTGGCCCTAGGGGCCATGCTTGTGTAGATAGGATGTAGGATAAAGCTTTTCAGTAGGAAGCTGGCTAAAATCCATAATGACTGTGAACGGTGAAATTTGTGTTCTGATTTGTCGTGCTTGAGGAAATCGGATTACATACATTATTTTTGTAACTAATACTGTCCTCATCAATGATTTCTCTTTCTATGTAAAATAAACTGTTAGATACCAAATTTCACCTAGTGACTAAAACCACTAATAGTGATGATAACATGATAATCCTTCCTTCCCTTTTAATCTCTCTGTCCTTCTGTTTTAGCTAAGAATTAATCTATTCAAAATTGGACATACTGCACCAAAATTAAAAAAAAAAACAACTTACAATAATCTAAATGAATATCCATAAACCACATGTAACACTAATTATAGGTATGCTTCAGACCTCAGGTTAACTGCATAAGCAGCAACACTTGTTCTTTCTTTCCTGGGACCCAAAACTGCTGGTACAAAACTCCTGACACAAGTGGATGAGAGATACAAATTTTAAACACTGACTTTCAGATTTTCCCTAAAATGAACCTGATGTATGAATTTCATCATAAATAGCTATGGTCTCCACGGCTGTAAGAGCTAAACAGCTTTTTACAGGTGCTGGGTGTTCCACAGCACTCTATGCAGTGCTACCACAACAAGGTCCTGCTCACACGACTATATATTCTTCTGTTCAAGGCTTCTCAGGAAAACGGGTCCTGAATGCGCAGTATTTCCACGACTTGCTCATATAACAGCTGCAATTCTCCTCTGGGAATTCAAGGCAAAGACAAAGTATTTTTGTGGATCTGCTTGCAACTGTTAAAAAGTTGACCTGGCTACTCATTACCTGAAGATTACTACCTCCACTACAACAGTATTGCCATAGATCATTTTAGTATTCCTTGCCTTATCCAGCAAAAAAAAAAAAGAAATCCTCTGAATTTGTTTAATTTTTCATTGAAAGACATCTCCTTCCAGCAGAGGGAATAGGCAGGTACATCACAGCGGTCGGTATTTTTGAGCCTCTCAGCTTGCAGTATTGGCTAACGTGAAAATAATTGTGCTGCTTGTGAAGCATACAAAACTGCTTTGGGAGCTACCAAAAGAAAACAAAAAGGTAATCCAAATATGCAGAGCATATTTATTTATGTATCTCATCCTAAAACATTATGAGTTCATTAGGCATTATTTGCATTCTTTTCACCCCTCTCAATTAAATGCCAAACCAAGTCCAGCATGGAGATTTATGTCATCTACTAACACCCACTATAAGGCCTTATGCATTTCTCTCTTTTTCTTCCAGTTATGCAGTGTTCAGTATATCCTCTGTGTAGGTTTAATATCATGAATATATCTCTGTTTGCAGATGGAGGGCACACAAAAGCTGTTAGGCTCGGGGAAGTCTCAGTCCTTACCACTGCTAATTCCACCATGCAGCCCAACTTCCACATTCCTTACAAACTGTTGTTGCCAAAAGGGGATCAAAAATTTGGTTCCAACATAATGTAATGGATTCAACAGTCGCATTCATCTTCACGTCTGATGCTGTTATCAGGAAAGATGGGGAGTGCCTGGTGGCCTTCTGCCAGTGGTCGTCCAATTGAGGAAATAACACATAGACACTGCATTGATTTCATAGAGAAGCTCGGGGTGACCTCCTGTCTCCAGTGAGGATGGTAGCAAAGCTCACAATGGCTTGGAAGGTATCAGTATTTATTTCATCCTTATTCTTTAAACCACTCTAATGGGCTCTTTTTGTAGAGGTCACCTCATCTTTGCCTTCAAAGGATGAAGGGGTTGTCCCTGTGGGTAGCATTCATCTCACTTTAGCCATTTAAAAGTTAGGGGTCTATCAAAGTGCATCATTCAGGTTGCTTCATGTGAGAAAATGATACCTAAAGTGGGTAGCCTAAATTGTCCTCCAGAGTGTGATAACGAACTCTGAGGTGACACGACTGGATGTCTAGATATTAGATCATTAAAGAAGGTGAAATGAATACCGTCTTATGTATATATCATGATTAGCTCATAATTAATATTAATACCAAGAAAAATATAGTGAGCAATGAGATTTGTATTGTGAAATATCAAACCCAAGGCTGATAAATAACTAATGACATATTAATCAAAGGAAGGGAAACTATTAGAGCTTACCTTGTCAATTCAAACTCACTGATTAATCTAATCAGATAGAATTTTAATACAACTATACCCTTTATTCTGTGGAAATCTCATCATTACTCTGTACAAGCCTTCTGTTTGTTGAAGACTGTCTGTCTCTGACACACACCTTGCCATTGCATGATAAGGCAGCTGTCAATTATGCTTAGGTGTCTTATTGCTGGTGGCATGTGTCTAAATAATGTGAACAATGTGTTTCTAAAACAATCTAATGGCTCAGCTGAATTGAAGCAAGCTTGCAAGGTAACACATGGGAATCTGACAGGCTGTCTTAATTTGTTGGACACGATATATTGCAGTAAGGGTATTTTACATTTGCATATTTTAAAAACACAGTGCCACACGGCGGATGAAAATCTGAAAATACCCATGTGTGGTAGGTACAACACGTTGTGGTCATCCATAAACTTTTGGTAGCTGCTACTTAAACACGAAATGTGCCTTTGGCATTTCTACCTTTCAGTTATTTGTGAATGATTTGCATGATCTCTTCAAGTTTGGTGCTACAGAGCTTGGCTTATCTCTTCAACTCTAAACAATATTTCTGATTGTCACTAAAAAGCTTTTCAGGTGCTTCACAACCAAATAACATCATCTTAAAATCCACTACATGCCAAATCATTTTCTTTTTATAACCCAAGTATAATTTCACATATATATCTTCTTTGACTTTTATGGGATTTTTTTTTTTTTAATGTCTCTGGATTTGTCTTCCAAGGACAGCATGAGGTTTGGGATGTTATGGTGGCTCTGGTCTACAGGAACTTTTCAGTCAAACAGCTACAGAAAATGATACAAAGGTACAAGTGAGATATATCTTTATATATATAGCACATCCATACAAATGATACTGTTTCCTGAACTTTCACCAAGTTACAGGCTGATTTTTCTACCACTTGCATGGAAATTAATTTCCTTTATTGCTCTATGACATCCATTTTGCTTCATGAACCATATAGATTCAGAACTATGAAGTCTCATAATATGTAGACTTTTTTTTTGCCTGTTTCAGCTAGGGAAAATATACAGGGTAACTAATGGTATTGGAAAACTCATCTCACAATAGGGATGTAGAGGTAAACAACTACATTTGCAGTATATAATCTCCTCTGTAAGATTTCTAATTATTGTTATGCTTGTGTAGTCAGGAAATCATGGTCTATAAAGCAAGCCTAATTTCCTGTGGCTTGCACCTGAACACGATAAAAGCTCTTGATCTCCTTTCCTTCTCCAGAGGCAAATCACAAAACTGTGACATTACTGTTTAATCCTACAGTGAGTACATACTTCCACCCATGTAATCCTGAAAGTGTTACCTTGATGAATGCTTGACCAGGGTCTCTCTGGATTTTCTGTTGCTGCCTTAGTATTTCTTTGTAATAAAATGAAGATATGCTACATTGATTTTTTCTTTTTTTTTTTTTTTTTTTTTGGTAATCTCAGTAATTGCATGAGTTTGGCAAAGGACACTGATTAGTTTAGGCAAAAACTGTTTTTCCTCTTCTTCTTCAGACTTCTATGCCAGCATGAGAGTTTGCTTGTGTTAGACAGAAAGTTAATTACTACTTCTTCCTATAACAAAGAGAAGACTATATTGATTAGATGTAGCTGTGAAAACATTTAAGAAAAAACAAAGCTCCAGGTTTGTCCTATGTAATGTGAGCTTTAGTGCTTGTGACAGGTGCCAGATTTACAGCTCTAGAGACTAAAATTCTCTTTACCCAAGGCAGGTACGGCTTTTCCTGGCCTGTCACTCAGCCGTGCTCCAGTGGGAGAAGCACCAGATGTGCAAAAGCACTTCACTGCTGCTTAATCCTTTGGTGCTGACTTAGTGCGATTGAATTGGGGACATCAACTTATTTCACACAGGCCAACAAATAACATCGACTTTCCAGCCTCAGTCCAACAAAGCTGTTAAGCGCATACATAACTTTAAGACCTGCCATAGCCCCAATTCCATCAATTCCAGTGCTTTAGGTCCTTATTCACTTCTGCCCTGGAGAGGATTTGAACCAGTGACTTACAACTAAAATGTTCCATATCCTTTCACTAATCCTCCCCAGTCGCTTCCTAACAAACCCTTTGGAGGCATATAAACCATACCTTACGCTGAATGCCTTGGCGATACAGTCGTGTTTCACAGTGTCCGGCATCTAACGTTATCCTGTATCAGAGGAATCACTTTTATTTTACTGATGTTTGTCAAACTTCACATCATGACTTCAAGTCTAAAACCCTCACCTACTCTGAACAGTACTTCTTTATACATTTAACCCCATGAAAGCTCATGATTTACTCAAGTGAATTAGGTCTGCACACTCATACCCAGCCTAGAATGAATGCTTATTATTTTGCAAGAAATTAAATACCTTCAGCAACATGTCCAGTCTTATATACTAACAACTAAGTTATACCAAGTTACACTAGCTATACAACTAAGTTATACTAAGTTGAGCTGCTTGTGATAAAAGGGAAGAAAAAATAAGTGTGTGTCCAGTTCAAGAAAGACAAGGAACTACTAGAGAGAGTCCAGCGGAGGCTACAAAGATGATCAAGGGACTGGAGCATCTCTCTTATGAGGAAGGGCTGAGAGACGTGGGTCTGTTCAGCCTGGAGAAGAGAAGACTGAGAGGGGATCTCATCAATCCCTATAAATATCTAAAGGGCGGGTGTGAAGAGGATGGGGCCAGACTCTTTGGTGGTGCCCAGCGACAGGACAAGGGGCAATGGGTACAAACTGGGAAACAGGAAATTCCATCAGAACACGAGGAGGAACTTCTTTGAGGGTGGCAGAGCACTGTAACAGGTTGCCCAGAGAGGTGGTGGAGTCTCCGTCTCTGCAGAGATTCAAAACCTGCCTGGACGCGTTCCTGTGCAACCTGCTCCAGGTGACCCTGCTCTGGCAGGGGGGCTGGACCAGATGATCTCCAGAGGTACTTTCCAACCCCTGCCATTCTGTGATTCTGTGTTTCTCTGTGTGTATGTATACACACATATATATATACACAAAAGTAAATATGAAGAAGGGATGAAACTACTGAAAGCAGCAGTAAAGTTTTGCTCTGAAAATATTGTGACCAGAGACCAGAATCACATTAATATACAATTATAACTGTTTTCATGCTATAAGTTACTTGTAAACTAAGCGTATATGTAAAGTAGCCACCAGAGAGGTGTGATTCACACCTTTGCAAGCCCTTTGCAGAAGCGAACATCTCTTTTCAACTGTGGGGAGTCTCTCCATCTGCATCCCACGTGCAGGGGATTCCTCCTGCGTTAGGACCTTTCCCTCCCCATGGCAGCAGGAGTCTGTGCCTCTGTGGCACTGAGCCTTCTGGCTGCAGCTGCCGCAGTCTGCCCTGGGAGAGCTCTGGGCACGGAGCCATGGAGGTCTGCATCACGTTACACCAACGCTGCTTCTCAGTGTGCCCTGTCTCAGGAGCACAAGAAGGCAAGGCAGCTACTGCAGGTCTCATGAGGGCTGCAGAAAAAGAAATCCTTCCGAGCCGAAGGCTGGAAAAGGTTTGCTGGTCTATCAGGTCCTGGTTCCTCATATTACGAATGACTTTATATATACATATTACATAAGTCTTTCCATTATTTGGTCAAATTCCACCTCAGCAGATCTTGCTGCTGACAGAAATTGTTTGAGCGCTTCACTGCTCTACTGATTTTAAGTATATTTGAGTTTTAACCTAAAGTTATGTGTGCTACTGCTTTTTTGTACTGGCACTGACTTTGAGCTGGAACCAGTTCCCTACTGCATGAACCTGCTCACCGCTTCCTATTGCACATAGCCACGAGCTCTTCCCCCTATCACACCATCCTTGTGCCCAAGGTTTTGGTTCTAGTTTATCTCTTAGGGTTGATCAGACCTGTATGCAGCATTCCCAGCTCAGAACTGACCACATCTCTGTTTGTTCCATGGCTCTATTTTTCCCTATCCGTACTAGAAATACTGCCCCTGTTAACACTGGCCTTTTTGCAACTGCATTACTTTGATAGTTAATAGTTATCCTGTGACTGGCTAATATACCCAGGTTTTTCTCTTCCTCAGTCATTTCTAACAAATGAGCTCTTAGCCTGTAGCAGAGATTTTTGTTATTAGTCCGTAAGTGCATGACCTTGCATTTTCTAGTATTGAATTTCAGTTACTCCAGCTTACGACGTCACACAGTTCTTCCTGTGTGCTTCTTCCCAGCCATCCTTTAGAGTCATATTCCCTCCCAACACTATCTCTAGGAAATATCAGCACCACACCAACTACTTTTCACCCAGGGCATTAAAAAACACATGCAAAATCAGTGCCAAGAACCCAGGCCTGGGAAGAGCAGCAGGAACCTCCCTGCAGTAAAATACTTTCCACCCCATGCTTAGTTCTTACGGCAGCACTAAAACTTGGCTGGTCCCCTTTTATACCCCTGTCGGGTCAGGGATTGCTGTTTTCTCCAGTTTAACCAAAAAATTATGGTGTAATGTAGTATCACACAGTTAATTACAGTATCACATAGTTAACTGAGGTCAAAACAAAGCAGCTGTGCCCCATACGCTTTTCTAAGGAGAAAGCTGCCTTTTCAAAGACAGGCTACATACATGAAATTAATAGATATATAGATCTAAATGTATGCATCTATCTAACAATCACCTATCTCTACATGGTTATATAGAATTTAATTATTTTTTTTTCCTTTTTTCCCTCAGTGCTTGTTTTCTTAAACCCTGAGTATCAGGTGACTAACAAGCCACATCACTTGCTGATGTAGCCACATCACTTTGTCCTCTTTCTTAACACAGTACTGCTCATATGGGACCACTTCTGCTTCAGCCAGATAATTTACTGAAAAGACTGGGAGATTTTTGTGCGTGTACTCTCAGTGCATCCAGTAGTCTGCCGAATTACTCATTTCCTTCAGTGGGGCAGTCCTGTTTTCCGCAGGGGCGGGGACTGTGTTCTTACAAACCACCCATTTCACTTACTGGCTTTTTATGTGCTTATCACTGTGCTGTTAGTCCCAGCTACAAATAATCCTTAAGATAAATTCACCTAAATGTGCAGCAGACCAGGGGAGACTTCCTCCTGATACACGAACTGGAACAGGCTCAATATGGCAGAGTGAGAGTTTCGCTTCCAGAAGATGCTGTGGGCTGGTGCTTGTATTTTGCTCATGTAATTGTAGGCAGGATTGTATGAGAGTTTCTAAGGGTCTGCACTTTTAATGGCAGAAAATGTGACAACTAGATGTCTAAGTCTCCTTGGGAATCTAAAAAGCTTTTATTTTTAAAACAGATTTGGCACCTAAAAGGTATTTGTTACAGCTATGGATGCTGTATCTCTCCAGTCTTTTTTTTTTTTTTTTTTTTTTCTTGGTGTGTGTGTATCTAGCCCTTGCTGAAAAACTATCTAAATGGCATACAACAAGGGAAAAAATCCAGTTCATCTTTCCCTACCCAGCCGTGACTCTGTGGGCTGTGTTACGGCACCCTATCCAGTTTGGTTTTAGGCCACAAATGGAGAAATGCTTATTTTTCCTACTGATTTAGGGTAGACCCGTGTCACAAGACTGTCGCCTGGAGCCCTGTTTCACGCGCGTGCATACATTGCGTACGCTGCTTCAGCCGCGCACCCGGGGAAGCAGGCTGAAAAGGGTAACCGGAAAAGCTAAGCTTTGAGCAGGTGCACAGAGGTTATCTGTGCTGCCAGACTGGATGTGCTCAAGAGGAATGAAGGGTGAAGGAGTCTCCACATTTCAGGGAGTGTTTGGGAAACAGTTCAATAGTTCAACAGAAACTTTTTCCTTTTTTTTTTCCTTCCTTTTTTTCTTTTTTTCTTTTTTTTTTTTTCTGAAAGCCGATATTATAGAGTAATAAGGTATCATAAATGATTTTTATCCTTTTTTAATATATATTTTATTCACAGGAAAATGTCATTTTAAGATGCGTAAGCATGTTTTCTTACTCTTTGTGCAACCTAGTCCTCGTCAAGGCTTAAATGGTTCAGATCAAGCCCTTGTAAAGAGAGAAGAGATGACATATAGGCTATGGCATATATTGTTATAGATCTATGGTCCCAGCTTTGCATTTTCATTGTCTCTACCTAATTAGATCGACTGGCAGTTTTATGACAAGGAAAAGGTTATAATTGACTTATTTGAGCAGGAAATGCTTATTTTTGCCTACTTTCACTGACGTTCACCAACACGCCTGCCAACTCAGTTGTGATCTCCTAGCAGCAATCATCTTCTAAATATCACTGTGTCTGAACAGTGCTTGGATGAAACCTTTCACCCAAGTCTAAGTGATTCTCTAGACAATTCCTCCTCTCAGCCGTGAGCCCCACGGGTACCTGAGCATGGATCACTTTGCTGTTTTCATTGTTTTCCTGCCAAAAGGTGGCTGCATTCTCATGGTGGCTGGGATCACCCCTGAAGGAAAGCAGTGTGTGGAAGGTGTGCTTTGGGACCTAACCAAGACTGATGCTGTGTGAGCCGCAGGCACGAGTGTCTTCCAAGGCACCCCCGCAGCAAGGGGACTTTACTGTGGTAAATGCAATGGTCCAGGCAGGAGGACGGCAGCTGGGTGCAGTGTACGTGGCAGAAGCCATGTAAAGAACCAAGCAGGCAGTGTTTAACCGAGGAAATAAGAGATCTCATATTCAGCAAAGTTCTAAGAAAACTTGGGGAAAAAAAAGAAAACCTGTCAGGCTTAATATAACTACTGCTTACATTTGAAATTAAAATTGTCAAACTAGGAGAAAAGATTTAAGAGATAACTGAAATCCTTTAGAGCAAGACTTGAAAAAGACTGTAAAAAAATAGAAAGAGGCTTGTATATATTAAAGTGACTTCATTTACGTTAATGGATTTTAATAATCGACTCCTACATAAATAAAGTATTTGTATCCAAGCATGTCTTAAGAGATGAGTGGGACAGCCGTAGCGTGCCTATTCATTTCAAACAACACATGCTAAATAACAGGGCAAAATAACATGTGTGAAAATTATACACAGTTTCCTTCATCCCTACAAAGATTTAGTTCTGTTGCAAAGGAAACATAAAATTCCTGTAAATAATCTTTTTAATGCTCCAAATCTAAATTCAGGACTTTAAAAATCAAATAATTAAATATATCCATCTTCAACCACAAAAATGTGTATGCAGATTCAGAGCTATAGAGTGAAAAATATAATTCAGTGATGTCAGAAGAGGGGTAAGAGACAAAACCTCTGAGTTCCATCCCTGATGGGGAACTGTTTTGTTTCTCTCAATTCAGCCAAGTTATTTAACCTTGGTCAGGCTGTGTGCCTAAAAAAACGTGGATGAGATAATTCATCTTCTTCATAAGAATTTTATGGGAATTCAGTTAATTTTTTAAAACTGCTTGAAGGATGAGAATTGCTAAGTGTTGTGGTGCCCTGCGGCAGGAGGGGACCACAGTGAGTACTAGCACGCACTCCAGCTCTGAGACTGAAGCAGTGACCGAATTATTAATCTGGAGAGGGATTATTCTCAAAGCAGCTCTGGATCTTTTTTCTTGTTTGAAGAAAGATGATGGTTAAAGCAATAATTTTGTGGGAAATTTAGTAAGAGAAATGGTGGGTTCTTTGTTTCTTGAGGACTCCTTGGCATAAAATACAACAGAGCAGACAAGGCCAAGCACTTAAAAACCACAAATACATCCCAAACTTGTACGTATCTCTGCATCACGCTAGGCTTCTAACTTTCAAGGCCTGCTTTTGTTTTTCAGTTTGATCTGGATTTTCATATTTCCTCTATCTACTTTGATTTCCTCAGCCTCTTTTATTTCTTTCTTCACAGAGGTAAGATTATCCATACCCTCTGCTCCTGCAAACTGGCACGCTTCCTTTGAAGTCCATGAAACTGTGCCAATTTACACCACTGCAGACTTGTTCAATATTGTGTTATAACTACAGATGGGTCCCAGCTGCAAATCTTGGTTTGGATCCAAGCTCACCCCAAACTAGGGAGTGTTTGGATTCATGGTTGTGGTGCAGACCCCTCTCTATGGGTGTGTTATAACAGAAAGAGAAAAATAACTTTCTGAATAGAATGGAGGGCCAGCACCTGTCAAGAAGGCTCCTTCATTATAGTTATCTGCCTGATCCTGGAGAGCAATTTTTTGAAAGTCTCCAGCAGTGCTGTCAAAGAGGGGAAGAACTAGACCAAAAAAAAAAAAAAAAAAAAGCAGCTAAAATTTGTGTCTGATCTAATGCAATCTCAAAATAAATCTCAATATTCCTGAATCATTGCTTATTGAATGAGGTTATATGCTGCATGTCACTGTCCAGTACAAGAAAGAAAATCCCTATTAAAGTCCAGCAGAGCAATGAAAAATACATAAAAGCTCAGAGAAATTAGCATATATTTCATTCTATCAAAGTAACACTATTAAATCCCACATTGTCTTAGTTTTTCCCCTCATTCCAAGACAGAAATGAGCATGGTTTTTTTCTATTTCATTTAGTAGATCTATTGCTAATTTAAATAAATTCATAGTATTTAATTCATGCTTGTTGAAGGCTTGTTCTACTTCAGTTTTGACCTTGGAAGTTGATTAAAAGTATGTGGGATGTCATTGCCGGTAAAGCAGAGAATTCCTGGAAAGCAACTTTGATTTGAGGAACGAATAAGGCAAAAAGGACTTCCTTAAAATGCTGAAACAATTTTGAGATGTTCCAAATATAAGTTTTCTTTTGCCACTTAACCCGCCGCCCCCATCTTGATTAGTATTGCCTATAACCATTATTGTCAAATATCAGATGAAACAGCATCAAAGATCAAATAAAAAATTCAGATGAGACCTTCGGAAGGGTTGCCCAGATGACATGGCTGGTAGGTCAAGGTCCTCTACAGATCAGAGAGAGAAGCATGGCAGACTTTGCCACGTTATCTTCCCAACATGCTCTGATGAAAGATGACCAGTAGGAGGGTTTGAGCAGTTCTCGTCCACACAACTTGCCACTACTCTGCCAAACGCGTTACCTCCAGCTGTGAAGGGATGCCAGCTTCCCAGTGAGGAGGACATGGAGTCAGAGCTCAGACTCCTAAATAGGTTACTGTTACCTAACAAATGCTTGTACTGTACCTTAAACCTTTTTTAAGTCACTTGACAGCCAACCTTCACTCCCAAACTTCACAGTCTATTAACCACCAGTTTCAGCAGGCAGTACAGACACAGATTTAGTGAAGAAGGAGGCATAGGTGAGCTCTGAAGGGGCACGTTTACTGCATGGGATGTGGCAGAGCATTGGCCAAGCAGTTCTGCCCTCGTCTCATTCACATCAGAGCTGCATTTACGAACCCCTGTGGGAAGGAAGTGTCACCATTGTGAATCTGGATGGAGTCTGAAGCAATAACCTTTAGACGCTAGACTCTATAAACATATGTGTCTTTTGTACCTTTACAACAGCACATTGAAGCTAGTGAATAATTTGCAGTCCTGAAAATTAAATATTCTGTATTCTGGTCCTCTTATTGATCTTATATGTGTGTATATATCTGCCAATTTTTACATCACTGCAACTAAAATTAAAATTTCATTAATAAATAAAAAATGAGATCATTGTGAGGTGCTATTTTTCTGAGCTCCAGAGCCCTCCAGTGCTCTTTGCTTTCATGATACTATTCTGCTATAACGAATAAGCATTATGACTTGTGCCAGATACGCCAGCATTGTTAACTCTTCATGAGCAAGTGGAATAAACAGGGAATCCTGTGAGTTCAAATCACACTGAAGAAATTTGGCTTGAAACAAATGCCTACATGTTAGTAGGCAAAATAACTTAATATACACTTTACGTTTTATAAGAAGATTACAGTCAATATTTGCATAAATTTATCTTCCTAAACTGTAAGAAATACCACTGCTTTAGTTATATCGACCTTTTTCTAAAAATAAGTGCTATTTCCAGAAGGTATTGCAATGGCATTTCTCTGTCTTAATGAATGCATTATTAGTAAACCATCACTCCCTCAACTGAAAGAAAATAGCTTAAGTATTTTACAGAATATTTAATTTTGATTAAAAGTTGAGCATGCTGGGAGGGGGGTATTTGGCAAGATGTTAATATTCCTTTTCTTCGGTAATCATTCAGACCCCAGAGCCATTTCTTCTGCAGTTTTCATGTCACATGGGCCTTCCCTCCAAGAGAGCGTGGTATTCATGCCTCAGGTGGAAACTAAGTTGGGCTCTTCTTCCACCAACTGAATGGATGGCTTTTACTACCCACTGCCTAGGATTTAGTAGCAAAGGCAATCCCCCAAGCATTCTCCATATAAAACAGCCTTAAGTTTGCAGATTGCTTTAAAGAAGTACATACATGAAAGAATATTTTGCTGGAAGCTCGAAGACCCTGTTCCGTAGGGGCTAGATCTGAAACCTGAGATTTAATTGTCCCTTCCATTATTGATGCAGCTTTACACAGCATTGCCCATAGATGCAATTCCCAAAACATATAGAGCTGGTGGCTGGGGATACCTGATGTGACTAAATGTTTGAGCACAGCGCTAAATCAACCCACAATGTCCTGAATATCTCTTAGGAGCATCTGCAGATCAACCCGGTGATATATCAGACTTGCTGGCAACTGCACACCATATGCAGAAGGAGTCCAGTAGAGCCCCACTGCACATAGGGAGTGGAAGTGATCTGGGTGCGTTTGCCCAGGAGCTCAGAGAAGGCTTCCAGGCTTTCAAAAGCAGTTAGAAAACATGAGGCAAAACTTGTAAGGTTGTAGATAATTGATAAAATTGTAATTTACTGCCAAAACAGTCGCAGTAGGATAATCTGAGTGTAGGGGTAAGGTTAAACCTGATATTAGCCTAATAAATTTTGTTACCCAGACAATTTTTAAATTATTCATCAAAGTGCTTTTTGCACATTTTTTCATCATTTTAATATCTCCATGTCTAGCTTCTTCCTCTAAGTGCTCTAATTCATTTTCTTTTGCATCTGTGGGATATTTAGTGGTAACATAGACAGTTGTATTCACTTGGGGATGGATTCTCCAGTCTTACTGACCTTTGAATCCTGAAATATCTGTAGGTCCTGTCTCAATATTGTGCACAGGAAGAAGTCAAAGGTGCTTGGCACAGGAGAGCCCCTACTTACCTGCACCCTGAGTTGCGCAGCTGTCAGTGTGCCGAAAGACGCAAGTCTGGTCCTGAAAATATGGCTCACATGAGAAAAATGTATTCACAAGGGGCCTGATGTGGCAAGGCCCCAAGCAACTCTGGCATCTGTCCAAAAAAGCACTTACGCATACGCTTAGAGCTACAATTCAGCTGTAAGTATGTGAGCAGGAGTATTGCCTTTGATTGACACTGAATCAACAAGATGTGAGAGGTGATTAACAAATTTATCAAGTGAGGACAATATTTGGCCCAGGACTGGACTCCTCTTGTTCGGTTCCTGAATAAGCAAAAAGAAACTATTTGTAGGGGCTGCACAGAATTTCCTTGACACAGAGATTTTTCAGGCCGACACAGTGACAGTAGTCACAACAGTATCAGAGTTTTTCTAATGTTTGAACAAAACAGAAATGTGCTGAATAGATATGTTAACACTAATAAATAAATCTAGGAGCTCTGTTCGCGGACTACTACAGAAGAAGTCTTAATGAAGAAAACTGAATACTTTCTGTTTACTTGTGCAGTACCATTCCCCTACATGGATAAATTTGGCAGAATCTGGTCTTTTCCTAAGCAACACCCACTTTATAATGTGCACTGTTTTATAAGTGGCAGATCAAAGGACCAAGACAAACAACTTTTCCCAAGATTTAAGTAAAACACAACTTCCCAAGTCTTTATTCAGATTCATAATCAAGAAATGCCTCTACTAATTTAGGGTTGAAAGATGTTGAACTTGTTAGAAAATGGACCCATGTATTTAGAAGTTACATTTTCTGCTTTGGAGTACGTGGTTGATACATAATTTTGCTCCCAGTTCTGGAAGCAGGAAAGTGTGTGAGGGTGGTAATCATCAGGAAGGAAGGTGTCAGAGGGGGAATTTATTTTGGAGAGGAGGCATGAAGCAAAGTTGTTTGGGACACATTAGCCCACAAGGCAAGTTTTCAAAGGCAAAAAGAGAAGTTAGTGTAGTTTAAGGACTTGTACATACCCCTTCCTGTTTTCTGGGTTTCTGAACAATCCTGTCCAATGGCACAGAGGTTCTTGCCAGTAATTTGGAGTTCAGCTGTCATTAAAAACCAGTGGAATATAATTTTCAGTTGTTTTTTTGAAAACCTTTTCTTAAATTAAGATTTAGACATTTTATTTTAGATTTCTAATTTGGGAGGGGGAAAAATTGTCAAGATGTAAACAGATTTAAAAGCACTGCTTCTTCCCCAGATAGAAATGTATAACCCCCAAACTTCCAGTTTGCATGATCAATAGCTTGTACTATCATCAGCCTTCTTTTTTTTTTTTCCAGTTTAGTTTTTTTAGCTTTTTAACTGATTATATTGAGCATGCATTTGAGGTTTCAAAGGAAATTTTTAGTCTATTGGGTAATCAGTTCCTTAGGTTTACATCCAAGCCACAAAACATGTATTTCTGTCAAATTTTGCCTTGCTATGAGAAGCTGTTGAAAAATCTGCTCGAAATGCAGTTGGCCAGGTTTGCAGCTAAATTATATACATTAAACCTCATCTCTTCATGAATAGTTTGTGTTCAGCATTTTCATTGTCTTGAAGATCAACTTGAACTTTATAGACAGCTATTTGCAGGAGAAAATACATTTAACTCCCCAACAGTTGAAGTAGATAGAAAGCATATTGTAGACACAGGTGTCAATAATAACCCTGTGTTGTATATTGTTTCTGCCCTAGTTTAACGGCACACTTTATTGTTAACCAGTTTCCTCTTTATCCCTTCTAGCTGCAGATTTATTAGCAGAAACACGTTGTGCAAATGATGATTTATGATGGAATCCTGTTGCCTGAGAAAATGTATTGATTTAGAATGAAGTTGCAGTCCTTACTACAAAGGCAGAACGAAGGAGATGAGAGGGGTCTGCCTTGAGTTAAGTGAAATTTCTCTGACTGCCCTAACATGCGTTTTCTTTCTCGTGTAAGATTTTACATGAAAGAAAAGGTTACATTAGGCATTTTCTTGTATTCAGTTCTTGTGATCTGCATTCCTCGACATGCCACAATTACTATGATTCGTCTTTGTTCAATTCTTTCATCAGTTCAAAGCAGTCTGGCATTTACCTTAGTAGCATTTAAAATGAACTAATCAATAGCTAGATGTTTGCTATTAAGAATGATGAAGAAAGGTTGAGTGGGAAGCAAACAAGGTTATCTACTTTTAATATATTACCTAATTCTTTTCTGTGTTGGAAGGAAGGCATGCCTTCATTTAATTGATTCTAATACACATACATGCAATTTAATGCGAATGACCAAGGGTGGACATTACAAATGCTGTTCATTTTTTACTGCTTTCATTTCTTTTTTAAGTGCCATGTCTTCTCTGAAGAAAATACATTGCTCTCCTGTTTAAAGTGAAGATTTAAAACAGATTTTAAAGATAGCTAGCCAGCTTTAGCATATAAAAAGGAGGAAAAATTGTATGTTTATTGCTTAAGTCAAGGCTGAGGAAAGTTATCCTGTTGTTGAAAGAGCTAGCTTGCTTTTGATGCAGCATTTTTTAGACATCTGTGAGGTTTTTTTCTCTTTTAAGTTCTGTTGCAGTTTCTGCGTAGGATTCATTTTACTTGATGCTTATGTTGCAATACAAATTTCAAACAGTGATTTTGTTAAGCTTTCTGAGATCCCAGAAAGCCTGAGTTTTTTTCAGAAATAATTTGGGCCAACTTATTCTATTCGTTATTTCATGAAAGGATTCCTCTCCTACTACTTCTTCCTTTTTTACTAAGCAATTCCTTGGGTGCATAACCAGCACCACTATGCCTAAGTTTGCAACAGCATCAAAACTAGAGCACTATCAATAGCCATGCCTCTGGGTTTTGTCAGAGCTCTTTATGAAGGACCATCTCCTGAGCTCCATCCAGCTTCTTTTCCATCCGCAAAACCACATCCTTTGACTGCCTCCAGCTTGCCCAGAAACCACACTCCCTGCCCTCAGGCTCTCCTCTGTTTGTGAACCTCCACAGCTTCCAGAGCCTCCTCCTGCTCCTTAGATGCCAAAATGAAGTCTGAGCATCTCTGAAATGATAGGCTGCGTGCAACAGCAATAACATCCTGAAACAGCATCTGGGGAGCAAATTTACAGACGGGTGCCCTCAAATTACAAAGTGACAAGGAAACATTCAGTATACAAATGATGGGAGATGCAAATGAAGGAGGAAATTTGGTGCTAATAACACCCTGTTATCCACCCTGGCCTGATCCAGTTTTCATTGGTTTGCGTTATCTTTAATAGAAGCTGAATCAAGATCAAAGAGGAAGAAAATAACACAGTATACAATGTGGGAGAACAACCCAACAACAACATTTGAAACAATATAGGGAGTTCATTTTCCTCTTGCTGTTGATACTACCCTAATGCATTGGTTTTTTTACATAAAATCAAGGCCAATATGTACCTTGAACACTACGCAGTGCCACTTTCTTCCCTTTTGTCAATACTGGTGACCATAACAAGAAACATGCTCCACTTCTTTCTGAAGTCAGGTCTTGTTCTAGCTTCAATTGCAGCTGTAAAGTTTTTCTGACTTTTCTTAAAGAGCATTCCCTTTGCTTCTGTCTCCTCTAAATAATATTTTGGCCAGCATTATACAATTATTAGCATTGCATTTTCATTGTCGGCCATATCTTTGCTGACATACCAAACCTTCTGGCACAAATATTACACTTCTGATTCAGAAGTAGTTAAAAAAAAACACTTTCTACACAGACAGAAATTTTTCTGTCCCTCATATATTGCCAAGAGATAGCACACTGATACTCTGGTCAGTCACTTAGCACATTTACATTGTTCAATATCAAGGTCACACATGACAGAAAGAACAGATTTATTTTTAATATTCTTGCCAAGATGCAATGATTCTGTAGCAACTTTGTTCAATGTTCATATCTCAACAGGAGCTGCTTAGGAGTGTTTTGATAAGATTGGAGCTCTAACTCAATCTACAGCAATTATAGTAACAAGGGTGGTAAAGAAGGGCATATTTCAAATGTCCACTTCTCCTTGAATTAGATTCCTGAAAAGCAAATCTCACTAAATAAAATAATATGAATGGAATTTCAGCTCATTTATCTAGCAGAGTGGCATCAACTTCAACTGTGACATTGGCTGTAATGTGTAAAGATAATGTTCCAAGATTTAGTATGTGACTCAAGACTGACTGAAGTATTTCATGGTCTCAAGTATTTATAAGTGGATGTGTTCATTCCTTGCAGCTAAATTCCTTAGTGATAACTGCACTTCAAATTTCTGCTGCCAGTTTGACAGTAAAATGCCAGTTCTAATTATTATCCATAATTGTAATGTTCTTCATCAGCCACAGATAAACCTTACTTTAGCATAGAACAACTATATTCTGTCAATAACAGATGATAAATGAAAGAGAGAAAGGAACAACTCATTTTAGTCTCAGAGGTATACACTTTTAATCAGATTTGCTTCAGCTCAATACAACAGAGGATTCATCGAAAGTGTTATTGATTTAATTACAAATACTAAGTCATGTCCACATTATACATATATGTATATATAATCTCAGCTCCTCTAAAAGAACGGGGAAACAGAGGTGTCACACCTTATTCAGGGCAGAATCCAGAGCAGAAATCTGACACTGTCGTTCTAGAGTTCTTTTCCATAGTCCTGATGAAGCTACGCTCCTGGAGTCAATTTACCTGCTAAGTGTTGTATGCTGTATCACCAAGGATCGGTATAGTTCTTGAACATATGTCTGCTCCTAAGCACTGGAATGCTTAGAACTAATGAGCTTAAAGTTAGGTGAGGACTTAAGCACTCTCCTAAATCCATCACTAAACTTCATAATTCTTATAGGATTGGATCCTAATGCCGATACATAACAGATAAAGACACAAGGCTTACCATGAAAGCAAAAGCGAATCGGCGCTAGTAGATAACAGCAAATCAGAAAACACCGGCTAGTCTGAATGAGGAACTGACTGTTAACCATGGGCCTGGGAAAGGGTAACTGCTTCCCAGTTAAGTAATATGAAGGCAAGAGTAAAAGGCACAAACACATAAGCACCTAAGTAACACCATTTGCTGTGGATTACAGGATGGAAAATCAATGCAGAGCATTCAACGGAGAAACTTTTCCTGTAGAAGATCCCTCAAAGTAAAATGCCAGTTTCAGAATTTTGTTGTCAAGATAACTCTGTCAGCCACTTTTTGAGATTGCACTGTTTAATATATTTAATAGTCCCTTACTGTGGTGTGTATGCACATTGTTTACATTGACAGATGAATGACAGATGATGTCCTTTTCCTGTGTGTCTCCCTTCTTGAGATGAAGCAAGTCATGGAAGGCATAATTACAAACATGAAGGACTTTGCAGTTGGTTGAGTAGCTCAGGCATTTGCTGGGATTAGTGAGTGCATTTGAAGAGTTACAAGGTACTTGTTAAACTGTTTTGGAAATAAGAACATGTAAAAAAAGAAAGAACTATCACTACAAAAGTTTTGATTTTATGCAGCAGCCCCAAAATAGCAAATGTGTTCCCCAGGCTTTTTCCTAGATGCTTTTGAAGAATCACTGAAGGCTGAGAAGAAACACTGGTTTGTTATTAGCAACAGTCATTATCCCACAAAGCAATAACCAAGCAGCACAAAAATATCATCCTGAAGCTGGTAGCATCTTTTGGGACTTTATTCTTCTTTGGAAAACTGACTGTAATGGCATCGGAAACTATAAGCACTATGCTAACTCCCTGACTTGTTTACTCAGATACAAAATGCTTTTTCCATCAAAACTCAAAGACATAGGTTTGTAAGTTTGCATATGGACATGTAGGGACTAACATTTCCCATATAAATCATAAAATTGTAGAACACTTGTGGTTTACTGTGCATAAAACAGTAACTCTTTGGAAAATACTAGCTGAAATATTGCTGAAATATTGAAATTCAGGAAAAGGAGTGTAGAATTGCTGGTATATTCAGTAATAAGGCAGTTGCATTATATATCACTACTTCAGGAGACTAAAAATCCTCTGTCACCAGGGTGGAAAACAAACTGTGCAACTGTGATGAACCATCGATTTGCTGTCAAAGTCTTCTCAGTCTGACAATGGTCCTCACTGTTAGAACCGAAGTGGTGGCATCTGATAAAACTATGCAGAGGATTAAAGGCGTTTAGGAACCCTCTGACCTGGTCTTGATGGTCATTTAATTAAGTCTTGTAAGACCACTGGAAATATTTCCCCATTGACTAAAGCGCCTAGAAACATTTTCAGTATATGAAAGTTACTACTAGGAATATTACTTTTTCATGGGGTCTTTTTATTTTTGTTAATGCAAAATGTTTCATAACAGGGCATCTCAAAGGCAGACTTTCAGTTGGAACTAGATAAAAAATTGACATTTTCACCTTTGAAAATCTTCCTCTGGATCCACAAAGAGAATTTCACTTCTATGTTGCCACGGACAAAAGTGCTGCCTCCCAGAGTCCCCAGACTAAGTTTGAAACTCTAGTTCCCAATATGAGAAGAATGTTTCCCCAGTGAGGAACTGACAACCCAGATTTAAACTACCTGGGAGAACTGTCTGAGTCAGAAAGTTAAGAGTGAGATGATACGTGGAGTAAGGGTTACTGGGAGTGAGCACCTTGACATTAAGCTATGGTATTTTGCATCAAGCAGCATTGCAGTACCATCACACCTACTACAGGGAGAAGGTGCTTGAACTCAACAAACACTGAATCCAGGAACTGCTTTAACAACTTGGCAGCAGATGCAAAATTTCTCCATTTTCGTGCCTTAGCCCTGACTCTCACGTTTCAGGCTGCTTAATGAACGGATAACAGAATCAATCATAGAGTGGCTTGGGTTGGAAGGGACATTTGAAGATCATCTTGTCCAAACCCCCACCATGGACAGGAACATCTAGGAGGTCATAGAATTTATAGGATGGAAGTTATGCCTGCCTCACTCTGAACTCAAGGTGCGTAATTACAGTAGTCCTGGAAAGTGAGCTTGAACACTGTGAGTCTAGATCAGGCACAGAATACACCTGCACAACGGGGGGATGTTCTCCAGCCAGATTATCAGAGGTAAATAATGCTCCCTCCTCTAGTACATATATACATATATATGGGTATATCTATATATACATATATATCTACATCTGTATCTATAAACCTTATGTGAAGCATAACACCCAATGTGGATTACAGGATGGAAAATCAACGCAGAGGCATAATTGCCTTATGTGAAGTTCCTCATGTTGCTACAAGCCATCAGAATTAAACCATCCACTTATCCAGCTGGGACAGTCTGTATTATACCAGAAGCAGGACAGGCAGCTTTGGTCATTTCTGGAGATTTTTATGATTTTAACCTTCTTGCCATTAAAACAAATCTAAGAAATGCTTGGATAACTCTGAGCAACAGGGGAACAGTCTGGTGTCTGTTTGGCTTCAGAGCCTTTGGCAATAGGCAACCAAACCTCATTAATTATGCTCAGCACTGAAAGAAGGGGGAGACGGGACTGGGTCCCCCAGCTACAGTGCTTAAAACATCTGCCTGGAGACTCACATTCAAGTCTTCTGTAGAGCAATGATTTTAAGCCATATTTTTTTTGTTTTCTAAGAGACTGCTGTAATTACTAGACTATGAGAGAAAGTTTGTTCAGTTCTATTTTGTGCCAAACAATAATAAATTCAAGAAACGTGAAAATAACCGTAAGCTTCTCTAGTGCTTGCATTTGTCAGAGAGCCTTGGAGTATAATCCTTGTTGATAACAACACTACCACAATAATAACAACCACAACAGTAATTGCAACCACCCTGCTAAAGAGCTGATCTGTTTGGATGATCTACCATCAGATACATTAGTCACTAAGAAAGAAAATAAACACTGATCATTTAATCCTAAAAGTTTCTTGTTTTGTTTTTTTTTTTTATTTATTTGGTGTGTTTTGTTTTGTTTTTCATAAGGTTCTGTATTTTGAACAATATCCTCCATGATCCAAAACTAGAATAGCCCTCAAAGTCATGTTACATTGATTACACTTCCTAAAGATCCTTTCTTCAGAATGTAATAACGCTCCACCACTCAGAGCATCCGTAGGCCATGATAAAACAGCCAAATAATGGGAACATTTTCTAGAGTGCAGCCAGGCAGCCCAGGATATATATGAACATTACAAACATTTTGTGCAGCTAGATATGCTAGCCAAATTTTTCACTTAAAAGCAGATTTCAAATTCTGCCCCTGAATTTGTCCACTAGCAAAGAAGTAGCTCCTGGAAATAATAAAATGAGATCACAGTGTTTTTATTAACGGGTGAAACTTTTCTGATAATGATGAAAGCAAAATGTAATGAAATCCACTTGTCCACCTTGATGCAGTTAAAGTCACTGATCTGCTTCTTAGATATCAAGAAAGTATTTGACCAGGTCAAACAGACCTTCCTTTCCTATGTATTGTGAAAGCTGGATTTGATGACATTTTTTTTTTCTTTTTCTTTCTCTTTCTCTTTTTTTTTTTTTTTCCCCACTAAGGGTATGTGTTTTGGTCAATGGTAGGTTATCATAACAATTTTTCTTTCAAAAGACCCCAGGACGAGAAAATCAATATGTTATCTTGCTCTTTAATTCCATGTATTTTTCAGGTGGTTCAATTAATATGAAAATGCTCATAACTGAAGAACAATTGGTGCCAACAGAAAACAAATAGGTCCTCTACACAGGCACTTTTAACTTATTTTTAACCTCTAGTTTGTACTTCTTAATTTTACTTTTATACCCAGGGAATACTTTTATACCCAGTCTCCATATACTATTAATAAAGCTATGTACAAATTTCAGTGCTATTAAAACTAATTAAAACCATTTTTTCTCATTAGATGGATTCCTCTGAAGTTAGGAAGGATTCAACAGCAAAAAGATGGTATAATTTTAAGATATTAAAATTTAAATGTGGAACTGCAAACTACAATTTTCTATTAATGTCCTGCCAGACAGTTTTTAAAAACACAATGCAGTCTCCCGTGATTAAGAAGGAAGACTACAGAATAAAGTTTTGTAGAATAAAATAAAATTCTAAAAGATAATTTTATTTTGTATTTACTTGTTGGTTTATTTTTATTCTTTTTATGATGTGTGTTTTATTAATAAGACCAAGATAGATAGATTTTCTCTAGAGTCAGGATATAATCTTGTAATTTGATGAAATCATCACACTTCTGTACAACAGGGCCATAGATATGAAACAATGGTTCTTCTGCACCTTTATCTGTCCTTCAGTTATTGGAAGGTACGGAAAAGTACAGAAGATCTTTGTATGCTTTTTACCCTACATCACTTAGGAACTGCTAAAAATCTTATCACAAGGGACCTGGCTATAATCCTCATACCGCCTATTACTCCTTGCCACCTCCTCAATGGGCAGAGAGGGAGCTGCCACTCTCCTTGAGGTCTCCTTGAGCCCCCAGAACAGCTTAGTTAGACTTTCCAGCTGCTATTTCACCCTCCTAGGACTGGAGAAAACAATGATCTTTAGAAGAGGCTGTGAAACAGTGCAGCAACACTTGCTGTGATTTAATGCCATGGCTTATGCCATCCCTATCCTTCTGTCTCCCCTTGGTCTGCATCTTGTCCGCTCCACGCAAGACATGTATAGGCACAATTGGGGTGCACGTGCCAAATCTTCATTTTCTTACAGTAAAAACTGAGCTAATGGTTACATTTCATCCTTGGAAAATTCCTCCTTTTGACTTTTTCTCCATCCATTTCTCCCATCAAACAAGTAGCTGCTGATTGAGGCAGGTGCTATTTTTAACTAGCGGCTGAAATGTTCCTTTATCGGCTTTTCATTTGCAATGTTCTTTCTTCCCCACCTTACTCAATGGGTGTTTGCAATTTTAGAATTCATTAGACGAATCCAGAGACGTAGGTTAGGTGGATTTCTGTGGAAATGGCTACAGTGGGTCATGAGAATCAGTTTGCTTTCCTTGTGTTCAATCTTCCCAGACCGCCTTAATTTAGGAAGAAACAAACCACCGCGTTTAATAGACGCTGGCATGCATGACCCAACACTTAACACAATTCGGTTAGATACAGAATTAAACATGAGCTACTTTGCACAATTTAATGCATGTCAGGTGGCGTTTAAAGAACAGGAAGACTCGTTCAAATGAATTTTTGGCCCTGTTTCTATCTGAATACCTGTGGGAACTGAAAGAAAGAAAAGAAAGTAATTATAAAAACATTTAAATATCCTTGTCTGCTACAGCCCATAATGAAAACTATAAGAAAAGAAAGGACAACAGTTTACTTTACATTTCAGACATTTCCTGACACCTATCAGGAAATTCATCTAACCAAAAGGAACAAGACTTCAGTTTCATTTCTCGTGTTCAGTAACCGTTCAGAGGCAAGGAGCCTGATGGAGATCAGCTTCCTGCAGTGGCGGCTTTCCAGGCAGCCAGCCCTGGAGAACACGAGCCTCTGTGGAGCACAGCTGGGCCAGCTGCCTCACGCCAGAGCCCTTCAAAGTTACAGCCTTTCACATCATCTTCTTTCAAGTAGAGAAAGGAAAAAATGAGCGACATTAAAACTGTGTGGCCTCTCAGATATCTGTAATTTAAAGTGCAGTGGTGCTCATTTGGTGGGAGGTTCTTGCGCACCATCAGCCATCTAGAAGTCAGACTTTTTAGCCGAAGCCTGTTCTTGTGAGCCTCTCTGCAGTCACTCGGGGAACATCACCATCTTCAGACCTATCTCCATCCAAAAGTACCTGCTCTTTGTCTGCTGCCCTGTGCTGCTATGTGCACCCCGGTGTTTCTCTTGGTCTTCTGTGAAGCAGCAGCCAAATCTGTTCCTTATGTGGTTCATCTGTTGAGGACAGATGTTCTTACATCCCTCCTCTCTGGGCTTTGAAGAAAGAATTACTCTTCTGGTTTCAGTGATAACTTCTGAAGGAGCTAGACTGGGTATTTAAAGCAAGGTAGTAATTTTAAGCCCATGTTTTATGGCTTAGCTTCACTGGGCTTGTAACCATACCAGAAGTTTAATTCTTGGCCTCCTTCACCAATATGAACTGAAACAGGTTAAAAATACCAAGGGAATGATTTAGTGTGGAATGATCTCTCTTGGATACCCTGCACTGTCTAAAATGGCACAAATGACCTATGTGTAAGCATCTGAATTGCTCCCTAAGTTTTGTAGCACCAGCTGTCGTCAGAAACAGCATTACCTTCTGGTACTTTTCTTTTGCGTGTGCATCCAGATTGCACAATCAGAGCATTTAAGTGTTTCGATCTCCACGTTCGTAGGATGCTCAAGCATTCAGGGCATACCCCCAGTGTTTCATATTCCTGACAAAGCATGTCATCCCACAGTCACTGAGAGCCCTGAAGTCTGATAGATATTTTATTCAGCATATGAATTTTAGGTGATGTGCATTGAGTGACACCAGCCTTTGCCTAACGCAGAAACTCAGAGCCACTTAAAGATATGGCTTCTCTTTGCCACATACTGAAGGAGGCTGCCTTCATTAGACCTTTGCCAATAAAAGCCTGTGAGCTCCGTGTGTGTGGAAGTCGAGCATTCGTAGGCTTCCACGGGTGAGTTGCACTGCCAGACTCTGCCAAGGACTGGCCTCCTGCCACTCTGCACCTGCGGGAGGCACGCAGGGGTCCACCAGAGGAGATACGGTGACCCCAACCCTCTCCCCCCTTCCCGGAGCACATGTGGAGGTGCAGGGCCACTCAGGCAACCACTGACCTCCGCTCTCTAGTTTATACAAAGATTTATCTTCACTTCATCTTAGGGCAGGGAGGGCTATGTGCCAGAGAGGAGCATGGAAGGGGAATCCCCAAACTGAGCGGCCAGAGGAGGGAAGCAGCGTCGGGGGGACGGCATTTCTGTCAAGTCCTCATCTGGTCCGGGGAGGCACCCAGGCAGGCTGCCTCGCTACAGCCAGCTCCGCCGGCCTCTTGACGCGCCCTGTAAAAAGCAGAGCTCACAGCTTACTGCTGTCCCGCTGGGCGAAGCAAGGCAGTCCATCAACGGGGCTCGGCAGACCCAACGCGAGGAAGCTGCCCCTCGCTCCAACTCTTTCTCGTCCCCTGCCAATAGCCCCCCGGGGCTATCATTTCAACCTCCCCCGTTTCAAATGCGCTCTGAAGCCCGGAGCTTACCTCATCCTATAACTCTCTTAACTTCCGTTGTTATTACGCTGCTCATCCCTCGGTAGGGTTATGAGCCGACTGACTCCTGCTAAACTCCACCTCAGCCCCGAGCAGCTGCAGCATCCGCGCACAGGCTGGCCAGGACATTTGGAAAGCGAGAGTGTTGTTATACAATACATAAGAGGGTTTGATACAAACCATCATTGAAGTAGCTTGTTGCCTTGGTTTAATTGTATTAATTGTATCTTTAGTTGATATTTATGTGTCTCTCATTACCGCAGCAGGATTAGGAGGGGTGAAGAGAAGGCAGATGCAAGCACAGAGCCACTAATGAACTGTTCCTTTCTACCAACAGTGCTCTATTTTTGATCATGGGAAGCCTAAACTAACTTACATTAAAATAAATAGAGGTTTTCTTTTTCTCTTTGATGTGTCAGAAAGAGTAGGATCTACCTTTAATACAAAAAAAAAACCCCTCATTGGGCTCAAGGAGCTGTGCTGAGTACTGTTGGTGTTCATCACCCTGCTCCTTCCCCTCTTTCTCTCCTCACCCCCTGGGCTCTCTGGCTCTGTTAAAGCCTCTCCTGATTTGCAGCAGGATGAGAGAAGAGTTTACATCCTACGTATTTTTTCAAGCCACGCACAGGAACTGTAACGTAGCAGTGCAGAGGCACTCCAACTAATATACTAATTGGATGCAGATGTGTTCTGCCTCTTGGAAAAATAAGACCAACTGGATGATCAACAAGAGCCAAATGGGTAATTTCTTTTTAAACAAATTGGTTTTATTAACTTAAAACTGCCCATAATCCAACTAGTCTGGCAGAGTTTGGATACTACGAAACCACAAGCAGTGTGTGATACCTGTTATTATCTCATGCTACTTTTGGCTGTGATCTTGCCATTCTGAATAAAGGACTCTGAATTCTCTCTTAAATAAAGAGTAGCATGTGTGAGCACCGCCCCAGGAGCCGGCCAGGAAATGAACTGTGATTCAGGCTAAATTCTTTTCTTGCTCCCTACTTTCTTCAGCAGGGGTGCATTTCTATGCTCTGCCCGCAGAAAGCCCAGCTCCCACCCACGCGCGGTGAGCAAAGAAGGGCACTGTCAGCGGGAAGAGAACCATGCTAGCCTTGCTTTTAGTGGAGAGGAAGGGTTTTAGTGATCGTTTCCAATGCTACTCGCAATCCTATCAGCCACCAAGACACATGGGCTACTGAGACTGACATTTTAAAGGTTAACATGGGGCCCCTTCATTTAAGAGATGCTACTGCTAGACAGCAAATTCTTTTATAGCTCATGCCTTTGAGAGTGATGGGAGGAGTGCGATGTCAGCGCGAGTCAAGAGGCTACAAAGTCAAAAGGATCTCACTGAACATGAATCCCTTGGTGCTGCTTAACAACCTTGACTTTCCTGAGTGACAGATGACCAAATGAAGGGCCGAGAACTGCGCACTTCTCTGAATATTTTTCTTCCTTTGAAAAACAGCATATTTTTATTCCCTCTCCACCAGTTTTATTTCTGTGGAAAAATAATCCATCCTGTGAAATGGCTGTTATGACTTTACTAGAGACAGGAGCAAAAACAATGGGTATTGTCAATACTCTTTGGAAACAAAACGGATGGAAGAGCCAATAGTGTCAGCCTCTATACAACTAGGGCCTCCAGTGTCCACAGCACTGCCTCTCTCTTCCTGAGCCCTCTGGCATCACTTCATCTCTGAGTGGTTTGGGAGGGCAGCCAGAGATCTTAATTTCAGAACGCGGGATTGTAGGCTACCGAATGACATCTAGGAATTACTGTGAGAGGTCTTTATTTTCCAGGTGAGTTAGAACTTTTATTTTAAACACACAAAACACAATTCAACAAATAAATCCAGTATCAATGAAGCCTAGATATAGTATCAATGAAACCTGGTATGCATTTTAGCCTTGGAGAGCAATGAAAAATACTAACAATGGCAGTATCCTTACCCCTGAAAACAATAAAAGTATAAGAAAGAGAAAGAGGAGCTAAATTACCACAGACCGAGAAACCACAGAGATCAGCTGAAAGCATCAGAAAAAAAAATCAAAACTTTGGTGGTTCCTATTACTGGTTTGAGAAAATACAATATATCTAGAAGTGCCTGTCTTACAAGGATAGCCTTGTACCGGAACAGTGGGGTACAAACATCAGATTTGAATAATTACATTTGAGATGATCGCCAGTTCAGATTATTTGAGATTACAATCACTTCAGATGCAACATCTTTTGTTTTTAATTTTAGAAATGTGGTAACTGAGAACGACAAGAGGAGTAAACAACAATTTAGTGAAACCCATGTGAAAGATGTTTATTTGAACCAATTGAAGAACAGGAATTAAACATTAAAAAAAAAAAAAGAAAGAAAGAAGGGTTGTGAAGTTACATATGTTGAAATACAACAGATGAACCACTTTAGTTTTTAATGGAAGAACAGGTAGCAGCCAGGTTGGGGTGCTCAAGTCGTGTGAGATTCAGGAGTAGACACTGCCTTCACGTAAGAAGTGTTACAAGTCATGGTCTGCAGCCATGTCATGGATCCGCATGGTCTGTGCCAGGAGGTAGTAAGAGGGACCCAGAGCCTCCTGGGCTTCAATCTTTACCCTTCAGGTAAATCCACTTGTGTTAAAAAATGCATTTTTGAAGAATTTTCAGTAGAAACAGACCAGGCCCTTAACACACAATTTATCTGATAGTTGATTGCAGCACGCAGATACAAATGTCTTGATGTCATGCTTGAAAACATGCAAAGATAGATAACTCCCATACAGATCTGCAAGTTTGAGAATGACCATGAAGAAAAGCAAAAAGATTCTAATTAATAAATTTTGAGACATATATTCAAGTCAAGTGTTCAAATTTCTCAATTAATAAAAAAAAAAAAAGTTGCATAAAGTACTGCATTCAGCTCTGGGGCCCCCAACAGAAGAAGGACATGAACCTGTTGGAGTGAGTCCAGAGGAGGGCCATGAGGATGATCTGTGGGCTGGAGCACCTCTCCTGTGAAGACAGGCTGAGAGAGTTGGGGTTGTTCGGTCTCAAGAAGAGAAGGCTCCAGGGAGACCTTATTGCAGTCTTCCGGTACCTAAAGGGGGCCTACAGGAAAGCTGGAGAGGGACTTTTTAGCATGGCATGTAGTGATAGGACAAGAGGTAACAGTTTTAAACTGAAAGAGGGGAGATTTAAATTAGATATCAGGAAGAAATTCTTTGCTATGAGGGTGACGAGACAGTGGCACAGGTTGCCCAGGGAAGTTGTGGATGCCCCATTCCTGGAAGTGTTCAAGGCCAGGCTGGATGGGGCTTTGAACAACGTGGTGTAGTGGGAGGTGTCCCTGCCCATGGCAGGGGGTTGGAACTGGATGATCTTTCCAACCCTTCCAACCCAAACTTTTCTATGATCCAGTTAGTAATTCACGCATCATGTCAGGTTCCGCAAGGAACTTATTTTAGACTCCTAGAACTGTGTGTAGATGCTGATGCTTTTTCTCTGTGGGGCACTTGCAGGGGTGAGAGCAGGGTCCGTTGCTTGCTTCTGTCTTACAGAATGGAAGTGAGAGTGACCAGGCAAGAGCAGGAATTCTCTGGATGCAGACACACGACTAGGTAGGTGTTTATTTTTTAACGGTAGGCATACCTTGGAAACAGCCGCAAGAATCATATTCTAGGTTTCATTTTCCAAAGCTCTGCAGCAGTTGTTTTGGCATCTAACACATCTGGCCTTCAACCGTGTTCTCACAGCTTCACTGAGCTCAGCAGATTGTACTGTACAGCTCTTGCATTCACAGGTTCAAAACACAAAAAGATTTCGTTCGGTCACCTCAGCCAGCTTTCTTCTCTAGGCCAGGCTAACTTCAGAACTACAAACCTAGCTAGAGTTAAACCTTAATCTGTTAGATACGGTGATTTTTTCAGTCTTGAAGTTTTACACCCCAATCAATGGTTCCCAGATTTTCTGTTCTCGGGCAATGTTGTCTGCCTGCATCATCACTGTAATAAATATAGTTAGTTGTCTATGTAAATTACATACTCTTTTAAATCACTGCTACAGTTCACCTATCATGGTTTTGCAGACTATCGATGATATGGAGATGACAGTTTGGCAATTTTTGTTTTAAAATGTCTAGAAATGACCATAGTTCAACATATGGCTTTAGCCTACATAAGCTTCTGCTATCAGCTGGCATAGTAATAATTATATTATACAGATTGCTTTTAAGATCATTATGACAGATTCAAATTGGACCTAGATACAGTTACAGAATCCATATCAAATGAGATATTGATACACTAAGATCTTCAGGAAAAACATTTCAAAATGGATAACTTCTAAGGCAGGATTCATTTTTATAGCTTTTGTTCCACAGCATTATAATTAAAAGCCTGACATGATTAAAACCCAATCTTGTTGGAGGACTTTGCTCCTCAGCTAGTAATACGTAATGTATGTGATTTTCAGTTCTGTGTTTAAAGGTTGATTTTGCCACTCTTCTTATTCACTACTCTATGCAATTTTTGTTTATCTTTTAGAAGCCTGCTCTGGCAGTATTTCATAGGCTGTTATACAATTCTGACACTCTGGGCTCCAGCTAGTCAAATGCTTCATTTCTGTCCTGGCTATATTTGTGTGTGGCTTAGGAGTACACTGGCTAACAAAGCTGTGGAACACTTTGCAATCACATAGATAGTGTCCCAGATCTAGATGAACTTTTAGGAAATCTGCTCCGTAAAGGATCACAATAAGGTATGTGAATAGCCCATATCTCATTTTCACATAAAGTATCAGGATAGTTGTCTGTAATAGGAAGACTCGTACTGCAGAACAACAAACTGATGTGCATAAACCCATCAGCTGCTGCGCTGCTGGGCTCTGAGCAGCCAGCTGGTTTTATTAGTCTTGCCACTCGCTGGAGAAGCCGCTGATTCTGCCAGTGTTTGGGTAATAGCTCTGCCCTGGGATCTGTGGGAGCTATTGCACATCCATCTGGCAAAAGGTTTAGCGATGCACGAGAGCTCCAGCCTGATGAGCAAATACAGAGTAGCGTGTGCTGATGCCAGAGACAGATACTGGCAGGGCTGCCCTTGGCTGGCAGTGGATCTGTGCACACATTACAGGGCTGCGCAGCCACCTAACGCTCTGCACGTCCATCCATCGTCTCTGGAGGTGAACGGCGGCTCCTCCTGAAAACCGCTAAGGCAGCACTCTTAAACGTACATAAAAAGACTAAGCCCCTGAATGTAGAAGCAGCAGCTGCCAATTTATGTCATTGGGAGGAGTGTTCACCTAGCGTGTCTGAGTATGTGTAGCGTGTATTAACGTTGCCACCTAGAAACACAGGCAAAAAAAAAACCAAAACAAAAATACAAGTCTGGCTTAAGAATTCTTGGGAAAGAGAAATCAGACTCAGTTCTGAAAAGTTTCTAATGTTGATTAATTTATAGGGTCTAGGGAGCAGAACGCGTTGGTGGGAAGTTAAATGTCTTAACAGCTAGCTGCAAAACAATGGGGGCTGTTGGAAGGAATAGAGTGACAAAATCAATGTACTTTTATAGAGAGATAAAATATTTAAACCCATTTCCCTATAAATAATAATGGCATTTAAAACCTGTTACCACACTGTAGTAAAATGAAACAATAAGAGGTGTTCTAAAGATATTCAGTTCTGGAACATTAGAAGTTAGAAATTAGAAGAAGTTACCCAGAGATTAATTGCTGGGGAGAAGGACAAACAAAAATACAGTTTGGAACATGATTCCATCTCTCTGAGGGGAACACTGAGCAGTGTCATTGTGGCTGTAAGATTTCTGAGCTTTCTTAAAAGCTTCAAAAGCATCTGCACAGAGCCCAGCCTGAAGGACCTCATCTGAAACAGGAATCTACGAGTATGTGGTTCAAATAGAAATAGTCACGGATTCAGTAAGCGGGTCACCATCTGACCTTCTTTTTAATCAAGCCTTTGCCATTTGGCTGCTGCTAGGATATAAGAGTAGGTTTTATCAACAGGTAATTTCACTATTTTTGTCATACAGTCATTTTTTTCAAAATCACTGGAGAACTGTGATAAATCAAGCTGCCTTGTGACAAATACAAAGCCACAACTCCGTATCACTGCATGAAAGCACTTCATTAAAAAAAAAAACAAAACAAAACACCCTGAGGTAATGCAACAAGTGAATCTGAATTAAAATAGGTGACCTAGAAGCACTGTGATTTTGCTTGAGAATGGGAAATGGGAGATATAGCTACCTTGTACTCTCCTTTCTGCATGGTCATATTTGATTCTAAACATTTCTCAGGAATTTAGAAAGTATCAGGAAGAGTGTCCTGTGTGAAACTAAATCATTTCCACTCTCTTCTCCTTTCTCAACTTAAGATTTAAAAGACTAATTTTTAAAAAAAATGGCAAGTCAAAGCCTGGATTTCCATATTGTACAATGGTGTCTTGTTAAAGGAGAGGTTATGTTGAAACTGTCACTCTGGTTTCTTTTGGTGCTCAAAGTCATATGCAGTAATGAGACTGACAGAACCAGAGGCAACCATTTGATGACTGACAGTTACCGTCTCCTCAGTCTAGATACTTTCTGCTTTACTGCTACTTTTCTACAAAGAAGTGAGAAAAGTGCATGCTAACGGGCAGAATTTTTGACAAATGTAGGCTTTCCTCCTTTATATTCTTTTCAGAGGATGATGCACTTGGCTGCTCCTGGAAAATTCATGAATCATGGTTTCCAAGGTCTTTGTCACGGTTCCCATTGTAACAAAAGCTAGATGGACAACTGATAATAATTTATGCAGAAGATTTAGCCACTTTTTCGGTTTTAGAAGTTACTTTCAAGACAACTGTGAGAGTTAAGAATTTGCTCCCTCTTCACTGCTGCTTAATTCTTGGGGTGGGTGAATAGTAGTCTGAAGGTTGTTTGCGATCTGCCCCGTGCAAATATTTGTCACTTGTTGTAGGCATTGTCCTCCGATTACTTTATCTAGGCAGGGGCTGCCAACCTGAGAGGTGTGCAACCACTGCGTGCATCCAAGCTAGCTGTCCCAGCTGGCCACTCCACAACCATTTACACGAATGAATAAACTTTGTGACTTTGTGGGTGTTAATCTAAGCTTCACAAGAACAGAAGTTCCTGGAGGGCCCTTCATTCTTCCAGGGAAAGAGTGAGTAAGCACAATGGGAAAGGGAAACTGCCAGAAATAAGGAGAGCATGCTGAAAAATTTAAGTCTCTCCTTTTCTTCCTTCGCACAAGGAATATCATTATATTTGGCCATATGCATATCCAGACTTAAAAATAGCTGGATTCCTTCCTGACTAAGAGGGAGAAGGGTATAAACCATATGTATTGGCTGTCCAACAGACTTACAGCTACATGTGAATATACATGTGTGGTCCTGGCTGTGACTGATGTCATCGTGTGCCTGTGCGAATGCCTGCCAGGTACACTGGAAACAAATCCATTCCCTGCTGTACGAATAACACTGTCCTTCCTGAGCAGAGCCCCAGCCAGCTTCGAGGAGCTTGGAAGGGGTTTTTAAGGGAAATCTATTGATGATTTCAGTGAACCAGTGATGTGCATGCTGCAAAGCTAATTATTTATGAATAATGTACATAATGTACTTTTCACCCTCATAATAGGAACAGCGTCTGAAAACTTGCGTTTCTTCTGAAACTGCTTTCCAGTTACTTCACTGCCCAAAAGCTTCCTCTATTGGCTTTCTCTCAGGAACACGGCACAAGTGTTTTCTAGCTGGCTTTTTGGATTATTCTGCCTACATGGTCTCTGGATGCTTCCACACCTCCACAACCATTATTCTGTTTAGGCCAGTCTCCTCCATGCTTCATGGCCATGTTTAGGGTATGGACTTTTGGTTAACATCTGGTCTACTTCCAAATGTAAGCTTAATTACTTGTTTCGTGTCCCCTGAATGAACTACTCTTCCCTTCAGTTTCAAGATTTCATCTAGTTTGTGCCGTAACAAGAAAGAGAACTGGAACAGGCTGCCCAGAGAGGTGGTGGAGTCTCCATTTCTGGAGACATTCCAAAGCCGCCTGGACACGTTCCTGTGCAACCCACTTGGGGTGAATCTGTTTTGGCAGGGGGGTTGGACTAGATGATCTCCGGAGGTCCCTTCCAACCCCTACCATTCTGTGATGCTGTGATTCTGTGTGAAATAATAAGGACTGAAGTAGTTCCCTAAGCATGAATTTTCTCTCCATGAGGATGGAAGGGGACAGTCTTCATGGGGATATCACTAACATGTCCAAGCTGTACCGACATTGGCATAGCGATGTTGGAAAACTATATCAAACTGCTAAACAGAAACACATTTTGGGTTTTTAGACAAGATGAAAAAGAAAGTAAGACAGCAGCGACTGAGAGAATGTAATTAAATACAGAGGATTTTGCAGTTCCAGAGAACTCAAGAGAAGGTCTGTCTACCTGCAGGACAAGAGCTACAGTTTTGTTCAATGAGTTGTTTTTGTCTATTTTTAGGGTATGATATGACACTGTTGTTGATAGAACTGCTGCCAAAATGCCAGTTTTTCTACCACCTGTTTCAGATTAAATAAGGTGGGGTTTTTTTCAGTAGAAAGAAGAAGAAGATAGAAAGCAATGGAAGTTTTGCATAGCAGTTGAACTACAGTCCTACAGTTGGGTACTTCTATTTTGGAATTTTTTTTCAGACTAAAGTTTCTCATGTAAAATTTTTTTAATTCATTTCAGAAGCTAGCTGTTTTGCCAGAATTTGTCTATTCATCCAACGGATTTGCCATCCTAGGAAAAATAATAATGTAGAATTGTTCATTAAAATTGGTGCTCATTTCTAGCTGTGGCTAAAAATTTATACTTTTAAGGAAGGTATTCCATTCCCCGCACCAAAAGGTTGTATGTAGCTACTGTCCATATGTAATATCTTTCCCAAACATCTTCTATTTTGTTTCCTTCAGAGTTCTTCCTGCATATATTTTTAATAAGTTCTGCCTCAACAGTTATGCGTTCTGCACTTTTTGTCCCCATCTGCTCATGAAGTTTCTAATACATATGAATATTTTGAACCCCACACAGTGAAGCAGATCAATCAATTACAGAGCAATAAAAAATCCCTGGAAATGAACCAAAATGTTCCTTTACAACTGAAGAGCCTCAGACAAGCTGAGAGTAGAGGTTTAACTTGGTCCCTTGCCAAATAGACCATACCTCTATGAGAAATCAGATCAGACAAGAATTGAGCACAAATGTATAAACCCCTGAAATTCTGGGGAAAAAAAAAAAAAAAGAAATAAAAAAATCATCCTACTCTCCAGAATCCCTCTCTGAAAGCATTTCCCTCCAGTCTCTGCATCTCTGCCCTTTTATTCTGCTGGGCTAGTTGCAATCCCTGGTAAAGGAACTCAGTCGGGATTGACAATGATTTTCCTGTGCTCACTCTGCTAATGCTTGCTGCAGTATGGAAGATGTATTTTGTCTCATTTAGCCCAAATCAGGAAATATAATGTTTTTTGTTTATAAATGAGGCAGTGATTTTTGTCCTTTTTTTTGTTTGTTTGTTTTTTTGTTTTTTGGACCATATTAATTGAGGAAAGGGTTAGCAGGTTAGATGACAGGGTGCACCTCGGCTCGGCATGTTTGCATTTGCTCATTCTATCTGTGTTAAAATTAAGACTTTGTGCTGATGCGGTCAGCCTCAGCAAACTGCTTTGATGCTTATTAGGCCTTTGGCTTAGAGTAAAAAGATAAATAAATTTTAGAAACCATAAAGAAGTGAAAAAAGAAAATATACTGAGACAGGGTAAAAAAGAAGAGGGAGGGCACACATGGTAACAGGCAACCTAAGCTTTCCTTAGCTGGGCTATACCCAGAGTTTCCTCAGATGGCCAGGGTAGCTGTGATACTTAGTATTGTAAAATTAACAGTTAGGGATGGAAGAAGTCCATATGGCTCATCTAGATTCATTCATTTATCTGTCTAGCTTTGATACCTTGTAATATTTTTATCCTCTAAGTGCTCGCATATCTATTTTTTTTCCCCGGTATGTTCCTGAATAAAGCATGTACTGCTACTTTTGGTACTAAGAGATTACCCTGTGCAGAAAACAGCGAACTCCCTTGGCATACGCTTATTTCATTTGCCTAAGTTTGTGCATTCTATAAATTATTCAGAGAAGTGATATTAGTGGATCAACAACAGCTCTGGTTCATTGGGTCGTATTAACAATCTTGGACCATTAGGTTGGTAAGGTGCCAAAGTATAACATAGAGGGTGAATTTACAATGCAGATTTTCGGAATAATCCTCTACACGGCGTCAAAGTCCATTCGCGAGATATTCCTATAAAATATAATTGTCAGTGCAGCCCCATGCCTGGAGTCAGGGATGAAATCTGGGGCCTTTGAGAACGCAATGTTTGAATGCGCGATTTTCCTGTCATCCCCCTTCTCACTGCTCTGAAGATGATTGCAATCAGGAGCTCCACGTCGGCAGCCATTTTGTGTATTATCTGTTCGCTTCCCCCATGCTTTCAAAGTGCTCCAGGAGGATTTTTTCTGAAGATTTTCCAATCACCTTTTTCTTCCTTTTACTGGTCTGTGTAGAAAATATCTATAATGGGGTGCAATTGAGAGATTCTGATTGTCCCTCCATTCAGTTGCCTAGGAAACAGACTTGTGGATATCCAGCTTTTTCCTTCATTACTGAAGATGCCATTTACAGTTGATTTCCTCCTATGTCTCCTTTGCTGTGTGCACTGCTGAAAAGAAAAGGACAGAATAAAGCTAGTTCTATTGTTTGGTTTGCTGTTTTAAGGTGTTATTTGTTTGGAGAACATTCAGGTTATAAAGTCTGAATACATTGTTCATGACTGATAGCCATGCCATGGGCAATACAGATAGCTGAAGATATCACATAATTAATTCTTTTCCTTTTTTTTTTCTTTCCTTTTTTTTTTTTTTCCTTCTGCTTAATGGGAAAGAGTCAAATGTAAAGCTGGTTAGATTCCCTCAAATTCTGTAATCTAGTTATACCTGTGAAACATTACCATGGTATGTATTAATCTGAAATTCAAAGTGAAAACCAGAAGTAAAACTGAGAGCAGATTTGTTTCCTTCCATTCACTTTAATGTCTGCTTATGCACACTGAAGTGGAAGAAGGTATTAATTTTGAGGCTGGGTCATAGCATACCCTGTTGATAATGGATCTTAATCAGTGTGAGGGCTTTAACCCTAAAAAGCTCAAATTTGGCATCATCCTCTGAAAAAATGTAAATGATGACTCACTGTACTATTTAAGTGAAGTATAAATTTATTCTTAGTAGAAGAAAAGATATTAATCATGAAGACCTCCGGGTATTCATTTAGATCTGTGTTTTTCTCCTCTCTGCTTCCTTCTCTTTATTCTTTTCCTTTGTTCTCATTCTTTTTATTTCGTGTCTTTCTATTTCCTTTCTTCCTCTCATCCATCACTTTTATCTTTTTCATCTTTTTCCCTTTATCTTTATCTGTCCTTCTTATTATTTACTTTCTTTCTCCTGTAACTGTTTTTCTTTCAGAGTCTTCCTATCCCCTCCCCTTTCCCTTTCCCCCCACTTTTCTTCACCTTCCAGGAACCATCCCTCTTTTGAGAAATATGCTATATTTGGTTTCAAAGTCACCTCCTGCCCATTCTGGTTTGAAAATTGTTTATACCAGTAATAAAGAGTATTGAAGGGCTGGGTAGCAGTGGAGAAGGTTACTTATAGGCTGGAAAGAAACCGAAAAGTATTAGATATTTCCTTACTGCACCAGTTTTTCCTGTGCATCCCTCACTTCGCATCCCGCAGGTTTGGGGAGGTTGCCGTAGGACCACCAAGCTTTCGCCCCCCCAGCAGCCTCCCTCAATCTCAGACCTTCCCTGTCTAATTCTCTCTTTTATCTCTGCTACCCTTCCTCCCCCTCACAGCCCTCTCAGTGTGGTTTTCTCTGCCTCTTTCTGCCTGGCCTCCATTTTCCTCAGATTGTTCTTTCCTCTGATTATATCTCTGTCCTTCTGACCCCCGGGATGACTGTGGAGTCGCCCTGGCCTTGTGGTTTTTTTCGGTGGTGCTTTTCTCAGCGCTATTTTTCCCTCTTTCCTTTTCTCGCTGTGTCCTTTTTCCCTATTCCTTATCTCTAAGCAACTTGGCCTGCCTCAATTTAGCATAATCTGCTACCCCAGGCCGCAGCAGGTAGAGTTGGACAACAGTTGAACATTAAAAAAAAAAACGAACTACAGCAACAAAAAAACACCATTTACATTGAGAGGACTAGCCTGCAGTTCAGATAGAGAATGGAAAGGAAGAGCAGTGTCTCTTCCCCATGAGTCAGTGCTGGCAGAGGAAGAACGAAAGTGACAATGATCTTCGGTGTCTTCCTCCTTCTTCTCCGGCCTCGGGTCTGCGCTTCCTGCTATAGTTCCCTCTTCCGCAAGGAAAAAATCCCTCGGGTATCAGTGCATCCTTACCGCTGCCTGAGGGAGCTCAGACAACGGCCTTGAAAGAGGGTGAGTGAAATGGTGATCAGAAACTATGGCCAATTTCTTTCTCGATACACCAATGGAAGTGGAGAGGACACACTGTGGGGTGTATTTTGTGCTCTTACACTTGTTCTGCAGGCACTGCTTTGCTCTGCGGACGTGGAGGTGGTAGAGGGATGTTGGAGAGAGGGATGAACATTAATTTACTGATGTTAATTATCAGCTGAAGCTGACAGGGTGCTTTCTGATTAAATGTTTTCCTGTTTTCATTAGAGAATGCTAACGGGTGTGAGCAAAACCAAAGGTTGTCATAGGAATATATCTATTTCTAACACATTTTTATTAGGAAAGCTTTTCCAATCGAGGTTAGGATTCCTGTCCAAAACCCTCAAAAAGTACATCCTGCCCCAGTATAAGCATTATTTTGGTTAGAGCTTTCAGAGGGAATTGTTTCAAGTCCTTCTTTTTTCTAATTGAGACATTGATTTGAATCTGCATCTTTAATAACCCAGGTGGATGCCTCTGTCACTACAGAGTGACAGAGTACAGACTTGTCTTTAGTGAGGTAACAGTTCTCATTTTTTAGTGGCCCTTGATTTTACTTCAGTGAGGATTTACTATTTATTTTTTATCTTGATAAGTTTTAGACGAGGGGGAAAATCTTTATTTCATGAATATGTCCTGAAAGGCATATTTCAGAAATCTGATGTATGTCTCTCCTTTCTTCCTCCTCCACCCAAAACACCTTGAGTCATCTTTTTGGCTCTGAATCCCTCAGGCTCCCCAGGACCTCCATAGATCTCCTGGAGGGGGACAAAGAAACGGAAGACACACCAAATAAATACAGCGAGAGGCAGCCTGAATAACCAGTTTTTAAGAATGGCTCAGCTGAAATCTGCAAGGGCCAAGTCAAAAGAAAGTATTTTTAGTAATAAAATTAAATCTCTTGTTGGATTGGTGCTATAATGATAATAATTAGAGAAGCTCCCTGCCTTCCTCAGTGGTGCTTTTTGTCTTGTGTTGGGATGAATCAAAAAGCCAACTCAGAAGTGAGGTGTCTGACTTGTAAATTATGGCATGGCTGGAGTGGCCATGAACAGAATATACATACTAAACCTGTGCCCTCTTGAATAATCCAGTGGGACTGACATTTTAAGAAAAGTCTGTTTTCTTCAACCAAACCAAAGTGCAGTCACCCACATGACTTACGTCCAAGTTATTATTATCTGAAGAGGACTCAGCTCGAAAGGGAATCAAACAGCATGTAAAAATGCTAACAATAACCAAACCTTCTGCATTAGGACATATGAGGGCCATGCCCAGATTTGTGAGGGAGAAAAAAGGAAGAATCAGACATAATAGCAAGCCTATAGCTATGAAGGCTTGCAGTGATGCAGATCCTGCCTGCTTCTGCTCTGCCCCACCACTCCCCTGCCCCTTCCTCCCTTTTCCCCTCCATTAGAGAGATTTCTGGAGAATGACTGGCTTGGTTACAATGCTTGGTCAGCAGGGTAGGAGCTACAGCCTGACCTGCACACATGAGCATCGGTGTATGTGGCTCACAGTCTAGCAACACTTGTGCTCCCGAGTAAGCCTGCACTAGCCTCCGGCACCAGCAACTGGAAGATGCTGGAAGGAAAGGCTCCTTCCACTTCCTAAGAAGTTCATTGCATGAGTCAGTTCAAGGCCGGTCACAGTCAAGCGCTGCATTATTTCACTGAATTAGGCTGTGGGGTTATTATTAACGAAACAGAAATCAAATGAGAACAGGATGGAAACCGGCTTGCAGTAGGGAGATTTATGACTTACATGTCTTGTGTGCACCCTGTCTGCAGTCGTGACCTAATTTCTCACCAAACATAAAAAAAAGGTACGATGAAAAAATTCTAGTAAAGGAGATAAAGTGAAAGACTAATACAAAACACACTAGGTAACATTGCTGTTCTCTTTGATGAGTGCATTAGGGACTAATTTCTCTTCTTTGAAAACTCTGGGGATCTGGGTCTGCTTATTGAATGAGTCTACTAGATTAAAATTTTGTTTTTGTTGTTCTTGCACTTCATAGGTTTTATGTTAAACCCTTATCCTTCCTTGATAGAATTCAGTAAATCAGTTATTTTAAAAAAGATTTGTACAGTTTCTCTGTCTTTCTGTGAAGAGTGAGAATGTTTTAGGTTTCCTCAAAAATGCCATACGTTGCCCTATAAAGTCTTGAATCAGGAAAGCCTCCATTCAAGAAAACATTTAACCATATGCTTAACTTTAACTTTAGGCATATGCTTAAAATCTAGCATGTGCCGAAATTCTTTCCTGAAAAGGAATGGATTTAAGCACTTGCTTATGCTCTTTCCTGGATCAGAGCCCTATAAATCAGGTTCTGCTGCCCTGACCTACAGAGTTATTCAACTACTATTATTCTGGTCAGTATTTTCAAAGCAATTTCAATTATTAGCATGGTACTGGACACAAATAAAAATAGGAGACCCAAAACTACCCACATCAGTGAAGTTCCCACTGACTGGAAACGAGGAAACATAGCCTCCATTTTTAAAAAGGGAAAAAAGGAAGACCCAGGGAACTACAGTCTCACCTCTGTGCCCCTTAAGACCACAGAGCAGATCCTCCTGGAAACTCTGCTAAGGTACATGGAAAATAAGGAGGTGATCAGTGACAGCCAGCATGGCTTCAGTAAGGGCAAATTGTGTCTGACAAATTTGGTGGCTTTCTACAATGGTGTACAGCATTGGTGGGTAAGGGAAGAGCAACCAACATCATCTACCTGGACTTGTGCAAGGCATTTGAGATTGTCCCATGCAAGATCCTTGTCTCTAAATTGGAGAGACATGGATTAGATGGAGGGACCACTTGGTGGATAAGGAATTGGCTGGATGGCGACACTCAAAGAGTTGCGGCCAATGACTCTTGTGAGACCCCACCTGGAGTACTGCATCTGGCTCTGGGGTCCTCAACAGAAGAAGGACATGAACCTGTTGGAGTGAGTCCAGAGGAGGGCCACAAAGATGATCAGGGGGCTGGAGATGAGGACAGGCTGAGAGAGTTGGGGTTGTTCAGTCTGGAGAAGAGAAGGCTCCGGGGAGACCTTATAGTGGCCTTCCAGTACCTGAAGGGGACTACAGGAGAGATGGGGAGGGACTCCTTGTCAGGGAGTGTAGGAATAGGATGAGGGGTAATGGTTTTAAACTGAAAGAGAGTAGTTTTAGATTAGATATTAGAAAGAAATTCTTCACTATGAGGGTGGTGAAGCACTGGAACAGGTTTCCCAGAGTAACTGTGGATGCCCCATCCCTGGAATTTTTCAAGGCCAGGTTGGATGGGGCTTTGAGCAATGTGGTGTAGTGGAAGATGTCCCTGACCGTGGCAGGGGAAATGGAACTAGGTGAACTTTCCAACCCTTCCAACCCAAACCATTCTATGATTCTATGGCATTTTCTAGACACTATTGAAACTCTTAACTCTCAGCAGAGAGTAGGTATTGTTACCTACAATGGTTCTGCGCTGCTCCAGCATCTTTTTGAGTAACCTTGTTACTGACTTACATTGTAAACCCCAATGTTTGTCTTAGTTTATCTTTGGGTGTTGTGATTAATATGTGAGTATTTTAGTCATTGATGGCCTAGTGTACGACCCTTGAAACAAGTTTAAGTTAGCTTGGCCATTTTGGAAAATGTAGATTGACTTCCTTTATTTCAGGCAGAGCGGATTTTGGAAGGGTGAGAACTCTTCCACAAATGTAGCAGCATTTCCCTATTTTCTTACATGTTTTTTCTTTTTGGGAAGTGATAAAAACTTATAATGGCTAAGGAAAAAAAAAAAACTTCTTTTTCCCAGTCCATTCTCATATCCATTAATAATGACATGGGTTGTCATTATTAATGCTGAGTGAAATCGTGTTTGAAATGATACATCACTTTTATCCTTGGGTAATTACCAGAGTCTAACAATTTCCTTTCAAGTTTGCTAAACTTTAAAGAGCACAGTCTGAAAAAGGGGTATTTGCAGGGGAAGGGGGAGGGAAGCAGGCGGGCGCACAAATCCCTTTATTTATGAATGGGATTTGTTCATGCACTTCCTGCACACAACCCAAGTAAGTATAAGGATCAGAAACTACTGAGCAAAACTCTTTTTTGGGAACCCAAAACCCTGTTATTTCCTAGAGGTCTGACAGCCCTAGCATTGAATTTATGCTTCATTATAATTAGAGCTGCTTGCACTCCATTAACAAAATTCTTTGTAATTTGTATATACTTGTCTTTAGACAATTATGGTTATTTCACACACACCCCTTTTCCTTGTTTCCTAGGAGATTATTAAAACACACAGTTGAACACTAATAATAATGTAGTATGTATTCGAGACATTGAAACGCACACGCCAGAGCCACCAGGGGAAATAAATCACAATTTAGTATTCGATCTCAAGCAGCCTATGGGTCTGTCACTGCAGGCATGTGTACAGACAGCATAGCACTCCGGTTAGAGCCCTCTCAGCAGAGAAACTCCAGCTGACAAACTCAGAAATACAGCTGACACTCTGCATCTGCTAACCATATATGTGAACGGGAAAATGAAGCTATTGTGCTCTGCGCAGGGGCAGTTACGGGGTGCTGGGGCAGCTGACCTGAGGGACTCGCTAACCAGCCCTGAACCTGCCTCCCTGCCAGGGAGGCAACACCAGCCCCTTCCACGCATTCGTAGCAGCTCTGCAGGGTTTTCACAGGAGCCCCTTGGCTGCCGAGATTTGCTGGGAAGCCTTTGAAGCAACGTATCTGAATTTGAATCTCATATAAAAAATATTTGTAAGAAAAATGTTGTGTTTTCTCCAGGTGCGTTTCAGTGCAGCGACGTGGACGCTTTGCTCATCTTGTTTATAAGAAAGTGGTTTTACCGTCACGGAGGAGATGAACTGGGTTTTCACCAGATTCATCTGGGCTCTGACTGGGACTGCTGACCTTCCTGCTCGGGAGCTCCCCACTGGGAGTATCTGGATGAAGGGAAAGGGGAATTTGTGCTTGGAAACTCCTCTGAACTCTCTCTGAACTAACTCTGAACCCCGTCCTGAACTAACTCGGGATTATTTCAACTATCCATATCTGATTTGCTTCAAATTTTTGGTACATTTGGGTTTTCATATGAGTCCAGCCTTAAAAGTAGAGAACTGATCCATTTCCTTTTTATTTATTATCTAAGCTCCCTAATCTTCTTTGTCTCCTCGCAGTTTGCGTACACTATCCATGACATGACCTGCATAGGGCACTTGCTATTTTTGGTCCTGACTCAGTACTCCAGTTATTGGTTGTTATTAATCCATCTTTATCTTCTATTAGACATAACAATTAAACACCAGAGAAAGTCAATGAGAGGTCAGCGGGAGACCCTTAAACCAGCAGATCCTCTATGCTTGAGAAAGCATAGGTTTAAAGTAATATCATTTTGGTATGCCTGAAAATATTACTACAGTTTTTCATTTCCTGAAGGAAAACAAAAATAATAAAAATAACTCATGTGAAAGCAAAATTATTAATTACACATTCATATTAATTACTCAGGTAAGTAACCTAATTCCCCTGAATCAGAGGAATTAGGTGAATATTTAATTTTAGTCTGCAGTGTGTTTCTTCACACTGCAGCTTGAGTCTGTGGTAGGGACACAGAACATCTCACGCCAAGTGACTTCAAAACTCCCCAAAATGGCCCAGGAAGGTAACACCACAGCTGGTGCTCGTTTGTAGTTGAAGACTGTGAACGAAGGATAGAGAAGAAAATCTCCAGCACAAGTTAACGAAATAAAATATTTCACTTTGTTTTATGAAAATGTATAGAAATCACCAGAAATCTAGGTTGTATCTTATAAATGATGTATTCAAAGCTAATGCATGCCCATGAATATAGAATAAAAAACTATTTGTTCACGCTTCGCTAAATCAGTTATACAACTGTATAAATTAAATGGTGGCCTCCTTATCATATCTTAGCATGATACAGAGATTTGCCAGCACCAAAATCTGTTAAAGATGCCTGCTTCCAAGACTTCATCTTCTTAACAAAAGTGCTAAAGCTTTTTACTGGAAAGAATCTTAATAAATACTGAAAGTAAATGCAGGATCGTCAGACAAATGGAAGAATCGTGCAGAGAACAGGCAGCCAGCGATGGGCAAGAACCTATTCAAGAGGGTGCAGAGCTGATTCTAATCGAGTTTATTCTATTCGCTTTGTGGGGTTTTTTGGTTTTGTTTTTTTTTTCTTACGCTTTTTCAAACCAGTTTTGTGCTATCAAATGTGCAACTGGCAATTACACTCCCGGCTCCCACCAGAAATAGCCGGAATGGTTATTGTTGTTGATATTATTCAAAAAACAGTAGGGCTTGGAGTCAGCCAGGGACTCCCACTGTGCGAGGGACCGTACAGATGCAGAATGAAAAGATAGTTGTGTCTTAAAGTGCGGTCCTATTTCATTGTGCTGAGAGTGAATCTGTGTTCATACAATATCCCTCCCGCCCTCTAATGCTGGTTGGGAAATCTAAATCTGTGCTGATTTTTCCATAACAAGGAAGGATAAGAGACTGGAAGCTTCGCTGCAACAATAAGAGCCTTTGGCCTTGCCCTGCTCTGTGTGTGTCAGCACAGGCTCTTCTGGCTTCTGAATTGTTCCGAGGGTCATATTTTAGATTCTCCCAATTTAGTACTTGTTAAAAGCAGACGCTCGTGAATAACTAGTGGGCAGAGAGTTATCCAGAGCCAAAATTGCAAGGCAGTTGCCCCTCGATCTATTGGTTGCACCCCGGGCTGGAGGGGAATTCCTCAGCTGCGCCCTCTGCCGTGCTCTGAAAAAGATATTCTCTTTACCTAAAGATGGGCAAGTGTTTTGACAGGATTTTATGTGAGAGGAAAAGATATATTCAGCGGCAATGACCCTTTCTACAAACTTATGCTAATTTTGTTAAATTTTAAAGACAGAATAGGAAAGGGAAGGAAGAAGGATTGAACATTTTTTTTTTAAACAGAAAATCTTGACTGTTATTTTTAAATTCTTCTTCCACTATTTGTTTGTCTTTTATTTTTTAGAGTTTAAGAAACCTTATAAATTTCTATTTTCTTTCTTTAGAGTGAAATACAGTTGCTCAAACTCTTATTAATATATTTCAGTAGGGGTTAAACTATATGTGTTCCAGAAAACTATTTAATTTGAGTCAAAATGAATATGTTCTTAAATATTTTGACATTACTACTAAGCCAAAGAGTCTATTGTTTGTTCATTTGAGTTTTCTATGTGTTGCTGATAACTAACTCGCTTGTAATAAAAATTGGTTAATTAGACTGAGTCTTTACACACCAGGTATCTTCTTCAAGGTGATCTTTTAACTTTTTAAAATTACTATATTGTTCTTCAGCACCAAAAGTTTAACTTTTCCGAGAGGAAATCCAAAGAAAAGAATGCTTTTAGCTGATAGTAAAAATTCTGAAAACTAAATTCTTCAGACAATGTTAGAGTTTCCTGGCTTTGGACAAAAGAACTGAATTAACCAAAAGGTGCCATTTTCTTTACAGCTTGGCTTTTGCCTCCTTATAGAAACCCAACCCAATGTGACAAATCACACCTTTGAAATAACATGGCTTTTATCCGCTAAGTATGTGGAGGGCTCGTCCTCTGTAGCAATGAATTATGGATATCTCATAATTCCTAATATTCCCCGAATCTCCATATTGAGCCCCTGCAAAGCAGCTGAGCTCTGCTCCTTCCACATCTGTGCTCCTTTAATTTCCTAACCCGGCAGTGCCGTACTCCGTGATGTCTGGCACAGCCCTACCTATACTCCCAGCAACATCTATGGAGAACCAGAGCACCCTGCCTTCCCCAAAGCCTTTCTTGGGCATCCATAACAGTGTCTGGGAGCTATCAGACAATGCTCTAGTGCTAAATAAAGGGACAGAGCTGGGACACAGCTGACAGAGCATGTCCTGACACTTACTTGGAGGAACGGTGCAGCTGCATTCCCAGATTATACTCTGGAGGAAGGAATGGCTGCCACCCCCAGCACAGCGGAGACTTGAGGCAGATAGTTTAACATTGCTTGGCTCTCTTATGCCTTATTAAAAATGTAAAAGAATCCAGCAAGTCTTTTTTTTTTTTTTTTTTTTCCCCGGGAGCCGAGCGTGACAGTGTCACACAGCGTTATTTCAGCTGATGCAGCAGGCTGGCACGTGGGGCAAGGAGGGTGTCGTGGTCCTCGCCAGCCTGCCTGCACAGCGGGGTTTTGCATCAGGTAGCCCTGTCCCGAAGAGTGTACGGGGACTGTGCTTCACCTACTGCAGGGAAAACGCTCAGAGACTGAGGAGGAGGAGGCCTGTCTCCTACAAGCTACCTGCATCTTTTCTTCTCCGTGCTCCAGGAAAGCAGAGGAACACAAAGCGGCCCCTGAATACCACTGGCAGTGACAAACCTCCAGCCATGCATGCTTTTCATATTGCTGTTAAAAAGTAAATAATTACCATGTGAGAAAACCACAACAGCGTTTGATTTTCTTCCCCCTCCTTTGCCTTGCTCCTATCCCTCCCCCCTCCTTTCTGCTCAACTCCCAGTCCCACAGGCACACGTGGTCTAATTTGTTTTGTGTGGCAAAAGTGCTCGAAACTCAGCAAAGAAAGCTTTCCCTAGCAAACATAACCTAGCAAGGTCACGAAACTTCTTGTTATGGTGCTTTGCAGGTTGCTGTTTCGCAAGCGCCCCGAGCAGAGGCGAGGGGGGAGCCCTGCACGCCCCCAGCAGCTGGGCAGCATGGGCAGCCAAGTAGATGCTCTTCACAGGCAGCAGCCGGTGCTGCTTCTTGGATCGGCTTCCCAGAGTGAGCTTCACAGCACACAGAATCACGGAATCACAGAATGGTAGGGGTTGGAAGTGACCTCTGGAGATCATCTAGTCCAACCGCCCTGCCAAAACAGATTCACCCCGAGCAGGTGGCACAGGAACGTGTCCAGGCAGGTTTTGAATGTCTCCAGAGAAGGAGACTCCACCACCTCTCTGGGCAGCCTGTTCCAGTGCTCTGCCACCCTCAAAGTAAAGAAGTTCCTCCTCATGTTGAGGTGGAATTTCCTGTGTTCCGGTTTGTGCCCATTACCTCTTGCCCTGTCCCTGGGCACCACTGAAAAGAGCCTGGCCCCATCCTCCTGACACCCACCCTTTACATATTTATAAGCATAGATGAGATCCCCTCTCAGACTTCTCTTCTCCAGGCTAAACACACCCAGGCCCCTCAGCCTTTCCTCATAAGAGAGGTGCTCCGGTCCCCTGATCATCATGCACCAGTGTCCTTCAGACTGAAGAATGAGGAAAACTCTACACCACAGTGCAAGGTTTGTTGGAGGTTTTTTTCCTGGTCTAGTTTTAGACTGGAGAGCTTGGGAGCCATTAGCAACTTAGCTGCACCAGCAGGAGCAAAATATGAGTTAATTTAGCCTGGTTCTCGATGGTGATATTATTTAGAATAGGCATTCCTTGAAAATGTCATCTGACTATGTGAAATGAAAAAAACCCAGATGCTTGGCCATCCAGCAAAGCTTCCAGCACTCCAGCATATCGGGAACTTGAGCTCCGACTGAGGTAAAGAGCCACAACTGCAGTTTTGCCTTATAAGCTTCACAAACAATAAACACCTATTCAACTAGTGACTCAAGCGCCCCTTTGTATTATTCTTTTTCTGCCTGGTGCAAGTATCTTCTGGGAAGTACAGAGCATTCAATCCCTTGAGGTCAGCATCTCTCAGCAGGTACCCAGCAAGCCACCTTAATCACCTATACTACTTATTATACTTGTTAATGGGATTTGACACCTTTGCCTTCTGGCTTCAGCTGCAGCCTGCACTTATACCCTGAAAACACTGATTAAATTACTCACCTAGTAATTTTCAGGATCAGGCCGACATTTTGAAAAACACACATTGCAATTTGATCTTGTTGTATTATATAAACCCATTTGAAACCCCGGTTCAGCAAATCATTTAAACCCTTGCTGAAGTACCATTGAGTGAACTTCACAAAGAAATATTTTTTGCATATAATATTTGCTCTATGGCATTATCATGTAGCTTTCTGAAAGGGAAGTGGATTAGCTTCAAATGTTGTTACGATTTATTATTTGTTGAGTGCTGACAGTACACTTCAATGGAACTTGAGGAAGTGCTTAAAGTTAAGCACGTTTTCAAGTACATTGCTGATCGAGGGCCAAAAAGTTAATCTGAGACCTTCTTTGTTGGAAAGCGTAGACATGACACCAAGGAAGAGCATTCTTTAATTTTCCCTTGAGCAGGAAACACTGGTTAGCCATGTGGGTCTATTTTACAAATAAGAGAGTTGACTGTCAACCATTTCTCATTTCGATATTCCAATGCCAAAGAAAAAGTGCATCAACTGTTCGTATAATATGTTGAATGCAAATTTAGAAAAGCGGCCAACTGGACTCACATATCTTCCCAGAGAGAGATGAAAGAGTAGAATGGAAATATGCCATCTGGGGCTTGCAACCCCCGTCCCAACCTGACGAGATGTCACGTCCTCTGGGAGGGCTCTGCATGCGTTCAGAATTTTTGTTCTGGGCAGAACCAAGCATATTGTCAGCTCCCAGTAAATACACATCAAAGAAGAACTTTAAAAAGTAACAGGCTTTCCTCTTCACAAAACTACTTGTTAGTAGTGTACACTTACACTCTAAATACCATTAGCGCAGGAGAACACTGGGTAACCCCAAATTGCTGTAGGTGGCACGTGTCTTTGCTATTGCTGTGTAAGGTGGTTCTTAATGCTCCATCTAGCTAGCATGACTGCCCAGCACCTGCCAGGAGCAGTCCCTAAATTAATTAGTCTGGGATTGTATACTTCTCTTTTCTATTACATGCGAATACAGAGTCTAACATAATAGGACCTTGTCCCTAACTGTAGCCAAGAGGCTCAACAGGAACAACAACAACAACAATAATTATACTTATATGTTGCCTAAACACAATTCTGAAACATCTGTGGCTTGTCACTATTATAGTCCAGAAGCTATAGCCTAAGCGAGGCTTTTTTTGGAGGCAATACAAGGAAACTCACTATGGCTCCTGAAAACTCTCTTGGAATGTAATAATATAAATGAGGAGGAAATATTCTATGGGGAAAAAAGTGCTTAAGGCAACAGTAATTATATTGCCAAATATAGCATATAGAATCTGCAGAGTGAGAGTTTCACATAACAAGGGAAATGTAAAATCATACTTGGGGTGTAACTAAATTGTAATAGAATGGCTGGGGGGAGCGTTATTTGAGGGAGTTAATATTTAATCCCTGACTAGCAGTGGAAGCACAAGAGAGAGGCTGTTTTCAAAATTGTATTTTCTTTATTTCTGCAGGAAATGACGAGTGTGTGTTTGGGTGTTGGAAAAATCATAAATAATAATCTATTATAACCCCCACAGTAAGTATCTGAAATAATGCAGCGCCTATCTCCATCTTCCAATTTTTCTGTTATTTCTAAGCTAGTAATACGGAATCAAAACCTCTGGCTTTGGAGAACTTCTCTGGGTGAAAAGAAACAAAGCTTTTGATTTATTTGAAGGTCGGTCCTGTCTCTACCACAGTGTGTTGCAACAGGAAGGGATTTGGAAGAGTCCTTTTCTCTCCTCTGCCAGAGAGCTGAGCAGGGCTCTTCTCTCCCTCTTGGTCTCATGCAGTCTGAGTGTTGAACCACTGCAGCAAACAGAAACCCCCTCCACCCCATCAAGAAATTTGCATCTTTTTCATCTCCCTGACTACTGCTGCTGCCTTTGGTACCTCCCTCCTCCTTTTGCATTTTCTCATTAAAAATGCGTTTATTCTGACTCCATCCCTTTTCTTCTCATGTATTTCTCCTTCTCCAAGCATTCCGTCTCCATGAATGTGGTTGAGACTTATTTCACACCTCAGCTGCAATCCCCGTAGTGTCTATGGCACCCTACGAATAGTCCCTTTCCCATCCAAGGTCAAAACGGGGACAAGTAGCCAGAACATGTGTTTACACATGCAAGCCAAGGCTCTGAGCCAAAGCCCATTGAAGCCATGAGGGCTTCTCCAGTGCCTCCAAAGTTTTGGATCATAAAACATACATAAATGCTTTTAAACACAAATAAACATAAGCAATGTTTACTGTTTCTCTGCACTTGGTAGGTTTTTTTGTGTATTTCACAAAAACCTTATGGAAGAAAAAGAGGATTATGATTTTGCAAGCCAGGGAGTGGAAGTTTATCTCTGCATCAAGAAAATCCAATAACCTTCTTTGGCACAATCAGATGCCAACTGAAACTCCAGGGTAGAGAGAACTGGAGAATTTGTGACCAGGTCCTTTTAGTAATCAAAACGATTTTAAGTTCCTGTTTCTTTCCTCAAAGTTTCCCTTTGAGAACTGTTGTGAAACTTGCACATCTCCGATGAAAATTTTCAAGTTTTGAAGGGCATATGGAGAAAAAAAAACCCCACATTTGTTTCCTTTCTTTGACAAAACGTAGGTCTTAGCCTGGCAGAGGAGCAGATGTGCAACAGCAACCAAACGTTCCTCTGATGGTTTGACCATTAATTTTGATCCGTTAATTCACAGGCTGTTTTGGTGGGTAGTACGAAAGAGGGAGGTGGCTGGATATCTCCTTCTGCTGAAGGGCCCAGAAAAGCTGGTGCTTCTCCCTGCATCCATCAGTATGGAAGTGACATCTCCTTGGTGCGGAGCCCGGAATCGCAGCCACCTGCTGCAACACCACGAAGAGTTTCCTTTTGCTGCATCAGCTGAACGGCAGAGGTTACTAAACCAAGGAGGGTACCACTGCCAAAAGAGAGATGTTTTACGCAGATGGTCAGTACTGTGAGAGCGACAATGGCAGGGGTGACTCAAACCCATTCCAGGTGGTGCAACAAGCTAGACCTTTTATGCCATTTTGCCTTTTTAAGGTATCTTTTCCTTGTTTTTTGCAGAGATAATTTTAAAGAAAACTAATTCTGTATCTTTACACTATAGAATGCAAATGAGACCATCAACAATCTGAAACCAACTTTAAATTAAGAACAGAAGTTCCTGGTTAAAGATCTATTTGGAATTCAAAATCAGATTTTTAAGTACTCGTTAAAGAAAACAACAAAAACAGAGAGACAAAAATCCTGTTTGCCAAGAAATACTTGTTGGGTGGAGGCGACTTTAAAAGATATTACTGCAAATGCTGCTATTTAAGAGAAATGAAAACTAAACCAGGTCTGAAACAGAAACAATTATTACAGGTTGTTTGATTGGCTAAGAAATACTAATTCTTCTTAAGCTATGGAGCAGAAATGAATTGTGGGGATAAATCTGTCAATCCATCAGTTTGCAGTTTGTGCCTTTAGTGGAGATTTGGCAGAAGAAGTAAATTATGTTTCAAGGGGATTCAAGTTTATGTTTTTCTTTAGGATTTTGTAATGTTTTGTGGTCTTTCAAACTCAATGAAACACAATACATTTTTAAGCAGTCAGTTCATTACTAACAAGGGCGAAGGCCCTGACAGCAGAGCTAGATAGCCCCTGTGGCCCCACTGCCAGTATTTCTGTAGCCAGCTACAATAGAGACACTATGCTGGATCGAAATTCTCATCCGCCTCAGGTGCTGCTATGAAAATGCAGTGTGCGGATACAGCACGTATGTGAATATCATCTTCTTTCATTTGCAGCACAACTGTCTAACATTTTGCCTATAGAAAGCAAAATTCAGGGTATTTTGTTATCTATAGCTACGGGATCTTTTATGAACACTTTTAAGCTCGGGTCCAAGGTGACCCATTCAGTCCAACTGGTTCTCAGCAGAAAGGTTTTTAAAATGCCTTATTGCCAGGGTCAACATATTTTCTTAACAAAGCAGTACTCATTGAGAGCAGTAGACTGTACAGCATAAATCCTTAGAGTCATATAATTCCACCTTGTATATGGTACTTACTATAGAATACCTTACAGAATCCAAGGAGAGAGAAATGTATCATTTTAATCCTCCATTCACTTTCCAATATTTCTTCTCCGAAATCTCTCCCAGAATAGTTTCTGGACCTCTTTTCTTCATCTTTCCCTGTCTCTGTTGCTTCTCCTACATCAGCCTTTTTCCTCTGTCTCTAACTTCTGAAACTGCTTTGATTTCACAATATCTCTACCGTGTCCTTCAGGCTTTGCCCATAAGAGTCAATGAGAGGGGCCAGGGAGCGCTGTGTCCAGACGAGGTATTGGGAGTGATGGCCAACCCCAGAACTATCCCTGGGCGTCACTTGGGTACCTCAGGCCAAAACTGACAACGGAACAACAGGAATGACCTTGGTAATTACCTGAATGCTTTGAGCTTACTGGAATAGACCCGGTGTCCATAGACTCCTCACCACAGCTGACTGCAGCATCCTATCAGAATTTTGTCAGAGTTTTGCCATAGTTAAGCTCAGATAACAAGCAGGATATGTTTTGTTTTGTTTTGTTTTGTTTTCCTAGGAAATGCAAAGCTTTTTCCTCCTAGCCTTCTTTTACACCTGTAATTTAGTCTATGATGTTAAGCTTCAACCTAGTAGCTAGTTACTTGGTACACATATGATCCAACTTCTTCTCATGTCCCAGTGGCATGCAAACTATTCTGCAAAAGACGTCTCTTAGTTAATCTACAAAATCGTTGCTATTTTTGCTATGGGTTCTAAAAACATCTTTCAGAAACGTGATGGTCTAATTAATACTTTATTATCCAAATGTTTATGGGAAGTATTCTTTTTGTAAATTAACTCATGCCAAATAATTTATGTTGTTCCTCATCTCAGCAGAGACTTTCAAGCTAGTCATCTTTTTATTATTCTCATCATCCAAATTAACTGCACAGTTTTATTGAATCCATTGATAGGCTCTGGGGCCTATGAAGTTTTTACTATTCTAAACATTTTTTCCTAAGACCTTTTACTGTTCTGAATAGGACGTTAAAACAACTAAGCAAGTTGGAGAAGAAAATTAATATGCTTACCTTGGACAGTAATTAGGAATTTATATTTCACTGATCATTAGAAGAAACTGTTTGCCTTATGTACTTATTCATTGCTGCCAGAAACATGTTTGCTAACTAAATTATTCTTCTTGAACTGAGATGTGCTTATTTTGCTTATAAAAACTGATCTCTCCTAAAATTCTCAGTCCTTTGCATTTTAATTTTTGAGTTAGGAAGATGAGAGGAAGGACTGAACCAGTAAATGAAAACTAAGTTGGTAACTACTATTATGTCAAGTTCTTCATGCTAGTGATAATTATCTAATTCCAGTTTTCACACATCTGCCAGACTATAGCCAGAGCAACTGTATTATCTTCTTTTGAAAACGCAAATGAATGGCTGTAGCTTCAACTGAGCATCTACTAAAGAGTTTCCACTTCTGTGTATAGAAGGCTGATTCTGTGCAAACAATTTAATAATCCATTCACTTTAGTTTACATATAAGGAAAAGGGACAGTGATGTTTGCTTTTTTCATGATTTTCTACTTTTGGAATAAGGTGTGCCTGTATGCCCAGTACCTAGCGCAAAGGGCCGTTGGTCTTAGTTGGGGCTCACAACGACAGTAGTGGTAGCAGCGTTTGTGTCTGTAACTGTTTCTGGGCATGGAAATTGCATAATGACCATATAATCCATGAGGAGGCATCTATGTCAATAAAACATTCAATGGGATGAAGTAAAAAATAATTAATTTGACACTCTTATTTCATTCCAATGATACCAACATGCAGAATGTAAATATTGTGCCGCTATTTTACAATTTTGATTAATTCCTTTAGAGTTTTAAAGCATGATATTTGCTGTAAATATTTGGGTACATCATTATATACTGTAAAATGTGTGATATTGGAATATTCAAAACAAAATTAAGCAACAGTATCAAAACAATATCTTGTTACTGTACCAAAATGAACTGTTTCCACACTGAACCAGCATTTTCAACAGTTGGGTTTTGTGTTCGTTTTTTTTAATGTGTTTTGGAATGGAAAGAAACTTGTTTTTCAATATCTTTACATTTAAGTATGCAAATTTCAGACTGCTTTGGAAAAGCGTGATGCTATTTTGTGTACATTTGAAAATCGTCTTACATGCATCAGCTAAAATATTCTGGTTTGCCACTCCTCATTCTGTGTTTCCATCTCCAGTCTTGAGTTTGAAAAGCGCCGTTGGGTCCATTTTTCTCTAGGTTATGTTTTAACAAGTATCATCAAGATAGTAGCTTGCAGACATTAGATAATGTGTCATTGCATTTTGTTTGTCTAATGGGTAAATAAAATTTTAGAGCTATAATTTGGAAGATTATGACACAGATAGAATAAATATCTAGCTCACTCATTCAAACAGAAAGTCAGAAGTGTATCACATGAGCTATGACTTTTGTTTCCATCTCCATACCAACAGGCTGCCTTGGCTTTCTTTTCTCTACTTCGTTAACTTTATTTTTTTCTTTTTCTCTAGGAATAACCAGGCCAGAATTAGTTAACAAAACACCAGACACCAAGATGCCCTTTTTTCTTTTTTTTGCAGCTGGTTGGAATTTGGGAGTACCCTGTAAGGCATAGTTTTTTGGTTGGATTAATGCAAAAACCAAGACTGGATGTGCAATATCTCATTTTGACACTTCACAGTCATTAATCAATGTCACTTCGACAGCCACCCCGTGTTCCCCAACATGCTGAGGCACTCTTATATTTTACAATAGCATCGTTTGGCACTTCTCTCACACTGTTCAGAAACAAAAGCACTGACAAGCTGCTGCACTGTTGTAAAACATCACAACGGTTCATATTTGTTGGAGGCACTCCAAAGGGTACGGGGAAATAAATTTGAAGCTCTACCAGCTATACTGACAAAAACACCAGGATCTCACCTGATAAACAGACAGAGGTTCAACTGCAACAGGCAACAATTTAGCTGACAATTTAGCTGAATAACCGTCTTATTCACTTAGTACATTTAAATGCAAAAGGGAAAAGTCGAAGCTGCCTCGGGATGTTATCTTGCATTGCATCTCTGTAATTTCCAGGGCATTTGCTGTTGACACACCTGCTTATTTTCTACAGCAAATACATGTTAGTATAGTATGCATTAACAGTAAAGTATGATACATTTTCTCCCACCCCTTTTGTGCCAGGTAGGTGTGTTTCCATTCTGGAGGTGGCCCAGAGAGGCAGTAGAGCAAATTCCCGTCGTACAGGCTGCAATCAGTGCTCAGCCTCTGCTGCACCCAGCTGCAGCTTCACTAGCTATGGCAGAGAACTGTCATCTTTCAAGGCAAATTTCCCCTGTTCAACAGAACTAGGTGTGTATATAGTCACGTATAGTCAGAAGTGAGAAAGATTTCTGGCCTTGCCGCGTGTGCATGGTGTCAGCCAGTCCCTCTGTAATGGTGGCCAATGGACTGATACAAAGCCAGAATAAAGTTGAAGGTGTTGTCTTTCTCGGCTTTAGTGATATATATATTATATACTACATTTGGCTTTTATTTTAGAGATGAAATAGCACTTTACAAATGGCACGATAGTAGACTTCTATGTGGAGCTCTGTACAATCTAAGTCAGCTCTTTATTTCAATAATTTAATTCAACCATTTGGTTCTATACCATCTTCTGAAAGAGCTTTTTATGTCCAAGTTAGTAAAAATTGTAAGATTTCATATCACTCTCTGTCTCTGTTTCTCAAACTCTTACAGGTCACAAACTTTCGTTTGTGCAGTTATTCAGAACAAGTTTTATCTTCAGTTATTAGATGTATCTGGAAAATGAGTCTATCAATTTAACATAATATTCCAAGGTCAACATCTTGAGGAAATGCCTTGTCCCTATCCATGAACACCTGAAATTGATATAGGTCATCATACAATTAATGAAATTTATTATCATTTTTTGTAGACCAGTAGTCACAGCATCATCGCCTAATTCAATTTCAAAGGTAGCCTTTGCCACCCCCCTTTATCCTAATGAAAGAAGACATTAATCTTCCACTTTTACTACCCTGCACTCAGCATAGGTGGTCATTTCAGCTATGCAACTCTGTTTGGAAGCTCAGGCATACTTTTATGTTGAACTGATTTTACTGAGATATCACAGAGCGAGAAATCCTGCTGTTCACAACTACCAGCTTCTTGCGAGTGTCTGGGGTAAAAGAGTCAGCTGTTGCTGGGGTGACACTGGTGAAACCTCTGCTTGAGAGACAAAAGTGGTTAAAAACCACCACAATGGTGAACGTTGTCCTGGGAGGTGAGAGTGTAGCAGGGCAATCACAGCCTTAAACTGCTTGAGGTGGAGAAGGGCAAGCCCAGAAGAGAGGTGGGACTGAACACCCATGTGGCCGCCACCACATCACAAAATGCCAAAGTGTGGCTACCATCTTCTTCTCTCCTGGTCATTCCCAGAGGGAATTTCCCAACAAAGCAGGGGGGAAAGGGTTCATGAATGAGGTGTAGCTAAAGACTGGTGAAGAAATAATCAACAGATAGAAAGAACAAAACCCACAGAGAGGAAATTAATGATGTGTGATAAGAAAATAGTATGCAATGGGGCCAATACTTCTATTTACCCGTACGAACATGAGGATGCTCGGGGAATCTGATGGCTAGTTCACATGAAAGGGAATAAAGGATTTTGTGTGTCTTGTATTGCGTGTAAATGTCTTGTGGACCTGCAGCCACAAGGCCTTTCCCTAAATGTCTCGGAGTTTAGGAGAAGAAAAAAGGTTTAAAATCATACTAGATGACTATAAGTATGATGCACTTCTGCGTGTTTACATGATATGGTGAGAATTTCACAAAAGATGTAGGCCCAGGGCATACATTTATTTGATTAAAAAACACATTTGCTGTAAGCATGACTTTTTTTCCCCATTTGTTGATTCTACCTATTGGCGTGCCTTTCCCTGAAGCACTTGGTGCTGGTCACCTTTGAGAAAGAGTAGTAGACCAGATGGATCATTGCCCAGATCTACGGTGACAGTTCCTTGTTCAAGTCCGAAATACACTTGCATTCCTCATTTGGTCGTCACCGCAGGGTTAAAACCCAGCACATTCTTTTTACACAGAAATGCATATGATATAATTTCAAACGCCATATGTGTTTAAGGAGATTTCACACTTGAAGTGCAGCAGAATCACGTTCAGAGATGAACAGGGATTTTTTTTTTTTTTTTGAAGGATTTCATTTCCAGAGAGGTCTGTTTTTAAGACCCTAATCCAGAATAGCCTGGCAAGTAGTTTTGCATAGCTAATGCACTGCACGTGAATACATCTGCTAAGTCTGAATGCCTATATAAATCCTACAAAGTAAGACTCTGAAATTGCCTAGGTGACAGAATAAATCCAACCTGTACAAAAAGAAGTTAAAATTTAACCTCCAGCTGCTTAACCTTAGTCCCTGCATCTTGGTTACTGTGTGCATTCCTGGGTTTATAACTTTTTTTTTTCTAGATAGGAAGACATCTTGAGTTTATTTTTATTGGCCATCAATTTTCTCACAGGATCAAAATATCGCAAGTTGATTAGGTATTAATGAGAGTTCATTAATATTAAGTTTCTGGCTCCAGAATCCTGAACATCTGTGATCTTGTAACTTAGTGAATTTTGAGCACCGATAAAATCTTTCTTTCCAATGAAGCTTATTAATAAATGATTGAGCAATGTAATTTATCACTGGCTGTATTATTATTTCTTAGAGCTAAGGTTGCATTATAAATTGACTCTTCAGAAAAAGGTAAACTGATTCGCTTACTTCAGGTCTTGCCTTGCATTCTAACATATGGTTCTGCTTAAACGTGTCCATGTTTGCAACCTACAGTTGACATTTTTGGCACTCAGAAGAGTGTCTTGTAATTATGCTAAGTCTAGAAAGGAGGATTAGCTTTTATAGCAGAATTCATAAAATAAAAAAAAAATAATAAAAAAAAAGTTTTAGTCAAATTTATTGGCTGCAATGAGCCCTCCAGAATGCAGACGTCTGGTCTGGTGGAACTCAATAGATTTCTGTTCGCTGCATGTGCGTGCCCACGCACACACACACACACGCACGCACGCGCCCGCACCCACAAACCACTACTTTGTGAAAGCAGTTGTGTGCAATACAACGTTGAATATTTTCACACTTAAAATCAGCTTTCCCACCTGCAGTGACTGTTATCAAACAAGCTTCATTTGATCTGTTTCGAAAGGCTTTTTCTCCCTCTTTCCTCCCCCCTCCCTTCCTTTCTGTCTTAAAATACTCTGTATTGGTTGTATTGGTTGCTTGGCAAAGACAGGTTTTTTTGAACACTGTCCAGGTTTTTCCATAGTTCTCACCCCTGTGCAGTTTTGTGGAGCAATTTGCAAGTGCTTCGTTGTAGATTGGAAACCACGAGAGTTGAAAGAGGGCGAGCTGAGCTCTCCTGCAGCATGTTGCGTGTAGAAACCATCACTTATCAGCCGTGAAAGGCACATTCCTGATAGCTGAGTGTTGGTATGAAACCCTGACTTTTATCTCTGCACCAAAAGGGAAAGGTTTCATTTGGGTTAGCAAACACCAGGCACCTATTTCCTTTGCTACAGCCTGCCTCAAAGTGCACTTTAATTCCTGACCATTCCAGTGGAAGATCAAGCTCACACACACATCTATCAAACAAATCTCCTCATTCTCCAGCGTCCTCACCCCTTTTTGAACTCTCTTAGGAAAGAAATAGCCAATAGCAACCTAGCTGCCGTGCCTTGTACGTTTTGAATACAAACGTCTGCATTTCGTAGTGGAGGAGGGACAAGTTGTGCTCTGTGGAATTATTGATTTTTTTTTCTTCTTTCATGAGTTTACACTTCCAAATGTCCCTATTAGGCACTGTAGGGCAAAATCAGGATGATTACCTTGAGTTATCACAGTCAAGCATGAACTACCACGTCTCCCTTTGGGAAATAATTAATCCACTATTTATAGACATGGAAGAAAAGTCTAATTCTTCCAAGGATTTAAAACCTCCTTTCACGGCTTCCCTGTGTCAGAGTAGACCTTTAGAGGAGGATGGATTCCAGTTGTTACAAGCAGTTGTCTCTTAAGCGGATATTTTCCTATTTAACCTCAGACAGTTACCTGCAGCACCTGAGCTGCAGGGATCGCTTTGGGATCCCCCCCAACCCTGGCACCCCCCAGCTGCCCTCTGCGTGTCGGTATCTGCCTCTTTCTTTTGATCATCTGCACAGGAAGCAAGGGCAACCAGGCTCCTAATTTAGATACCTCACTTAAGTGTCTCTAACGAGGTGGGATTAATCTAGGCCCCGGTTTCTAGCTGGAAACGAATGTAAAAAGTTGAAAAAGCAGAAGAGAAACACGTCAAGAAGGGGAACACAAGCAACAGGAACCACTCCGGTGTCTCACTCCTGACAAGGGAATGCTTCTGTTCTGCTCTGCTTTTTAATTGTGCAATATCTGGCAAACATCCTGGACAGTGTTATAAAATGAGATGGGATTGTTTAGATTACACCTAGTCATCTAAAAGGCGGGTGTTGAGTCCAATTTAAAGGCTTAGGCTCCGTCAGTAACCAAAGAAGAGAAAGAGACACCTCCCCAAGGTGATTTTTCCCATTTGAAGGTAGGTGTTTCAGACAGGGCAGGCAAATAAACTCCTCAGAGATAACTCTGTCATCACTGGATAAGAGAGTTATCTCATGAAACTACTTCAGACTACTCAGCTTTAGATTGCTGAAGTTAAGCAAGTTAATTCCTTTCCAAGTCTGTGGATCCTGTTTCTCTAGAGGCGCAGGGAAATAAACATAGGTGTTCTCAGCCCTAAACTGTGTCCTGTCACTATTTCTGATATTGGTTTTGCATTAGAAGCTAATAAGTATTGCCAGTACCTTTTAAACTCTTAACTGTATACTACATGTGTTGGGTTTTTTTTGTTGTTTTTTTTTTCTCCCCCTGTAAAACTGCTAAACATATGCTTAACCATCTGGCAAGAAACAATCAAACCCAAACAAACAAGGTGTTTGAAAGTTCAAACACACAATCATTCATACTTCTTTACAGGTTTTTTTTTTTATACAGGCTTGAATAATAGCACAGTAATGTAGAATGAAATAGCAATGTAAAAATTAATTAGCATGCCACACTAGGTAGTTTAATGCTCCCATTCAAAATAAAGAAATTTGTAAGGGAGAGATTCTCTCCTCTTCCTGTCCTGCACTGATTATATTCTGGCTGAGCTGTATTTTTTCAAGCTATTAGTTTTAATAGTCGCATATTACCTGTGTCTCCCAGTCCTTCCTTTCTCCTCGGTCTCCTGCTTTTCCACCGCACTGCAGTATCTTAATTTTCAAGGCCCTGTGCTACCTGTCACCTCCTTGTCTTTCATCGCTGCTGTTGATCCAGCTTCCCTGGCGCTCTGTCCTGGGCCTGCCAACGTCCCTCGCTCACTTAGGAAACTCTCAAACACGCTCCTGGAAATCCTTCCCCACACTGTTTCTTAGACACAGAAGAACCCCTCCATAGATGCCTGGGTAGACATGAACTTGTCCTTTCAGTCAGGGTTGTCTGTTCCAAGCTTTTATTAAAAAAAAAAAAAAGGAATTTTGATGGAATCCTGCTGGGTGTCCCAGGTACTGTGGCCATACAGACAGCTAGGCAGCAAAAATAAGGGTAATAAAAGCAACATTAGTTGGTGTCTTCTGTTTCTCTACATATTGCATCAGGAACAGAAAAGATATTAGAGCAGGCAATTTCATCAAAGTCTTGTTGGCTCTGTTTCTCCTAGGCTAAGGTCCTGGCAAACTTTGACGAGGTAGTATTTTCCTATTCAAGTAGTCGCAATAAAAACGAAATACTGCTTTTATTTTTCTTTTGAGGAGTTGGGACATGCAATGGGGGTGGGTGGGAGGGGTGGGGGTCAGAGCTTGGGCCTTTATGGTTATGCGAAAGGAGAGAACAAGGAAACCAGTACAGGAAGGTGTGCAGTGTGGGACAGATGTTTGCTGCTGGTTCACAAGAACGGCAGATTTGGTTTAAGGGGCATGCTGTAAAAAAACATAGACTTTGAATGAAGAGCATTAAAACTGAAACAGAGCCAGGCCTCTTAAAGTTATTAGAGTGCAATGTAGTTTTAGGAAAGCTTTATTCCCGTTGCTGAGAATGAAATGTACACCAATAACTTCACACCCTCCTCTGAATGCGCCGAACCCAGATCGTTTTCCAGTTTAGGTCTGTAGCATTTGGCTCTCTGGATTTATTGATGCGAGCAAACTAGATCTAAGTACGGCCTTTACAGGATGAGATCCACACTCATGGATCTCATGGAGACTGAGAAATCAGAAAGGCAGAAAGAACAAAAGTAGATTTGGTTTGGTTTGGTTTGGTTTGGTTTGGTTTGGTTTGGTTTGGTTTGAAGATTTTGGCCTTTAAGTTGGTACCCTGCCTAAACTTTATGGTTTGAATCACCATCTCCACCTGGGTGCCTGAAATTGCTTGTCCTTTACTGTTCCCTCGGCACGTAGTGCCTGCCCAGGAGCTGGCACTTCAGCTCTGTGTCCTCCATCGATGGCCTCCTTGCAGGGTCACTGCTAACCCTCCCCTTTCCCCTGCCTTTTCTGTCAGCAGGCTGGGGAGGACACAGCAACAGGGCAGCGTCTGCCGATACAGCTATCAAAATGACGCATTAGGTAAAAGATAAGTATTGATAGTCACAAACTCCCCCTCCTCTGCCGTCAGCCAGGGTGTTACAGTCTTTCTGGATTAAGGAAGTTTCCATCGCCCTGTCTGCATTGATGGAGTTACATCCTCAGCAAGTCTCTGGTGGAGACCTTCAGAAGGGGTGTAAAATAGAATTCGTGCTGGTGTGATTTATCGTCCTGTTTGGCACTGGCTACTCATATCAGAGTGAATGTGTCTTATACAAGTGCTGCACATCTCTCTGGGGAAGAAATGTGCACTGCCAGACAGGTTGGAGCTCACTCAATCTTCCACAAGCCGTGGCTCTGTCTCAGTTTGCCCAGAAAGGGCTCTATGTGTTTGCAGACCAGGGTGTTGGTCAGACGCAGCCCCGCACAGCAGGGGAGGGCAGGGAACTGGTCAAGTTTTACAGTCCAAGACACAAAGCAAGGTGTTGGAAATTCCCTCTAATAAGCTATTTTTGTTCTCCGCCACCACTTTACAAAGAGATGTGGCTATGATAAAGCTGGGTACCATGATTTCCTGGTGCGTACCTAGAACTTTGCTCTGCTTTTCACCTGTGAAAATTATGTAAAAGAGATATTCTTTACCTCTGAAGGTAATTTTCACATTAGAAAGTATTCTTTAAATTTTATTTTTTTTTTAATTGAGACTGAAGATCAGCACTGATACACCTACAATTCTTTGCCCTCTTTAAACAAACAAACAAACAAACAAAAGCCCCGGAACACAATAATCCAAGCAGATGGCAAAACAGTAGCAATACGATTTAGGGAAGTCTGGTCTTCCAACTAGCATGAGATTAAATGAAGCATTATTTATTTTTTGGCTTTTCTGATCCACTTACCATGATTTGGATACAATCTAATATTATGGAAACTCTTTGAGACCCCAATAGAGTTCTCCTTTTTGCTGGATGATCCCTCTCCCAAAATGCTTATCTAAGAAGTAGACCCTGAATTCCTTGCACACACTAATGAATTTTTTCCCCTCACAACCTCCCTGCAGGAAAGGAGAGAGTTATTGCTCGATTTACCTGTGGGAAAATAAGATTAAATAATTGGCTCCGAGTCAAGAGGAAGCCTGTGGCTGAGCTGTGACTAGCACCCAGATATCCTGAGTCACAGTCCAGTGCCTTAACCACAAGCCAGTTCTGTTGCTGACAGACTTTTCTTGGTAGCAAGCCCACATTTCTGGAATGCATTCCCTGAAGAAATGCAATTAAGTATGTACTTGGCTACTTTTAAAAGAGCTGCAAGCCACACCTCTCTGCCCAGGCCTTCCACTTGCTAAATCCCTGCTTCTTAGTTTACCAGTAAAGCTACAGGCGGCCGAGAGGCTGGTCTGGAGCTATTTTTATGGTGGTTATGTCTCGCTGTAGCCCTGAAGACAAACCCATTTTACAAACAAACAAGTTCAGTTGAAATAAATGCATTTTGAGAGCAGAGGATCGCACCACCGCTGTGAGCGTTAACCTGCAGTGGGTGTTGGTGGGACACTCTGTCTAATGTCCAGGATGAAGAACCCGCCTAAACCCACCCAGGAGGTGTCAGTGGCTGATAGGCAGCTTAACTGACAAGGTATCCTTTTCTTTTCACAGGTGTCAAGGTAACTGTCATCATAACTTTTCTTAATTTTTAGAGGATTTGTTTCAAGGAAGACCATTTTTGCCCCATTTTGATATTTGATGATCGGCTAATCCTCAGGAAATGGGAATATTCATAAAATTGAATTCCTGTGCACCATAATCTGTTAGTTTTTTAGACGAGAATGGAGTCATATGCTAAATTAAGTGTGTATGTCTCCCTGTAAGAGCTAAAGTGTTAATTTTTACTTCTGTGCACAAGGAATTAGATACACTCCTGCAGTTGTTGTCCAGTCAAGCCTTCCTATCTGCACTGAAAATAATAGCATCTTGAAGAGAATATTTATTGTTACTAAGCCCCTTTAGACATGGAAGGTAATATAATATCTTTTGAGTAACTGTTGTTCAAAATATCTGAGGCTAATCGTCACACTGATCAGAGAACATTAGGGTGCCAATCTAAGCAACATTTGGTTCTAATTAACCCTGTGCTTTATCTTCGCTATACTTTAAAAAAAAATGCTCATGCACATTTCACGAACTTAAATCTAGAGTCTGAACAGTTTGATTGTAATTTATCTTCACATAGATAAATAATTTTTGGGGTCTGGCAGATCCTTCAGTCACCCTTGCCCCAATTACTTTTCTCAAGTGCCCAATTTTATAGCCACAAGCAAAGATAAAACATTAAAAAATAAAAGTTTGCATGCTAGTATACATACTTATGGCATGCCTCCTGTATGCACTGTATGCGCTGCAGTGTTTGTGAGTAAACAGGCGCACGTGTGTCATTTACACGCAACACATCTGCCCTCTGCAAAGATGATCACATAGGAGAAAATATGTTTAGCCAGTAATGAGTAGCCTTCCTTCGCAGCTAGCAGAGCAACTTCCATCTGTGGTGAATTAGAGGATATTCTAAGAAAAGATCCTGCACGAGTTTTGTCAGAAGAAATTAGTTTGGTGTGCTGTAAAATCAAAACCAGAATGACATGTGATTGTTGCTGAGTGGCTGGGTCATTCCTAATGCTGCCTTGATTCCTATAAACATGAAACAGAACTTTGAAAAAAGAGACATCACAGCTCCGTGCAACTGTGCTCCTTTCACTGTCGTAAAACGGTATTAATCAGAGTTAGCCCAAGACAGCCTAACCCAGGTCAAGGGATGCTGGAACGGCACAGCCAAGTCTGCAATTTGCACTCCAGCGGCGAACAGGCTCCTTACTCGTGTGACAGTGAAGTTCTGGACCCACGGAAGTCATCAGCCAGAATATCGTTAAGTTTAGTGGTGCCAAAATACAGTAAGTTTTAGGGTGCTAAAGTTTTACATTAAATGCTTAATTTTAAAATCTTGCAGCCAATAGTACTGGTAGATCTTTAAACCATATACAAACCATGTAACACTACTTAGGTTACATTTCTGTAACTATAATGCCATTTGCCCAATATCCATTTGTCTTGCAGTCCAGAAACCAAGAGCTTTCAGATAACATAAAATATGAATATTGTTAGTGTTACTCATATCCACAGCTGATGTAATGTGCAGTCATGGCATTTACTGAAGATTCCAGATTTAACTACTTTGAAAATATGCAATCTGCCTTCACCAGGGTGGAATGATCTGCCTGAGCTTACAGACTGCTCAGGAAGAGTTTCCTGAGACGTATATCCTCTACTCTCCCTTCAGGCCTGAAATAACAATATTCTAATTTCGTTGCTGACCATTTAAGGAAAATTCTCTAGGTCCTGTGTTTACCCCACAATCCTAATCATTTTCCTCTCTCTCTTTGTCTAAGACTCTGGAAAGTCCCTCAGCAGAGCCCAGGAGTTTTCTTTTGGTCCCCGCAAACCTGTAAGGGGCAGCTGGGAACTCCAATGAGTGTGTGTGCGAATGCGGGAGGCTACAGAAAATACTTTGACTTCAATATTAAATGAAACAGTGCAAGAGAAACAGAGTTTATTATTAACATGGAGTGGATTGTTCATTTTCATCTTGAATTCAAATATATTTCCATGAACAGAGCAGCTGCAAGCTCAGGTCCACAGAGAATATCAAATTCAAATATTTTAAATGGAAGAGATGCATTACATAGCATGAAGGGAGTGATTGTCACAAGGGAAGGTGTTTGGCCTTCTGGTTAAAACTGGACTTATTCTGGGAGCTGCGATGAACTTTGAGCCCTGCCACAGAAATTTGGTGTGACCTTGTCTGTGTCACTCCCTCTCCCTGTTCACCAGTTCATCATCTGTGACTCGAACGACTCCCTCACCCTTTTTACCATACCAGCTTTTTAGAAGAGAGCTGTAGTCCTACGAGTATTATTGGTCTTTGGGTATTTGTTTCTTTTTTTTTTTTCAAATTGAGACAAAAATAACAGTTAAAATATGAATATTTTAAAGGAAAAAAACCAACTTTGGCTTTTGTTCTTAAAATAAAGATTTCCCCCTCACCTACCTTTTTTTCTCTTTTTTAATGGCACTTTGTAGATCTGCATGTTTTACCCAGCAAAAATGTGTGATGGAAGGGAAGGGGAAGAAGGGTGAAACGGTAGTTTAAATATTTTTGCTAATGCATTTGTGCAACAGTTCAGCATGTTAAAATCATGGGGGTCTGCTAATAGCATATTTGCACTTGAGAGAAAGGCTGTGTGGATTAGATTTGAAAATGCAAAATACATCAGGAAATACTTTTAGAACCTAAAGTTTTTGGTTTATGTATTATCTAAGCTTCTTGCGGGAGTGTTAACCTCCCTAAAGGTGAAGGGAGCCATGGTATCACTTTGAATATGACACAAGGATGAAGGAAAATGTTGAAATCCTTCTTAGCGGTGGGTGCAGCAAGCTCTCTGCAGCAGCGTCTCACAGTGCAGTCAGAAGCACAACTGAAGGAGGATGAATGCCCCTTGGATAGCTTTCACTGCGCCGTCTGGCTGTGGACTACAGTGAAGCCAAAATTCGGGCTTCTGAGGCATATTCAGGATCCCAAGGGACCTTCAAATGCCTGTAGAGAAATCCTGCTGCGACTGCAATACTAGGGACTGCAATAACTCTACTTCCAGTGTATTTATAATTGATGAATTTACACCTTTGTCATGTAAATACGTTGCATTCATTTGAAATGTCACCTCAGCAGGATACACTAGTCGCAGGTAAAGCATACCTCACTGTTGGTGAGTTGCCCAATCCCATCTGTTAAAAAACAGGACAGAAAAGGAAGAAAGGAAGGAAGAAAGGAAGAAAGGAAGGAAGAAAGGAAGAAAGAAAGAAAGAAAGGAAGGAAGAAAGAAAGAAAGGAAGAAAGGAAGGAAGAAAGGAAGAAAGGAAGGAAGAAAGGAAGAAAGGAAGAAAGGAAGAAAGAAAGGAAGAAAGGAAGAAAGAAAGAAAGAAAGAAAGAAAGAAAGAAAGAAAGAAAGAAAGAAAGAAAGAAAGAAAGAAAGAAAGAAAGAAAGAAAGAAAGAAAGAAAGAAAGAAAGAAAGAAAGAAAGAAAGAAAGAAAGAAAGAAAGAAAGAAAGAAAGAAAGAAAGAAAGAAAGAAAGAAAGAAAGAAAGAAAGAAAGAAAGAAAGAAAGAAAGAAAGAAAGAAAGGAAGGAAGGAAGGAAGGAAGGAAGGAAGGAAGGAAGGAAGACCCAAAACATTTCTCAGTGGCCTATTTGGAGACTCACATAAGCACGTGGTGAACTTTAGATGTGAGCTTGAGTTCCCAGCATGTGTTTACAGTTAAGGGCTTCGCCCAGCTGAAGCTGATGTGAGTGAGGAAGAGGAAACCTGGCCTCGAATAAGCAAGTCAGGTTATGTTCCAGCATGATGTCAGGAGGGATAGAGTTAAAATCTGCATGTGAAAGAGGCCAGCAACCATGCACAAGCTACACCCTAATGGTGTCAGGTCAGCATTTTGGATTTCGAGTTCAGATGTGGTTTCCCACACCCAGCACTGCCAAGCACCACTGTTTTTATGGGAAAAACCCAGCCAGACGTCTTTCCTAGACTATTATAGAACTTGAAAAATATGTTTGCTAAATATATATATATGTGTGTATATATATATATATAAAAACCTCTAAATATACAACCGAAGCCCTAACTATATATATCATTTGCAAACATAAAGAGATAGATATATGTCTCTCTACAAGAAGCGGTAAACAACCTTCTGGTGCCCTGAGTCAGCGTCTAATTTATCAGCAAGAAAATATTCCCAAAGCAGGGAACCACCAGAAATGAACCTGAGGTTTCTGAAAGCCTGTATTTCTAAACACTGTTATCAGGTGGTAGAAAGCATCTAGAAATTACCTCGTTCAGCATCGTACATCTAACCATGAGTTCGGAAGCTTCTGTCCGTAGCGGTCCAAGGAACTGGCCCTTCTCAAAAAACAAGTAACCACTTGCAGTTGTGCAATCAAACACAACAAACAACTTTAAACGTAATAATAGCATTTAAGTCCAGATTCTACTGAGATCTGCACTCCACGTAACCCTAAAATGATGTGGTGGTTGAAGCAGGAAGAATACGTGGGGATGCCACGTATTTCCTGCGTGACTTTGAGCAGGCAGGTATCCCTCTGCACGTCTGAATAACGGGACGGGGGGTCGCAATCCTCTTGCACGTAATCTGCCCGGGTAGGGCCTGTCTTCCCCTATTGTAGCAAGCTGTATAATGGGGCCTTCATGGTAAATGAGGGACTCTAAACCCTGTTGTGACATACTAAGACCCTCTGTTCTAAAAATGGATCTTCCCTCTCGCAGGAAGTCATCTGACACTTTGCAATTGCTTTCTGAATTCTAAGCGGGGATGAGAAGTCAAAGAGCATAGATTTCTCACCGAAGAAATATTCTTTAAGTTTCAGTTTGGAAATGTCAAATGGTGTATTTGCAACCCAAATCATTGGACATTCTGAAATAATATTCCAAATCTTTTTCTTGCCAGTCTAAATAGATTTGCTGAAGTACAGAAAGGTCATTCTGAGTGAAGGCTTTAAAAAAAAAAAAAAAAGGAAAAAATTTTACTTATGAAATTTTGTTATGAAATATTTGCAAGATTTTATTTTGACTCTCCTCATCAGAAAATATGAACTTTTTGCCCACACATACATTTTTCTCCAGGGGAAAAAACATGGAAATATTCTAATGGGAAAAATGTTCCCCAGTTTATTCACAGCAATTCTAATATGGCATATCTGTAGTTCCATAAAGTATAAGATGAGATAAAGCAAGACTCTTAAAGTATAATGATAGTTTGGCAGTTTTAGAAAACTGAATAGTGTTCTATAACTACATAAAAATATTTCTCTTTGTACAACTTTATATAACCTTCTGGAGTGTGATTTATTTATAACCTGTAAGAATATTTTTATTAATTTTCTTCTCTATTATTGCCCATTGATACCCAAAGTGTCTGAATGCCCATAACGGTCACCTTCTTGGCTCACACAGAAGGACTCCTGGAAATCTTGTTACTAATAGAAAGCTTGCACATGGAACTGGGTCTTGATGACTGGGTCTTCCATCCATCTCACCTAGCTTTATCTTCTAAAAGTCATATGTCTAGTCTAAATTACTCACCGAGGCTCCCTCTATAATTAAGGAGCAGACACAGGTACCTACAAAGGGGTATTTGTCCCATCCAAAGACATATGTCAAAGACAGCTGGGATAAACTATGCTCTAGTGATGCTGGTCTCCTTTGACCGCAAAGCATGAAATTAGATGTCTAATTTCCACATGGTTAAAATTAGGGGAGATAAAAGTCCTCTTTGGTCCCCAGTCTGTGTAAACACAAAATGTAAACCTTGAGGGAAGGAAAGTAATAAGATGCTGTGCACTGCAGAGTTCCTGTGGGACATTTTCCCTGTGGTGAATTTGTAGCAATAGTGTCTGCTTTTTCCGCACTGATTACATTGGGAAGAGGTGCCAGTCGTTTCCACTGGGAAGGCAAATAATGATTTTCTGTGCATCACGCTATGACGATACTATATGGCTTCTACCATTCAAAAACTCAATCCTTGAATGTATTTCTCCAACTCAGATAGCAGCTGACAGCATTTTTGCTCCTTACCTAGTGGTTTGATGGATTCTTTGAAAATGACCCCGTGGCAATTCACTGGCAGTTTTGCAAGATCCACATATTCTGTCTCCATTCATTATAAACAGCTGGAGTGAAACACTTCCAATAAACTTGGATTTTAATATAGCAGCGCTAAAGGATCACAGAAAAAGTGATTTTCTCTTACTGTTGAACAACTGATGTTCTTCATACTTAGGAAAAAAATTGTATTCTTTATAGCTACTAATTAAGGCTTTCCAAATTAGCTTGGGAGTCAGCCACCCAAATCCCATTGCTTTTACTATTTTTTAAAAAAGAGCATTTCAGGAAAGATCTCATATTTTTTATTCTCTTACTCATTCCTCCTATCTCCAGTGTGAGCAACCACTTAGGGGGTTCGCTTCATCAGATTCCACTTCAATTCTATATGTTCTTTCTGCTCATGCTCAGAATGAATTAAATTCTCCAGGCAGATCTTTAATGTGGCTTTTTCTCAACCCATAGGAAATCTCCCAAGGCCTTAGTCCTAACTCGATTTTGTGGTAACAAAAACTGCAAGCTAACAGTGCTTCTTGTTAAGAGGAGAAACAATTCTTTAATTAATTTTGGATATGTCACCTTTAAGTTTTCGTTGAATGTCCATTTGTTCCTGTAACAAGGGAAAGTAAAAAGGTTCTCTCCCTGTGTTTATTTCTATTTTTCTTTTTCATTTTTATACTGCTGTTCAAAACACTATTATTTGAGTGCTTTCCATGTCTAAGTCATTAAAAATAATGGAGTACCTAGAGGATTTGTGTAGTTTCTCTCTATTCAGGGTGAAATCTGTATTTTGAATAAACTTTCAGAATTTTTATTTTCTTCAGTTTTCTTAAACTGTGGTAGAATTTGAATTTGGGTGAAAGAAACCACTTTACATTTTTAATTATATAGAGAAATAGAGAAAAATGTTATGATTTTTAGGTAAAATAAAGTTACAAGTGTTTAAAATCAGAACATTATGATTACTCTTCTTTATTTTTAATTAGATACCTCTCCTTTTCTATATACCATTTCCTGAAGTCTTCAATGCCTGTTGTCATATCCAAAACTTTTTAACCCTGGAAAATGTCTTATCCAGGTTTCTAAATACGATTATACCTGTTCCAACTACTTCAATTCAAATTTTTGAAAATGTTTTATCTATTTGCTAGCGCAAGATGCACCGCAGGGAGTAGAAGGAAAAGACAGAAAGGAGGGAAGGGGTTTTACTTCTCCCCATCCCACCCCATCTCTGTGCCTCAGCGTCGCCCTCAGGTTTCTCTCTCCTGTTCCTTTCAATATAATGCTCAAGCTGTAAAACCTCCCAGGGACTTCCTCCATCCATACTCTTATGTTGCCCTTAAAATATTCCATGCCTGATCTTTGATTAGGGCTTCTTCGTCCTCTGCTGAAATAATTACTACTGCTAAAATGGGTCCTGCAGGGCTTCTTTGAAGCGATTGCTACTTCTTTGCAATAAATAGAGTGGAAAGGAGTTTAAGGCACTGGGTCCTTACCATCTTTCCTGTGTGGCTGAGAAATCAGCGCAAAAGACTTTAGATTTTCTTCAGCCACAGGATATTTGGGACAGGTTGAAGAATGAAGGCAGATTATTTTTACTGATGGAGTGGAGGAATAATGATAAATTAATGGAAAATGCAATTAATAAAATGGTGGATATATGAATGAATGCTGACAAACTAAATAAAAGAGAATAATAACAAAATAGTGACATACACAGCACTGAAAGTGACTATGGTCGGTAGCCAAAGGACAAATAAATGTCAGGAAGCAGATTAACGCTCCAGTGTCAGGAACTATACTGGTTTACTGGCTGAGGACCTGGATCTCTGCACCCACAACAAATGATGACTCAGGGATTTGGTTTGCGCTAGGGGAAGGTTATATGGAAGACAAGGAAAACGATTCATTGAAGTGACACGCTATCTAATGAAAGAGCTAAACAAATGCCTACTTGTCAGTGGATAATTCCTGCAAACCTCCAAGGGCAGAATTTAGCCTCCTGGAATCCATTTCCTCCTGGAATTTGCACAACAGCGCATGGGGAGTCGGCTCACATGAGTGCTTGATGGTATATTGGTGTCTCAGATCACTTGCATGCTAATATGATTGTTGTTTAATAGGCATCAATCCTTTCTTTGAGATTAATTGAGCGGATATAAGGATATATAGTTGACGTTTTCCTGTGGAGCTGGCCGGTTGGCTACATTTAGATCACTCCAGTGCTCCCTCCCCTAGTTTAGAAGTTGAATTCATGAAAAATAATATGTATGTAGTTTCTTCAAAAAAACAAACACAGCGTCCATGACTTAATTTATCACAGCAGCCACTCTCAGGCTAGCTTGTTTCTACAGTACCCCCAGTGCCAGTTTGGCCAGATGCTGTAGCAGGAAAAGCGGAGGCAGCGAGGGATTAAACTGGAAGCAAAGATTTTCTCCTTCAGAACTCTCAGGGAAACATCTGCAGTGTTTTAGAGGTAACACGTAGCTTGCCCTTGATGCCGGCTACTCTGACAGGACCCTGAACATTTCTTTTGCAGCTGCAGTTAGTAAACAATTTGTTCAGTTTTTGGCTCAAGCCTGTTGCCATGCATTTCCCAGGCTCCGGCGAGAGCCACAAGCAGAGGAAAGGTGAGATGGGAAAGGCTGCTGCTGTCCTCACATCCACTCACTGCAGCCAGCTTGGACACCACCTTCTTCCCCCTTGAAATGGTTATTCTGCTGCCAGGAGCAGGTATCATTACCATTTTGTAGGTAGCTACACCTCTGGCTTTTCAGTATATTTGGTTTGGAGGTGGCTTTTTTTTTTTTTTTTACTGTTGTTATTACTAACTGAAAGGCAGCCGCAGGGAAGAAAAACAACTGGCAGCAGCTCAGAGGTACCCCCTACAACCTATAGAAGCCTGTTCGAAAAGCCTGTGTATGTTGGCACTGATGTCCAACACATATCGCAATGGTAGACTGGGAAAGCCGACTTTGACTCCACGCTGACGTGCTGCAGACTGTTGGAAGGCTGTTTCTATAAACAGAAGGCTCGAAGCAGCAGCGATATCCACCTCCTTTCTCTGTTCCCCTTAATTTTTTCCCAGGCGTCTGGCCATCGAAGTGCATCTCATGAAATGGAAGGTGTTTATATTCCAAAACATTTTGGAGTACCAGAGTCTAATGACGGAGTAGCAATTGAATTGGCATGTGGACTGCTTGCAACAGCAGCTGCCAATGCTTCCCAGCTTCTTCTAACGGGGAGGCAAATTTATTATGTCAGACGTAAAATTAAAATTCTCTCTATATCGTTAAGGATTGAAAAGTATCATGCTAAGATAAAATAAGCTTGTAAGTTGGTTACTAGAAGGATGAAAACAGTCATCCAAAAGTCAAAAATTCACAACTGGGATTTTATTGCAAAACATTCTGATTCATAGGAGAAAAAAAATATATTTCTATCAAGTTCACAAAAAAACCCCCATGAATTTGTTATCCTTATTTACAGTACTATACTTCTATGCCCCTTTTTACTTATTTTGGCTACAGTGGCTGTCTAAAGTAAGATGATAAATCAAAATACTCTAGTTGTATCAGCAAATATCTTCATTAAATTGTAAAAGGTGATTTGCTACCTTAAGGTTTTTTCCTTATGTTTTTTAAATTTTGGTATATGTTTCTCTGGAAAAAGTTGAAGCTTATAAGCCCTTCTCATTCTAAAATAAGAATTTCCACATGGAGTTTATCAGTGTAATTAAACTGGCATCATTTCCACTTACATGGAAAAGTTGTCAAATGTGCTTACTTTTCCATGTAAGTGAGTCTTTAAGATCCAGGACTTGTTGGAAACCTTTTTCCGAGGAAATGTCTCTATCTGAAATAAGAAATTCTGCAGATGTCTTTTACCCATAGCCACCAACCCAGCTACTTGTGCTTGCAAAAATTCAGTTGGTAGCTATAATGAGGATTAAATGAATTAAATTATGTGGGGTGAGATTGATCTCAGTTATCTGTTATCATTTAAAAGTTAAGTGTCTAGCCTAGCTAGCTTTTTAAGTGCTCTCTGTAGTCAATGGAGAAAGATGGGCGCTATTCCAGATGGTGACTCATCCTGCTGTTCTCGGACACTTGTTTTAGGATGGACTGAAACATCCTTTGGATGTACATCTCTCCTACTACAGACAGAACCTGTGTGCAGGGCTTGGGTATACACCTGAGATTAAAGTCACTAAACGTGAGTAGGAAAACTGCTACCTTAGATCTAAATTTACATAGCTGGGCAGATGAATCCTCCTGACCACTGCAAACTATATCTAAATATATAACGCACAAAAAAATTTTGCAATAGCAAATTACGTAAGTATGTCTCCATGAATAGAGATAGTTGTCTCAAAGTTTGTTGTTTTTTCCCAGAAAACAGACTGAAGATACTCTGCATAGGCGCATTTTCCCATATTTTAGGTATTTAGATCTTCAAAGCACTGTTTTCTTTTCAGATTCTATAGGATTAAACTCTTAAAGGACAATGGACTTGCTGAAGTCTATCTTTGACTTTTCCATCTTTGAGCTACAACAGAGAAAAAAAAAAGCATAACAGAAGACGGAAATCGTCCTTGGATACTTGCTTTACCCTTTCAGAAATCTCATGTTTGCTGTGATCTCTGCCACTCAAGGTATTTGCGAGTAGCACGGAAAAGACAGCATATAGGGAGATAATGAGATAAACTTACTTGGAATGGCCAAACCTGAAGCTGATTATAAACAGTCGCAGTTAAATAACAAAACAGCTAACAAAACAAAACAAATAACAAAACAACAGTTGGTTAAATAACAAAATAGCAGATGAATACATGTATGTATGCAGGAGAAGGGAATAACCCTCCTTACAGAAATACAATCACTGCTGTAAATTAGCCTAGGGCAGGGATGCACAAATCTCTGAAAACATTGGCTCAGTATTCAGCTGTAGCCAAAAAGACAAATAAAAACTTGTTATTTAAAGAAAGAGAAAACAGGAAACATTGTTATGCTGCCTTATACACCCTTTCGCCTTGGTCTCACACACTGTTTGTCTCCAGCCGTTCCCTTTCAGAAAGGATATTGGAGCAGTTGGAAAAGCAACAAAGATGATCAAAGGTGTGCAGTGATTTCTGTATGAGAAAAGGCTAGAAAGTGTAGGAAAAAGGTGACTAGGAGACATATCGTAGCTAAATAAAATCCTGACATTATGAAGAATCTGACTGGAGAGCAGCAGTACAAGAAAGTAAGGGGCTCCCAGGTGGCAGGTTGAAAACGAAGGAAAGAAAAGCAAATGCACTGAGTTATGGAAGTCACTGCGGCATGGTGTTGCAGGGTTCAAAAGTACAAACAGAGGGGAAAAAGGCAAGAAAATGTCACAGAAGATAGATCTTCCATGGACCTCTTAAATGAAGGTCCAGATATAGCTTCTAACTCAAAAAATCCTGAACATGCCGATTCTCAAAATCTAATTTACTAAGAATCAGTCTACAGCTCCTCTTTTTTTAATACTCTTATCTGTATAGAGTATATTGGGCTGACTGGACCTTTCCCTGACCTATTAATGGCTCACATGGTCTCACAAGTTGTCTGAATACAAACCAGTCCTTCTGCAGGGCATTAGACATAGCTGATTTATATGATTTGAGACCCATTGAAACAACTAGCTTTAGATCACATTGAAAAAGAATACACAGAATTTTGGGTTTTTTTCTGAATATCAAAACCAAAGGTTTGCAAACGAGACCAGATGACTTCAGAAAAGGTCTGTAGCGGTGTATTCTTTCCTTGGTGGCATTCATAGCCATGCAAGGAGGACCCCAGAGAAGACCCGAGGCAAAGGAAGTATATTTACAGATATGTTTTCCATAAAAAACATCAGCTCATCCTACACCATCTCTTTCTCACACTGAAGAAGTCATTAACCTCATTTTTTAGCTTTTTAGCTTAAATGTCATGCACTGTACCACATTTGTAACTTTTAGAAGCTTCATCTGGCATTCTTGGGCAAGATCTGTAGACACCACATGGAGGAATATAACTTTCAGCACTTATATTTTTTTATCTCCTGTCAGAAGTGATTATTCTGAGTCAGTGCAGCACAAACACAAGTACACAGCCCCAAAAGCTGACACATTTTAAACTCAAGCCACGTCATCCCAAAGAGTACCTATGGGGCATTGTTACAGCCTGTTGTATCATTAATTCTTGAGCAGGAGCTATTTCAATTCTGGGTCTGATATGGGAAGTCTACCCAGAGTATCTTCTCTTCTTTTAATGCAAATGACCTCATGCTACTTATTGCTATTGATTTTTGTCACGGATAGTCCTAACACTAGGACCTGCACAGCCCTAGAGGAAGGTCAGTCCATCCTTAAGGTAGAAAATACATTTGAACTTCAATGTTAACAAAAATAAATGAATTTTTATGGTAAGGTGAATTTTTATGGCAGCAGTATGTGATCTGTTGGGCAAGCCTGCCTCCAAACATGCACTCTGGATTTTTGTCAGTTTTATGCTCAGTTTGAGTACTTTGGTATATTCAGTAAGAGTATTATACAAAACCAGTGCTCCTCTAATGGGTTCAAAATCTTCAGGGCAAAGCTGCATTACGTCCAGAGCTACATTTTATGAGAGCTGCATCATACCAGAGAAGTCAAAAAGAATTATATACTGGTATTTCATTTAAATGTTAAGAAATCCTTTAGGCTAACTATGTAAACACAGGGCCCTGCTCATGCAGTTTTCATCTGTATGGACCACACAAATGTAGATATCTCCCTTATAGAGCCTGTATATGACAAATATGTTCTGGTTTTATGATGTCAAGTTATGGACTTCTGAAAAAGTGTCACATTAGCACATTGTATAGCTATGCATGTAATACAGGAATTACACACGCACACATACCAGTAAGGGCATAGGTGTGCATAAAAATATCTATGTCTACCCATATACAGCGACCCCAGGAATATACATTACTTAGAGATTTTAAAGAGAAAAGATTTCTGTAATGAGTTTGCTTTTCAAAGATTCATAAATTCTTCTAGCTCACAGTAAGTAAAGAATAACAATTAGGGATACAAATAAGGATTCAGTCCTGCAGCTTAGAAATAGTTGGATAAAAAATGAAAGATGAGATTTATACAAGGGAGTCTAGAATGAGACAGGAAAAAAATCTTCCTCCAGCCTTAATTTTCAGAGGCAGATTTTCTGAGGGAGAAAAAAGGTTCATGGTGCGAAAGTTTCCCCTCCCTCCACTCGTGGAGGCCAATCTGGTGCCATACGGTGCGGCCGTAGCAGAGAAAATGTAGGGACTCTCCACTCAGACTGAGGGCATGTCTGTGCGGTGTTCTCTATAGGTCACCCTCCCGAAGCCTTCGATGCTCAAAGTACCTGCAAATCATTGTCTTGGTTCTTGTAAATACTTAAGAAGTGGAGCCGTACCTTTTACCACATCTGGTAGATAAACAGCCCTCCCTCCTTTATGGCTGAGGCTGTAGTTCAGGACAATCTCGTACACTTGCACACAGTAATTTTCCTTCCACGGGCAGTCAGTTTATTCCACTTCCACTATGTACTTCCTTTAGATTAGTTATGCAAATAAGGATATAATCCTTCTGTATGATAATAAATAATAAATAATTTTGATTTCTATTCAATGGAGTCAAAATCCCACAAGAACCCTTGTGAGTGTATCGATCTATATATCCACATCTCTATATCTATTTATCTCCACATAAAATAGTGTACATGCATATATATATGTATTCTCTTATATTAATATATTGTATAATATAATAAACATTAATATATTGTTAATATTATTGTAATTATTAATATATTGTTAATATTATTGTAATTATTAATATATTGTTAACATTGTTATTATATATTCACATATGTGTGAGCTCATACAAATAAGTGTGTTTATGTTGAGTTCCAGATGTCTGGTGTGATTGCAGTGTATAAGTACAACATATCATTTTTCAAAATCTCATAATGTTGTCATCTCAAAATGAAATTTCCTTCCCACCCTAAAAGAAAACTGTTTTATTATGGTCAAGGCTGTTTATTATGAGGTACTTCAGCCCAAGACCTGCTTATTCAGGAAAAGGTTGAAAAGATGGTACACATTAATTTTCAGTTCATCAAAATGGAGCGGGACATCTTTAATTCAAACTTTCCCAAAAAGTCAATCCTCAATAAAACTTCCACCTAGAAAATTTAAATTAATTAACAATGTTAAAACCATATTGGTGGCTGAAATAAATGTAACCACAGTACCTACTCCAGCTTTAATTATAATTATTATTTTTACAGGCTATTTGTAAAGCATCAAAGCATCTTCTGGAGATACAGACTAAAGGTACTATTGAAATGCAGCCAAGCCTGTGGTGGAAGGTGGCACCTGCTGTAACAGCACATTGTGTAGTGTTACATGGGGACTTGTGTGCGTGTGTTTGTGGTGGATGTGCATGTATGTACATATGTATACACACACGCATATACGTAAGATTTTATTTTGTTATTAATATTGCATTCACATTTTCTATACGTATGCAGCATAATTAGGACTGAAAGCCCCAATTACACTGCAGTGAAAGCCTGCTTATTAATTAACAATAGGCCTCGGCTAAGTAGCAACAAAAGAAGTGCTTTGTTTGGCAACCTTTGTTTAAAAGGTCCTTTGAAAACTCTTTAAGAATACTATGAATAGAGATTGAACAAACCTTTAATCCTCTTCAGGTCACATATGTGCTAAAGTGAATAATAGTGTGAGGTCTTTTTCACCTTTTGAGTTCTTTTAAGCCAGTAGCCTAACTTGAAGTGAGATAAAGGCTTAAGAAAGCTTGAAAAACTCTAACTTGTACATTTCTGGCTTATTTATTCTGCTGCAATAAGCCTAAAGTTGCGTTTCATGATGGAGAGATGTATAAGTACTCAATATTTATAATTCCATTCATAATTTGCTTGGACCCTGCAAGTTATTTCCCTTTTATTCACTTGAAATGCATTTAGAACCTCAGAACATTTTTTTTTTCATTTAATGCTCCTGTTCTTTTGTGAGTATCAGTGTGAAAATCTTTCCTTCGTGCTACAGTCCCTTTTTCCTATTCAACACTAGACTGCACACGATAATTAAACCTTGGGGGCTTGGAGATTTTGGACTAAAGCTTAAAGAAATGCAGTAGTGAGGCCTCTTCTCCCTCGATCTTCCACCACTTGCTGTGGGGATTTTCTTTAGTTACACATGGCTTCACAGGTAAACAAGCTTGGAAAAAAAAAAAAATCACAAGGAGGAATTGAATTAACACCTTAGCGTTGCTTATAATGAACCAGTTTGCTTAATTAGGTGGTCGAAAAAAATATGTTCTAAAACATGACAGGGCACAGACTGAAGTCTCTATTCAGGCAAATGCCCATAGACTCACACAGGGGCGTTTGCAATAGGAACAGCGTCCCAGCCAAGGCTAAAATGGTAATGTGAAAATGCTGAGTTTCCACACAGCTCAAGGTGCTTTTTTTTTTTTTTTAATCAAACGTAAAGAAAATTATAGGGTCTTTCTTATATTTTTGGTTAGAAATGAAGCTCTTCAAGTATCTCCGTGATTTTGAAAGTAAGCTTGGGGGCACATTTCCTGAGATATAGGTCTGTAAACACTGAGCAACCCATTTGCCCCTGAACTAGGTGAAAAAACCCACCAATGAACTCAATGACCAAAGGACAGAGAGGCACTAGAGCTAGCAGCCCAGCCAAGGGCCAGGACACCATGAGAGCCCCCCAGTAGGCTCTAGCCAGGCTGCCAGGGCAGGGGGGAGCTGCCTGCACCCCAGGATTCTCCCAGCACAGCCACTGGTCAGGTTCCGCTGGAAGGGCCGGAGAAAACTGGGATGGGGAAGGGGTTTGAGACTCTTTGGAGGAGCTAGAGATTGTGAAGGAGCAAGGGAGGGCACAGGATGCAATAGGGTTTGAAACCAGTCTCCTTGGGTTGCTCAAGGCTCAAGTCATGTCTAAATTAAAGCGAGCATGCTTTCTTTAAGCCTTGTCTTGTATACGCCTTGTCTTCTTCCTGGGATCTTCCCTTAGCCTTCCTGGTGGCCCCATCTCTATGAAAACATTTCGGACGAGAAAAAAAAGGCAATGTCCAAAGAAAAATCCTATCTGACACAAATACTTGCAAGTCTCCTTGCCTTTTCCTCTCTTGCACTGTGTATGAAGACATACCATAAAATGAGGGGCCTTTAAAGCACGCACGAGGCTGTGTAGCTAACTGCTGCTAATATCAATCACAAATTGTTTTCTTTCTCAACATTGAAATCAATACAACAGCAAAACACCAGCTGCTTCCAAAGACAAACGCATTGTTTGAATCAGAGCAAAATATTTACAAATAGGTTTCAATATTCAGGGGCTGAATCTTGCAGCATGTGTGCAAAATGTTTCTCTGCAGATCTATCAGCTGCGCATGCACTTGATCACTTATGCCGAGCAATCTGGAAAGCAAGTAATTGGCATTTCTCTGAGCTACTGCTCTGATCAGCTATAATCATTTCTGGAGCTCCATAAGAAAATCCTGCGTATTTTTAGCTTCACGGTAAAAGCAGCTTCTTGCATATATTATTTCTTTTTTTCTTCTTTTTCTGTTTCAGTACCCACTGCTTTACAGGGGGACTGCATTCTTCTGCAGATGTTTATCTCTTAAGGTGTTTGTATATACCACTGCCTGCCATCCTCTCTGGAGAGGCAACCGCCAGAACCATAAATTGTTATCTCCAGTAAACGTAAAAGTTGTCTGCTGCCTTAACTGTGAACATTTAGTTTGAAAACCCCAGTTGCTTAGCTGGGCTCTTCTCTTAAGGAAATTAACTTTTTATCTCAAAGACAGCTAATTTAGCTCTCACCACCTTTGCTTCCACTCCCAAGTACCTTCTTATCTTGGGTAATCAGGATGCAGGGATTCCCAGTCTATCCCTCTTTACAGCTCTCTTTCAGTAGTGTTACTGTTTGAACTTCATACCCCTGGATAAAAGGGCTAGCACACCAGCCCAGGAAGCAGTTTTAAGCATGAGGTAAATATGCAAGTTACTTAACAGCCCATATATGAACTCAATTACATCCTTCATCTCTTAAGATATGAATAAAAAGGTTTGGCTTTGATCTTGAATTAAGCAATCCCTGCTTATAAATCAATGTACCATGGGATTTTATTAGTCGCAATAATTAGTGGTTAACATTGCAATGAATACAAGGTTGGGAAGCTTTAAAAACCAGTGCCAGGTTGGGACATATTTCTCACATATATTATCTGAATTACACAGAGGAAGCCTGGATTTTTAATCGGGGAGGTACTGTGGGGATACGCAAAAGCTATTCCATTAAATAGGATACATGAAAGTATTTAAAAAATAAAAGCATACACCTGGGTCTTTTTTCATGACGTCATCCATTTATTTTAGTCTAATTTAAAAATTAAATTTAGAATAAAAGCTATAGTACTTGTGTACTAAAATCTTAAGGCATATGTGTACATTTAAAAAGAAATACAAGTAGGCATCAGAAGTTATTTTTACTGTAAACACTCCTCGTATGTTCCCATGTAGAATGTAATGTCTGCATAACAACTTCTCGAATGTCCAAATCCCCTCCTATTCACATAGTATGGAACAGATGTTGTCCTGCTTTTTATTACTTTAATTTATGAATCATACTTAGGCTGAATTATGAAATTAAAGTGATAGAAAATGTTACTTAAGCTTGGATTCTAATTTTGTATCTCTAAAACATTTTCCTACTTTTTTTGCACCGATCATTTGGGTTATTTTCCCTTTAGTTGCAAGGTCAGATTTCCCATTTGTAGGTTAAAATGTAGCCCATCCAAAAACGTTCACATGTACAAAGAGCCAACTTCGAGCAAGAACTGTGCATCCTTACAGAAACTTGAGATCCGTAAGTTCAACTATGCTGGAGAGAGCTTTTTGTTTAAAACATCGAGCTAAACAAAATGCAATTAAGGCTAACAGGACAAAAAGCATCCCTCTTGAGATTCATAAATACACTCATGGGAGACTGGAAGTAAAGAGAAAAGACCAATATAATTCCAATTGTGTCTTGTCTAAGCTGACCATTTAAACAGACAACTTTTCCCAAAGTAAATTGGTTGCTCCAGTTCATGCTTTTTTTCCCCCCATTTCTTAAGCAAGTGAAGTAAATGGGAATTTTGTATGAGTAAACCAAGGCATTGGGTGCAGAACTTTTATTCTGCTTTGACGACAAATTGTGATCTGGGTTCTTAATTGTATTGAGAAATAGTTCAGCCTCTAAATAAATCTCATAGAATCATGGCAGCGCTTTGGGAGAGCACTGCTTCTCGCTTTACTTAAGCAAGATTGGAGAAATTTGAAAGATACTAACACAGTACATGTACAAAACCATGGACATTATTACTGATGTCGTCTTTTGCAGATCTGTCTCGGCTTCTTTTCATGCTCTTCAATTTTTACATGTGGAATCCTTTGGGAAGTTCATGTACTTTGCTATTTATTTCTTTGCCTAGTTGTCACCTAGATTATTTCACTTTAGCATATTACATCATACGTTATTTGGTTTTTAAAAAGTGCTTTGATAATAACCTCCATAATCTCACATCCATCTGAACTAAATCTATTCTGATTTTTAAATATGTTAATGCCATCGTGGACCATAATAATGGTTCTTAGCAGTGAAATAATCACTGGGAGAGGAAATGACAGGAATAGAAATGTGGCTCCCTCAGGCTCAGATGGGAAGATGGAAGGAATCAGCTACAAACCAGGCACGTGCTGGCTGAGTCCGAGCCGGGAGTGCAGTTCCATCCCAGTAATGCTGGCTGGGGGTTTCCACTGAAGGACTTTTTGGTCAGGAGAGGCCAGCTCAACAAAACCCAAACTTACCATTTCCACCTTTCACCAGCTGAGGCTCTGGCTCTAGGATGGAGTTCTCCAAAATACTACTTGTCTGGAATGGGGTGATTTCTTTGTGAAAAAGTAATGTACAAATTCTTGGCTTCATCCAATATAGACTGGGAACAAACTGTTTAGTATGAAAATGTTTCTTACCTCACTCCACCCAGTAGTCCAGATGAACTAGGTAGAGTAAGACATTAAACTGGGACACAAGAAACCCAGAAATACTCTCAGCTTTATCTCCAAGCTCTTATGCATATTTATGAGCTTCATTTATTTTATCACCCCATACCTCTACAGAATAGAGATGATGCTTACCTGCTTCGTAGGCTGCTGTGGCAATAAGATTCTGCAATGCATTTGAGATGCTCAGATGCAATAATACAGTCCAAGGATTGACCCTGGTAGATAAAGACTACAGAACTGACCACTCTTGATGGGAACAAAATAGAAATATTCCAGTTTGTTTCTCAGGATACATCTCCAGAGACTTGGGAGTAATCTGTGGGTATAGAAGGCAATACGCTTTCTCAGATGTCAGCGGAGCCTTACTCTCTTACACGCGCCATACGATACTTTCCAAATTGATCCATACGTATTCCTGACACTCCTCTCCACAACATAGTTCAGTGAAGATGTTAGGCAAAAATGGATTTTTGCACAGCTTTCTGGATTTTTGCCTCAGGTAGGTGAATGAATTTATAACTCCAAGTACTTGTGTCTTTGACGTATACATGCCCAAATGATTATAATATATAGAAATTAATTTGCTATGCTTACTGGGAAAATAGCAGGTTCTTCCTAAACAGAAGAATCTGTTTGAAAATCGGTGACACAACTGGAATATAATTCTTATTTTAATTGAAATACTGACACACTTAACAACTATGCAACTATACTCGTTACTTTGGGTTGCATGAGTAGAGATCTGATATTAATTTCGTTTTATATTTGTGAAAACTGCAGCAATTTTTTTTCACCTATCCACTGGATTTCTAAACTCGTTTTCACCCCTGCAATAATGTATTATATCCTCAGGTTATACATCACAAGAGGTGTCCAAGAACTGAATCATAACTCTGCATCTTCAAGGTTCCCAAATTTATGTTTCCTTTTCCTTTCTCCTCACTTTCTCCATTTAGGCCTTCTCTCCTATTTCCTGATGGCTCAGCATTTCCATTACACATTTATAAGGAAAATAAGTATCACTAGGAGAAATTTAGAGGGGAGTGGAGATTCTTTTATTTCATCTGAAGTCACTCACTCAACTCCAGCCACAATATCTGCTTAAGCTAACTATCATTTGCCTAATTTAATTTGCAATGGGCTGGTGAAGTGTGAGGGTTGGGATCCAGACGTGTCTTTCCCCACAGTTATCAGACCATTACAACACGCAGGCAGAGGGATTACAGAATACCCCAACTATTTTCCAAAAAATCAGGTTTTCTCTTGTATTGCTATTTTGGCTGCTGCTTCAGGCAAATGAGCTACTTTTAATTTTAAACTGCTTTTACTGCAGAAACACATGTCACACATGGTGACCGACACCAACAAAGTCTGCAGACCAACGTAGCTTTGTGGAAACCTTGTTGATGGAGGACACCAAGCAGGAATCCTGGCTGTCTGTGTGAAACGTTGACTGCACATTTAATTCTCATTCAGAACAAGTCCCCACACAAGGCTTAATTCTCAGAATACCATTAGTGTTCAGTTTTTCCAATCGAGGAAAAGAATATTTCAAACCATGCTGCCATTTGGAGTGCATTTCACATCTCAGATACAAAGTACCTTGTTCAAAGTATAATTTCCCAATTATAACACTATCTTTAATAATTTCTTTTGCATACTTTTCATCCTCTGTGTTTAGTTTTTTTGGGGTTTGGTATTTTTTAATATGAAAAAAAAAGGCATGGCAGCACTTTTGGGAAGAGCAGAGCAGAGACTTTAGGCATAGATGAATAATCAGCTTACAGGAGCACTTATTTCTTCTGTGTATTATTTCCTCTGCCTACCACCATTTCTTCTCTAAGAATACAGCAAAGTGTTCACTATTAGAGAAAATGTTTTCATGGTCAGCACATCTCCATAGGGGCTTGTGGGGCTACATCTTTTGTGGGTTATAAATTAGCTTTAACTTATACGCACATTTGGCTTTGCTTCCCCAGCAAGTGTCTCCCAAATCCACATGCATGTCAGTGTAATTGCAAAGCCTTTGCAATATGTCTATATGTCTCTCCATTTATACGTGTAGTCATGTGTATGTTCATGGACATACTGTTCACATCTTCCCTCAGAGAACATTATTCATGGCAGTACCTCGCAATGAACCGAGAACTCTTCTGGTAAGCACAGCTGTACTGTACATCGGCAGTGTACAACTGTACATTGGCAGTGAAAGGTTGCAAAACACATACAGTGATTCAGCGCTTATAAGGGTAAGGTATCTTTTCAAGTTCTGAAAGAATAAAACATTTCCTATTGCAGATGAAATTGAAAAGAAAAATCAGTTCAAAATGTGTTTAAAGACCCTGTTCTCCACTGAGGAGCGTAATTCCTTCAAATTCAGTGGACATACAGCCTCCTGTATATGTGACAATCTGTTCCCTGTTCTAGATAGTATTTAACCCCACCAGTGCTGTGCATGTTAAGTAATACACTTACACTACAAGTAATTCTCTTCTACGTAGTGAATAGCAGAGCTAATATCAGAAATGATGGAAAAGGGGTAAAGAAATTGCTGTGTCCTGGGGCTGGGATTTTAATTAGTTGAATATAAATATATACAAAGTTTAGGTGGCTATGTAATACGTGTGCCCCCTTTGCATGTATGTAGTTTTGTGGTTAAGTGTTATAGGACTCCGTCACAGTAAACTAAAAAGTTGCACATGCCCCACAGTAATGCATAAAAATTGTCTAAAATGGGAATCAGTGAAAAGAAGTGATTGCCTTTCATCATGCGTGCTTTTTCTTTTTCAGTTTTCCACAATTGACAGAGCTTATGTGAATAGTTTATTTTAATATCCTATACAGACAGTGTAATGGAAGGCTCACTCCTGCCATTTTTGCTTTGGAGAAAGTAATTTTCATTGATTTATTTTATTTACAACAGCATAAATTGAATAACCTTTAAAAGCTGGCAAAAGACAAAACTGGAGATTTTCATCCAATGCTCAGATTCATTTAGATCTCACCCATTCTTTTCAAAGTGTTTTCTAGACTGACTTGAAAAATGGCAAGAAAAGTAAGAGGGCGTTTATAGTAAGACAATTAATGCATATTAACCATCTGTCGATGAGATCCCCAGGGAGAGACAGCAAGACGAGGTGAACGGTAAGCTCCTTCATTAATGGTCGACTTATGTGCTCCTTCAGGCCACAGTGTGAATGCAAGAGCTCTGCAACCTGCTTTCTGCTACCACATACATGACAATTACAGAAAAATACGCAGTCCTGCTTCCTGACAGTGCGCCTTACTGATGGCTGGGTGGCTGAAACTTAGTGATAGCAGCCAGAGTTAAACTTAGGAGTGCCATGATGCTAGGCTTTGGATAAACTTCTAGTAAAAGTGTTGTCCTCCTGCCAAAAAAAAAAAAGTGTTAGGAGTTTGATTAGTTCTATTTTAATACAATGATGCAATGATCAGGTAAAAGTAGTCGGCTAATGGCTTCAGATGGGCTGTTAGCACTATGTCTGAGCACAGTTTGGCTATCAGATTTGCTCTTAGGTCCCTGTGACGGTTTACATAAACATTTCAGACACTTATCTCAGCTCATTTCATCTACAAATCAAGATAGGAACTTCAGTATAATCATCTGGCAATTGCTGGCAGCTGTTTAGTCTATGATGGCATTAATTGAACTGAGTTATTGTTGGTCTCAGGCTTCATCTTAGTCCTCAAGTACACAGTTCTAACACCACAGAAAAATAAAATCAGTCATCCTCTTTGGCGAAGAGGCCACATACTCAGCGGAGGTTTGAACTTCTCTCAAGGGTTGGTTGTCATACAATTTAGGAAAATGGCAGGTCCATCTCCCCATGGCTGGGGAGACACATGGGAATGCTATCCTCATGCACAATGTGTTAAGTACTCTGTTTTACAATTCAGTAGATACATTTTGGGTTGGAAAGCAGTTATAATCTGACAAGATCAAAATCAACAATGACCACTGGAAGACAAAGCCGCTTTCCACACTCCCTGACTCATGCAGATCTGGTGGGTTACAAATTTAGGTTCCACCTATTCCGTAAGGGGAAGCCAAGGGGGTGCATTTTGCTAATCCAGCAAGAGTGGATAACAATGGCAGTGAAGAAATTGTGGCATGGATTTCAGGTCAGGCTAGTAAATCAAGTGCAGACTTAATTGTCCACGGTGTCCCAATGAAGCAGTAATTGTGCTGATGTGCCTTCTGCTTGTCCCTGCTCTATGTAGGCCTTTGACTATGGTGAAGAAGCCCATTTAGTGGATAATGCTCTGCTCTACAGGGTGGAGATATCTACATGTTACTTGTTTATATCTAAACTAGCCACTCAAGGTTCATCCAATCACCAACAGAAAGAAACAGGCAACTCTGGAGGGCTGAATGGCACAAGTGGCTGTAGGTATTTAAAGTTGTGGTATAAATTTCGCTGCTGGTGTGCCTCAAACCTCACTTTTCTTTCCATTTGCAGTTAGTTACTGGCCGTAAACCTAATTTATATAGCATTTTGACATCTATGGTACATTTTCTCGCGTTCGGTTTGGCAAGAATAATATGGAGATTTCCTGAGTTACAAAACAGCACTAGTCAACAGTTCAGTGATGGGGCAATTACACAAATAAACAATCCTGCCTTCAGTCTCTAACGCAATCTTCTGGTTAGAGATATGCTAACACCTCTGAATCAGTTTGTCCTGTTCTTCTATTAATAAACTTATCAAGAATATATTCATTAACTGATTCAGTTGGTATGTAGGAGCTTAATTATGCAATGAGACATGGCAGGACTGTGTTACGGTGAGATAATGCACACCTCTGACGTGGTGTGAAACACCACGTGGAACTAAGTAACCTCAAAAGCCTGAAAAGTGTGTTGAGTCGCAATATTGCATTGTGTCATCTTGAGCAGTGCATCGAAACAAGAATAATTTGAAAAACCTTTAAAGGAAATATTTAAAATTACAAAATCTGTGTAAATAGGCTACTGACTTATTTTGTGGCTAACTCATCAGCTGAAATAACAGCTGCATTCTGCTCAAAATGTTTTAGTCATTTTTCTGTATCTTAGTGGTAATTTCAATGAACGAATGAATGAAAGGGGGATGAAGCATCACAAACTTTACTGATAATGGCTTGGAATATCAATTGTCCTTCCTTCCAGGTGAAAGATGTTTTTCTGTAGCTTAATTGTCCCTAGTGAAATGCGTAGCATATCATTCATACATTAAATGAAAAACAAACAAATCCCCAAATCTCAAAACCTCATGCAAACTCTATCCCTTCCTCTCCCAGAGTAAAGAAGAGAGGTAAGGAAAAAGCACATGCAAAAACCCTGCTCTAGACAGGGAGCAATGCAGATGGGAACAGAACTGGATCAAGTTGAATCACATTGACTCAATTTGAATCAAAACAAAACAACCTCTGCATCCGAGTGAGAACAAAACCTTTGGAACCGCTTCTTACACTCCTGAAGCAATATGCTGATTTTATATATGAGCATCAAAGTACTTTTCCAAAAATAAATGATTTTTGCAAAGTACCTTTGAATTATTATTTCTTCCATTTTATCCATAATGGCGAGAGCCTGCAGAAACTCAGCGTCAAAGAGAAAGCCTGACATAGTGCCAGAGACTCTGGCTCCTAGACCTCGGAGAAGAGGCTACAGGACCATTTAAACTCCCACTGTGCTGTTAGCAGAAAGCTTATTTCACTTTTTGCAATTTTTTTTTTCTAATTTAATAGCTGGAGGTCATATGTTTAAACAAGTTCCTAATAGCTTCTGTTCTATTCATTTAGTATAAACTTCCTCATTCAAGTAGTTGTGCAAGTTAATGTCGGCTTTCCTACAAAATCTCCCACCTCTAGGGAGTAGGCATTATATCCTTAGTGGAAACGTGAGGGTGCTGAGCAACTCTGACAAGGAATTGTGGAAGGTAACAGTCAGGGGAAAGAGAAATCTATTTTGACTTTTGTTGTGGCATTAACATTTTCATTTATTCTGCCATGATGTGCAGAATGCAGGAGGAGACCCCAAAAGAAACCGCTGACGTTCAGCATCGTGCTCAGCGAGGAAGGGGCAGCAAAGGGATGCCTTCCCGATGAAGAAGAGGCTGACCCTTTGACCTTAGCTGTTCCCACTCACATACAGATATAGAAATGTAAGCTACTCAGCATGGTGCCAGTTAATTTAAATTACCTAACATCCCAAAGGGCAGCTCCCTGCTGAGGAGCCTTTTCTTTTCTTTTTCTTTTGACCTTCTAATACAGAGTAACTTTTCACAAGGATAAGTCAGATGGTCAGCTTGGGAAGTATTCAGTTTCTGTGGCCTTTGGAGGTTTGTGCAAAAGGTCACCTCAGACCACAGTCTGCTGAATAAGGGGTTGGAAAATTGCTAAATTATACCAAATGGCCAAATCCTCAGTCCATGTAAAATGATCTAGCTGCACCAATGTAGCTGTTCCACTCCTCCAACTGGGTTAAGCAATAAAAACTAGAAGACAGATTTCCTTCTTCATGACTGCAATTTATTTAATTACTTTTCACCTAAGCAACTAAGGTCTTGTCAGCCCACAGAAGTTGTACCGGTTGCCTGGTGTGACAGCACTGAATCCGGCCCTTCGGGTCACAGGGTGGAGCAGGACCTCTGGGGCCCTGGTAGGTGCATCCCACTGGGCTGCACCACAGAGTCTTCCCTGCTCTGTGACCCCCCCATGGCAAACTGCTGCCTGGCAGATTAAAGGGCCTCAAAACCCAGGAATACACTGCAAGAGTAGAAATTGTGGTCATCATTACAAGAAATATTAGATGGGAAACGTTAACAGAGATTGCATGTTCAGGGGCGACCTGATAGATCTGTTTGAACGGTATATAAATAATGAAAGCAATACAAACTAAAGGGCTCATGAAAAGTTATATTTGCCCGTGGGATCTTTGTCTGGGTATGATTGTGTCCACAATGTGAGAAATAATAATGCTTTCCTCATGTAGTTAAAAGTAAATTGATTGATTAGCAAATCAAACATCCTATGTGCACTGGAGACCTCTCTTTAGCTTTCTAGATCCTCTCAGCTTTGGGCTTTCCACCTCTTTTCTTTATTTTTGCTGTTTACTGGCACTTCTGTTTATGCCCTGCTCCCACTGAACTTTCATTCAAGACACTGAGCAGATTCAGCTTTGCCTGAAGAGCTGGCCTCCATTTCTTGATTCTCAGCAACCTGTGGGTCACCCTGCTTGGCATTAATTTGCTGAAACATGATGGCTTATTCTTTGTCGGTCATTTGTCTGGCTCCAGACTCTGAGCCGGTGTTGTTGGAGGGCTTTGCAAAGTGGGTCTTCCCCCCGCAAGGACCTCCTTTTCTGCTGATGGCTGCCTCGGTCAGCCCTGGCCCAGCCTGAGCCCCAGGGAAGCTGTCTGATGCCTCCTACAAGTTGGTTTTCTCCTACTGAATTCCCTAAGGGAGACGGTGTTCATTTCAGCTGATGTGCAGAGAAGGACTTAACTTGTTTTTCTAAGGTTTCTCCTATTTAAAACATTTTTTTCTTCTTTTAAGAAAAGGTCTCTCTCTTTTTCAGTTGAATTACACAACAGTCCTATATTGTCCTAGTGGAGCCTCCAGAAGGTGTTAGCTAGCATTTGGAGCTCCTACACAAACAAATCTCAAGGGACTTCAGTCAGACAGCGATGCTATCTTTTTTGTTAAAGATCCATGCAGTGATTTCCACTTACTGCACTGGTAGGAACTGATAGTAAGAGTTATGCATGTACAGCATATAAAATATGTATATAATTTTCTGCTAGAAAGGGGCCTTTCTTCTAGCATCATATTATGCCTGTGAAGAAATCTGTTAAAACCATATTCTGATTAGTCAGATGACCATATTTTTACCTGGCAACTACAGCCTAAATCATAGCTATCTACTTTTGGGCTTAGTAAAGAAAATATGCACTCAGTAGCAAGGTGAAAAAGGGGGAGCTGATAAGACGACCATGAGCTCTGGGCCAGTATAGCCAGTTTAAAATTCTGTGCAAGGATGTGTCAGAAAATCCTCCTTGTGTCACTTGTACAGAATTTATAGGCCTTAGAAGCAAATGAAGCGTGTGTTTTTTCCTCCTCTGCTCATGATCTTCTATCAGCTGATATTTATCAGTCCAGTCATGTCCGTCCTCCCCCCCTCACCCACCACCCCCTCCCCACTGTATCCCATATGGATGTTTTCAAAGGCTTCTTGCCTTGAAAGGACCAGGCACAGCTGACAAGGAAAGGTTGGCCCTGAGGCATTCACAGGAGAAACTGAAGAGCCATGCCTCATAACGATATGGATTTTGTACGAATTATCAGAATACTCTGAATATATCTGCTGCTAAAGGTCTTCCCTCTGAGAAGGGGGAAGTCTCATGACCATGGGAGATCTGCACTGGCTCTGCCCATGGCTGTCCCCATTGAGACTGGACCAGCTGCATCTCCACCACGTCACTTGACCCAGACCGCTTCTGGTTGCCATTTGGCACCCATCTGTTTCCTCAGTTCAAAGTGCTTGAAGTAAGGTGAAGACTGCATTACAGCCCCCAGGGCAACAATCTATGTAACGGCAGCCACTCTCCTCTCAGAAGGAATGAGCTGGTTTAATCCTAAATATAGCTCAGGAGGAGCATGAATCATTGCACATAGAGCATGGATGGCTGGGGGACCGATACCCGTAGAGAAAAAATGCAAGGAAGGAAATTATTTGTCACTGGTATTCATACCTGTGCATTTTCTCTGCTCAAAGAACCTCCATTTGATCAGTGAGGCTCCCCCAGATCTGAGCCCCAGGTGGCCCAGCAGTTTGCAGTAAGAGTTATTTATTGAGGTTCAGCTGGGGATGAGCAGAAGTAAAAACATTAAATTACTCCAGCATGAGCTAAAGAAGTACGTAGCTGTGGTCAGGGCTAACAGCAACTCACACATGCTACGGGTTTGCACAGAGGGGGCCCTCTAACACCCACTCACCAGTGGGTTACACCACCTTGCTACACCAATTTACATCCTATATCACAGCCCCAAGTTGGCTCTGAAGTAAAGTTAAAGTTGAGTTCAAAGCAACCCAGCTGCTTCCAGGAGCTGCTGTGCGTGGGGCAGGACTGGCAGGGGAAACAGTGATTTCTCTTTGAAGTCCTGCTGCTAGATGGATGTTGATTGTCTCATGTTACTGTAAGCATCAAGTAACTTGAAAGCGAGCTCTCAGTTTACTGAAGCAGAGGACAACAGGCAATGGAAAAATATTTGTGAAGTATGCTAATGACTTCTATGTAAGGCCCACATGCCTAGAAAGCCAAAGAACTGCAAATAAAATTGATTTCTAGAAAAGATTTTCCAAGAAAACAGATACACTGGGTGCCAATGAGATTATTGGCAAAACAAATAACACAATACCTAGGCAAATTAATTTCTCACTAAGTGGAATATAAACCATTTTGGTTTGGGTTTCATAGACACAATTTTTAATCTGATATATATATTTACATATATACTGTACATATTTACATATTTATACTTTTATACATTTTTATATTTATACTTTTATGTATTATATAGATGACATGTTATACAAATTGTATATTATTGTTTTGCTAGGATATAACTGAAAACGTAATAAATTAACAGAAAGAAACCACTTAACAAGCACAAGGCGTGAGCTTTTAACAGACTTCCTCATATTTTCCTCGTGATCATTGGAGTGCAGCAATACTATATCCAAGACAGACTCTAGAGTGAGTAGTTTGGGACCTAAGTTCTGCAGTTCAGCTATGGCCCTAGCAATCTGGGAAAACCTCGTCGCTACATGAGCTATTTTGCGATATGTTTGACAGCTGGGAAAGTACAGAGCAAATAAGAGCGATTGTGCAAGGAAGTCTGAGGTTGATCACATGGCTGATAAGATTCTTATCTGCCTTCGCTTCCGAGACTGGATGGTACCACTTACCCATAAATTAGCTTCACTTTATCAACATGCTTCACCCTAATATGGTTCAAAAACTTTACTGGAGGTTCAGCTCTCTTATCTCTGTCTCTGAGGCTTCTGAAACTGGCCAGAAGTACACACCGTAGTGTGGTAACATATGCAGTATAGACTCACAGAATCATTTAGGTTGGAAAAGATCTTTAAGATCATCAAGTCCAACCATAAACCTAACACTGACAAGCCCACCACTATGCCATATCCCTAAGTGCTACATCTACCTGTCTTTTAAATACCTCCAGGGACAGTGACTCAACTACTTCCCTGGGCAGCCTGTTCCAATGCTTGATGTATCTAAAGGTATATAATTTATTACATATTATGAGTGTACTTGCAACTACAATTGCATTATACAAACAACTTTGGCCATAATAGGCATCAGCCTTCGTAAGGGAGAATTAAGTAGCCTGGAAATATGTTTAACCTGATATCATGGTGTATGACATTCATTGTAAGGGTCTTTGCTCTCACAAACATAATTTGCTGGCAAAGTGTGTCTATGCCTCCTGATTCTATACTGGTCATACATACTATCTTTCCCCCAGAATATTTGACGATTTTTTTTCCTGTCAGTCTTGCTAAAGTGCAGAACTGTTGGCATATACACTGATTTTATAGAAGCAATGACAAAAGTTTGATTGCTCTGGAAAGACCTAACTCTAATATCATCACTTTAAACCAAAGTGGGTCTCTCTGTATGCCATTCTTTCACACTGCAAACCTTACTACTTTTTGTACTCCACCTTTAATATCTCACTAAGCAAATCCTCTGCTGTGGAAAGGTCCCAAAGAAATCAATAGATACCTGCAAATCAATAATGTTCTTGAACAGAAAGAGATTACTGCAAAATTTTATATAAATAGAAAATCATACTGAATATCTGAACTATCCTTAGAGGGTTTTTTGATTACCATTCTATAGCATTCTATAGATATATTTGGCAGTGGTATAACGTAGTTACATAGTATTATGAAATGAGGGTGGTATAAAGTATCACCTCAGTATAAAGCAGATCTGATCAGTATAAAGTAGAATTGAACTGGATCAGAAAATAAAGTTTTCCGTGAGGGACTGGCTGTAAGTAATTTGGGCTTGCAAGAAATCTGTCAACAGTGAAGACTAATTCTGAATTAGAAACACAATCTTAAGCAAAAAGGTCAGCAAAAAGTAAGCCTTGTTGTAGCAATACATTTTTTCATTCTATATCATTTGTACAGTGGTCTAAGTACTGGCAGTTTGGATATAAAATCATACGCATAAGCACCAGGAGGTTATTTTTCTCTTTAAAATTGACTATTTTTGTTGCAAAATAGTGTGCTTAATTGGATTATGCTGGTAATTTACTTGACTGCAGAGGGATGCTTTTTCTCCTGCTTTAAGTGCTCTGAGACTAGTGATGGTATCTACTGAGTGAATTTAACCGTGGTGCTTTCCATATCTTGAAATACAAAGTTTCTGAGTTGACCCATGATCTTTGTTAATTCTGATCTTTATCATGCTGGATAGAAACTCTTCCCAGCATATTTGAACCTTGCAAGGCCACACACTTACTATCCATGGAAAATCTCAGGCTTTCATCTAGAAAAATTCCATCCCCATGTGATATTTAAGCGGATAGCTGCTGGAGCTTTACAGCATTGTCTCTCTCTAATAAGCAAGCATTCGTCACCCAAAGGTGCCGTTTGTCTTCTGAAAATGATGTAGGAGCAAATATAGCCCAAAATGATGACTCGTTCCACTGGAATGGCCTCTGAAGACTGCTACGAAGAAATACATTTAATATTACTGTAGAATGTCTTAAATCTAATTGAAAGAGTCTTCACTACCTTTAATTTAAGTTCCACTAAGTTTTTTTATGGATGCAGGTGGCTGAAATAACAGTATTTTCCAAATCTAAAGTATTGACTCAGATCTTTACCTCAGGCAGAAAAAAAAAAAAATACAGTGCTTCCCTGTGATTTTAAACTCCCCGGCAGGATAAATGGATGAGTATGTGTAAATACGTGCATGTAAGAGAGAAAAACCAAGCTGCAAATCTCAGCTCCGGAATAGCCTGCAGAGGAATCATCAAGGTATTCTGATTATTTATAATGATATTGCCCCCAAAAAGGACCCTGAAAGAGTCTTGGGAAGGTTCTGGAAGAAAAGAGGTTTGATACCGTTGGCAAGGCAATGGCCTCCAGTTGTTTGAAACTGTATGTTTTTGAAGAAAACAGGACCGCGTACATTTTTTTTGAGAGAGTAACATAAATACCTTCCTCCAACAGGAATAACCTGCAAGACCCTCAAACTTCTGTCCAACTGCTCAGGCCACAGGTGGAAACAGCTTTGTGCGGGGTTTCCCTCTTCATTTGCATGCTCTGGACAACGGTATCTGCTGTCTGTGTTGAACACGCACTGATCTGCCGGACACTTGCAGTTGGACCATGGTTGTATCTGAATGTTGGTCTTGATACTTTTCACCGTGCAATTGTTTGTCTAATAATATTACCTAAAGTCTCATTTGAGCAATTTTGAAAAGCAAAGCACAGAATGCTTCAAATAGTACCACAGATATGGGTTTTCTTTAACTCTGGGCACAGCAGTGATGATTTTTGTTCATCTTTATGAAGTTTGGTATTAATCTTTCTATGGGATTATGACAGTGATAGCCTGTAACTAAGTGCCTTTAACAGCAATAGCAAGAATTACTACTACTACTGCTACTATTACTACTACTACTATAATTAAAAAAAAACAAAAAACAATGCCTCTTTAACCCCTTTCAACATTTCCCCTTGTGCAACAAAATATGCCATATACACAGGGAAATAAGGTATTATAGAAGGAATTTTGCCCGTATGTGATATATATATAAACATACACACACAAGCATATGCACGCACAAGCATATGCACACACAGATAACCTAACAAACATATGATCTCAATAGTTCTTCAAAAATCAAAAGTCATTGAAGGTAAGTCTTTACTGACTTCAGGTGATTTAACAGCTGAAGCTGTTAAACTCTGCTAGATACCTACCTCCATTTCCAGGGAGGAACGCACAGCAACCACGGCCTGTGGTTCCTGAGCACTGGCCACAGGATTGGCGGCATCCCATAAGGTCAAGGTACACAACAGTGAGGCCTTGTCTACCTGGAAAGATTAAAAATTACTTACTTAATCCAGGCTGAACTCCCCTGGTAGCCAGCTGAGACAGACAGGCATCCCTGGACATTCCCACCTGTCTGAGGTACCTATTTAAGTGTAAGATGAATCACCTTTTTCTGATATTTATTTATTTCCATTTCTTTCTCAGGTGAGTTGATGAAATACCTAATTTTTAGGAATCCAGTCCCTGAATGAGAACTGAGACCCAGTATGTGGCTCCTGGGCTCCCAGGTACTGCTCTGAGGCAGCCTGATGTGGGCTCCCAGCCCTGGCCCCCCCAGGGGCTGCCAGCAGCAGATCTGCCTGGCAAAAAGACTATTCCTGTATTTTTTACAGTAGGCAATCATTATAAAAAACTACAAGAACAGACCCAGAAGTATGTGCTGAAAATGAGGAATCCCACTCTTCCCTTGGGTAGCACTTGAAATCATTATGGCTGGACTCTAAATGTGGTGTTATAAAAAGAAAATACCCCTTTGTCACTGTCCTCTGCCAGCGTGACTCCTGTCATTCAGCTGGAAAGTGAAATGCAATTTATAGAAAATCTTGTGACACAGAAGAGATGCGACACTCATCAGAAGACAGACCTAAAGGGCTGACTTCATTTCAACGCATTTATTAAAAGAACTTAGTTTTCCAAACACATTTTTAATGGAATTTCCATTTTGTGAAAACAGTGAATAAAATAATGAAGCTTTCAAATAGAAGCAATTCCCATGGGAGGGAATTTTCAGTTTTTAGCCGCTCTCATTTCTACAGTGTATCTGTCCTGTGAAGATCTGGACTAATCTAGGCATTTCCCCAAAGCTTGGAAGATTCATAAGATTTACAGGAATATTTTTTGTAAGAGAAGTTTTTTGTCAGAATCCATACTCTGAAATAACGTACCATCCAACTGTCCGGCTTCTAGTAGTCACTCAGTCTTAGACCAAAAGATAGTATTTATTTGGATTGCGATTCTGTAGCTCCGTTATATATGATGACACCTTAAAAATGTGGTTAGAAAGGAAACTCTGGAAGCTATACTCTGGATTAAAAAATGCTATCCTCATTTAATTCTATAACCTTTTCAATTGTCCTTAAAATCTTGTGGAAAGCAGAGTTCGTTTCAAGGACAGTCCTGTTTTCCTTTTACAAACCAAGGTCTAGTGTCCAGGCGTAATGATTTTGAATGCCAGCTTGGTATAAAGCTTACAGATTCTCACAGATTATTCAGCATTCCAGGAAACTGATCCAGGCCCAGATTGGAAACACATTATGTAACTGTATCTGGCAAGAGAAGAAATTAGATTTATTGATTAGGGTTTTTATCAAATAATACCTCACACGGAAGTGTGAAGCTGTCTATGGGGCATGCCTGATTGCAATCATGGACCATTACAAAGGAATAAACTGGCTTAAGCACATTAAAGCATTTACAGGATATACTGAGCAGTGTTAAAATAAAGGATGTCATAAATTGTGCGCTGCAGCACTTTTCAAACAGCCAGTCACCTCTGCTGTGAACCTTACTGTATTTTAATTGTCTGGACAGTGCTGTTATCACACTCTCCTTCTTTAAGAGCAAACTCAAATTTAGCCCGAGGTTATTGGAATGCTTGATAATTTTTTAACACGCTTACCATTGCCTCAGCTTAGATAACCTACAGTCTGCCTGACCAGAAAATGCTAAAAGACCTTGCACGTTTGTCTAATGAGAGGTTTTCAAGCAGCCATTCCATGCCAAAATTTGCTTTTCCATTAGCACATAAAGCTGGAACAAACCCTGGCTAACTACTGTTCAGCTACCGTTTTATGGAACCCATTTTACTGGATTTTGTTGAGTAAGTCATTCAGAAGCATCCACCTCCTCCTCCTCCATGCATCCCATTCGGTCAGGTAGCAGCCGTGCTCCTGGATTGCACATATTCCCTTTCCCAGCTACAGGTGGAAATTT